>NC_045478.1:66928455-67531599 GCF_009650955.1 Corvus moneduloides | reverse complement strand
ACCAAATGTAAAGATGAAGCTGCCCAGGAAAGCTGAGAAAACAGTTTGATTTTCTGAAGAGTTGTTTGCCTGTACCTTTCCACATTTGTCCACCCTTATTTTAAAACATTTGTATTCCTCAAGTACATTTTAAAGTAGCAAGAGTAATGCGTTTGGCTGTTACATTAAAATATTTTTAAACTATTAATGTGTAAAACTGGCTCTTTGACTTTTTAAGTTTTTTTTTTAAAATTTTAATTTCCCTCCTCCCAGTGTGGTTTCTGCTGTGGTAAATGAAGTTTCAAAACAGAAACACTGACTGCAGCAGAGGAGCCAATCTCAGTATGCAGAAGCCGCAGACTGTATCTTTACAAGATCTAAAGCATTACAACACTGCTGGTTGTGCTCCCAGCTACCCCCAGCTCAGTGAGATTTGGAAGACAGAGGGAACGAGACCATTAACTTTCCATGAGAAGCAAAAGCAGAGATTTGGTTTTTACTCCTGGTTTTGCCCCTTTACTAAAGGCTCCTGCCCTTACAATAAATCGTGCAAGTTAGTTCTACCTCAATTCTGCACGTGTAAAACAAGAATAAAACTACCATACTCCCCTACGTCTCCAGGAAGAGTTAAGAATAAATTCCTTCCTGGCTATTTGGTGATCAGCAGTATCAGGAGGCACGTGTAGAAAACAGATTATACACAGAGCTTGAATGTTCCATGGTTATCAGTCAGGAAAGGGCTCAAGAATATGCAACAGCTGCTTGTTTCAATCCTTTAACTTGTCTTCAGTCTTTCAGTTTCTTGTCTTTAAACACAGTACGTCCAGTTACATTCTGATTTTATTTCCATTTTTCAGGATTAATGGCATGGGTGTCACATAGAGCATTTTCAGTTTGTACTGGCCTAGGAGCAGAAATCAGTCACACATGTTGCTTTGCTAGGTTAGGTCTGCGTCATTGATTGCTAGCAATGGCTGTCATTCAGTTCCCAGTACAACTAAGTCACTTTATTTATTTATTGCATGGAAAAAAATGGAACTCGTATTACTGTCTTTGGAAAGGCTGTAAATCAAACCTTGAGTAATATCATGGTTTACACCTTCATGATTGACATCTGGACTGGAATTAACGTAATAATATGGACTTGCAAACTTCACCACCACAAGGAACAGCCAAGTCCTGATCTTAGAATAAGCTATAGCGAGACTCTACAAAACAGACATGACTTAGCCCGAAAACACCTTTGCATGTGAGTGAAAAACCCCACTGACGTCAGTGACATTATTCACATGAGTAAAAGTCTGCATGGCAGGTGCTCCATCTTCTCTTTATGAAATCACCTGCTATGTTTAAAAACCTGGTCAGTTTGAATCACATAGAGCTGCCTGCCAAGTACCTGCCTTGCTGAAGTCAGTACAGTTCACAGCTCAGTTTTGGTTATAGCCCTGTCTATCTATCTACATGCACATACAGACACATACATACAGACACAAGGATAAACACACATGTTTTCCATGTTACAACCATTACCCATTCAGTGCATCTGTCTTTTACCTGCTAGGAGGTCCCCCTGCCTGCCTCTGTGACAAACAGCTGTGTTTAATGGCAGTGCTGCAGAACAAATACAGCTGCAGCTACCCATGTCCTCTGGCTCTAAACAGATTTTTTAGCTTTGCACTTCAGTTGGGTAACCCAGCAGCTGCAAAGCATAAAAATACATAAATATAGAAAAGTTTAGATTATTTTTTCTGTGCAGTGGCAAAATTTCTGGGGTGGGGAGAAGGCAGAGGACTCACTGAGAGCTGACCTATTGGTATCCAAGTGCCTCCTTGTGTGATCACTGTTGGTTACTGTAGCCCTCTCAAGTAGAGTGATCATCTGCTACATTTTACTGTGGCATGGCACAAAGGTGCAAACACCAAATTATCCAATCAAATACAGCAAGAAGTATCACAGAACCCTCTAGACAACTGTAAGATAAAATTTAAGACAGTGAGTGATGTGGAAAGCATTAAGACAGAAAGATGAGCCCTACTGCAACAGTCTTGCTAGCCACAGCAGCAAAACCCAAGAACTCTCCTCCACAGTCCTCTCAGAATTCAACAGAGGAACTGCTTCTCTGACAATGGCGCAGACTTTGGCTTCAATTGCGGTCGTATTTTCTTATAAAGAAGTGGCCCTTGGTAGCACCTCTGATGGAAGCGAAACCTTTGTGCTGGGTACCGAATTTGTGGGCATCACTGCAGCTGTGCCTTGGCATTTGCAGCTGCCACTTCAAGGCCATGCATTGAACTCCCACTTACACACCTCAGAGAGGGGACAGCCTTTCAAACAGGCAGAGTCCCTGATTTACCTTATCCCACTGGTAGCTTAGAGCCACCAGTGAAGCACCAAGCAATTAAGGATCAATCTAGGATACACTGCATCTGAAAATGAACACTCTAAACCACTGCCCTTCTTTAGTCTTACAGTTCAGCTTTGGATGACTTCAACCATATTCCTCTGAAATCTCGTTTGCTCCTTCTATGCTGTTGCTCTTATTTTTTGAGGAATTTTTTTCTCTCTTCCCTTCCTCCAGCTCATCTGTTTTGATTATGTTGTTCTCAGTGAAAAAGAGTCCCTCAAACACATGCCTAAGCATAACATAAAAATAAAACTTGTCATACTCAGAGTAAATGTCCATTTAGCATCATGTCTGGTGTCCCTCACAAGCAGAGGGTTGGGGTTTTTCTGGCACATCTCCAGCTTCAGGCAAGTCGGCACTGGCCATGCAGGAATGTGAGGGACTGCACCAAGTGGTAAACAGGGGGACTGAGCCAAAATTGTAGATCATAAGATAGACAGAGGAAGGGAAACCCAGCAAAACCAAGAATATACTTTAGCAAACTTATGACTTACTCATTGTCTTAGCAACAATTTAAGTAAATGAGTAAACTTCTTAACAATTAAGTGATCCTGAAAGCTTTTCTCTGTGCAGATTCTTTTTGACTCAAACTCAGCAGACTGAATAATGAGGAAGAGAAAAAAGAGCGGGAGGAGGAGGAGGAGAGGTACGTAGAAGCCATTACAGCTCAGCTGCCTTTCTCCTGGTGGGTTGCTGGAACTCTGGTGTTGCTGGGTATGAAGTCAGGTTAGTGAAACCCTTTGACCTGAGCGGCACTGGTGGGAATGTGGGGAGGAGCACAGAGGTGATTTCCTGTTCAAGTCATAACAGCACTCGAGAGCTAGCCACAAAGCACACTCTTTGCTCTCCCACAAGAGGAGCCTGTCACTCCCTACACAGCTTGTTCACAGGGGGCACACGGGGAAGAAAGATGGGCAGAAAGGGAAGCATAAGGCTGCATGAAAACCAGTTGGTGGAGCAGATGGAAAAGCTTGAGGGAAGAGGTGTGGAAAGGTGGGAGAAGGATGAGACTGAAGCACATGGGGTTTGTTTTTCAAGAAACGGGCAGGCTGCCATTGGAAACAGGGAGCCTGAGGAGGTAATTTTGTCAAAGAGTGTGAGTGGAAATACAGCCTGAAGAACAGGAGATACAGAAGTGGGACTGAAGCTATGGCTTGCCCTGACAGGCTCTCCTCCTCCATGTCAAGCCTTGTTGTTATTTATCCAAACCATGTGCTAACTTATAAAAAACACCTCTAAAGAGAGCATTGGTCAAAGAACATTTCAGACTCAGTCCAGAAATACCCAACTTCAGAGAGGAGGAGGAAGTCTTCCCAGTCCATCGAAGGCTTGTTAGGAGAGAGCTGGAGAGGACCATGGCAGCTGACATCCATTCCTTTTTGCTAACTTTTATGAAATAAAACAAACTGAATTTTCTTCCCACTGCATTGCAAGTTTGTAAGTACAAGAGTAGAGCTCCCACTGTCTTCGCCATGCCCTGCTGCAAACACATTTGCTTGATGCACTCCAGCAGGCAAAAGTTACTGTAGGTATGTTTTCTATTAATTCTGAGTGACCAATACTTGCCTGAAACAAGCAAACAAGGTGAGTGAAATTCAAAGTGAGCTTGTCTAAAATTAGTCACAGCCCTTTCAAGGCTTTCAGAGTTGTAATCTGATGGAGGTGTTTTGTGCTTTATGGTTTGGTTTGGCTCCAGCTTGGTTCTTGTTATTTTGTTTTTTAATTTAAAATGCAAAGAGGTTTTGTTAAGTTTGTCATGCAAAACCATTTTTTGTCAAAAAGAGCTACATTAATTTTAAAAGCCCAATGGTGACACAATGCCATGACATGATAGCTGTTTTTTAAAACAGATGTTTTGAAATTATATGAAATATTGAAAATTGCCTGTCCAGCATTTAATGTTGAGGATTTTCTTTTCTACCTAGAACATGTTTAGCATTACCCACTTATTGCTGCTTAGATCAATCACATCGAACAGCCAAGAAAATGCAAGCTTAGTTAAAATACCTCTGACATCTTACATTTGTTTTCCAAAATATCCAAGAGTTAAGCTTTCTATTTGAAATATTGTAAAAATTATGCTGTGCGACAGTTATCAGCCAAATTGCCATACACCACATTTTGGTACACTCCTAATCCATCTTTACATAAAATATCTATTTTTTACATATAAATTGAGCCAAAATTAGGTTTGGCTTTCATCATTCAGCACTGACTAACAGCTATTAGGCGACAACAGTCCAGTTAGAACTAACAGCATTGTATTTATTGCCTAAGAGATGTTGCTCGTTGCTCTGTGACCTACTGATGGCTTTTCTAGAAAAGGGATTTATGCTTTTCTTGGGAGTCAAAACAATTTTAATTAGAGAAATCCACAATTCTCAATCCACATTTTGCCTCAGACAGGAGACTGAATGTAGCATTGATGGGGGATGAGCACTTGCCTTCCTTTCTGAGGGAAAGGCAATCCTAAGAAGATGGAAGTCGAACACCTTCTTCTGCACCCGAGATCTCAGAAGAAGGACCAACACTCCCAGAAAGTTTGTAAGGCCTCACCTCTCGCAGGCAATGCCTCTGGGAAGGAACTGTTTGCAGAGAACTCCTGGGGCATCCCCTCATTGGTGTGAGACTGAACAGAAATACGGTGCCTCTGAACAATACCCAAGTTACTGGCACACCAAGTACAAAGAGAAGAGCTGTATGTAATTTTAAATTTTTATCTAGAGATGGTCCTGAGTTCCAAAATTCAGGCTCTTACCAAGTTAAGCCTCTTAAAATATGGGAGCTCTTGTTCAGCTGGCTCATAAGGGTGGTTTTTCTCTCTCTTTTTTGCAGATAATCAATACCATTTCTCGGGGAGAACTCAATCAGCAGAAATCAATCTGTACAAGCCAAAACTATAAAACCAAACATAAACAGGAACCATACACACACAAATGACTTGAGTAATCCTAACCACTTGCTTGTCTTGGAATTAAGACTATAAAGGTCACTAGACAACAAGAGGCCCAGAAAGGAATGGTTATCAGCTACAGTGGTGGACCTGAGTGTTTGCTGAGGAACTGCAATGCACATCTAGGGTTTGGCCTTTAATCACAAATCCCAAGAGTGTTGGAAGTCCCTCTATGGAATGAACTGCCTCCTTTAACAATTTCCATTTCTCTTTAACAGGCAATATGAACTTGTCAAGTTGAGTCATAAGCAAAGCCGAGTACTAGGGCTAGATCGCAGTGTTGTCCAGAACAGCCTAGCATGATATTGGAAGCTGGAGATGAGAAAGTAGGGATGAACCTTTCAACTATATCAACATGCCACTCCTTCTTCATATACTGCAGTTCTCCTTATGCCAATATCCATTTTTATTTATTTCTATGTTACATTTATTCTTCTTTCCTTCACACTAGTGGAGAGCAAGGAAATACTGTGTAAAAACACCGAGCTCAACCCCCCCCCCCATATACTTCCATTCTTATTACTGAAGCTTTATGCCCTCTCTGGTAAACTCACAGATTATCACCAACACACATGCATTTCAATCTTGCAAAGTATATAGATATGTACTAGGTTATACAAAATATTATATGCACAAGATTTTCAAGCTGAGAGTTCAAAAAATCATTCTGTTTTACAATTTTTCCCCACTGCTTTTCCTATCGCTAGCCTTTTATCCAGTATTTCCCAGAACAACATCAAAAGGGATGTTTTGTACATTCCAGTACAGTTCTAGTAACTGTGAAAGAAAACACATCGAAATTTGCTTAAAGGAAGGCCTGAAGCTGCTTCTCAAATTACTGTTTATTAGTAAAAATATGGTAAAGTGTAATACGAAAGATGTAAATTAAATCAGGTATGTCAGTGCAGAAAAAGCAACTTACACTGCTATTAGAAAACATCAAAAGGGGGAAGCTTTCAAGGTTGCATCATATGAAATGTAATTGATATAGCCACATATCAGATCCAGTGGGATCTAAAGCTGGGTGTATGCCAGCAAGGACTGCAACCCAGTATGAGCAGGTCTGTTAGATTAAAATGTTTATACTGAGAAAACCTTGTCTACATTATATACATTTCAGGGTTTTGCTTTTTAACACTGGACCACCTGTACTTGGCACTACATGAGCGGATGAAGCACATCTTCAAGGGCAGCTTCATCCAGAAAAAATCCAGTTCCAAGACTGTGTCACAATATACACAAAAATACAGTAAGGGAAATGATTGAGATTTGCTTCAAAATCACATACCTTACCTGAATGAAAATAGTAAAATATGCCTTAAATAAATCAAAATGCTCCTAGTTTTGCTGTACAGCATTCAGGCTCATTTCCCTTTCCTCACCATAGTATAGATATAGATACCATAGTATCCAGTGCATTCTTTCTTCTGTATGGATCTACAAGAGAGATACTGGACTCCACAGGCCAAAGATTTCAAGGATTCTCTAACTGCGGAAGAATGCGGTTAGGGAAACCTCCCCTAAAAGCAAGCAGAAGGATTTAAAATAGAGCTTGGTAAGTTAATGGATTAATATTCTACCACGTAAAAAATTCAGGCTGTTCCTTCACATCCTCACAAAAACTGCTGAACTCTCCCATGTGGTAAAGAGGAACATGCTTGAACAGTCTTGATCCCAATGGTTAAAAAATTAATTTTCCATTTTATTTCGCATTTTCTTCACTTTTTTATTTGTTCTACAGTACAGATTTTTAAACGGTTGAGTGAAACACCAATTTATAAAAATCCCAATTGCAGTGACAAGTGAAATTTTTATCCTTGCTCAGATAGTCTATTAAGTACAGTTCATAGACAGCAGGGCCTGAAAACAGAATGCAGTTAGAGGCTGCTGGAACAGTAGATGTAATCCAGTAAGGATAAAATCATGCCCACTAACACATCACAGCCAAAACAAAAGGTGTTTTGCAAAGGTCAAGCTCTAATTTAGCATTTAAATGCTGCTGCTAAGGAGTTCAGAAAGGAACTTGACAAGAGATCCCAAGGAGACAGGCACAGGACAGATCCCATAAGATCTAAGAATCTGAGTCTGCAAAGTCCTGCTGCAAAACTGCATTACATGGCACTTGGGTCCTAGTTTCTGTTGTTGGATCAAAGTACCCAAAAGGGACTCCTCTACCTATCACTTCCCTTCAGAGAAAGCACATGAGCACTGCTATGATGGTTCTGCACTTCATATAATTTCTTCCATTACTAGCAAAATACTTCTAGGATGAATTAAACTAGCATTTAAGGTTTCACGCTGAAAAAGGTAAAAATGGAAGCTCTAAGCCTTCAGTGGAAGGCACAGCTCTCCTTTCCATGCTGGTATTGCTGACTGTCAACAAAACTCTCAAGTGATGTCCAGCTAAAACCTCAGGAATGTGCAAACAGATTCCCTTCTTCCTTGAACAACCACTAGACAAAAGCAGCATAACCCCCTTGACATTTTTCTAAACTTTCTTCAGAATCAAAACCAGTAGTAAACACATTTTAAAGTTTTTTTTTAAAGGGCAACTGAATGCCAGTTGTACAGATTTTCCACACTTGCACTGATGACCATCGGACTTAAATAAGATGAAAATAATGTGGTCAGTTACTTAAAAAGAAGCTGGCATTGGGACCTCTGAAAGCAACTCAAAATCACTGATGCCTATTGGAGTAGTTTGTCAAAAGAGTAACTAGGACACAGTACTTAGTGGTACTCAAAGGCATTCAGGGTATGAAGAACTCTCCTCACTGCCTTCCAGCTCTCACAAGATTGGAAAGTTTTGCTGTGGAGTTAAATGGGAGCAGACTCTGTCTCTGTGCATTGAGTTTTGGAGGCAAGACTTGCAGCAAAGAACAAAATCACAGAGTCAGAGTAGGTTTCTTAGAAGATCTGCTAATCCCTCCAAAGCCTTGCTCTGTTTTATAATAGGAGATATATTAAAAAAAGGAAATAATGTATGATTTTAACAGCAGCAGGGGACCCCCCCCTGCACACACGTTCCAGGCTACAGTTTATAAGCTCATTCCCACTGGGTAACATCCTTGTCCAAGCCGAGACATTTTGCTCTCTGAGCTGCTCCCACAACCCACTCCAGCTGCCACCTTTTTTGCTCCGGGTCTCTTGTGCTTGGATGTGTGGCTGTCACCATATGATACAGCCAACCGGTGGGAGAAGGGACTTGGAGCCACTCAGGACACTAACAGGCGGGCTGAGTATCTCTGCCAAAACCCTACCCTTTTTGTTTTAATCTAGCTCTTGACTGCTCAGTTACACTCTTGAGGATAATGCCTGTCAAACAGAAGGGAAGCTACAAACACCAAAGGTATTTGGGGAATTATCGCGATGGGTATAACAAGAACTATCTGAAGAGCACGCTATCGACTTAGAGCTGACAGCAAATCAACACAGAGCTTTGTAAAACCTAATTCCAGCTTAATTACAGAGAAAAAGAAAAGATGAAGCAACATTACAGAAATACCCAGTTCTCCTCCTCCAGTCGAAAACACGAACACCAAACGCACGGCTGTCCAGGGCGGACGGCACGGGAGCACCTGAGCCCTGCTCCGGTCCGCGGCTCCCGGGCGCCGGCCGGCCGGGGCTGAAGGAGCACAGCTCGGCCGTGCGGGGTCACGGCCCGCACCGCCAGCCCGGGAGGGATGCGCGTCCCCACCGCGACAGGCGGGGGCAGCGCCGGCACCCGCACCCACCTGTGCGCGCCGCGGGGCTCGGCGGCAGCAGCGACAGCAGCGACAGCAGCGACAGCGCCAGCAGCAGCCAGGCGCCCATCGGGGCCACATCTCCCGGCCCGGGGGCTCCCCGCGCCGCGCAGGGGGTGGGAGCGGGCCGGCCGGCCCGGCAGGGCAGGGCGGGGCAGGAGGCGGGAGGAGGAGTCGGGCGGGAGGTGCCGCGCTGGGCGGGAGCGCTCCCGCGGCGCCGTGGGGCCTGCGGGACCCGGTGAGCGCCCGGGGATGCTGCCGCGGCCCTGTCGTCCCGCCGTGACACCGTCTCCAGGCTGCGGGGTGATTTCTGCTGCACCCCTCAGTGCTTTCACTGATGAATAATTCTCCCTCGAAACCACCGTGAGACGTGAGTGGGATGCTCTTGCGCACCTTTTTTTTTTTTTTTTTTTTTTTTTTTTCCGGAGGAAGCTGAAGGCCAACGTGCTACATCACTGAGTATTCAAAGATATGATTTTCCCTACTACTTCGCATTTAATTGTGTATTTGAAGATGGTAAGAGGCTATGGAGTCCCCATTCCTGGAGATACTCAAAATCCATCTGGTGATGGAGCTGAGCATCCTGTTCCACCTGACCCCGGTTGGAGTAGAGGCGCTGCAGAGGCACATTCCCACCTCAGCATTTCTGGGCTTGTGAGAAATAACATGTTTAGCTCTTGCTGGGGGTGTGTAGAGCTGCTCAGTGCAGCCCTCACTGAGAGCAGGAGGTGAGAGAACCTGAAAGGGTGCACGCTGTGCTCGTGGGGTGCTACAGACTGAATACTTGGGGAGGCTCTAGCAGTTGAAGGTGCTGAGACATCAGCCCTTCTTCCCTGAGATAGACCCCAGCCAGCTCCTTTCCTGCCAGCTGACCTGATTCACTGTCCTCCCAGTTGTTCTGTTCCCTTCAAGTTTACCTCCTCCATCTTGGCACTCTTTTGCTAGTTTTTGGTCTCTTAGTCTTTTCATCACCAACCATTCCCTCGGGCCTTTCTGCATAAAAGGAGTACCATGCAAACAAGAGCCAGGTGTCAATCAACTGCTGCAGATCAATTCACTGAAGTGATGGTCAGCATGGGTTGACTGGTAGAACAAGAGGCTGTGTCTGGAAATTATTGTCTTGCTTGTTTATCTGATTCTAATTTGCAGAGGATTAGAAGCTGTACATGGTACATGTACAGAGTAATATATATTGTAAGTATCTATATACTTATAGAGATATACACTACAGTGTTCCACACTGGTCTCTTTCCCAGATTAGCTGACTCTGTCACTCTGTGTCTTTCCTGCAACTCCTGCTTTTTTGCCTGCTGTGCTGTTTGTGTTAGGAAGGGGGTACTTGATGCCTTTGTCCGCATACAGAGGCCCAGTCTGAAAGTGTGCTGAGAAAATGAGGTTTCTAGCCTCATTCTGGCTCCACAGACAGCACAGCTTTCCAAAGTTCAAAGCCATGGTCTCAAGGCAAGTAATCTGGCTTGCTCACAGTCTTAAGTATACATACCATGAATGATGAGAGGACCTGTAGTGAGTTCAGGTACTCAACTGAACAGTGTCTCTCCTGTCAATAAATTTTGGCCAGATTTTTCACGAAGATTTTGATGAAAGATAACACTACTTTCTCTAACTAGAAATGTTTCCACATTCAGCTGAAACTTCTTAAACTCTTGTGGATAAATGGCATTTTAAGCAGAAGTGGGGAGAGGAGGCCTTCTGGTGTTTTTTTTTTTATTCTCCTACCCTTGATCTTGGAAATGTCCCAGCTGACTTGACTTTTGAAGACTGGAGCCTGGCTTTAGACGGGAAACCTTGTCACAAGTGGCTGAAGTTTCTGAGTATTACAAAGAGTGGAAGTAGCCCCTCAATTTCAGTGTCTCATTTTCCATTTTCTTTTTTATCTTGAAGAGAAAAATTAATACCCTTTTTCTGCCAGAGTTTGGCACTGCCAGTACTATTTGCTATGACCTCTGACTGCATCTTCACCCATGACAGTGGAGCTTTGTTTCCATTGTATTTTGATATTTTTCCTCTCCATCTTCATTTTTTCTGTCTGAAATAAAGGATATACGTAAGAGATTAATGATGGAATAATCTAATTTTAGCAGGACAGGATCTCTCTCATTTACATTACAGCAAATTTGCATATAGCCCTTAACTTCTGCAGATTTACTCCAGATTGATTGTACAAGAGAGGGGTTTTATTTAGAATTTAACTGCAGTACAAAGTAGCTAAAAGACTGAATAGGTTGAAGAATTTACTCTTTATTATAAAAAAATTAGCTCAAGAAGTTAATTTAGCTGTACAATGGAAAAAGTCAGAAGAACATTTAGGATTATGTATCATAAATGGAAAAAAAATCCAATCCTTGACATTTTGATTTATTCTCCTTTTTAGCTGGGTGTTGAAATGGTGTTAGGATAAGCTTCTACCTTTGTAAAATAAGTGTGAGAAAGAGATTATAATCTTTCCTGATAAGATGCTCTGTGACAGGTGTTCAGGAGCAGTTTGCTTCTCCAAGGAACTTGCTGGCAGGCTTGAGGTTTTTTTTTCACCTGACATCCTTAGCCCTAGAAGCCCAGCAGGAGGGAGGAAATTCTGTGCTTGACAGGGTGGGGAGTGTTAACTAGCTTGATTGCATCAATCTGGGACTGTGAGTGCCCTTTTTATTTTCTTTCTCTTTCCCTGATCACAAGACCTGCAGTTGAAATCAAGTCATAGTTGTGCTTTTCAGCAATCTCCCTCTCATTCTCAGTACTGCTCACATTTCTTAGAAATATGTTTATTTTGTGGAACAGTGCACACACGGCTTTTGGCTCCAACACTACCTGTAATCCCACGCTCCTTTCTCAGTCTAAGTTGCTGTTGGCTTTCATTGGAAATTTGCCTGAGTGAGGCTGGCAGTGTCTGGCCTTGTGTTTCTGCCAATTGATGGTGATATGTTGACTGTGCTTGGGTGGTGACTGTTGCTGGGTGTGCTAGCAGGCGAAGAGTGAGGTAGATGGACTGCACAGATATTTCTACAGACTATATTTACTGTCTGCAAGCAATAAGAAAGGCCCTGTTTGGACAAAAATAGAGTTTCAGTCAAGAGAATCACAAGATGCATCCCACTGGATCTGGGCCTGCTATTGGTGAAGACAAGAACTTTTCTGAGACGTTTCCTCCTGCCAGCAAATAGAGAGATGGTCTTAGGAAATCAAGGGCCTATGCTTTACTCTGTAAATAGTTTAACTCAGGAGTGTAAATGAAAGAGTCATTTCAATGCATATAGCATGCGACATTACCAAATGTATCCATAAAGAACAACATGAGTACTAGAAGGAACTGGAAACTTCAGACATGTGGCCACAATCCAATCCAGCCTTGCACAGCTGATCTTTCTATGGAAATTTTTTAATTGTTTTAATTTAAGGTGCAGGTAGGCTGCCTTGGATGCTTTTTTAAATTATACATGGAAAAGATAAACCTACACTGTTGCTCAGAAAACATTTCAGGAAATTTTTGCCTTTGCATTCTTTCAACAGAACAGTAGCAGTATAGTAATCTTCAGAGGAACTTAAAGAAAAAGTGCTTGAAAATACTAAAAGATGCTATCAGACTATGTTTTGAAATCCAGATGCAGAACTGAGAAGGATGGTGTTTGTGTTTTGTGCTCACTGCAGGAACAAATCTGTGTCTTGTGTAACCTGAACAACCACCTTCCAAGAGGATTTTTTAGGTTTAACCAATTGGTTTAGGGTTAGATTGGGATGCTTTTTTTCTGATACTGTACAGTTTTATGCCTCTCATATCTGCAACGTCCTTTGCCTACTAATCAGTTCTTTGTTGTTGAATCTGTATTCTCCCAGCCAGGTTAAAACTCAGGTGCAGGCTACTAGGTTTTGCTGGTGCAATCAAGAGGCAATGGTCATCTTGCTGGTCAGCTCAGCAGAAGACTGATGGGAAGGTGTCTCTTTTGCTGATCCTGATACTTGTTGCTTTGCCAGTAAGTTCTTCTGACCCTGTTCACATCAATGGGAAGACTGTCTGACTGCTAGCTTTGCTACCCTTCATGGTGGTATTTAAAAACTCCTAAGAAAGTATCCAAAGGAAAATAAACCAGCTCATTTATTTGTGATACTTCCTTTCTGATTATGAAATTCACTCACATTTTGAAAATAAATGTATACTTACACAGGGTATGAGTTATATAAGTTAAATAGCATTTATCCCTTCTTTGATATATGAATCTATCAGAGCTTTGAAAGAGAAAACTGAGTGAAATAAAATTTTTTGAGTGATGATTCATGTTCCTCCAGACAGAGTTTGTAGCTTATTCCTTGTGCTACAGTAGTTTTAGTGTAACAACAGTTACTCATCTTCCCCCATAAAATACCTCTCGTGAAAGAGGTTCTTCATCATCTTGTTTCCTAAAGTATTTGTCATTTACTGTAAAAGATTATATAAAAGTTCACAATTTTCAAGGTATGAAAACCAGCACAGTTATTTTCAGTCATAGGCTGAAGGAAAAGGATCAGATGTTTATATTTCTTTAAGACCTTCGATAAAGAGTTTAATAGATCTCATTTAAACAGAGTTCTTTTTCAGAACTTTGGAAGAATAAACGGGCCTGAAAGTCCTGCTTTTGCTCACAGTGAACTGAAACACCTTAAAAATTCCTTCTTTGCTCTTTGTAGATTGATTGACTAAACAAAATAAGCAGTCTTTTAACTCAGAGGTAAAACAATCAGCAGCAATGAAAAATCATTCTTAAACACAGCTGTAATTAGGAATACACCTACACAGCTGTACAGGGAGCTACCTAAAGTTCAAGTTCAAATGAATGAGAGTAGTACATATTCTAAACCCTAGAGATAGTTCAGTTGGATCTTCTGCAAATGCTTTGCCTTTTGGCTCTTACAAAGTGTTTCTAATAAATGCAAACATAACCAAGGAGAAAGTTCTCCTATACCAGGAGCCAACATGTGTGGAGATACTTTGTGTATAGGTTACCTGCAGTTAATAAGTTGAAAATGGATGTATACATCCTTCTGCGTTCCTGTCCCCTTCCAAAGCAGCCAGAATATCAGTCCTGTGTCAAGATGGTGCCACCTGCAGCTGAACCTCAGCTCCACCATGTCATGGGTTAACCGAAGGGAGTCAATTCAAGAGACTCCCTCCAGTATCCCTGGAGCTCTAGGCTTTGTGACTTTCAGAAGCCTAAGCCTAAGTGGAGCAGTGAAAGCAGCTGTTTGCTGAGGCTGATGTTCCTAGCCCACGGCTGTTTGCTACACATATACTTTTTCTTGATCTTTTTGACAGTGAAGTCACAAAATAAAGGTCTCCTCACAGAAAAAAACAATTCCTTCTGAATATTCCATCTCACCTTCTTTTGACAATCCCTCTGTTATAAACATATAATATTGGCTTCTCGCAAGTATTAAGGTAGATACTATATAATGTTAGAAATGCTTTTTGCTGCGTGGATGTAGTTTTCTTTCTTTTTAGCAAGAATGTTAGCAAGTGTGAGCAAGTAAGATAACCTCCAAGCAAACAGAGGATGAGGCCCGAGAAGCTGCTGATCAACACTTTGTCCAGAGAACAAAAGGGCCCAAAGGCTGCTCCGCCCGGAGAACGGGCAGCCAGGAGGGTCCGAGAGCCCTTATCACCGCTCTGCCCGGGGAGCAGAGAGGCCAAAGCTGCAATCAGCCCTGACTGTCTGGAGAATTAAGAGATCCACCCTACTATCAGCTCTTACCTAGCGGGCCCAACCCCAAGAATCAAAAGAAATAAAACCGCAAGGCAGAAGAATACGCATGCTCTAAAAAGGCGGAACCAAGGAGTGGCCATGCAGAACAGTTCCTGGAAAAGTTTGAATATGCATAGAGAACAGACAGTAAAAATGGTATAAAAAAGACTATTCCTGGGCATCAGGTGTGCTCTTGCAGAGCGCCAAGGCACCCGGCTGTTATCCCTTTGCTTTATTTTATGTGTCTCTTATTGTCTTTATATTAAACCCTTTAAATTCTCACAGGAGAGTGAACCTTGTTTTTCACACCTCTAAAATTAAACTGCTTATTATAAGACTTACACTCCAGGAAAGCATGGTAAGCCTTGCAGTGACCCCACTTGTTAATACCTTTAACGGAGCTTTTCCTTGTCTCTAATTCAATTAAGAGTAGTTATGATTTTCCACAATATTGCATGTAGGAGGATGTGGCACATATTCTTGATCTGTCTTGGTCTACTGATACTGCCAAAACCAGTAAAGTTAAACCATTGCAAACATAGAAGTAAAAGTCATTCTTCCACTCTCCTAAGTCACATCTGCAGAGCTATTTTGAGTGGTATCACAAATCCTGATTTGCATAGCCCAGAACAGCCGACCAAACCACTGAGCACAGCCAAGACCACTCCTGATTCATAAAACCAAATCCAAAGTGAGTTCACCGAGGTGGAAGAAAACTAACCATGACTGAGAAGTAAAAATCATAACAGCACTATTCCCAACTGAGCTTGACCCAGGACACTCACTGAAGCAGAAAGTGCTCTGGGAAATGCTTGAGTCCAACAGCCTGCAAGATGAAGTTTGATTTAAGATCCTCTGCTGCAGGTAGAAATCAGGTAATGCCTCCTCTAAAGGAAAACAACTGATATCCTTCCTGAAGAGACATCATTTATCTTGTCCTCAGAATGCAGCCTCCAGAACATCAGAAGGTTGTGCCCAAGGATTAAGTGGGATCAAGAGCAGCCTGATTGGACTGACCATGAATTGCATATCTCCCCACTGTCTCTTTGGGAGGAGTTAGTAGAGGAATAATGACTCAGTATGTCATTTGTATGCATAGGTTTCACTGGGCTACTCAAGTCATTTTATTTCTTTCATCCTCTTCCCTTTATTAATTTGTTGGATAATTAAGTGGTATGATAAGGCATAACTAGAGAAATCCTGCTGTGCAAAAGTAGGAAGGATTAAGCTCCCAAGAGGTCTCTCATAAACCTTCAGAAAATCACGATGACGATATGCTAAAAAATGTGCCTGTCCTGCAAACCAGACTTCTTAAATTGCTTATCAGAAACATTAAGATACAGCCTTGTAGGAGAGAAATGAGTCTAGCAAACACCTGGAACAGGAGGGAAACCTCTTCCTGCCTGGGTCCTAAGAGTCCAACCTATCCTTTATACTATGACACCTGGCCTAGAAACCGCAGAAATCTCAGCTACCTCCCCTGCTGCTAGAGGCATCATTCCTGGCCTGAGAAGTAGAAGAATGATGCAATCTCATCTGGGTTTAGATCAGACATCTGAATTTGTGGGCTTACTCTATGTTCACAAATTATTTTTGAACACCTGCTGTTTTTTTAATGCTGCTTGATTGTAGTGCTACCACATCTGCATGGCTAACACGCCTGAGCTTTAAAAAGTCTGATTTTCAGTCCTCTGTTCACGTGTTTGAGTTTCGAAAACAACACCTATTTTAGGTGTCTTCCTAAAACGGAGGACTGCAATTCACTTGGGGAGATCTTCTTGTGATTAGTGCTGCAAACAGCAAAAAAGTCAGACATTATTATTAACTTAAGTGCCCAAAGTCAGTCATGTCTTTGAAATCAGATAAGCCTGAATCTGGATAATTTATATTTTCAGGACTATTTTATCACATGGGCAGTAAGACTGGGGCCACCACACACAGGGCAGAGTTCACTGCAAACATGTAGATGCAATGGCCATCACACAGGCAGGTGTGACATGTCCAGAACTGTACTTATGGTGTGCCTGCTGGGGGGATCACCCTTCACGTTGTGGCCTAACATGGTCTGCTTAGCCCAGGCAGCACTGCCACCTAGGAATTAGGTGTGCAAAATACGGTCATACTCAAGAAACTGTGAATAAGGAAGTCAAGCATTCAAAAGTTTACACAAAAGTGCTCGGTTACCTCCCCTTGGGAACAGAGTGGAAACTGTCCTTTTCAAGGTGGTACCACCCTGTTATGATAATGTAACGAAGAAAAGGAAAAACATGGCAAATGCTTAATAAATCATAAGAGACAGATGAAAGTTACTCACATGGATGGAGAGGGCTTTTTCCATATAAATAATGAATGGCTTCTCCTGTGAAAATGAAAGACATGGCACGTATGAAAGAGGGAGCAATGTCACTCTAGCAGTGTTTTGTTAAGGAAGGAGGGATGCCTAAAGGCAGGATTTTGCCCTAACAGTAGAAAAAAGTGCTTCTAAGTGGAGCAGGAGCATGCACAGGCAGTATGACATGGCACTTCCCATCATCTTGGGAATGGTGCTGTGCAGGGCTGGGAGTTGGACTCCGTGAGCCTTATGGGTCCCTTCCAACTCAGCTTATTCTATGATTCTGTGAATAATCGTTATTATGATACAAGGGACAGGTTCCTTGAAACCCATGGCAGTTGAAGGTGATTTTAATGCTCACAGAAGCAGGAACACAGTAAATGTATGAGCATGAAGTTTAATACAGAAAAAATTTAATGAGGTTACCAACTAGAAATTACCTATAGGAATCACCGCCCTGTTTTTCAGAGGCTAGAGGATAAGTTTGCATTTATAGTAGTAACAGCAATAACCTGAACAGAAATTTTGCTTCCATTATAGTTGTTCAGAAAATAAGAAAATCTCATAGCTTCTGAATAAAGTTTCTGTTACTTTCTTCTTCCCTGCTTAACTCCAGTATCAGACTATCAACTCTTGAAATCAAGTTTTTACAAGTATTTTGTTGCTTGAGAAAATTGAATGAAGAAACAAATAGCCTATAAAGAAGCAATAATGGTATCATTTTGAAAGCATTAGCTATAAGTCATGCCACTAACTTCTGAAGTAATAAAGCATTGTTGCTACGTGGTTTTTATGTAATGGTAAAGAAATCAATATGACCACACAAATGCTTGATAGCATGAATACTTGAGTCGTTGTAAATTCTATGAAATCTATTTTCTAAAATGTCAACAATTCATCTCTGCAGGAAACTGCAACTTCTGCATTACATTTATCAACATCAATGTCATACAAAACATATTAGAGCATCTTAGCTCTAATAAGAAAATAAGTGCTAAATTTATATTTGCTACAAAAATCTCAAAGAGTTTAAGGATAATTTTTTTTTTTTGTTTTCTTACCATACCAGCTCTAATTTTAAGAAACTTAATGAAAGGATATCTGTATTTATTGCCTTAGAGCAGCGTTATTTAGAAAAGTTGCACTCAGTGCATCAGCTTACATTTAAAATTAAATACTAAGAGAATACAAAGAGAAAATACAAAGAGAATACAAAGAGAAAATACAAAGAGAAAATATACAGTCAAAGCTGAAGTTGCAGCTCTGAGTAAGATTAGTCTCAAAATGAATGTCCAATTAGCCAATTGATGAGGATGTGCAAGCCCTTTGCAGGTCTCAGCAGTGGCCTGCCAAATAGCTGGTAGTATTCATCTCACTGAAAAAGCAAGAACTACTTAAATGTAGAGAATGGATATGTGTTCTAAGTTGGCTTCTCTTCTTTGCTGTTAGGATGTGAAGAACTATCATTAATTTGTTTTTCATTTTTGCCTTTCCACATAGAAGATGCTTTAATTTTTGACTAATAAGCTTCCTTCTCATAGGAGTTTACATGTCAATTTGAGAGTTATTCCTGATTTCTGCTGGATTTGCTGAAAGACAGTAAGTGTTGTTGAGTTCACATCTGCCTTACTATGTGCATTTGTCTCTATGACAAAGTGTTTTTTTCCTGTTACCCACTCTACCACCACAGGCTATTTCTAAGCTTCTGCAGCTGTTTAGTACTCACATAGAGTTCGCTGACCTGGCTCTTTCCCGGTGCAAAGGTTGCAATAAACGAGTCCACGAAGATGTGTTGAAACTCCTTCTGATTATCCCACATTATGCCATTTTATCAAATACTTTCATCTCATAAAATATTTATTCAGATAATAGTGGAAATGTAGTCAGAAATCATTATAAGGACACAGCAGGATTCCATCTTTTTTTTTTTTTTAGAAGGCTGATGCTTCATACTTTTTTCTGGGATGGAATAATTTTCTCAGTCAGAAGGAGTCTTAGAGTAAAGGTTAGAGTTTCTTACCTTGCTTAGATAGATAAATCTTCCCAGGATGGACTTCCAATATAAAAGGTTTTTTCCTCTATCAGTGCCCTTGCTCCTTTCCCTCTTTTTCCAAAATGTTCAAATGAACTAAAAAATTTACCAAAGTAGCAACTGGATGTCACTGTTTTCTTTTAATATCTACTCCACCTTTTTACTGCAATATTGCAACTTTTATGGATGGCCCATGAACCCAAGCTTAAAGTCAAGGCAGATCAAGATACTGCATCCCAACCAGTGAGGTCCTTGGGGACTCACTTTGAAATTAAACTAAAGTAATTTTCAATATGGAATCATTTTATTGTGTGGGTGCATCTGCGCATAAAGTTTACATTGGGTTCTGAGCAGCATATAAAGGCTTGTGAGAGATAAATTAGGCTAAGTAAAGCACTCATCATTAATCAGAGTACTAAACAAGCATGAGCGCTAGAGAATGAACACAGCTGCCATTTCATTTGTCTTGCTGTCAGAAGGTAACTCTCCTACAAAGAGAAGCTCTGAAGTTGTGGCTTAGGTTCTTTTGTGTCTCTCAGCTTGCACAGAATACATATGCTCATATATATTAAATCATCTTATATATCAACATATATATATATATCTACATTACACGCATAAATGTTTTTATATCCAAAAATATACCATATATAAGCACATTTTTCTACTGGTGGGTGTAGACTGATGTTTGTGTTCTCAGTAGTCCTAAACACTAGTTTGGAGCTTAAAAGTGAGAGATATGCCAGTTTATTTCAATGAAAACATATTTATTACTGATTTTTGTATACTCTGGGTTTCTAACTCAATAACAGAAATCTTTGCTACTGTCTTGTTGAGTTATCTTCTGTGATAACTTTCATCAATTCATCCCTCATGGAGATGTGATGTGTAAATAGCCCATATGGTAAATCAGAGTATCTTGGCTTCCATTTCAGAGTGAACATGTGATGCTGGAAGGTGATAGAACCTATTTTCTCATTTCCTTTGGAAAAAAACCCAGAAAAGTGAAATGCAAGTTACTGAAAATATCCAAGTGTTATTTTTATAGTGGCTGTTTGTCAAAGGATGTTTTGAAGACAAGCTAACAAACAGCTTGTAATATACTAAGTTTATAGGGCAACAGACTCTAGTGTCTGGTCTTCCTTAGTCTGACCTTTTGCATGACAGCAATAAATCAGTAGCCTTCCATGTCTCTCGTATTGTCCCAAGCTCTTGGGAAAAGGATGATTGAATAGGAAGAATTAGTGCTGCTGCACAGGATTTAGCATAATAGATAGATCATTAACCTTTTAAGTCTGGTATCCTGGCTTCCAAACTGGCCTGCCATGGCTGCTTCAAGGAAGCAAAAATCTCCATACAATAGCAGGGGTGGTTTGTGCAGGCAAGGGGAAAGATTTCCCCAACCAGAGTAATGAGAATGGGTTGCTGTGAGGCCGGGTGGCACTGCAGCCACAGTGGGACAGCACTGTGAATTACACAGACCTCAGGGACATAGGCAGCGACATGTACGGCTTTCACCACGCTGCACAACCAGAGCTAAGCACTCACTGTGCTGGGGTTATGCTATCTCGTGGTGTCATCTAGACCTGTATCCGAGGTACCTGAGATGCCTATAGCAGTGTGTCTGAGGGAATATGAAGCTCTGTGTGGGCTGCAGTAGTCAGGGGGTTTGCTTTTGGGGCATACTGCCTTGTTAACAGCATCCAAATTAGCTAGGTTCAAGTCAGCCTAGGAGTGGGCACCTAAGCACTGATGCAGGACCTGCACTCATTGTGATGGCAGTTTTCAGTTTATGTGAAAGAGGGTGTGGATTTGCTGCACCTCATCCAAGAACTTGCAGGAGGGAAGTACATCACCAGCTAAAAGGACAGAGATATCAATATGCAGCACTCTGGTAGCTGATAATATCAGATACTCAGGGTACCATTTCCTTGAGTATCCAGGACACCTGCAAGGACAGGTATAGGGAGACCTATGTGTTACAGGAAGGCCTGAAATCTCTTTTGCAGTGGCAGCTGAAGACCAGGCAGGATACCCTCAGTACCTAAGATGTACCTGCTTCCCCGATTTAGGCAACTACATCCTGTCCCAGATGTATGTTTATGATGGAGTCCTATTAAAATTGGAATTCAGTGTTGAAGATAAATAAAGTTTCTAATCTCATGTTGGATATTTGGCCTGAAAGAGGCTGCTCAAGGGTGCAGTTTCAATTCCGTTTGATTTGAAGTTACCTCAGAGGATGTGTTGCAACACTTGAAAACGTATGTCAGAGGATTCACCTTGACAGGGCTTTCCATGAGAGAGAATAACTAGATGCAGACAAAACTAGATGGGTGACACATAATCAGATCAATCTCAAAAGTACCAGCTAAGCATGTTCTTAATTTCTGGTAATTTTAATGAGCCCACACTGAAGGCATGTGTCTGTAATGTAGTTCATACCTATAAAATCTATTTAAAAAAAAAAAAGGTTTTCCAGTCCAGGAGCTTTAATTCATGTCTTAACAACACCCCACACTGGTCATTACAATGCTTTGTGTGTTGTCTTGCCATCTGCCTACAGAGAGAAGTTACAGTCCCATTACATTATACTGTTGTTACTGTGCTAAAATGTAGGAAATTATCTGAGAAGTTTTCAGCTTAATTGATGCCGTGATATTTTCTAAAATAATGGTAAAGGTAGCAAGTGTGACAGTTTGAGCTGACTTACACCTCACGTTAACAGTGCCATGGAAATCTGATTGTGATATTTTGTACTTCCTCATCTCTTACAGCATGTTACTGACAAGCAGCAGTAGCACAAGAGGTCAGAGCAACAGTCTGACTTTAAAGGGAACAGAGATCAGGCATAAACTTGTTTCCAGTCATAGTAACACCTCTTTCTGGCAAATCACATGGGAAAGTGGGGAATTTACAGGTGGATCAAAGCTGGAGTCTGACTGCTGAGGCTGCCTACTTCAGAGATGATCGAGTATATAGCCAGCTGCTTGGCTGCCTGAATTCTGTGTGTTCACAAAATTCTGTGTAAAACCTCTGAGCATATATTAGGTAGAGATATCTCTTTTAAAAATTGGCTATTCATGCTTAACCCTGCCCACTATTATTGCCTTTATATGGTCCCCTGGGCTTTGCTGTCATCCCTGAGCAGGTATGCTGCCACTTGCCCATTGCCTGACTAATCTCACCTCAAGAAACCTTCTATTTCTGTACTCTGCTCAAGTCATGTCCTTACTGGTCTGGTTTTGCTGCTGTGCAGAAGTTTTAATTAGTTTTATTAACAGTGTAAAAGCAAATGGTTTAAATAGCAGCAAGCATAACAAACGTCTGAGTTTCTACCAGTTATCTTCTGTCGCTGGCATGTGTGCTCATAGTGTAACAGGCTTCACCCTCAGGAAATCCAATTTTCAACTTCTACATTTGTTTTGTGCTTTGCTGATTTTAGAAGATCAGGGAAGGAGTCGGGAGCGAAGCTTGTCCTATAAACAAAAGTGAAAAAAAATCAGAGTGTAGAGCTAGCTGTCTGGGAAAACTTCATCAGGTCTAAAGTTCATAGCTCACCCACAGAAACTTCCTTGCATGGTCAAGGTGTGAGTGTCAAGAATCCAGAGGACTGTCACATTGTCACTCCATGACTTCACCTCCGAGGAGAAGCAGAAGTTCAAGAGGAAAGCAAGGCTTTTTGCCTCTTCAGGTTTCTCTGGAAAGATCATGGATACTGTACCTAAGGGCCAAATTTGAAATGCTGATAGTTTTCAAAGCAAGTTGCCATTTTCAAGTGTTCAAATGATAAATTTTTCAAGATAGCACATGTATTCTTTTGGCAACTCACAAGATGCTCTGATGTGGTCTGTTTTCTCCTCCTGTCTGCTTCCTGCAGAGGGTTGTTGGTCACCACATGGCTGCAAAGTTCTGCACTTCTGACAGGGCTCCATGGGGTAGGGAGACAAATGGGATTCATGCCCTGCAACATTCAGCATTGCAGCATTCAGTATTGTAGCACTTAGTTTCTAGGCATGGTGCTTAGCACAGTGCACAATCTTTGGTGAAGTGCCTGAATTACTGGAGAGAAGTCTTTCTTATTACCATAATCCCACACTGGAATTTTCTATGTCTTGCCTCTCTGGTTATAATCTGTACTGTTGGCACACCCTGACTGCTGCTTTCATGCCTTGCCTTTGCCTTCCTGACATGCTGGAGAGCCTGGAGGGAGTCTGAAGCTGTCTATGCATCAAGTTACTGAAAGGGAAGGGTGGCAGGGCAGGGCCTTCCCTGTTGTTTGCAGGATGAGGAGTCCATGGATGCTGGAGGGATGCTACTGTTCCCGTACAGCCTTTAGCACGGTCTGAGAGGAGACTCTGCACTGCTGACAGCTGTGCAGCTCCTTGGGAGGTAAAGATGGGTGTCACCAAAATCAGGCTGCTGGCACTGCAGTGTGTGCCAGGGGCTGCTGCAGGCTCTGCTGGGCTCCACCCAGACAGGAGCAGCCCACTTATGCAGTGGTTCAGCGCACGCCTCTGGGATGTAGGCAGTGGCATGTGCAGAGTGGGAGGGTGAAATTGGGCCATGGTGACCAGCAAGTTGGCTGGAGTCGCTTTCTCTGGTCTCTACAGTAACATAAAATACAAAAAAATTTACCAGTGCAAGGAAACACAATGCTATATAAGCACCAGAAGCACTGGGTTGTGAAGTAGCTTTTTTCAACTTTCTTGTCTCTGACCAAGGAAGTTGTAAGTATAATACAGAAATACTGATTTAAACCCTCTCACTGCTGGTACACTTTGAGTGTTTTGCAGATAATGCTTTTTATTTTTCTTGTGAGTAAACTTCAAGCCATTTGGTATTTGTATCTGCATTTATTCTGGTAACTAACTAATTTATGTCAGGACAGAGAGGAGAATTATACACAAGACAGTGGGAGGGATGTGAAGCAACATTGTGAGTTTCCAGCAGCCACAGAAACATTATTCCTTTTACTATAGATATCCTTTATACTACAGATAATAATACCGCACATAGTTCACTTCCAGAAAACATTTCCTCAGTAGGCACGACAGGCATTGCCTGTGCATTTTCTGTGGACTGCAGGTTCTTTACAGGAGTCACAACTCTTTTTTAGTTGTATACTTCTCTGTGCCTGAGGAGCCAAGTACTGTGCAAGGTAGCAGGGAATAACAAAACTAGTTTCACCTTAACATAAAGTTCAGCACAGTCAAAAGTGCTGCTGCTTCTTTCAATTCCCTTCGTACATTGTTGCAGTGGGGATTCTTGCAACACGTGTATCAGACAACAAGGCCCATGGAAAAGAAATATATGGACCGATTCTTGGTAGATATTTTCAGAGATGTTTATTTTTCCAGCTACCTGGTTGGCAACTTGGCCAAGAACTGAACAATCACGGGACCAGAGGGTCCTTCCCGGGCAGGGGAACACAAAACAACCAGGGGGGGAATGAGGTTGACGAGGGAGTAGGGAAACTGTAGGTGCTGGGTGTGGGTTCGGCAATCACGATGGGCGCCAGACTGTAGGTTCTTTGGTGGGCTGGACGGTGACGAAGACAGACGGAGACGAACGGTGACGGTGACGAGAGATCTCTATAGGCAGATCTTGGAACATGCGGTTTATTGCAAAGGGCGTGGGTATAGGGGCACTGCTTAGAGCTGCAGCAGGCAGCTCTGAGCAGGCCCAAGAGAGCAAGAGAGTAAGAGGGTAAGAGAGAGAGAGAGCAAGAGGAATGAGAGTGAAGAAGAAGTGATGAGAATAGAATGGAATGGTGAAGTCCTGGTTACAATACAATAAATCATCTTCTGTACTGAATATTCTAATTGTCACTAACCAATCTAATACAAGATACAAATCCTATAGCATTTACATACAGCCTATAAGAGTTCTTATATTACCATAGAGTGTTACATCTTAACTTCTAAAAACTACTCTTTGGACCCCTTCTGCTGAGCTAGTAGGGTCTGCTCTGACCCTTGGACCTGCCTGCAAGCAGAGGATATTGTTCCATCAAGAGGGGATTACCTTCAGTCGGCCATACCATTGTTTTCCAGTTGTTCAGTAGCTAAGATTTGGTATTTCAAAAGTGGCTTTCATTTCGATGTCGCCTGTAGTTTTCATATTCCCAAAATCTTTTGTCAGGCAATCATATTTATAAGGCTTTCCTGTTTCATCTTCCCCAACAGGAATCCCCATAGGCCCTGCCTCTACCCCGGGGCCCTTCTCCCACAGGACCACATGGCAGGGGGGAGGGCCCCAACAGTACATAATAGTGTCATTAATAGGAATCTGTTTTTACATTGCAACTGAGGTTAAAAAGTCAAGACATAGCAGTGGTTAGCACATCTCAAGCTGTAGGCTGAGTGTCTACATTTTTGCTGGCCTGAGAAGTAAATGAGTCGATGTTTTCCGCTGAAACACAGAGCACACTTTCTTGGGGAAGAAAGTGAAAGTGCTTTTGCACAAAAATGCTGCTTTTTTTCCAGTAGAATAGAATAGAATCGCAGAATATTCTGCGTTGGAAGGGATCCACAAGAATCATCAAGTCTAACTCTCAAGCGAATGGCCCATACTGGGATCAAACCCACAACGTTGGTATTACTAGCACCATGTTCTAACCAACTGAGTTAATTTTGGTGTTTTCTTCCAAGTAGCAAAAAAAGAAGGAATAGTCTTTAGTCATTCTAGGGCTGAATCAGAGAAGGGAGTGTCCTTTCTGTTGCTGAGCCAGCTGTTCTGTTGTAACTTCCTGCATCTTTTGAAACACAGCTTGCCAGAATGGATATTTCCCCTTAAAATAACTTGGCACTTATGGCACATTCATGCCAAATCACATTGATGATTATTTTTGTGCGATAGGCAGTATCACAGCAGTCTAGTATTTGAGGTCCTAAAATCTTAGAAAACAAAATCCAGTTCCCTGCATTGCCCACAAGCTTTCTGTGTAATCTTAGCAGTCAGTTCAAAGGGGATTGGCTGCCTGTAAATCTTTACAAACTGATTAATGCCCTTCTGTATTTCACATGGATACTACAAAGATAAATACATGAAAGTATTTAAGGCACTCTGAAAATAGGGGTATTTAGATGATTAACTCCCACTGAAGTCAATATTTTTGAATAATGTGTTCCTCACAGGACCGTGTTTTTTCTTACCTAGGAAAGATGAGCTCTTCTAGCTGCCTTGCTGTTTAAATGACTGTGGTCTTCATGGTCCGACAAAGATGCTCCATGTTTCAAACATTTCTCATTGCCCAGAAAGAAAGCACACCAAGTAACCATGCAGAAGTCCTCCAGCTTGTGCAGCTGATGACATGGTGGAGCCATAGGTGGTCAGCCTTGGTTCATGTCACCCTTTACCTCCCTACCACAACTATTCACTGGTTAGGAGGAGTTGTAGCTCTCCGGCACTGAGACTGATTCTTGTGGATCCATAGATGGAAAGGCTTATTATAAAGCCTCCATACTTCAGGAGCTTATTCACTGCCACAGGTCTGTTAATTATTTTGTCTGCACGGCCATTTTCCTCTGAAAATGTCATGTCTCAGAACACAGCTTGTCCTTGAACTTTTTTTCCCAATGTATCAATGATATGGGAAAGATTATTCAGTGGAATCATTTGGGGATATTTTTTTTTGAAAACAGAGAGCTTTCCGACTGGCTGAAAGCTCATAGGTTGGAGGCCTCCAAATGCACATCTGCAGCTGTGTGGGATGAGGGTTTCCAACTTTTGATTCAGACAGGGAAGCAATCTGCTCTGCATCTCTCCAAGCTAAGATGTGGAAATGACTTCACTGTTCCACATACCATGGTTGGAAATACTGGACGGATCCAGTGATAACATCTTGCTCATACATTTTCTCAGTTTCTTTGTCCCTGTCCTCCGTTTGGGACTGAGGATCCCAGACTTCTCTCTGCTCTTCAAGCAGAGGAAAGAGCGTAGCAGAGTAGCTTATGGTCACAGATGTGATTAAGGCACTGCATTACTTCCATCTTGCCACAACATGTCAGTATAATCCCATACATGGTTCAGCCACACTTCTTTTTATAGTTCTTTGGTTTATTTAGAAAACATTGCCTTGGGATTTGGAATTTAGCTGTTATTCTTTTCAGCTTTATTTTGTTTTCCAATCTGTGAAGTAATAACTGCGTGCACTGAGTAGAAATGTACCTCTTCTGAGAAAAGTAATACAGATTTGTTTCAGGAATAAATCCCTCCTTTTTATACTTTTCTTTTAAAAAGGAGTGTTCATGCATTCATTAAAGGCTCAGTTCGGAAATGTACTTTTCCAGGACTGGGTCCTGCCAAGCTAGGCACACTTATCAATGAGAAATGAAATTATACCTTGTGACTGTGGTTTGATTTTTTTTTGACTTGTAGTATTTAAATTGGGATTTTCTTTACAATGTAATTCTGACTCTTCTCTGGTAGTGAAACATTCACATCTGGTGTTTTTATGTGGACTCTGGCTAAAATGCTGTCCCTAAGCAAGTGAACAGATGACCTGTATCATTGTGCAAAGTTAGCCTTTGGACTGTGAAAGCTGGCTCTGATTTTGGCACAGCCCATAGCAAGCAGAGAGTCTGTCCCTACTTCTGCTTCACAGCCTCTCCAAATAATTGTGATACCTCCCCAGACTTACGGTCATCCACACCCATTATGTCCACTCACCAGTGCCTGCTCATTCCTTGCCTAAAACCGTGAGTAAATTGCTTGTGAGGGTTAAATACACAGCTTCCTGAGCCATGACAGCAAATGCAAAATAGCCAAGAGGGAAGAGTGAACCTCTCACTCTTTTCTCCTGCTTTGCCACTAAGAAACTGAAAATAGTTTTTGAGAATTCTGTCTTCTCCATATCCCAAGGATGCCCTAGGACTTGAACCCACTGGACTGACTGTCTTTCTCTTGTTGATTTTGTCCATGCTGTTTTCCAGTTAACTGAAATGCTTTTAGGCTGGAAGGGATATAATCTGCAAAGGTCTAGGGACATAATCTGCCTCAAAACTTGATTCTACTTAAGAAATATTACATTAATACTGTATGCTCAATAATATAAGCAGCTATTTTCTCTGTTCTGTTGTGCCTGCATAATGTGGGTGTAATGTCTTCCAGTCTCCTCTTTTGGCCTGCTGGTTGTGACACTTCAGTCTTCAGCTCACTCAAGTCTCAAAAATCATTAGAAATACTAGTGTTTGGATCATAAGCATTAAACAGATGTTTTTAATCCTGACTGTTCATGGAGGTACACCCATGTCTCTGTTCTGCACTGTTCCCAGCTGAAATGAAGTGCAGGGTGGGAGTTAATACTCAGTTTGCTGCACGTAAACTTCAGTAAGCTGTTTGGACCCTCATGATTACACAGCAGAAGTTTCTTGGGTGTTGTTTTTTCTTTTCTAGCCAGCACAAGGAAACAAGGTGTTGTGAAGTGTAACTTGTGAAACTTGCACAATGGGAGCAGGAGCAGAGCCCCTGGAGCAGGGAAGGGGCCTGACCCAAGGCAGGGGAGACTCTTTTGTTCTCTTGTCAATGTAATGCTGACCTGTCAGTCTCTGTTGGTAAAATCACAGGGCTGTCATTATTAACAAGAAGCTGAGGGTGGCTGGAACAACCTCAACGCCTGAAGTAAGGCTGATGAGTGTGCAGAGCAATGTCCTCTTTTTACCTCCTGCCTCAGATTATGTGTATGCTGCATTCCTGGCAGGAGCATTGAATATTATATATTGAATTATACTGCTTTCAGAGAAATAGCACCTCATGAAAAGCATTCCCAAAGGTCACTGATTGCAGAGTGAGTTCTGACTGGATGTGTTAGATAAAGATTGATCAGAGCTGTCTAGGACAATTTCCATTCCTGTCCTACTCCAGGAAATTTAGACATGTCATTGGAAATCTCACAGCCTGGAAGATTAAGGACACAGGGGTTTTTTTTCCTACAGAGAAGAGAATCTTATTTTGTTTTTTCACTCAAAAACCAAAATGTTACGAATGGTATTTTAATAAGTCGTATTTTTTCCTTGCAGCAAAATTCCAGTTTTTTATTAGAAATATTTCTCTGGGTGTGTTTTTGTTGATATTATCCACATGCATTGCAGAGGCTTGTGGAAAATCAGCTGAAGCTTCTGGGCTGTTCAGTTTCCCTCCCGTGTTTGGCTTATTTTCCCACCTTACCCCATAACATGACTGGCTATCCTTGCACCTTGAGAGGTCATGTTTCTTGCCACAGGTTGCCAGGTATTGGTTACACCAATGCATGGCTCTGTTTGGTCAGGTTGATGGCCTCACTCTGAAATGTTACTTTTCCTACTTCATCTGGAAGTAGAGAATCTTTTTTGTTGTAATAGTCAGTCATGGTAAAAATATGAACAACATAATGTTCCTTTAGAGGACCAATGGTAATTTGAGTTGGTGCTTTCAGCTGTCTTTAATACACAGCAGGTATAAAAATTAGGGAAAGTACCTTTTCCCAGCACAAGCCATTTTGGCCAGCTTTTCTCCAAGGCATCACAGATACTCTGTTTGCACACACTGAGAGGATCACACAGCTGCAGTAGCTCTTGCTTGTTTGTGGCTCTGGTTCTTTTTTGAGGTCACAGCACAGCTTGAAGAGCAAGGAGGTGTATGACTGGAACATACAGAATAAACGATCTTACTGTGTCTCCCAGCTGGATTTCCTAGTTCTGTTCTACTCAGGTCTTCCCATTGCTTGTGCTTGATCCCAGCCTGTTGTGTTTCAAAATCTTAAGCACTCAAAATACATTGTACTTTATATCATTGTGTCTCCTGTTGTTTCTGGAAGTCTGTTTTTCTGTGGCAACCACCAGTGAGGAGCAAATTGGCAAGAAATAATGTCCTTGTGTGCTCAGGGATGGCATAATGATACTTCTTGTGCACCTGAGAGGATTTTACTATTTATTTAGTAAGCTTCTGTACTTTTAACATACATTTTCATGTTATTTTTGAGAGTGGAGCAATATTTCAGTGAGGAGAGAACCTCAGAAAGTATTCAGAATGAATGTGATAAAAAGAAGTACCAAACTGGGAACTCAGTCAATTTCTGAAATCTCTTCACATTAATTTTCCAGAGTTTCACTCATCCTACTCCGTTTTCCACAAGATCGTTCAAATTTAAAAGTGATCATTCAAATATAAAAGTAATCACCCAAAGGCAAAGAGAAGATCCTTGGCACTAGAAAGGCTATTGTGCCCAAGGCACCCTGTAACTCCAGTGTACACATCAACATGATCTGATCTGCATTTCATCCCCATAACCAGGTTTTCTCTTCAGATTTGTCAGTGTAACCCTACAAATCAAATACACATGACTTCAGGGTCCAGCTCGTACCTGGTAAATATCCCATTAGTACATTACAGTGGTATTTCAGTGACTGGGGTAGAGCTTCAGTCACCCAAGCATAGATGCTGTGTGCATGGCTTCAGCTGCCACCCTCAGGATGTGAGGATCTCATGCAGATCCCTCACTGTATCTGCTAATCACGTATGAATTTCTCTCTCTGGCTTTAGAAATTGTCTCTGTGATGTCTCTTCTCCCTCTAAGGTTGCTTTTGAAATAGCTGAAATTGTCTTTGAAATTCTGAAATTGATCAGAATACATCTATGTTGTGTCCTTATAGGTATATCTTCTCCTTGACATAATAAAGAGTTTTGCTCCATAGGAATATGGGTCTCCTTTTCCAAAGCAGAAACTGCTTAATGTCTGTGTTGTACGTCAAATTACTTTGCTCCTATTTTCTACACTTGTTGAAATACACACTTCTGCTCTAATGCTGCGTGTTCTCTGCTTCCCAGCCCCTGTCTGTGTGCACTTTGTCTTCTTTCCTTTTCTGTCTTTTCCAGCAGTTTCTTCTCCAGGTTTGTGTCTCTGAGTCTCATTCCACTCAGAGCATGATTTCACTGACCCTCTGGAAGTGTTTAAGTTTGATTTAACAAAGACAATGCTATTGTTTGTCTTTTTGCTGGTATCTTTTCTCTTCCAAATGTTAGAATTTATATTCACAAGTTAGCCTAGAAATAAAACCTTAGCCCTGTAACAATCATGTACTTGTCAGCTATTAAACAAATCCAGTGTCACATAAAAAGCAATGTTAAAAGAATACTCCTCTTGTAAAAAATGAAAAACAAGAGTTTATTGCTGTTTCTTGGGAATTGGGATGATTTGTGATTTCTTATACCCAAAAAAAGAAAAAAAAAAGTATTAGGAGCACATTACCTGGAATAACTAAATTAAGTTAATAACAATTTTATGATGCTCTTTTGTGGGTATAACAATTAGCACAATGACTCTTCATTGCCATCCGGTTCTTGAGTTTAAAAGGACATTTGTGAAGAGTCTAGTCCTCAGTGTGATACTCCTGGGCTGCATTTTGTCATTAGTAATGATATGTAGGCAACTCAGCATCAGAGCCCCACTGCCTTAGAAAAGAGCAAAATATTTAAACATTTAAAACTGTCTTCAGTATTTACCTCAGATCACTGAGCTTTTTCAGGTATTCCTTTCCTTGTAAGCATTGGGGCTCAAGCTTCCCATTTTTCCCATCTCAAGCCAAAATTCTGGTAGCAATCACTTCTTTAACTGGGTTTTCAGTGGAGTAAACATGTAACACAATAAAACAACCAGTGACTTCATAATTTGAGGAATTACATTTAAAAGGTTTTTTTCTTTCCTTGGGAACCTTTTACAAAAGATTCTGAAAACAAGTTGCAACGGAGACTATAACTTTCCTGATCATGAACACCAGTGTCATTTCTTTCCCTTCCCTTCTCTGCAGAAAGCACCCTTGTTTTGTGTCTTGTGTCCTTTGTGGCAAACTAATACTCAGGAGTTTGAGATTTCTCCTTTTATTTTTTAAGACGAGTTTTACAGATTTGTATCTTTGATCTTTGTAGCAAACATTGAAGTCCATAGAAAACCCCACCTATTTATGATTAATTCCCTGCAGTCTGGAATACTTGATAATGTCTAACAGATCTGTGGCAAAAGCCAATGTTATTTCACAACAGAACCCCACCCTGGGCCGCAAAGTGATTCTTAGCTGAGATCAAGCCATGCAAGTAAATAAACCCCAAGTCCACATCTGATTAAAGCAGATATATGGGAGGTATGAACAGGACTGGCCAGATGCTGCACCATATGATAAACACCAAGGACCATGGCATCCTATAAAACTGGGCATTTATATGGTACAGCTGGTTATGCATAATCTCCTAATTTATAAGGGTGGAGCATCTGGTTCATTGCTGTTGCTCTATCAGCTTTTCTGGAGGCCTGTTCTTGAATTTCTGGTAGCTGAATATTGCTCTTCTGAGTGCCAGCAGAATGGGAAGTTAAATCCATTTATAGTAGGAGATAAGCGCTTACTCTATCTGGCAGATAAGATATGTTCAAACAAAAGAAAGAAAGAAGGTTAGGCCCATGTGGGATGGGTTCCACTTCATGACAAAATCCACAACTGCAAACTCTAAAAGAAATAATATCTATTTCTCATTGGCAGGACCCTCAGCAGTGACAGAGAGGCTCAGCCAGAGGAGGCCACTGTGACAGGCTGTGCCTGTGACTGCAGACATCCCTCAGCAACGTGGCAGGTGAGAGTTCACAGAATTAGGTCTCACAAGTCCTGCTTTTGTTACACTGCTTGATCTTTCTCTCCCAGTGCCATAGCCCTAGAAGGCAGCATTTCTCTTTCCTGAAACAGAAGCTGGCGCTTGGCACTTGTTTAGAAAATGCCTGCTGTGTAAGTGACTAAAAAAACAAGAGAAGCGTTTTCAGCAGCGTCTTGCAAACTTTTTGCCAGAAGGAGCCAAGCCAACAGTGTGAAAGCATCCTGAACTGAATGGTGTGCATGTGCACAACCCACTGTGGAGCTGTGTGCCAGCCTGGGCAGTTCTGGAGATGTGGACCCACAGCAGATGGTTTGCTTGTTCCCACGAGGAGAAAGAGAAGGGAGAGCTAGAACTCACTTTTCCAGGTATTCCCAAACTGACTTGCCAGCAGGAAAGTCCCAGCTGTAGTTGAGAGAACTCTTTCTCCATTCCACCCTCACAGAGTTGTAAACAGCATTGCAGCATGCAGTCTAAGGCGCAATAAGATGTTTTTTAAAGTTACAGCATTACCAAGTCTATATAGAAGCTGTGAGTTCAGACCACTCAGCCTTTGGGGAGAAAAAAATACAGCACTAGTCATTCTACCAAACCCTTCCCCAGTAAAATTACATGTCAGAACAGCACTGAAAGAAAATTTGCATTTCAAATGGAAAGGGAAAATTTGCTTTTGCAGAACATCATGGGGTTGGCAATAATAAATCACTGTCAGAATGGAAGTGGGTTCCTGCAACTCTTGCACTGCTTTCTGTAAGCCTGTGTTGTTGCTGAGGAAGTGAAATCTGGTTAGCACACAACTTAGCACACAACTGTGCAAGACTTCTTCAGATCTTTTATTGGTTTTTTGCAGCATACATGTGCATTTTTCATAATTTTATCAAATCAAAAAACTTTCAGATTTTTAATGTCTTCATAGACCTGTAGCATGGCAGCTGCTATATTTCCAGCTAGGTCTGAATGCTTCAGGTACTCTTATGGCTCTGCCTCCTCTTTTTTCTCTCTCCTTTTTTTGTTTTTATGTTTTCTATAAAACATTTTTACCCTCTGCATCTGACATAGATACAGTATCTGAAATTGTCAGAGTTTGTTCTCTGATAAAGCTTTATCTTTGTGTAGCAATGGCAACACAAGCTGTGCTAAGGAAATAAGTGAATTTGAGAAAGCACTTCAATTACTACAGATACTGTTTTCAGGCTGTGATAACCCACAAGGGGATGAAGTCACCACTGCTGAAATTAAGACAGACTATTTCTTCATAGTTTGCCTGGATAGTTTTTCTGGCCAGTGCAAGATGTGCAGGATCTCACACTCGTCTGGGCACTAGATACTGCACAGAGATTTAAAGGCTTGCTTCTCAAAAAAAAACCTTACCTAAATAAAGAAACTGTGGGATATGAGTGGGCAAAGCAACTGGAAGAATTGGGAAAGGAGCAAAAAGTAGTGAAAGAAACCTAGTTTTATGGACTAGATGTGTGGATACAGCTGGATGTTGTCTGCAAACCTAGTTTTTCAAATATATCGTGTAATAGAATCAGGTGGTGGAAATATTTGTTATGTAATGACCTCTTTCATTTTGTTATAGGCAAGAGTGACCAGCATTGACTTCCTTAAACACAACCTCTTCTCAAATGCCTACTGCCAGCATCTTGATGCAGCTCTCAGCTCCGATGCCTCCAGGAGAGGTGCTAGTGACAGACCATGAAAAATGCTTTGGATGTGGATTAAGAGAACTCAAGGTCTGTTACTTACACTGAATTGATCCACCTTTGTGTACGTGAATTAAGGGAACAGTGGATAGTGATTATGTAGCTGGGATCTCCATTTTTCCCAGGGCTTGCTTTGCCCTTTTGTGTCTGGGCCACTCTCACCTCATCTCATTTAATCTGCAATAACACAACATAGTTAAGCACTAAGATTCTCATTAATTACAGACCTTGCAGATGTGGAAAAGCTATTTCACTTCTCCCTCCTGGCATGGTTTAGTAAGTCACTACCCAGACCTTGCCCAAGCAATTTTTTCCCTTGTAAGATGAAGGACTAAAGTCATTAGAAATCACAGGTGATGGTCAGCACTCAGTCACCATTTACTGTGAAATGGCTGAAATAGTGGTCACAGAATCACCGAATTCTTAGGGCTGAAAGGGACCTCTGGAAATTATCCAGTCCATTCCCTCCTGCCTAGGCAGGGCTACCTAGAGGTGACACAGGAATGCATCCAGGTGGGGTTTGAATGTCTCCAGAAAGAAAAACTCCATGACCTCCCTGGGCAGCCTCTTCCAGTGCTCTGCTGCCCTCAGTGTAAGGAAACTCTCCCTCGTGTTGAGGTGCAAGTTCTTGTGTTTTAGCCTACGGCCTTTTCTCCTCACCCTGGGCACCACTGAAAACAGTCTGGCACCATCCTCTTGGCACCCACCTTTGAGATATTTATATGCATTAGTGACATCCCCTCTGTCTTCTCTTCTCTAGACTAAGCAGGCTCAACTCCCTCAGATGCTCCTCATAAGAGAGATGCTCCAGAACCCTCATCATCTTTATGGCTCCCCACTGGACCCTCTCCAGTCACATCTTGTCTTTCTTGTACTGAGGAGCCAGAAGTGGACACAGCACTCTAGATGTGGTCTCACTAGGACTGAGTAAAGGGTCAGGACCACCCCCCCTTACCTGCTGGCCATGATGCCTTAAGAGGCCTTCTAGAAACAGAGACTAGACAGGAGTAAGGAAGAAAGGTAGGTATTTATTTGAAAGGCCTTCAAAGGTACCCCCTGGGAAGCCAGAGGCTATTGCCAAGATGGACCCCAAGATGGACGACAGGTCACGAGTTCTTCACCCTTTTATAGGTTTGGTTCATTTGCATAGCAGGGTTAATTCTCCAATTAAAGCTTCAGTTTTGCCCTCAGCTTACCCCCCCTTTAGAGGCTCTTTGGTTTATGCTTTTTGGCCTAGGACAGTCTTGGTGTCCTTGGAAAGCAGGCCCAGAGAGGTTTTGTTATGTCTACCTAGCACGAGAGCAGAAATTAACAGGCTACAAGAAACTTTCAGAGTTACACACTAAGCAGTACAGAATGTGAAGAATATAAAAGTTAAAACCTAATAATGGTATCCTGATGCACCCCAGGATACCATTGGCCTTCCTGGCCACAAGGGCACTGCCAGCTTGTGATCAACTGGTCATCCACCAGGACTCCCAGGTCCTTTTCTGGAGAGCTGCTCTGTGGGAGGTCAGATGCATGCCTATGCTGGTACTTGGGGTTATTCCTCCCCAGGTGCAGAACCCTACACTTGCCCTTGTTGAACCTCATTAAGTTTCTCTCCACCCAATTTTCCAGCCTATCAAGGTCTCACTGAATGACAGCACAGCCCTCTGGTTTATCAGCCACTCCCCACAGTTTTGTTTCCTCAGCAAACTTGCTGAGGATCTCTTTCCTTTAACTGTCTTTCACTGAATGGAAGAGAGGATCTTTCCTGTTTTAGTTTACATGCATTCCTGGTTTGAATGTCAGAAATTTGACTGTCAGAAATATTATGTTGAGGTACTATGAAGACACTGTGAGCATGGAAATACTCCTGTATTGTACATTTCTTATTTTAAAGAAAGGACACTTTTTTCATTTTCTGTTTTAATCATTGTAGAAAATATAAAATATTTGAAACTCTATTTCATAGATTGTATTTTAATTCCAAGACTTAAAATACAAAACCCCTAGAGGCAATCTTAAGGATATTTCCACAAAGACTTTTTTTCATGGTTTTATTTTTATATTACAAGACTGTTTCCTTTGAAAATGCAAATATGTACCATCCTAAATTGTAATACGGGACATACAAAGAATCCTTGACCTTCATGTAGCATTAAATGATTGTGATGAATCAAATAATTTAATGCAGCAGAGGTTAAATCAATACATCCAAGTATGTATTCCAGACACAGACAGCAGATGTTGATTTACAGCTGGACCTGTGATGGAAGGCATCTTCTGCCATTATCTCTGCAATGGGGAAGAGAAAGAGAATTGCTGCTGGTGTGTGCATTTAAGCTGGGTGGTATTAAACTGAACTGACATTCAATACATGCCATTCACCTGCATCTGTCCTGTCCCTCTGCAGGTTGTTTGGAAGTCCAGCTCTAACCTGAGTTTCCAGCTCTTTACAGTACAGGCAAACCAAGAAAAAATGCAGGAAATTCCCCTAGAAAGTGACTCCCTCCTTAGCCTAAGCCCACTGACCAAGACTCAAGAGACATCAATGTTATGCACCATATTATGAAGCAGAAGAAAGGAAAACTTTTATAGTTTTAGGGTAGAGAGCCGCGAACAGAAGCCCAGGTTCAAACTCTGACACTTTTCCAGTTTTCCTCTGTTACCCCAAATCTGAGCTTTCTAAGGCCAATTCCAATCAAGTCAAGTTTGGGTTAGATCTTTGTACACTCCATGCCTTTGCACCTGCAAGGCAGGATTGATTGATAGCAAATCTTTTGGCTGGGCAAATGATAGGTGACAATACTCTAGTGACTGAGGTAATTAAAAACCAGATTTTTCAGACCAGCCAGTGCAGATAATTCTTGCATTTTGGCCCATGAGAACTCATGACATTTGATAATTGATTTATTTTTAAACACACTACACCGAAGAGTGGCCATGAAAAGGGGACAGGCTCATTTTAAGTAATCCATCAGATCAATTCCTGAGCAGAACGGGCTGGAAGAGCTTTCAGGAGAATTGCATGTTAATAAAGTTGGAGGTCACTCATTTTTCTAATTAATTAGTACTTGACAGAAAAAAATTATGAAAGCCATACTATGTATAACTATTTAACTATACTATGTATAACTGTTTAAAGAAAGGGAAGAAGCAGATATTTCTGAGGACAGTGCCAGCATTCAAATAAGTGTCCATCCCATTCCTCTAATCATCTTGGCCTTATCATTCTTACCTGATGTGCATCTGAGATTATGTAAGAATTCCAGCTAATATTGTCATGTGGGATGGCAGTTTCTATGACACACTTTTTTCTCTGCTTTTGGAGAGTATCTGCCTTTGGTGAGGGGATAGATCTTGACTTCCAGAGTCATGTCCAGTTTCAGCCAGTGACTTACCTGTCTCAGAGGTGCCAGCCCTGTCACTGCAGCACGGTACATTGCCTGCTGCTGTAGGCACTGCTGCGGTCCAGCATCGGCACGTACGTTTTAGCCACGATGCAGTAGCTGACTCCAGGCCTCAAGTCTTGTATTTTAATAACCTTGTCTTTCCCTTCATACACCAGGACTCTGTGTTGCTTCACACAGAGTGGAGAGAAAAGAGCCAGTCAAGCACATTTCCCTAGCAAGTGTGTCTGTGAGTCAAGTTTGATGAGAACAGAGGATGCAGAACAGTACATGGACTTATACAAACTCAACAGCATTAAAAACTTACCTATGCTTTTTTAAGAAAATCCCTCCCTCCTCCCCCCCGTTCCTCTCCTGTCCCAATTTTTTAATCTAGGTCATAGATTATGAAGTATTAAGTTGATGGAAAATAATACAGGGAGGAATTACAACTCAATTCAATCAAACTCAATTCCTAAAAAATAAGCTTTGTTTTCAAACACTTGCACAGTCATCACTGCTCTCACAATCCCAGAAGACTGTTTCAACAGTAAAAAGTATGGTGTGCCCATACTTTCCTGGCTTTTCAGTGGTAAAGGGTTCATATCCAAATATGCTCTTACCTCATCTAGCAAGTTGTTAATTATGAAGACTTGATACAGCAGATCATAATAATTTGTCATTGTTATTTTGCTGCCTCTCTTCCTTTTATAAGGGGACTGTGGAGCCTGGAGCTTTACTATTATGGATTTGTTGCTATGAACCACAGTTACCATTGGAGGTCCTACCATAGCTGTGGAAAAAAACCAAAGCTATAAACACAGTTATAGTTTATTAATATTTCATAGATGCAATTTGAATCCATTCAACAAATGCTCACATTACTAACAATATATATGCTGTATTTACTCTGCAAGTGACACTTCATAAATTCTTACTTTTTGGTGTTTATTGGCTATTGTTATTTTGGAGGTGACATTTCTTGTGTTTGTAAATCTATCTTTGAGCCAAACTTTTTGAAATCCCTTAGAGCTGCACGTTGTTAAGTGCTGACCAGTCAAACAAAATTCCAAAATTGCCCTGATTTTCTTTTTCCCTCATATTTGTCTGTGTGCTTGGACTGCACAAAACATCCATTTGAACCATTTCAGCTATGCCAAGGATGCAGTTTCCATCATCACTTTCAAATATTTTGCAATCAGCTTGGTAAAACACAGCTAAGGATTCGAGCTAGTGCCTGCATACATTTGTGTGCAGCACCAGAAATGTGGGGACACAGGGCAGCAGCTGCCACATGAATCCCTCCAGGAGGAGGAGGTGGCACATGGCAAGATGTTCTGGTTTTGCTGCAAGGTACTGCTTTATGTCAAAGCTTGTGGTTTCATCTGTGCAGGAGGCTCAAGGTAGTTTGCACTTCGAGGCTGTGAAGTGACCCACACTGACAATTCGATTTTGCATTGACCAGTGGGGGAAAATGAGTTAATTCATGGTGAACTTACTAGGTACACTGCTACTGTTCAGTGTTTGGGCAGTTCTCTATTTCTAACATACTGTGGCACTATAATGACAGTACTAACCAAAAGCTTTGCATATGTCCTTTCTATGTCCTTTCCTGCAGTCAGGAAAGTGAGAAGAACAGTGGCCACACACCACGCAGCTCTGTTCTCTTTTCCCCCCAAGCAAAGAATGCTTCCTTTTTTATTGTCTTGAGTCCTGTCCTTCCAGCAGCTCCAAAAATGCCTGAAAATAATTTGTGTAGTTCCATGCCCAGAGGAAGAGGTTGAACTAAAGGGATCTTTTGATCTCCTAATTACTGGTAAATGGCTGTTTAGCCATAATTGCTTGGCTTTCAAGTGTGTGGAGAATTACTTTGGCATAACACCTCACCTGAGAGCTATTGACTCACTTCTTTAGGTACAGCTTCATGGCTAGAAAAGGATCACTCATGTTTGCAAATTGTGAGCAGAAATGATGCATTCCCTGCCACAGAAGATCAAATTCCTTCCTGGGGGACACATATGTCTGCACTTACTTTCTCGCCAGGGAGTGAATCTGCAGCTGAGGCTCCAGCTGGAATAGACACCAGCCAAGGTGGCTCTCACCCTGCCGTAGTAAGGCTCCTGGATGTCAGAGGTCTCATGTGTTAGGTCACAGACACGGCTGGGAATCCCCCAGCAGTCGTCTTTGTTTTGCCACGTGCTCTGCCCATACCTATGGAGAGAGAGGAGGAAGGATGTAAACTTTAGGGATCACTGCCTGTGTCCATGCAGATTCTTAGCCATCTGTTTTACTCCAGTGGCACTGACAAGCGTTCTGCCATGGAAATTAACTGCCTTCAGTTTGCAAACAGGGAAGGCTGATTTCATGGGCATTTGGGAGCTACAGGTTTCTGTCTTTTCTGAAAGAAATCTAAAGCACAGACATGGGTCACCAGCCCTGTAGGAAGCCACTTCTTACTTGCCCCATGGGAGAGGCACTCAAGCTTCGGCTTAGCCAGGGTGTTCAATGATGGGCAGAATACCAGATTTCACCGGCCAGTTTCCCAAGGGCGATAATGATTTCAGGCACTCACCAGTGTGCCAGGGATGGGAGCAGACCCTGAGGACCAGCCCCTAATGTTGCCTCAAGCTTTCCATGCAAGGCATCTTGAGGCAGTGTCGTGGGCAAGGTAGGCCACTGAAATAAAATAAACGTCCTATTACAGAAGAACTTGACCTACCTAGACCTGCTTCAGGCAGGTGGCTGGACCCAATGACCTTCAGAGGTCCCCTGAAAACTACATTTTTCTTCAAATCCTTGGTGCAATGAAGGTGCAGAGCATCAGCACAGAGGTGCTTATTCCTTGCCTGCCTCATGCTGCTTGACTGCACCTTATGGAATTGGTAAGTGCAGAAACAACTGAGAGCTGGCAGCCAAGCAGGACGTGGCTGTTCCCCGGGAATGAGAGCATCCTGTCACCTGAGAAATCCTTTTGACGTGCCCAGCAGGGATAAGGCCCAGCACAGTAGAAGGCCCCGGTACTTACACTTTGTACTGCACAAAGTAGAGTGCATCTCTCGCCTCTCTGGCCCACCCAGGCTGCCAATGCAAAGTGGTGTTGAAGTTTAACGAATGAAACTCTACCTTCTGCGGCTTAATCGAATCTTGCAGGTCTTGGTTTTCCAAAACTAAAAGCGCTGCAAATAGGAAGGAATGATAACAGAATGCATTTGTCACAGACATGCTCCTCTGTATTGGAATCAGAGGGTATTGCTACAGACCATTTGGTTTCACGACCACAGGGAAATTAAATCTCCTGGACCTCACATTCAAAACTTTCCAAGTCATGAGATCAAACAATTACAGAAGAAGCACATTTAGAAGTACAAAAGGAATACTTTTATGTGGTCTGAGAGTTTGGAGGTGAGTTTTTTTCTGTTTGTTTTGGGTTTGTTTGTTGTTATTTTGTTGTTCTTTTTTTTTTTGTTTGTTGTTTGTTGGTATAATTCTCCTCAGTGAGTTTGCTGCTGTGCAAGATGCCTCATGAACATCCCAGGAAACAAACCCTTCAGATCTATTCAGAGTCTGCAGTAAGCAGCCCCATCAATACTTAAAAGTCAAGTCCCCTTTCTCTCTTTACTCCACATCTCAGCTTTAACCTGAAGAGATTATAGCTCTTTTAACTGTTGGCACAGTTGTGTTTACCAGCTCCTGCCTAATAAACAATCACCTTAAATTCACTGCTTTTCCTGTCTGTACCACTGGAAAAGCTGACAGTTTTCAAGATCATCTTTTTTCAAACTGCAATATTACTTATAACAGATTCAGTTAACAACCTCTCTGAAGCATTCAAATCCTAGTATTTTTGTGGGTTTTGCAACCCAGATGACAGCAGCTTTTACTCTGGCATAGCACAGAATCATATAAGACTTGTACTGGCTGAACTGAAACTGGCAATACAGCCATGAAAAAATCTAATGGGCAACACGTTCATTTTATCTGCATTTGACAACCTGGAAAGATAAAATAACAAACTAATTTGAAAGTGACTGGGTTTTGAAACCCAGCAGAAGATACAGAGATTTCTTGGCTCATCCAAAAATTCAATAACAAGCCCTGTCCTCTCACCCCCCACCCCCCACTTCCCACACAGGAAAAGAGAGAAAAACCCTTACTTACAAGTTGTCTCAACCTGAAGTAGGTGCATCAGTAAGCAGAGGAAGGACAGCATGATCCTCCTCATGCTTAGGAGAGCAGCTCCATGACTGAAAAGCACCTATCTTCCTCTTGGGCATGTCTTATGAGGAAGTAATCATTAAGCACTCCAGAGTTCCCCTTATTTTCAGTGGTTTCCAAATTCCCCGGTTTGGCTTTGGTTTAATTTAGCTGGAGAACATATGAGTAGCTCTAAATTAAACATGAGCAATTGTTCTTTCTTGGCAGCTGTGGTCATGCAGAAGTTTAGAACTAATTATGAACCAAGCCATTATGAAAGAGGTCCTTTTTTTAAGACACTAATTCCCAAATGACGTCTGCCAATATTGCTTTATCCCATAAATTTGTCACAGAAGCTTGCTTGCTTGCCATGCTAAGATTTTTAATAGTTATTTATTTATTTGTTTGTATATTATTTGTATGTTTGTACATTTTCAGTTCACTAGTTGCTCAGAGCTTAAGAACACAAGAAATTTTGCTCCAAAGATATAAAATACCTACCCATGGGATGTCCTCTGGTTTGATGGACTGCCTCTGGGTCAAAAGCAAGAGATGGAGTTTGCAGGTGTGCTGGTGGCAGGACATCATCTTGGGGGCTGTCACTGGAGGACTGAGGGGCTGTGAAATCGCTTCTGGCTGTTGGGCAGCACGTTCACCCCACACTGGCTGCTGGGAGATGCTGGGAGGCCAGGGAAGTTGCAGGACTGACTGCCTCCGGACAGGGATCAGGAAGGTAAGCCCAGCCCATAGGGCCAAAGTGCCACTCTGGGTTGGACTTTCAGACTGCCCAGTCATATGCTCCAATTGGTGCAGGTGTGCTCCAACACCGCCTGCACAAATACTGGCATTTGTCAATGTTATCCTCTGGATCCTGCCTGCCCAAGATGTACAGACCCCCAGGGCTGGGGATGCCAGGGCTCCCCGGCGAGAACAATCTCACTTCGTGCTTGCAAATGCTTTAATGCCACGTGCACGCCTGCCTGGTGGGAGATGAGTTTTGTGCTCCTGGGATGCATAGAAAGCTCAGACTATTCGGTTGCTGGTGGTGAATGTGGTGCTACTGCTGAGCCTTGCCCCTCACTCTTCCCTCCCCAAAAGCTCCCCGATGCTGACACCCACTGGTACTTCACTGCTCAAGCACTAGTGCAACTAAGCAAAAGTCAGGATGCATTCTCTTTTTGAAAACTCATGATGATAAGCAAGAGGAGAAAAATGCTAATTTTGTAAGACTTAGCACAGCCCTGCATAACAGCTTCCACAAAAGGAGTAATGGATATGAAGACTACTTGTCTGCAAACAAACAAAAATGTCATGAAATCATCTTTACTTTGGGAAAACATGGAAACAGAAGACTTGTCAGGTCAAAAAAAAGTGCAAGTTCTGGTTCAAATGAACTTATTTAAAGGCCACCTGTTATATTGAACAAACCAAACAACATCTAATCAAGAAGCTGACCTTGGTCAGATAGACGGGCACAGGATCTCAGTTCAGCTGATCACCTATACCTCATTATACTAGCACCAAACCTGCAGCATATATAGTAAAATGCTGACTGTGTAGCTTTGAGTAATGAATTAGTCAAACCAATTAAGGGAATTAAAGAACTGAGAAAAAATGAAGAACACCACGTCACCAAAATGAAGGCAGAAGTCAGAAAGTCTATCTCTAGCTGCAGATTTTTTATCTATCCATTTCCCAAACACATCTTCAAAATCCAGTGACCTTTAAGTAGTTCCCCATACCAAATTCAATTAGTATTTCATCATGTTATATGAGCTCAAGTACGGGAATAGGGAACTTTTACAAACCAATCACTAGTCTGAAAGGTCATCAATGTTTAGTCACAGGTCCTGTATTTGTTTACTTGACTTGTACACACCTTCCCATATCCTGGGAAGCAGCCCATTGCCAGGAGCTGAAGTGTGGACCTTTGTCAAAGTTCCTTTTGATGGTGGCTTCTCCTAGAAGAGCAGAGCTGAGGGCCAGCGTGCCGGCGCCAGCAGGTTTTGCTCGGAAAAGGCTGCACTGCGATGTGGTGAAACAGGGCAAGAAATGCCTGTCACATGGGGAAACCCAGGGTTTCCTGTGCACTGCACTCTGGTAGTGTTTAATCGGCAGCTGGGCTTGGCATTCTGCAGTAATCAGTAACTCTTCACATAATTTCTGTTGTCTTTGAAACAGCCGCTGTTTCAATAGCAGGCTATTAGCACCTGTAACACTGTGCTACTCATCAGCCTCAGTCACGCTGCTTCAGTGCTTTGGGTGATAAAAATCACTAGAGTCAAAGAAGGACCAGCTGCACACACACACACATACACACACACACACACGCAGACATGGACATACAAATATGTCTGGAGTCTCAAAGAATATGCACATGGTGTATAGAGTGCATTTCAAAACGTAAACTATTGAGGAATGCAGGATGATGCACACTGCAATGGTATTTAAAATACAGGAACTTTTATAAACAGTATTACGGGTATTCTGAACAGCACTTTAAGAAGTGGAAAGTTAAAATGTGTTACTTAGCCCAGCAGAATCCACATAAGTAATTATGCTACTAGCTCATCCTAGCTTACACTGCAGCATCTTTCTGATCCAAACCATTGTGAAACAGCAGAACTGGTATTTTTGTGAACCAACATAGAAAACCACAGGTATGAGAATTTTTTCCATTGCTGAAATAGAAACCTATCTGTATGCTGGGTAAACAGCTTTCTTTCTCCTGAGGACAGATTATTGCTACACAGAGTTAAAAGGCAACTACATTTTTGCTGGAAGCTGCTTGACCCATCTCATTTGACAGGACCACCTCCTTGTTACTCTTTTTTTTTTTCTTTTTCCCTTGAATGAGGTGTTTCCCATACATAAGAGGAGAAAATGTAACCCTGAAACTGCTACTGTAGCACTACCTTTGGCTTTTCAGATGCGAGTCTCTGATTACTTGCAGTGAATGTGAGATGGGTTTTGCTTACAGGCCTGGATGAGGATGTGGGAGGATGAAGAAAGGATACCCAAAGCATACAGAGAATACTTCTAGTAACTGGCAGAGGCCAGGCAATTCTCTCTCATGTGTAGCATTTCACACAAAAATAAAAAAAGTGAGCGGTTCATGTTACTCTAGACCTAAAGACTATTCACAATTGGAGCCACAGTTTTCAGTCTTTTCTAAACAGCCAGTGTGGACTTAGAGGAAAACCTGTACTGAGAGGGGGCTCTGGAGGTCACCCAGTCCAGCCTCAGCACAGGGCTAGTGGCAATTTTATCCTAGAGTTAACCGCTTTTAATGTGAGTTTCCCCCTGCACATCCTAGGGGGATTCCTCTGCTGCAATTTATGACAGCTGTTTTTTGTGGTTTTCCTGGGAGCTTCAGATAAGAGCCTGCCATTTCTGCAAATGTTACAGTTGGCTGTAGTTGGCAATTAGATCTCTCCCGAGTGCCACCTCTCCTGGCTGAAGGGATCCAGCTCCCTCAGCTTCTTCTGATGTGCCATGTGCAGCAGGGCAGCCTTTCACCAGCTCAGTGGGGATTGGGAAAATGAATCACTACACACAAAAATTAAAACAAAAGCAAACACACAGTCAGGCCGGAGGGACTTTTCAGATTTTTTTCCCCCCTGATCTGCAGGGAAGAGATATTGCATCACATATGTTCTTGCAGAGAAGGTTTTGAGGAAGCGACAGAGACTTTCACTGCACAGTGTGTGCCTTCCCTGCTTCCTGCCCACAGGTACAAACTGTTCACCTCTCACTGTTAAAGAGCTTGGGTCAACATTTTAAAGATTACAGTTAGAAGTTCCCAATGCTGTAGCTGCATCTACATAGTGAGACATTTCACCATATTAAAGATGAAGATCTGCTGAAGGCTCAAAAGTAGCAAGTCATTATTTGCACATGCAGTATTTATTTAACAATGTGCAACACACTGAATTGACTGGGAAGTTAGTAACCAACACTAACATTCATTAGGAACTGAAATTAATACCAAACCCCAAAATAGCTCAAAGCCTTTTATTTAAATGACAAGTTCCCTTAAAATGGTCAGTTTTTCTCACTTGCAAAGCCATAGAATTATATTTTTTCCTACCACTAAGAAGTGCTGTAGCTTGTTTAAGTCCATTAAGACCCACTTTTTAGGTTGTGGATCCCTCACCAAGTCATCTGCAGACAAAAAACTACCAGCTTGGAGACACGCAGAATTAATATTCCATAATTTGTCAGTTTTGCTTAGGTAATCTTCACAGCATAGTAAAGGTGCCAAGTGTTCACTCAGCCAACAGAAACCACAGATAAGACTGGAGAGGTACAACACAAACATTGCTTATGCTTTCTTGGTCCGCCTACTAAAGTAAAGAAAGGTTCAAAGCCTGGTAGGGCCAATGCTCTCTGACACGCTGCCACCAGAGGCAGCTGAGGCAACTCCCGGAATATTGGTGAGTAGGATATGACCCACACACTGATTTTTGTGTAGGGGGTGGTTCGAAGCCTCTGCACCTGATCACCAAGGTGCTGTCCAGGCTACAGACCACACAGGGCTGACTCAGCACACAGCACAAAGAGGGCAAGGGGTTGGCGGGCCTGCACTCAGGAACTGACTCACACAACTGGGATGCCTGCCTCTGTATCTGTCATTAAAAATTGGGCTGCAGGAGGAGCAAACATTCCTGGTAGCTACTTTGGGCAATAAAACATGGAAAGATGCAAGCTCCAGGGGTTTCCCTGGCCAAGGGAAAGAAGAAATAGAAGAAAAAAAAAGAAATTGCCTTTCACTCATTTCTTCTGCAAGGCGAAGTTTGCACACATCGCACTTTCTAGCCTGTGGCTCCGTTCTGTGATTGTCTTGAATTCTCAGTATCATCTCTCCACCATCCAAGGAGTGCAAACTCTAGACCAGAAAGTCCATTCTTACAACAATCTTTACCACCACCATCTCCAAATACCTACTGAATTTGTATATACACTGTAGTTTTACAAGCCTGCATTTTTCTTCCTTAATAAATACAATGTCGAAGATCTTGTGTGGATAGTCTCTGAGCATTGAGGAATCTGTGTACTGAGCTTTTCACGACAGAACCCTCCACACTTCACATAATTGGTTTTCACACCTCTCAGAGGTGTTAGTTTCGAGTCTACTGAACATGACCATTTAATCATTAAGATCACCCTGTAATTCTTACAGACAAAAAAGCTTTGTTCCATATTCTTTGTCTTAAAAGAAATGAAGTTTGGTGTATCTCAAATAAAATTGCTAGGTTTGCTACGCACCCTGAAGCAATTGAAAAATTAATTCTTTGTATTTCACTATCCACATTCACAGTATTTTATTGCAATTTTTATTCAGATTTGGGGGATGAGTACAAATTGCTACTATACTAAAAGCTGAGATAAGGCCAGACTGATATCTAGGATGAAGCCACACGGAAGAATGGACTGAGAAATGGAAAGATGCTCTCTACCTCCTTGCTACCACTGCCCTCTAGCCTTTCAGGCAAGCTTTTGCAACCCTTCCCTACTTGTTATAATTTATCTCACAATCACAAGTGCAGCACATTATCACAGGCTTCAACTCTGCCAAACCTGGCAGCAGAAAGCACACGACAGTTCCTTTCTTCTGGAATGGAACAGCACATGCTCCCCACCCTTCCTACAATTCACTGAGCTGCTATTAACTTGCAAAATATATTACAAAACATAACAGCCATACCCAGAAAGAAAACAGTGAATTTATTTTTGTTCTTTTTGCTCTGTATTTTCAATCAGAAAGGATTTTATTTACTCTCTTTGAAAGGGCATTTTTGAAGGGGAGTAAGTTGTTGAGTTTGAAGTTGTTTGACTTTGTGTTATTCAAGGATGTTGGCACAGAAAAAAGCTGTATCAGAGTCAATACCCTTCCTGCTGTACCGTTCACATTGCAAGCATTTGACAACTGCAGGACACATTGCAAGCTGGCTGGCAGAACCTCCTGGTTTGCCTGCTCATCGTTTGCTCTGCTTGTAATGCTTTTCCTCTTTCAAGCTGTAGCTGGACAGCAGAAAGTAAAATATCACACAAATAAGAGTTCAGTGATCATTTAAAACTTCTAATGAACAGTTACAGTTTCAAGGAAGGCCAGCTTCCCTCACTCTGTAGCAACTAATCCATTCAAATGGTTTGACCATTTAATCCTTGTCCACAATTTTAAAATAGAACATAAGGAAGCATCCCCAGGCCCAAGCAATAGAACTGGACTTAAGTTACTGCAGGCTGCATCAAGAGTGCCAAAGGGCAGAAGAGAAATTGCAGCACCGAGGATGAAGATGGTCAGTAGGATCCAGGAACTGGCTGCACACAGCCACAGACGGGCCACACACACCTCCCCCAAGCAGGGTTTTGATTCTCAATAATGTTCAAGCATACACTACACACATAACATGAACTGAGAGAGCTTCAAAAGCACATTTAATCTTCAGAACAAAAGACACCACTCATAAAGAGGCAAGGACACACATTTTTCTTAATTTTTTTATTTTCATATAAAACATTTAAAATGTACAGTATTTACAGGAATTTAATTACAGATTTCAGCCCAATGATTGCATCCATTTAGAGAACATGGGGCGTTAATAAAAAAGAACTTCATAGTTAAAGGACTAAATTATAAAAAAAAAATCCCACTCAAGAAATCTACACAGGCCGCCTTTTCCTGAGATGCAAGGTGCTTCGTATTTGGTTTGTCATTTTGGTTGTGTTTTTGCTTTTTGGGTTTTTGGTTTTTTTAAGACACGCTAAAACTATTAATTTGGACCAAGTACAACATCTCTTACTTATTAATACTCAATACTTCCATGTTTACATGGAAGCACTTCAAAGCAACTGGTGGTTATTCCTAACCCTGAGAAAAACAGGTTTTCTCATGCAAGTTTCTTTTTCTGCAATCTTCTAGTGAAGGATTACATAAAAATATGGAAGTCTGTTCCAGGCAACTGGGACTTTACATGGTGTCTTGTTTCCACAGATGTTAGTAGATTTGACAATTTTTTTTTAAAACTAATTACTGACTTACATGGAAAACCACACAAAAGCAGATTTGATGTTTCTGTGCCAGCATGCAGTACTGCTGCAATATTTCACTGTTAATTGCAGGTCTAATAATAAAAAATTACAATGTCCACTCAAGAACAAGAACTGAAGTTCTTAGAAATTTTGTGAAGTTCTCTTTCACAGGATATAATGTTTTGGAGTCTTATATTACATCATCACCCAAATCATCCTCAGGAGAGAGGGAGGAATGCTAAGCAGCCAGGACAAGAGTAAAAATCAGCTGAAAAGGTTTGAAGTGTCAAAACCCTCTAAGTGTGTCATACTGGATAGCTGACAGGTCTGTAAAAGGCATGAATATTAAATGATTTTGAATGTATAAATGTTAGGCACTTTCATATTCTGGATCAAGGTGCTATGTATGAATATCCAGAAGCTCAAGCAAACAACTTCATCACAAGAATATTAATCAATTAAACTAACTCAATTAGGTGAAAAGGTATAGATAAATACTACCTGACAGGTTCCCAGCCACATTGCTCAGATATTTGGTATTACAGGACTGCAAAAGCATGGCTAACTACCTGAGTGCTGTTCTCAGTGCTGTTCTCTCAGCTGGAAAGTATTTCCATTCCCATCCCAAGAAGTTCTCACACTGGAAGCTACTGGACTGTATCCCGAGATTACCACTATGACTTGCCCTACTCTTAAGCTCTCAATACCACTACTGGCAACTGCTGAAAGCAGGACTGGTGGTAACAGGTTACTGACCCAGAAACACATCCTTGTCTCACTGTGGCCTCACATTTTCAGCTAGTCACAGCTAGTAAAAGAATCCTGTGCTTTGCGCACCCTTAAACTTTTTTATTTCACAATTACAAAAGCTGTAAGCTGGCCTGAGCAATTTAAGCATCTACACTATCCCTGTGCCACTAGTTAAGTATGAAGCACAGAGAAGACAGACTGCAGGGATGGTGCTAATTCAGTGGTTTTTGTAGTTAAGGTTCAGAAATTTTGATTAAAAAGTACATTTAACCATGCTGTATTTCAAGAGCAGATATTTCTGTTGTGTGTGTGTAAAGATATATACACGTGATATAGTACAAAGCACTCATTCCACTGGTTTTGATTTTCAGCTTATAAAATAACATTGCCTTTCCCATACACAACTATCTGCCATGCCACATTTTTCCCACATATTATGATATATTTTTGTGTCACTTCTTATTGATCTCAACATCACTGTTCTTAATGATATCCTAGCTCCTGGCTGGGTCCTTTTATTCACATTTGACTCCACGTGATTTGAAAGATTCAGAAAAATGTACAATGTAGTTGTATTGCAGGGGAAAGAGAGAAGAATCTGAGAAAGTCACTTGGTTTTAAAATGTGTCTATCTGCATTCCTCTTCCAGTGTGTCAGCAAAGGAAAATCTTCCAGAACAACGAAACACTTGGCTCACACAAATCTAAGATGCTGACTCTTAGTTCTAACACCACCAGGGTTTCCTGATGCACTGTTAAGAATGCAAATCTAATTTTTTAAAAAATTACATGCTTCTGACAGAATCTTAGTTTTGAGGCAGATATATCAGATCCAACAACTGCCAGAGCTAATTCCTGACCTTCTTGGAGAACACCAACATCCTACTTATTTTTTGGACAAAACTGACAGAAGGAAAACAAGCTACCAAGTGCAAGGTTAAGCACTCTGAGCAGTTGCAAAGAAAACTCAGCAGATTGTCTGACCAGAAACTTCTTCCCATAAAACAAGATAAACTTCACAGTTTCTAATGCCCTCTCTATCCCTTCAGAGCCAAGTTCAACTTAAACACTTACCTGACGTTTATAAATTCCTGAGGTATTTATTGCAATTCATATTCATCAACAAACCTCCAAACTCAGGAAGAAATTACATCAACTCCAATCTCTGCACAAGACACAGCTGCTCATGTACTTAGTAGACAGCCTGCTAGGAGCTTCAGTGCAATTAATGCCGACTTTAAAAAAGCCTTCTTGTAACACCAAGAGAGTTATTGTCTGCACTTTTGCCATGGCAAGACCTACACATTAGTGCATCCTAAGCAGAAAGTCACTAAGCACTGCCTTCTAGGAACTTAACCCAGAACGTGACATTGGAAAAGTTGCTAGGGGGATCTCACTACATTTGAATATAATGCAGAAACAGATCACAGCCAGCTAACAACTACTAATTGGGCTTTCCATGACACCGTAACTACAAAATTCACCTGCTTAATTTGGCTTTTCCTAAAATTATCAAAACCCTGCTAACCAATCTGTTACCTTCCTGTGAGTAGAGATGGGAAAAAATAGCTATTGTCTTTAAATCTTTTGTATCTTTGTGGTCAATATCTTGATATATACAAGAATGGAAGCACTCCTGAAACTGCTGTACAAACTAACTTCACCTTAAGAATACTCATGGCACTGAGAAATGTAAGGACAGAAGTACTGGTTTTCCTTTAAAACCACCTGCTGTAACATACTAACAAGTCTGATAATCCTATAAAAACACCTTTTAAAACAAAACCACAATTTTGTGTAAATGGACCAACTTGTACCCGTAAAGTGTTCTTTTTTTTCCTGAACTAAACTTCATTAATGATTGCTCTAAACATTTCCTATGAATAAAAAATACCTATCAAATCTTGACCAAAGGGAAATAAATGGATTACATGCATTTCAATGTAAAGCTATAAAATTCTTATTCCCCAGTTTTCAAAACTACAATCTCTATGATACAGAATTCAGAAGGCTGTCAGGTGACAATAAAACTTATGAAGTACAGTTTAACCACACTATTTTTCTATTGTCTTGAAACATACCTTTGGAGGGTGATTTTATGTAGTTCCTAAGTTATGTTATTAAAAGGGGGGGGAAATGGCAGTGATTTTCATCCTGCTAGAAAACATGCTTGGAAAAAATTCTATTGATTTCTGTTTAAAGACTATATTGTTTTAAATATTAGGATAAAATGCCCCAGAAAAAAACAGGCTTTTGAATTTTGAAAACATTTTCTAAAGAATTTGTGCAACCATCCATCAGACTTTTTTTTTTTTTCCTTCGGTGATGATCAGTCAGCTTGCTAATACATTCTGGAGTTATCCAGAACGTGACATGGTTACTCACGTCACTAGGTGATCCAAATGGATGCTGCTGTACTCAAGTAACAGCAAAGCCTACAAATAACTGGTACTTTCACAGAATTTTTAGGGTTGGAAGGAACCTCTGGAAATCATCTAGTCCAACTCCCTGTCAAGGCAAGGTCACCTTTGTTCCCCATTGGTTGGTTTGGGTTCCCTGATAACGCCAAGGACCCTCGGGTCCCGTGACTGCGGAGTTCCTGAGCAGAGCCCCGGCCATGCGGCTGGAGAAATAAACATCTCTGAAACATCTACCACGAATCTGCCCATATATACTTCGTTTCCACGGGACTCCTGGTTTGAAATATGCTTGTTGCAGTAATCCCCACTACAACAACCCTCAACGTAAGGGAGTTCTTCCTCATGTTGAGGCAAACTTGTGTTCTTAGTTTATGGCCATTACTTACTTCCTTGACATGGAATCAAATTCTTAAGATTTACAGGAAGAGCTTATAGGCATAGTCTTACTTAAAAGAAATAGCAGCACCTAATTTAATATAAAAATACTCTTCAAGAGAGGAAGATAAGCAAGAGGATATCTCCAATAATGGTAAAAACTCTCAATTCTTGCACATGTCTATCCTAATCAAGTGAAGGATTTCTTAAGCATTACATTCATTGAACTGACTCTGAAAAAGGATTTGAGGCAGAAGTGAATAATGGTACAGTTGCTGTTTTATAGTCAATGTTATGTTTTCTATAGAGTATTGTTAAAAAAACACAGCACTATTTCAAATAGGAAACAATGAGTTATGTCATATAAAAAGGCATTTCTAAAAGTGGTTATTATGAAACTTCCCCACACTTTTTATGTCATTTTCAGGTACTACTTTCAATTGTCAACTGAGCAGAACAAGTATGACTTGTAGATGTTCACAATTTTACCCAGACTTTGCATAACCTTCAGTAATGCTGTTCTTTCTGAGTTGTGGTTAAATACTTCCGTTACCCTGGTTACTCAGTTGGCCTGTAAGCATTCACAGGCTGTTCTTCACCAACATCTATCATTAACACATCTAATGGAACATGAGGCTTGTCATAGCCAGAAAACTTGAAGCAGCTGCTTGGGATGACTGTTTGCTGTGTTTCTGTGGTAGAAATCTCTGCCCCTGAAGACTTACTGCATGTATCCATTTGGCTACTGCCAGAAATGAAGTAACTCTCTTTTACTTTACAATTTTGTTCATCAGCATCAGAAGATACCTCCTCTGTGCTTTCCTGCACAGGCACCTCTTCTACCTTGGGTGGTGCCTCTGGGGAAGGGACAGAAGGGTCTCCGTCACAGGAAGTCACAGGACTAACAGTTTCTTCTTCTGGCTCTATCTCCAGCAATGTTACTTCACCATTCACTGGCAACTCCGAGTGACCTGATGGGAAGCTAATTACGGATATATACTTCCCCTCTGATTTTGGTCCCAGTAAGGCACCTGTGCTCAGATTTCTCATCACATTGACCTTAAATGGGGAAAAAAAAAAAAAAATCAACTTTGAGTTTAAAAGTTAAAAAAAAAAAAAAAAAAAGTGCGTTGATAATAACAAATTTAACATTAATATAACCAATTCCAAAACAAACTGCAAAATTAAAATCTGGTATGGTCATAAGGCTATGTCCATGAGTTCAACTGTTCCAGTAACACTTGTATGCAAGATCTCAAGAATTTCTTTGGGCAAGCACATTAACAAGGATCAAATCCATTTCATGTCACTCACTGTATTTTGAAGTTTCCAGTGTAGAGGAAAACAGCAAAAGAAGGGAAAGATGTAATACTCTTCGGCTGGGAAAACCTTCCATACTTTGTAGCTAATGAGTGTAATTTACAGTGGCCCCTGTCTCAGCCAGGAGGGAAGTTAACAACATACCCAGTAACTGCACCCATGCTGGAGTCTCCCAACTTATTTCACAGTGTCACTAAGTCCCTTAATGCTCCAACAAACTTTAATGTTTCACTTCGAAATCCCTCCACAGGATGATCATATGAATTCCTTCAATGGCCAGGCCCCAGCTTGTTTTAAACAATTATGATATGCCTTCAGGCTGTTTAAATTCTTTAGTCTTTTTTTTTTTTAATGTCTTTTCAAGAATACATACATATGAAAAACAAAATAGGGTAAATTTTCAGCTATTTGATGGTGTTCCCTAAAGATAACAGAATGCCTAGGGAGAAAGAGTTAATAGTGCCCTTTTCCAAATTTCATAATTCACTATGTATGTGTATCACACAATACCAACTATTATAGATACCTGAACTTCTTAATAAAATACATAATCACTGTTTTTTCAGATACTTTACAAAAAAAAAAATCTGCCTGAAAATTTAGATGGAGGCAAATTTGGAAGAAAGGGATGTATACAGGAGGAGGAAAGAAAGAAAAATAATATTAAGAGAAATTACAAATAGGCACAAAGAACCTCCCAGTCTATATTAGTGTAAGAACTGCAAGTGCCATCAAAACCAGATGATCCAATCTGACTGTGCTTTTCAAGAGTCTTCCCTGATTAAAAGGTTGTGAGGCTGTAGCTTTACATTCACACCTTCACACTGTGCTGACTTCACTAGAAATTGCCTTCATCTCTCACTTCAGTCCCATTATCTTTCCCCTCAGTAGCCCTGATACCTTGTTGATGCTACTCTGTGGTTAAGGCTGGATCAATGAAAACATTACAATTTAGGAAAACGAACCAGCTAAACAACAAGCACCACCACAAGTCAAGCAAACGCTACTCCCTGAAGAGCAGTTACTGGTCATCTTAGAGTTTTTTTTTACAAACAGCCGTGTGAACATTGAAAAGGTGAGGCAATCCCCCGGGGAATCAAGGGTTGCCACTGAAAAACTAGTAAAACTGCATTCAGGTGGCTCCTGACACACTAGAACCCAGCTGCCATTCAGCCATCAGTGTCTCTGGATTTTCATTTTCTGTTATGGGGAAACAGAATACTATATAAAGACTATTCAGAGTAATTTCCATGAGAATTCATGGAAACCACTCATTCGTAAGAAGCAGATGCTTAAAAGTTAGCTGCAAGGAACAGATTACAATCAATAATGGATAGATACTGAAAATGTTAAGAACAACTTAAAGGACTAGTGTACTAGTGGATATATATCCAAAATATTGGGTACCTATGCTATACAACACTGATCTTCAAGGAACCAGCATCTATAGTTTTTTGGGGTGGGGGTCAGCAAAAATCTGACTCCAATAATCACACAGCAAATGACAAGAGAAGGTAATCCACTGTGTAAGGTGGAATACTTGAGGAATGTGAATTATAACAAAGTATTACAGAAACCATGGCCAAAAGCTGTATTTTCAGCTTTCCATCTCTCCCCATACCAGTACATGCTAAACTGAAGTTAAAAACAAAACCCAATGAGTTCTTGTTTCTGTCCTTTTAGGATTTTCACACAGCTCTAAAAAAATCACAGTCCTAAAATGTGTTAAGGGATCACTTTGTATTCTACACAGGTCTGGCATTTCACAGTGAGCACTGGCAATACTCAGAGACTTTCAGGATAAAATACATATTCTCTGTACAACTACATCCAAGACTTCTCAAAAGAGGAAATCCATTTTTCTCGGGGCAAGTTTTTGACCAAGTCAAGATGGTGCAAAGACACTCCTATTCCCATTCACAAAAGGAGGAAGTCATCAGAAGAAAAAACTCCTGTGTGAGTTTCCCAGTACCAAAGGTTTGTTAAGAGTCACTGAGTCATGACTACTAGACAATTTAGCAACACATGCAGTTGTTTCTAGCTTCAAAGATAAGAATCATAGCTTATTACACTAACTGGAAGGTCATTCAAAAGATCTTAAGTAATAAGGGTAATTAAGATACAGTTGCTATTTGAAAGGAAATATTTACTATAGGAAAGTTAATATTTTTCTTTTATGCATATTACCTAATACTAGCAAACTGACAGCCAGTGATCTTAAGATGGACATCAGCAGTATTTCCTGGCATGTGCAGGTACTCACATGACTTCCTGTCTCCAGTAACAGCACCTGAGCTTTCAGGTCTTTCACTGTTTTAACAGACTAGGGAAATAAACTGCTGAAAGTCAGGCTCAAGGACACAGATAAATAACATATCCCAAGGAATTCATAACAGTTAAGGTAATTAACAGATTCTTTCTTAACTTTCTTTTCTAATGATGTGTCCACCCATGAGATCCAAGTAATTTTCAGGTGCACGCTTCTTGGAGGAGAGTTTGAGAACTCCATTTCAAATCTTATTAGGATGATGGCAAAAATCTTTGTGGGCTTTGCATGGTTCCTCAAAACATTAATGCTGTGTAAATTCATGAAGAGAAGACTATGTTACTGCCCCCTATAGATGCCCACAGGGAAAAGTTTTCACAAAAGTAATGAAGCAGCTCCTCTCTTCTAAGATGACAATTATTTGTGGTGTCAGTCAATATTTACAGGAACAACTAGTTTCTCCACATCAAAAATTTATGTAGTATAACTAAAAAAAAAAACCAGATGCAAAGAAAATTCTCAAGTGTTTTGTGAATATCCTTAAGTGTTCTACAAATACAAAGACAGAACACAGCTTTGTCATTCCTGTCAGAATCAGAAAAAGCATCAGCAGATAGCAGAAAAGTTGGCTTAAGCAAGACTCAACTTTCACCTTTAGCTCATTCTCTTAGAGAGTGGATCTTTTCTACCCACAAAAATATTTGCCATAATTTAAGGACAAAAGGCACTGAAGAAAAAGACAGTGACGTTAAAGCAGAGAGAGAGATACCCACAGCGTATCAGTAAATTAGGGTCATGTTCCTTTAAAAGTGGGTGAGCCCTTATCACAAATCTTAGAACAAAAATCTAGTACAGGAATAACCACAGGCCAAACTGCAGTGACTGAAGGTGATGGGCGGAAAGAGACAGCCTCTTGTAATACTTTTTGGGAGATAAATAAATGAAAGTTTTAACTACAGCTGAACTGCTGAAACATCAGATTCCTCTGATCCAGGCAGAAGACTAACATGTTCTGTCCCATTTCACATATGCATATTCCTGGTAGGATCCTACTGTTTATAATGTTTAAACATTTAAACAAACATGTCTTCTGATGAAGACAACCATCCATTGCCTATACCGAATGACAGCTGCACTGTGGAAGCAGGACGTAGACATGACTGACATGTAATTCTTGGGAGTCACGAACAGCTTAAAAAAGACAGTATAAAAGCTCTGGAGCTCTAACTGGCAATGGATTTTTTTTCTTTTCTCTAAGTATGTGAGACTCACAAAGGTAGCTGCTTGATGGTTACTCTTCCTTATTTTCCCTTCTGTTGGAAAATTCCAAGTTGCTGGAAGTCATTCAAATGATGTTTTACCATCTACTTAAAGTCACCAGGAAGCAGAATGCTGAAAAACAGCAGTCCTAAGGTAGGAAATCTTGCCCAGCCTTTTAACAGATGGAAAAACTCCCTAGATGTTTTATTTTCAGACAAGCTCAGGTAAGGCGCAATGATCATAACCTGTACAGAAAGAAATGCCTTGTGCACATTCAAAGGTCAGTGACAGGCTCCAAGTGCCATTAAGTCTATAGAGATAATGTAATATAATTAAATTTATCATTAATATTAATTATTTAAATTGTTTGTTCATTACTCTAAATGATTAACCATAAACTAATTATTCATAAGTTACTAATTGCTCATTTTACATTCCCATAGTATTCGTATTACCTGTATTGAAACTACCTCTATGAGCTCTACAACTTATATTTGTCATTAGAGACTTCAATGAAAATGGACAGAAATATAGAATATCCTGATTTGGAAGGGACCCCCAAGAATCAGCATCTACCTCCTGACTCCACCCAGGGCAACCTAGAATTTAAACCATACATCTCAGAGCATGGGCCAAACGCTTTTTGAACAGGATTTGGACAGTAACCACTTCCCAAGGGAGCTTGTCTCATTGCCTGACCACCTAGCTAACAATATTTATAAATAGTTATAGGCCTCATTCAGCTCCTTAGCAATAAAATACGATGCAGCGTGTGAACCATACTGTGGTGCCAGAGCCTAGGAACCACAAAATAACATACAGCCCAGTAAAATGAGAATATGGGCACACAAATGAGTTTCTACAAGGTGAGCCTCAAGCATGAAGTTGGAGCACGTATCAGGAAGCTCACAGGCATTAAGAAGCACACATTCTATTTGTGATATTCTTTTTCCTGATCCTTTAGATGGGATATCACAGTGGTACTGGAAAGCTAAAATAACTATGGATCCATTGAGCACTATACTGTAATCCTAAACACAAACATTACTGTTGTGTGTACACAGGACACAATGTCACACATTCAGACAATTACACACTGGTGTGAAGATGACAAAAAGCCTCCAGCATCTCTACAGGCCTGTGTGTTTTGATATTGGGGCCTAGCTGCAGATGCCATCAGAGAGGCTGCTCTCATCCGATTTTTTTAAAGCCTACAGTGTGAATGGCTACCTCCAAACTAGTCCCCTGGCTCCACCACAGTCCATGGAAAGAAACAGGAATTTTAGAGAACATTTTGTCTGACCAGAAGTGTATATAATTTCAGAATAAGATGAATCATCTTGTGCTGCACAAGTTGGTGAACTAGATTACTGCTTTACTACAAAGGGACCACCTCTGGCTTAGATATCTCCATTTAGTCAGAGCAATCTCACCTCCTGATACTCTATTCTAAAGAATGCAGATTCCAGAGGGATCTTAGGCATTGACTATGGGGGAGTAATTTTAAAGGATTTTGAAACTGAAGAACATGGAATCAAAGATCATTGCCTACTCTTTATATACATGAGACTTTATCCACTGAGAAGACACACTTCCTGTGAGTCCTGTTTACTACTGCCTCAGGTGGCATTCTCTGAAGTTGTGGTTGCTCATTTATTGTGAGTAACATGACACCAGGAGAACATTACAACCATAGTTGTTAGATATTCCACTCTTACCTGACATGAAACCAAGGAGTGCTGCTGCTCTTTAAGGAACCTCCGCTCTGTTTCCTAGGGATGGCTACAGGGAGTTTTTAAGATAGAGCAGTGGCTGACCTCTCTTCCCTGTAACTGCTTAGTGTGAGAACAGATTTCCCCATGTCCTTCTCTCTTCCTACAGCACTATTAGTCCCTCCCCTTACTCTGCACATCACTAAGAACATTGCAGCAATTAGCAGAATTCCAATACTATCATTTAATGAAGGAATCTCAGAGCTCCTGTGACAGGATGAAAGGAAATGGGCACAAACTGAAACACATGGAATTTTTTCTGAATGTAAGAAAAACTGTGAGGGTGGTTAAACACTGGAATAGGTTGCCCAGAGCAGCTGTGGAGTCTCCTTCCTTGCAAGTATTCAAAAGCCATCTGGATATGCTCATGGGTAACCTGTTCTTGTGCTTGAGCAAAAGAGTTTGAGTAGATGACCTCAAAGATTCTTCTCCCATCAGTGATTCTGTGGTTTTGTGTCTCTGCTACTACAATGAACACAAACCTTCTAGGTACACACACACACACTGAGTTTTTAAGAACCAAATTCTCAAACTAGATCAACTACTGCTACTTCAGGTAAAGAGACACTGCAGTCTAGCCCTAAAAAAAGTAAGAGGCAGCTAGTTGCAAAGCCTATCAGAATATTAGACTGGCATAAATTCTAAATATCTATGAGACAACAGTAAAAAAGCCAAAAAGACCCAACCAAACAAACCCAAGAGATTGGCATAAAGATACAGTAGTTATAGAACTTACCAAAGACTTAGGCAGCTTTATGTTCCTTTTCCTTAGTTTCTTGCAGCCACAGTATACCATTGCTATTATAGTCAAGGTCCCAATAACAACACACAGAATGATGATAAAATGTATACCTAAGAAGTTAAAGCAAAATCTACTAGGAATTTTGGAAAAACAAGCCACTGCTGTTATCATTTAGAACAATTTCAGAAATTGTAATAGGTCAGAATGCTTACCTGTAATGTGTGAATTTGTCAATTTACTACCTTTTTTCACTCAAAAAAACTTAATCCATAAAACTTTTATGGAGTAAATAAAAATGAGAATGACAGAAGCTTTTCAATTTATATAAACATAATCATGTTTTTATAGAAATAAAGGAATTTTGCAACTAATTTTTTGTTCCTTAGAGATGACAGATGGAGATGATGAGATTTGTGTATTTTCCATGTGATAGTATATTAACTAACATAACTGCACAGAGTTTATGTACAATAAAAGTAAAACGTGGAATCTTCCAAAACACAGAATTGTTAACAATTACTAGTAGGACTCCACTAGTCTGACTCTCTTTAACACCCTCCTGCCTCACTCATACAGCTGCTCCTGTGCATTCAAGAAAACTGCTTCTATCAACTTTAACTCTTTGCTGAAATTCCAGGCCATAATGAAGTACAATTACAACGTCTCAAGAGGTTCAGATACAAATTTGGGTCACGATCTGCCTTTTGTTCTCTTTAATTAAGAAAGAGTTCAATATCTTAATTTAATGGCTGTAAGTTTATAGTTGCTTCAAATTAAAAGTCTATATACATTTTCCTCAGTGAGGAGGCTGAGCAAAAAACCAGCTGCTAGAAGAGACAACGCATATGAAAACCACATAGCTCAGAGGATGATCCATGTCTTTTTTTAATCACACCAATGATCACATGCAATGGAAACAGGTTTTGTGATACCAACAACACAGGAAAAACACCCCAAAAAGAGGTCAGGGTCACTTGAAAACAATACATGATCTGTAAAGGTCAGAACTGTCAAAGTGCATTTGGAAAATAATTACTAAGCTTTCCCTATTTTTTCTGTTCTCCCACAGGCATCCAATGGCTATTATCAGACCTCAAATACTTGCTAGATCAGATCTGTCTTCAGATTCAGTATGTTCTCACTATAATATAAGAATCCTCTTACTCAGTGTCTGCTTGAGAGGAACAGGAATGCAGCTTTCCTCTGATGGAGTGCCAACCATCAGATCATCAAAACGTCCTTCTGCTGAAACACAGTATGTGGAACTTTCATTAGGAACTGGGATTTTGAGGCTACACTTATGCATTGTACAGTTGTCCTCGTAGAACTCTTCAGTCTGCAAAAAAGTGGAAGACATGTTATATCATGTGACTCACTAGAACAGTGTTACAGTACCTTCTACCACTTCAAAAAATGTTAAAACACCATGTGTTTCCTACATCAGCCACATGCCTTGCAAAAGCTGTGTGAACATCAGCTTACTGGCTACCTCAAGATGTTGTATTTGATCAGACCATGGTATTTTCCAGCTAAAATTTGTGCTGTTCATAGTGGAGATTCACATTTCTAATTCATTTATAAAACTTGTACCTGGATCCATATGAAAAGCTAACTGTAAGTAAACATACCTATTGTAATTTTCCTTGAGTTCACCCTCCATGATTGCTAAATAAACTGGTATAAATACCTTGAAAGGTAATTTTCTTAAATTAAAGGTCTCTTTAGACAAGTGAGAGGGGCACAAGTAAAGTTACCAATGTTCAGCATGTACACAGAAACACCAGCATGTGATCAGGTAACACTTACCTTGTGTCCAGCTAATGCAGTAATCTAATTTTTGCTGTAAGCATTAATTTGGTCAACTAAAATCCAGACCTTTCATTCACATATCTCATTGTAATGTGCTCAACATTTAAGGTGCTCAACCATTTTCTTGGTATCTGTTAGCTCCGTGTGTCATAGGAGTAAATCCCTTGTATAGGCATTTAAGGTAAACAAGTGTTTTTAATCTTGAATTTTATTTTTGGAACTTACCTCATTTTTACTATTCCGAGCACTCACCAAGTACTCAAGCCTTGAATAAATGTCTTCAATACAAGAAAGAGGGAATTCAGGATGGTAAATATCAACCACGATTTTATCACCATGTCTTGAGAGATTCAGTTTTGGCGGTCCTATTTTTCCTGCAACACATTGATTAGGCCAAAGCTTTTAACATAAAATAATGGTATTTATAGTTAGCTTTCCAAAATTCATCACAGATTTGAGAAGACTTATGTATTTATTCCCATGCTGTTAATATTCCATAGCTGTGGTAAGACCTCTTGGTTGCTTAGAAGTAATGGAGGCATTTGGATACATTAACTAATTAATATTAATTAACTAAAGTTTGTAAAATAGAAACAGATTGTCCATGAAGAATTTCACTATTAAACAATTCAACTTTCCTACACACATAAGTCCATAAAAATTCAGCTGACAACAGAAAAAGCTAACAGCAATTAAACATATACACGAATGAGAACCGAATACAAGATCCTGCTGACTAGATCCCACCATAAATCACCTCAGTTAAAAACAGTATTGTACTGAAACAAAGGCTATACAAAAAGATAAACAAATCTCACTGTAAGCAACATTTGGAAACTTTGGATTTCCCATGGCAATGGTTTATGTGAATTTTTCATGTCTAATGGTCTGACTGAACACGGGTTTCTTGTTCAGTGGGAAAAGTGTTTTGTCTCTCTTCTCCATACATGGCCACCAATTTTCTGGAAACTGTCACACTCAGCATTACTATCCTGACTTCTGTCCCCTTGTCAAACTCTAGAAACCAGCCACTATTTCAAGTCATAGGACTGTTGGGTGGGGACAGAATCATAGCAGAAAACAAAGAGGGACTCCACTCCTTCAGCTCCAGCAATGTAGAAATCCAGCTCTAGCTAAAGCATAGCCCAAGTCAGATAGAATCTCATGCACCAGGTTTCCCCTGAAAGCTCTATGTTGGGAATGGAGCAAGCATGGTAAAAAGACTCCTTGTCTTTTCTCATTCTGTTGCATTTCCTTTGCACTGCCCATGGAATGCCAGAGCCTGCCACACTGGATTGTAGACACAAAATTTACTTTTACAGTATTAATGCTAAAGGCTAATTTTTTCCAAAGCAGGCCGAAAGATTTACATGAAAAACTAGTAACTTACAGTACCTAGATACCTGAAGCTATCAGTACATGGCATTCTAGTGTCAAGCAAGGCATCATTACTTCAATGATGCCTAAAGGTCCACATTGTCTGGTGACAGTTTCCCACCCTAAATTGGTTTCTGGGGCATCAGGCAAGAATATGGGAAGGATTCAGAGTGCATCATCAGCATCACCTTCTTGCCTTTAGACATTTTGAAACAAATATTCAGATACCACAGAGTCAGGGCTAACAAGTACTGTGAAGTTCCTACTAAGCAATCATGCTTCATTTCATCCTGGACTCCTGGCTTTAAGATACTCCCAAATGCAGTGCAATAAGAGAGCAAAAAAAATAATCAATTACTAACTTTCTAAATTTTTGAAAAAAAAAAAATCACAAGGTTTAGCATAGATACAACTTACCATGCCTTTGCAAAATAAACTCATTTGCCTCGACATATTCAGACTGTTGTGACCCAACAAAAGCTTTAACTCGAAGCCAGTGAGATAAATAAGGGTCACATATTTCCTCTGAGAGATCACAAAAATGAGCTGAAGTGTTCACACAGGTTGAGACGTTCTTATAGTAACCTAAACTGTAAAACAGATCAAATAATAGTAAATACAACTTCAACTGCACAATTCTGTACAATACACTGCCTGTAATAAAAAACTGTGAGAGTGGCCAGGAGCCGTGAGGGCACAGATTACCCAGGGAGGTTGTGGAGTTGCATCCCTTAGGGATATTCAAAAGCCAACTAGACACAGTCTTGGATGACCTGCTCAAGCAAGGGGTTTGAACCAGATGACCTCCAGAGATCCCTGCCAACCTCAGCCATTCTGTTACTTGACAAATTTCGCCTTAATTTACACTTGGGCAACCTTCACCCTACATGACTTCACTACATAGAAACCAAAGAATTTACCACGGACTGACTGCTTTTATATGCTTCCAGAGAATATCAGGCATAGGAAATAAAATAGTAAGAACTTACTTGTAAGGCTTGATTTCCACAATAAAACGAGGCGTTTCAGGCACAGATGGGTACTGCCAATGCAAAACTGTTTTGAAATTTTCGGATGTTACTACAATCTCTGTTGGTGAAGGCACTAGAAGGAAGAACAATTGCACTTTGACAAACAGACCTTTGTAAGCACAAGAACAGCCAAATGTACTTCTAAATTATTTGAAAAAGGGAACACACTAGACATAAAAATCACAAATACTTGCCCCAAATGAGCTAGTCTGTCACCACTACAGACACCTATGAGCCCTGTAAGCTGATTTATTACTAATCTCTCCTTCAGAGACAGCTTTTGTCCTCTTTGCAACAACATCAGATAACCCACGCTCACTGAAAGCAAGTCCATCAGACAGCCCATATCAGGTCCATAGGCAGTGATGATTATACCCCTGTGTTGGTCTTCTACAGATGTACCAGCAAGACAGATAGTAAGACTTTACTCAAGTTAGAGGAGATTAGCTCAGTTCCTGTAGATTTCTCTTGCTGTTCATAAAATGAATTGGAGGAGCTGGGGTGGGAAATGGTACCAGAGCTGGACCTCCAAGGCCAAAATACAACAGGCCTGCTAGGGAAAGCCTGGATTCCACATGAATTTCTAACAGTGATACTTCTACCACTCCAGCAGTATTTTCAGTAAGCTGTGATGACCAAAATAAACTACAAACATTTTTAAGGAATTTGAACACTGAAGCTATAGTGTAGTTCCATATACATCTATATCAGAGGTAATGTCATAAAGCAATACAAAAATAAGAAGCAACACTGACAGTTTTCCATATTCACCAAGTATCTGTTCTAAGCAGCAACAGCAACAGAGATATCAATGAAGCAGCTGTAGTGGAAGGAAAATTACAGTATGCTGTAACTGTTGAAGGCTACCACATGATACTCAGGAAGCAAAGATAAATGAAGGTCACTCAACTAAATTTAACTCTTACAACTCAGCTTTTCAATGTCTGGTTTGGCACCCTTAGTATTCTCAATGTAGCTTTTACAACATGTTGAGGGAACTCTTATTTGACCTGCTCCACACTGCTCTTTGTTCACGAAGCAAGTACTGCAACTTCACTCTGTGATATATTCGGGGAAAGTAAACAATTTTCACATCCTGAGAACAAGACCACAAATATAACACATTACTGAAAGTAATACGCAGAGGTTGAGATATGCTATTGACCACAAAGGTTTGATACATGAAACATAGATCACTCTGCAAATGGTTCTGTGGTTTATGTTTTAATACATGCAAGAGTGGTATTTCAGCTATTGGAAAAAAAGGAACATAATCATCAAATTCACAACCACAAGAAAAAAAAAAGGTGACAAGCTGACAGAAGAGGTGTCAAGCACACAGATGGGCCAAAGCATACAAACATTACTTCAAATATGCCAGTTTAAGCCACAGTATAGCTAGCCTTAGAAAATTTAACTTTTGTGTACTATTATACAAAAGAAACTGCTTAACAAATGGGGATGACCCCAGAGCACTGAAGGGGGTAGTAAATGTTACAGTAGGACCCCTCCATCACCTGCCTAAGGTTTCCTGCAGACTGGAAGCCAGCCACCATTCCAATTTACAAGAAGGGCATGAGGAAAGACCCAGAAAACCAAACCTGTTAGCTTAACCTCAGCACGTGGAAAAATGATGGAGAAGATCATGCCGGGTGCTCTTGGAAGACACTGAAAGAGCAATACTATCACCAGGAACAGTCAACAGGGATTCACAAAGTGAAAGTCCCATGTAACTGGTTTATTAATTTATCAGTTGATCATACCTAGTGGATGAAGGGAAGGCAGTGGATTTACTTTTTCTGGATTTTAGTACAGCTTTTGATACTCATTCTGTCCTTCTGAACAAGTTGGCACATGCAGGTTCACAGTGCACTGAGTGAAGAACTGGTTGAAAGGCAGAGCTCAAAGAGTTGCTGTGAATGGGGCTGCACCTGGCTGGGGACCAGCAGTGTTCCCTGGAGCCCGGTCCTAGGGCCTGTTCTGTTCAGGATTTTTACCAACGATCTGGGTGCAGGAGTTGAATGCACCTTGGGCCAATTTGCCAACGATCCTGAACTGGGAGGTGCTGCCCGCCCCCTCAAGGCATGTGAGGCCTTGCAGAGGGTGCTAAACAAATGATCTTCGTTGTCTAGCTCACAGCCCCTTTACTGAGGCTGGCTATCTGATTTCTAATGGTTTCTTCTCCAGAGACAGTGCCTGGGGATGCCGCAGTCCCATTTCACTCCAGCATCAAGAGTGCAGACCACACAGAACCCTTCAGATTTTCAAAGTGCCACTGTCTAATCTTTACATATGCCATTTCTGCATATCACCAGTAAAAGGCCCTAATACTTTACAGAAACACTGTTTTACTTAACCCATTGAAATGAACCCAGAATGAAAGCACTCATTTTTCTAAACATTTTATGCCACATTCTATGTTGTTCTGCAGGCATAAGTGGAAGATGACAATAGCAGTTAGTGCCACAAAGGTTAACTATTAAACATAAAACTCCATTTAATTTATAATAAACATAAATTCAGCAATACTCAAGGTGCAAATTCAAACAGTGAGACAGCAAGCATGGAAAGAGATAAGAAAACTGATCAGCAATTCATGTTATAATGCATGACACAGAAAACTCAACAAGTTCTATTTTGCCTCCAGTTCAAACAAAGTGATTCCCATCTGCAGTTCACCTTACCTTGTAGGACAGGAACACTGGCTGATGAGAAGCCAACAGAGAACAGCAAGAACAATTTTTGAAATGTGTATCTGTATTGTAAAACAACATAAAAGGAACTGCAGAAAGCAGCTCTACATCCATAGAATAAAGGGCAAAGGTAGGCCAATCAGATATCTTTTTTAAGCATGCCAGGAGAAGAAATTCAACATGCCTGTATTTTGAGGATAAAGAACTGGAATTCTGGAAAGCAAAGGTAGGACTAAGAGAGGCGTAAAAGCAAAGACAAGGACCACAGGGTGACCTGGACGTTTAGCATTTAACAAAAAATAGATGTGGGAATACAACCACACAGTTTATCTCAAGAAACTCACACCTGCATCAGTTTATAACTTGGACAGAAATTTATTAATTTGTCCACATGCAAACAACTCAAACTATTGCTGCCATACTGATGACAAAGATCTCATCAGGTGACTACTATGGGACACGAATGTGTATATACATAATCAAACACCTTCTCAATGTGCAATTATCTTAACTAATGTATTTAAGATTTAGTAGACGTTTACATCTTCAGCAAACTTGCAGAGCAGACAGTAAGGAAATACATGCGGGAAGAAATCAAAAGCCAAACTCCACTGAAAGACTTGTTTTACTTCAAGTATTCGCTGCTGCTTGATTTCAGGCTGCTAAGAAATAAGGGGGATATTGGGTTGGTTTGGAGGGTTTTTTTCGGAGTAACATAAACAAGTGTACCTAGTGTCTTCTAAGACTAAGACAGATAATTCTTAGAACTAATCCACTACTTGCACACAATATATGATGTAGTTCTGCTTCAAAAGTGTACATTATCAAGGCAGAAAATGCTTGTTTTTACCTACAAGACAGGTGTAACTTGTGAAGAACAAGTCTAACTTGTCTTATTTTATGCATTTACTTCTCTGAGTCAAAAACACCCACTGTACACCTCTCACAAATCTCAGCAGGGTCAGACATATGCAAACCATACAGACTTCTTTACCAGCTTGAAACCTGACATTCTTGTTCACTATGTAACAGTTCCTTAACAATACCTGAAAGTACTTATGAAAGACAAGTTTGAAGCAGCCACGTACTCAATAAAACCTATTTTTAAAGCATCTACAGAAGGACTTAATATTTTGTATATATGTAGATGTCCGACCTGTTCACTGAGCCTCAGCAATGCATTGCCTAGAGCAAAAATTAATTCAATGAACTGGACATTTCCGAGACGTAAAAATGAGACAGCCTTCAAGCTGATACGTGTATCTTGTGCAACACTGAAGTTCCTTCCCTCATTCTGACATTATTATATACACAGAGGGATTTGTCACCACAGCTCACACAAGTGGAATTCAGCTGAAGTGCAATAATGTACGCAACAGAACAGGGCCTGATGAATCCACAATGCAGAGTTTATGGTACAGCTATCTGAGACAACAGGGGACCTAAAAGCCATAAAAGTTCATTCAAGTCATATGTGCCTTTTAAACATCATTTAGGCACCGAAATATGGACTGAAAGCACAAACTGAAAGCTTGAAAAGACAAACTGTGCAAAAACAACAAGTAAAAACGTATTTTGAAAGTTTGTTCCTGTTTTGGCTTTCCATTAAAAACAAACAAATCCTTATAATCCCCAAGTGATACATCATAGGAAAACACTTACAAGCCACTTCAACAGGCCAAGAGGGACAACAGCTTGAACTGTGCTGTAGAATCGTGGTTAACTCATCACTTAAAGACAAACAGCTGCAATGGTAACAAATTGGTCCCTTCTGGGCCCCTGACCGGGAGAAGTGTGCCTTCCTTGTGCCAGCCCTGTGCTTTACCTACAGTTGCTTCACTTCACAGACTAACAGAATGTTCTGAGTTGGAAGGGACCCAACAAGGATCACTGAGTCCAACTCTTACATAAACAGCCCATACAGGGACCTGATCTCACACATCCCCTTTAACTGCACCCAGAAAGGGTAGCAGTTCTGATGACTTCACAAATGTAAAAAAGTCACTCTCCTTACTTTCACCGCCAATGAAAATGAAGACAAGGGAAAAAAGATCAATTTGCACTACCTTTGAATGCTTCTGCACGCCTCTGCAGCCATATGCATTGGAAAAAATACCCAAATAGAAAAAAAGGTGGCAAAAAGGCAACCAATACTGTGAAAAATGGATTCAGAAGGCAGCAAGTCAATGCTAAGGATGAAAAATAACACATAAAAACAACCTAGTCTCTCTTAATTTTTTTTTGGTGCCCAACTTGGGATTCAAAGGGTTTGAAATAATGACAGACTTGACCGGATGTACTAGACTGAATTTACAGGTGTTAGTGCTGTTTAGTTAGTAATGAGTACACTCCTGTGTTTGTCCCGGGGCTCACTTTCCTGACTGTATGTTTGAGTCCAGTGCTTGCTGCTTGCTGTACTGCTTATCACCTCACTGTGGTGTGCCTTGGGAGCATTCTGATAACAGCCATGGCAATGCAAGTGGGCTCCCAGGGTATTGCTGCTTTCTGTGTTGTATACACTCGGGACATAAAGTGGGGGGAAGGAGGAGGAAGTGTGGAACATTTGAAGTCATGGTGTTTGTCTTCCCAAATAACCCTCACCTGTGATGGGGCCCTGCTCTCCTGGAGATGGCTGAACACCTGCCTGCCCATGGGTAGCAGTGAATTCAGTCCTTGTTTTGCTTTGCTTATGTGCATGGATTTTGCTTCCCCCTATTAAACTTTCTTTATCTCAATCCACGAGTTCTCCAGCTTTTACCCTTCTGATTCTCTCCCCAGTCCTGCTGGTAGTGAACAAGCAGCCGCATGATGCTTGGTTAAACCATGACAAATGGTCCTCCTAACCATTAATATCCTCACTTCAATCTGCTCTAAATCAAACAAAGTTGGCCCACACTAAAGCAGAGTTCAGCCATCTGGGGGCTAGAGGAGAGCTAGGAGCACTGCCCAGCACCACAGGACAGAATCTGAGCAGGAAGGGGTCACTGCTCACCACAGGCTGCAGGAGCACCAAGCACAGGCCCTGGGGAGAAATGGGAATGTCTGTCAGAGCAGTGGCTCTGCCTTCTGCCACGTTCTCCTTCAAGGCAGCGCACCCAGGTTAGCATGCCTGCCTCTCTGTGCGCTTCCAGCAGACCAGGCACTAAACAGCTCCTGCTCCTATCAGACTGCTGGAGGGGAGCTGCCTGTTGGCTGTGCTTGGCTGGGAGCTTGGCATGCTGGCAAGCACCAAGGAAATGGAGAACTTTTGTGCCTGCTACCGACTGGCTTTCTTTTAAGCGGCAGCAGCCACATGGTGCATGTGAAAATATTTGCATGTGCTTGCCTTCACCCACTTTGATTTATCCCTCCAAAAGAAACCCAGGACATGCATTTCTCTGTTAATGCCACTCCCATACCTGGATGGTACTTCCTTAAAAAATTTACTACAAACAAGCTTAAATTAATACATGTAACAACGATTTATGCAGAAGGTTCTACCGGAAGTACTCAAAAGACTTCAAATTCATTTGTAAACTAATTTATTTGTGAAGTGAGTACTATGACTGGGGTAAAATTTAAAGCTATTAATTTTTTTAATATTTACTGAAATGAACTTAAATGACTAAGTATCATGAATAAACATTATACACAGTATACAGAGCATTTTTACAGCTTCTATTAACAGAATTGTGTTTTCTCAGGGCTCAGAGGTTTGACACTGTTCTGTGGAGTTTTTAAAATCATTGTTTATGATAAAAATTTCCACAAGGTTGTAAGTTGTACTAACAAGAGAGGCACACTGAGAACACCATCTTGAGAAAAAGCACAGCAAGTTGCACAAGATGGACACTTAAAAAACCTGATGTAATAAGTTAAATACTGTTTTATCTATTTTATGACTACTCTTCCCTTTTGTCATAGAAGTGTTGTAATAGATGATATCAAAATATAGCACTTTCTACAACCTATTTTGTTTTTGTTTGCAGCTCATCAGCTGCTATGAATGCCAATAATCTGAACCATAAAAGAACAACTCAAGACCACCACGATTATCCCACACAACAGGAAGTCAGCTGCATAAACGAACTACATATGTCCCTGGAAATCTGGCTTCCAATGTGCAGTAAGCACCTGAACTGCTACCACAGCCTCTAAATCTTCTTCACCTTGACCACAGACCTGGTCTTCCATGATACTAAAATACAGAGAGTTCCCATCTCCTCTGTGCCCAGCTCCTCTGACTGTAGAGTCAGAGGGCTATCAATGCAGGCACATTAGGCATCCAGCTGCAGGAAATGCAGGAGGTATTCCAGCTGCTGCTGGGTTGTCTGGCTTCATTCCTTTTCTAAGGAAAATGGTGTCCTACAACGGAAGATGAAGATAACTGAACATTTCCTCATTACACACTCAGTCTTGAGGTATCTATTATACGACTGGCACATTGAAAGCCCTACAAGACTCAAGGAAAAAAAAATAATCATGCAATTGTTGCCATGGAAATTCTGGGCTCCTCACTACAAGAGAGACATGGAGTTCGTGGAGCAGGTCCAGCAGAAAGCTAGAAAATTGATCAAGGAATTGGGGCATCTTCATTATGAGGAAGGGCTGAGGGAGCTGGGCCTGTTCAGTCTCAAGAGATGACTGAGAGGGGACCTCATCAATGTCTACAAGTATCTGAAAAAGGAGTGCCAATAAGACTGTTTCTCACTGGTGCCAGGCAACAGAACAAGAGGCAATGGGCAGAAACCAATGCACAGGAAGTTCCACCTGAATACGAGGAAGATCTTCTTTCATGTCTGAGTGACCAAGCATCAGAATAGACTGCCCAGAGAGGCTGTCAAGTCTCCCTCACTGGAAATAATCAAGAACCATCTGGATGCAATCTTGTGCCATGTGTTCTAGGATGACCATGATTGAGCAGGAAAGTTGGACCAGATGACCCACTGTGCTCCCTTCCAACCTGACCCACCCTGCTATTCTGTATGTGAAAGCATCATAAACATGCTTCAGACTCCCCTTCTACCTTAATTCTTCCCCTGTAAGTCACCACATCTGCTTGCACCAATATTATAATGAAGTAAGGACATGTTATTAGTCATTACATATAAAACCAGCATTTTCATTCAACTAATACACAGCAATGTCAATTAGAACTCCCTTCATGATGCTTTTGTTCACTAAAAAAATAAGTTTTTACTTATATGATGAAGTCTCTGAAGGGCATTGTTATAGTGGCTGTGACCAAGCTGAGTGTAAGTCACCAAGAAAATGCTGCTTGAGTTTTCAAAACCTAACTCAAAAATACATTCTGCTCCTTTGAGCTGAGGGTTTGCTGCTTCACTCACATGCAGAAAAATGAGCTTTCTGCTTCTAGGCAGCTTGGTACATCACCTACACCAGAGCACTGCTCTCTACTCTTACAGAGATAACTGTTGTGCTGGACCAGGCTAGATTACAGCAGGTTTATTTCACAAATGATTTACTGGTATTGTGGCTTTTACCCTAAAAATGCTTAATACAATGTAGAAGTGGCATATTTTACTAGCAATAAAAGCATGCCCTTAAAAGAGACTAAGACAGACCACACAAGACAATATTTAACATATCCACACAAGACAGTATTTAACGTATCAAGCCACCTTACTGATCAAATGTGACAAAAAGATAGTTTCCCTGCAAGGTTAGCCACTTACAGTCGGACACCAAGTCAAACAAACTGGATATTCAAAATGTAAACTATTAAGGGACAAGAATGCAAGCAGACTACCATTTTTAGCACTGCTAGTCCATATCAGACAAACCTAAGCAGACTTCCAAAGTCTGGTGTGGCCCATGCTCAGGGGTAATCAAGTTCAGTCACTTCACCTGGGCATGGATATAAACTCCAGGAAATCTCCATCTGCAGAATCCAAGGAGCGTGGGCACACAGCCAGCTCTCAGCAGTCTCAATAACAATTAAATGCATGTTCCCTTGTGACTATTAGACAGCAATCTCTGTTGTTAATGAACCGTTTCAGTTTAAAGTGACACATGTAAATCTGACTATTTCTTTCGTAATTTACTTGCCACAACTCTGCAAAGAGACACAACACTGTTCTTCGCTGGCAAGCCACCTCTCCTCCCCAGCAGTGCTTGGCCAAAATATGCGTGTTCCAGGCCGTGCTCCCGATACCTTCTTTGCACTCCCCTGTCCCGTACTCCCAATTTTCGCACTGAAATTCCCAGTTTCTCTACTTCTTTGGACATAGGAAGCGATAAAGCACAGCGGCGCAGGCCAGCCCATTTGGCTCTGAGTGCCAAAATGTGCAAACACCCGAAACGAAGGCTGATGTCACCAGCGCGCCGCCGGTGCGCGCGCCACGAGATGGCCTCCGGGGCCGGGCTGCACCGCGCACCGGAGAGAGCTCGGCCGGGGCGCCTCGGCGGGACGGCACGGCACAGCCCCGGGGAGCGGGGGCTCCTCCCCGCCACGGCCCGGCCGCTCGCACTGCCCCGACGGCTCCCTGCGCCCGCAGCGGGCCGCGGCAGCGATGCGGGCCCGGCGGCACCACTGGCGGCGCTCGGTCACAGAGGACTCCGCGACAGGGCGCGGCCGGTGCCGCCGCCCCTCAGGTGACCCGTGCTGCCCCTCAGTCGGTCGGCCTGCCCCAGCCGCCCCATCCTCCCGTCCCGTCCCGTCCCGCCCGTTACCTGCGGGCGGCTGCTCCCCCTGGGAAGCCGCGCTCCGGCGCGGCCCCAGCAGCGCCGCGAGAGCCAGGAGGGACAACGGCACCCACATGGCGCCTGGTGGGGAGCGAGCGGAGGCCGCCCCGCTCGTGAAGCCCCAACGCCTCCGCTCCGCCCTGGCCGCTGCGGCGCCTGCGCCGGGCAGGAAGGGGCGGGATGCCCGGCAGGAACGGTGCGGGGGCGGGCGGAAGCAGCGGGGTCACCGCCGGTCCGCGCCTGAGGGGCGCCACGGGAGGGGGAGGAGGCTTGAGCCGTGGCCTGGCGGCGGTCCCAACAATGAACAGGGTGGTGACCTCCGCGATGCCCGCCCTGGCTTTGTTAATGCTGTGTTTTAAGGGCCAGTGCTGGGTCATACCTGTCAGCCCCAGCCGCTTGGAAAGCACCATCCACCTCGGCATGTTGTGAGTTGTGCTCTCTCCCCATTTCTTCTGAAATACGAGTGGAGTGTTTCAGAAATAGCACACTGAACTCATACGCGTAGAGGAGTCCTAACTTACGCTGAGAGGCTTTATTCTTTCTTGGAAATAACCTAATTGTCTATGCACTTCAAAAAATTGAAGTTCTGACAAGCAGGACGGAGACTGCAGTTTTTGCCACCCTACTGTTCCTTTGTCTCCCATCCAGTGTCCCAGTGCCAGGTAATTCTCCACCTTAACCTTTCAAACTCAAGACTACCCTGGGCCAGATGAGTAGAAGGACTGTAGTGCTAACCTATGACAAGGACACAGAAGAAACCTCTTCTGCTACATGCCTCAGCAGCTGTGATGAGGATGTAGCAGCTATTTAAGCTCCTGTCAGTGATTTTGCAAATAATGCTTTTTCTAGACCTCAAATGGAGGCACCTTGAGGAATCCTTGATGTCCACACATCTTCTCAGGCTTTCAAGGGGACAGGAGAAGAAAAGAGCTATGTGCCAGAGCCATTACGCTTCCCCTTTCTCATACCTCTCTTTGAAAAAGTTCAGCTGCTCACTCGCCTTTATTTCCTGTCCCAAGCATTAGCTCACTTCCTAGGGAAAGGGGTGGAGAAATTTATTTTCTTGCCATTTGCTATCCACACTGGCAAAACTCAAGAGACAGCACAATTTGCTGTGTGGGAAGGAATGAGTAGCAAGGAGACAGGAGGTCACAAGCCAGCAATGGATGCTGAAGAAAACACCTCACTGTTACGGCCTGAGAAATCATGGTGTTCCCAGAGGTGATTAGGTGGTGCTGTGGGGTGTAGGATCAGTGTGAGGTGGAGAGCTAACATCTCCTCCCAGCTGTGCTAAGATTGAAGAAAATGGATTGTGAAACTACACTGACGTTGTGTAGCAAATGATATGCGCAGACTGACCTTTGTGCTTAATGCAGTGCAATAACAAGCTTTTTGCAACCAACGAGCACTTAACTGCCTTGACTGAAGTATTGACCGCTCACTGGCACGTGGATTTTAACTTCCTGCGTGGTGACATGCTTGCATGGTGTTTTCTAACACAGAATGCATTTTCTGGCACATAATGACAGGATGAGAAGAAATGGCCTCATGTTGTGGGAGAGGAAGTTTAGCTCGGATATTAGGAAAAACTTCTACATCAATGAGGTTGCCAAACATTAGAACACGGCTTCCCAGGGAAATGGTTGAGTCACTATCACTGGATAATAGAAGTGCAGGTGTGACACTTAGAGACGGGGTTTAGTGGTGGACTTGGTAATGTTTCATTAACAGTTGGACTTGATAGTAACATGATTCTGTGATTGAAATGATATTTTATGCAAAATTAAGTAAGAACAAGGAATCACCAGCCCTGGATAGAGTTTAGGTGTTCTGACAGTTGTATCAAAGGCTAACAGTACACCTAAGGTGGCTGTCACATAAACAGAGCTTAAGAAGGTTGTGGGTGTTTTATGACAATACTTCACAGAGTTGAAAAAACATGAAAGGGGAAATCAATGAATAAAAATGAAACCAGCTCTGTATGGAGAAAGTGAATGTAACTCCTCTTAGGAGAGCTGTTCCTGGCGTACCCACTGCCTGTGCCACCAGAACCCTGTACACAGCTTTTGGTAGGGGTTGTTCTCACTGTGCAGTCAATGTAGTCTATCACTACAAAAACATTGCCAACCTGCTACATTTATCCTCATCTTGAGGTGTTACATATTGGAAAAAAAAAAAATTGGCTATTATGCAAACTTGTAACTTCCTCCTTTATCTTCACACTCTCAGCCCAAGCGCTGGTCATGTGCCTTTCTGTCAGAAAAGGTCCTGACAAGATACACAGCTTCACACATTGTGGGACAAATTTCCACAGCCTTTTGCTTGCTTGTTTGTTTGCTTGTTTGTTTTCTTAGCTATCACTTAGTTGTGTCACAGAGTTATTGTGCCTTCATGTGCATGTGCAGTAGCACTCCATGTGGTTTTTCTATCCTTGAAGAAGTAGGTACAGGATTTTCACCTCACTTATTCTGAAATGCCTGCTCCTTTGATTCAATACCACAGTCATTGCACCACATTTTCTTTAAATGTTATCATAAAGAGAAATCACAGACATAGAGAAGTTGCCTCTAACCAGAACTTTCCCCAGTGATTAAAAGCACTATCTGTGCTCACCTTCCAAAGGTAAAAGCAAACACACACCCCGAAAGGCAATAAAATTTAAAAGTGCTCATTCATGATCATTTCACTTCTATACATCTCATTAATCTGTCAGGAAGTTCAGTGATCTTCTCATATAGACTTACAGTAAAAATACACATTTGATCTTCCAGGAGCATCATTCCTAACTCTCCAGCAATCATTTCAAATGCATGTCCATTTCCTTGGCTATCCATTCTTTTTAAATTCACAGTTCCAGGAAACGGAGAGCTCCATTGGAACCCCCTTTATTTTAATTTTAAAGTATTTTAAGAAATATTTTCCAGTCAGAAAAATGAATGCAGTATATTCTCCTTGGCAACAACTGTAAGAACACAGTCATCTCACTGACTGTGCAATGGATGTAGAGTGCTGAGCCAAGCAGCAGGTATATGGCTCACCCTGGCCATTTAAAGTGCTGGTTTTGCATAGTGAAGGTATCATGGGGGACATGGTGTGAGGATGGAACTTGGGAATCAGCAACATGAATCCCTAGGAAACCAGGCTTCCTTAATTCTGCTGTCACGGAAAATTTTGTTATGTGAATATGTGTTTGCTGAAGCAAGTTCTATTACCTGGAAAGGGAGGAGGCCAAATAAACAGTAACTGGAATGAGTAGCAGAGGAAGAAGGTGAAGTGAAATAGATGAATCAATATATTAAAGAGCCGATGTGTGTACTGGTACCAGCCAAGCTTTCATTCTTTTTCTCATACATTCGAAGAGAATTAAGCAGCCATTGCAATAGGTCCTGCATAGGAACAGGAAGAGGAAAATAAGGATCTCCAGTTACTCATTTGTGCATGATGTTAAGCTGTAACCCTTAGGTGGAGTTGAGATGGGGTAGGGCTCAGTTCAGGATGCCACATGGAAAGGGGTTGTTCCTGAGCTGGACACTGTTGGGCGTTTCCAGGAACATGAGAGATAGCCTCGGAGAAATTTCAGATGGCAGAGACTGACAGAGACACCCACCTTTCCAAATTTATCAACATTTTTTTGTTACCTTGGCCATTTATTAGATATAATTTGTTTGGCTTATGCTTCTGTTGTTTAAAAATAACCAAAGCATATTTGATAAATTAGTGGTGGGTCAGGAAACTGTTGCATTAGCTGAAGCCAGAACAAACGCATGGTCTTTATTCTAGGCAATGATTTATTATGTTGGGAAATTTGCCGCAATTAAGCTGTGTGATAATTAATAGACTATGAAAAATGTTATCATATGCTTTTTATCAGCTATCAGGCTAATAAATTATAAAGGTGTTGAATCCAGTAGAGAGAGGGAAATAGCAATTCTAGCACTTGAGGAAGCAGATAGATACTTTCTGCAGCAGTGCACTGGACTGCTCATGTCTGTCCCAAGAGGACACTGCAGTCAGGAAGAGGGGCTGAAAGGAGCTATTCTGATCAATAGTTGAAAGTGGGTATTCTGAGGAAAAGATAAAAGTGCTTGTCTTGTCTAGTCTGGTAAAAGAAAAGGCTGAAACAGAAACTTCTCCTCTCTGCAAATATGTTCACGATTTTTAACCCAAAATAAAAAGTTTACACAAAATCACGAAATACAAAATGTTCCTGCCTGAATTAAGGCTGAAAATTAGAAGAAAGTTTCTAATTTTCATGAGATTTGACCTTGGAACAGTTTCAGGCTAAGATTAATGGGAATAAAAATCTAGTTAGGTGTAATAAAGTTGGTTTATACTAAAAGTAATTATTAAACAAGACAACCTGCTCTAGTAGTGGAAAGGGTTCTGGTAATCTATCTGGATTACTAGTGAACTGAAGAATGTGTATAAAAATTAGCTGCCAGGAGTATTGTATTTTAGAGCTGCTTTTTCTTGTAGAGTGTATTATTGATATCCTCCAAACCTTTCCTTTTAAAAGCTGTAGGACAAAAAGCAAACTACATTCCCATAAGAGAAAAAAAAAAATCTTCTGACAATACTTTGAAATAGTGCCAAAAGGGAAATAAAACCTGGTAAAAGAAAAAAAAAAGCGCTTGATTTAATAAGGAGTCTTTCTGATTTCTGCTGGACGTGGGTTTCATTTGTAAGCATACTGAAACAAAATGCCTCGCAGATCTGCACACAGACTGGCACAATTCTGACATAGTAAGATTAATAAAGAAATGCATGTCTCATTACATCAACTAAGAAATTAGTTGTTAAAATGAAAAATTCAAGAATGGTTTAGATTGTGTAAGACAAAATTAATTGTGCCTGAGACTGATCTGTAACAAACCTATATAGCATACTGTAGAACATAAGTAAAACATATTGCTTCTCAACAAAAAGGCAGCTAACCAAGCAGGTAGTAGTTTGTGTGATTTTGTTTTCCTCAATTTTTCGTGACAGTAAACTTTTCTACAATTGTTTTTGTTTCCCCTGAAGAACAGCATGAAACCTGTGGTGGTTGTCTGTTATTGGGAGGAGAGCCATTTAAAAACAAGGAGTTAAACATCATGCGTATGTCGGGAAATTGGAGTGGTGTCCAGGTTTTAGAAAGGTAAATTAATTGTTGGTAGAATTATTTTGTTAAAGTTGAGGGTTTGACATGCTTCAGTGATCTCAGTCCCAGGTGGAGGTTGACAAAGTTTGGGAAGAAGGATGTACAACTGATAGTGGACACAAAGAATACAGAATTAACAGGCCACAGGAACCTTTGGCAGAACTCCTTTCTCTTAAGGGTGGGTCATCACAAACTCACAAAACAAGGAAGAAACTAACAGAGCCAACTCAGCAACTATGCTCAATCTTCTCCAACTGGGTAAAAGTCAATTCCAGCGGGGAGAGATCGCGACCACCGACTCACAAACCACAGACCCAAGAAACACAGTGACTCAAAAGAAGAGAAAGACTGAGCATGGTCACTAATTAGCATAAGAAGCAAGGAAATAATTCAACCAATTAAGATAGAATACTAGTTAATAAGAGAACTAGATAACTTGTAGCCAATTAACATTAATGCCTTTGTTTGCTAAAATGTAATAAATAGTGAAAATTTTTGAAAGTCAGTGTGCTGATTTTGTGGATTTGTCACCCAGCACTGCTTTCTGTGCAGAACTGTAAATACATCGAACACCTCAGCTCTGTGTGGGGATCAGCCTCTTGCCCACCAGGTGAAAGAACCCATTTTGGGACAGCAAGAGGATCTCTGAAGTGATGTGCAAAGATAAAATCACTCCTCTAAAATGTGCTGCCAGGGCCATGCAGCTATGCTTTGTCCAGACTACACAGGTACAGTTTTTTATTGCTTTTTCTCTAAACTATCGGTGTTCAATCACAGAGCTAATAATCAGAGAGAGAGAGAATAATCTCAGAGAGAGGATAGGAACCAGACATCACAGCGGGGTGTGTGAATACTGTAGATGCAACAGCACTGGGGTGTGACAGGTGAAACTGCAAGTTTTTCATTCCAGTGCATTTTATTTGGGAGAAAAAACTTTCTATAAATCAAACAACAGCCTTGAAAACCATGTTGGAGAGCTGCTGACTATAACATGGACCATTTCACAATTTGTTTCCCTAACCACCCTCTTCCCAAAGGAAAACAGGACACAGTGAATGAGTAAGACAAAACTACCCCCAATCACATCAGAAGATCATACATCAATCTTTGTTCTCATCAAAGGCATTTGTTTTTATGGAAGTCAACCAGGAAAAAAAATACTTTTCTGGTATCTTAGATAAGAAAGGCACCTTTGAATTTGTTCCAGTACAAATGTTCAGTATGCAGGTACATGCATTTGTAGAGACACATGTAGGTTCACAAGCATACAGACTGGGTTGTAGAAAAGCAATTATTTTTGGCCTGATGACCCTAATTAGGGTCATCTACTCTCTCTTGTAACCATCTGCTAAATAAAAATGGAAGATGAGCATGGAAAAATTGCAAGTCAGATGCACAAATCGCTAATTCCTTCTGCTGTCTGGAAGGGACACAAGGTGTCAAGTGATGTTCCGTGACCACCTCCTTCAGGTAAGGCATGGCCTTCAACAGCTCACATAAAATACAGACAGTTAAGTCCCCTCTGCTTGGAGGGGCAGAGGCAGAAGGTCACTGGTGCAGGCATATACATCATGCTCTCCAGGTGCATAAGCACACATGCATTCATGGATCCCCTGAGCACCAGCATGACCCCTCTGATGGTCACTTGCCTCCATCCAACCCTCACTTGCCTCTCCCACATTTCCACCAGTTGCTGGTTGGTCCAGATTAAGGCTCACTGCAAATACCTGTGCCCTCACACACTCATTCTACAGACACCCCTTGTTCACAAGGCCCCCAGGCATGGCAGCACTGACTCCCTGTCAGCGTGATACCCCAGCCTGAGACCCTCTTACTCACTGGCTGGTCCAGCTTGCAGTTTGCTGGTGAGCACACACACTCCTTCCCCCCACACCCCCACTTTGAGGGGGATACAGACACTAGCCCCCAGCAGCTGGCACAGGCACCCAGGCTGTGACCCACAGCCCTGCTCCAGCCCCTGGTGCAGAGCCCCTCACTCAGCTCACTCACCCATGGAAGGGACAGACTGTAGTGGCCATGCACAGGGCTCAGACAGACAAACACACTCTTTGGACCCATTTACATTCAACAGGTCCCCTTCATAGCCTTTTCTGCTTACTGCCCTCTTTGGTCCCTCCTGCGCCCCCTCCCCTGTGTTCCCACAGGGATTTGCACACCTCATCCCATTCCTGCACCTATCCTAGTCCAGGTCTCCCCTTGGCCTACAGTCTCAGCTGTTGCAAAGCCCAGGGACTTGGAACTAGATCTCTTCTAACCCAAACAAAGCAAAGGTGAGCCCAGTTTCCGACACTTACTTAATAAAAAAATTGTTAGCACAGGTAGAATTCATCTGAGTTCTCTGTGAGACTTGTTCAGCTCAACTCAACTTCATGGTGCAAATAAACATCAGTGAAAATTAAGAGAAAGTTTCAAGCTATGGGGTGGAGAGATCCAGGAGAATTTAACCACAGGAAAGTATCTTACTAATCCAGTCTAGGATAAGACGTTAATAGGAACCAGAAATTAATCTGACATGGAAAAAAAAAGAGACATAACCTGAAAGTCTAATTGATTTGTAGAGCATTTTGCTTTCCTGGGATACCATATACAAATAAAGACATCCAGACTGGACTGGGAAGAAATGATGGTCCACGGGGATGCAGCTACCTTTGGTGAGGTGCATTTTGGTCTGTTGAAGGAGGCTGACAATGTATGGACAGGCTCAGGGTTGTGCAGCAGAGAGTGAATAGCAGGAAAGTTTGAAGACTGTCCCTGAGAAGATGCTGTTTCCACATATTTTAAGGACACAAGGCACAGCACTGATGATGGCTGGCCAAGAAGGGTGGCCAACTAGGTTGCTGCCACACTGCCACCTGGTATGCTAACAAATAGATAACAAGTGTAATACTGCTATCAGTAAGAACCAGAGTCCAGGACTCCCCTTCTGCTGAAGGACTCTGATCACTGGCCTTCACAGCCAGGCTTCCTCTCTTGCTGGCCAGATGCATCTTCAGCATGGGGAATGGGCAGTGGGGAGTACCTCCCTCTGGAATCCTGTGTAGATGCCCTGTTTCTGTCTGGATTGGAGCCCCTTGGGCAACAGCAAAGATTTTGCTCAGGAAAAATGTATAATGAAGGCTATGTGTGGCAGGATGTCTGTACATGAATGCTCTTCAGAGTTTTGACTTCTCTAAAATAGTTGCATTTTTGCTATTTGCAATCTGTTGTTACTTCTTTTTCCTTCACTTTTTTGGTCCATACAGATTGTCATGCCTCTGAACTTCACTGGGAAGATGGGCAGAACTAAGAGAGAAGGTATTTGAATTTCTGAGACTGCAAAACCTCACTGCAGCTGGCAGACACCACTGCGGGCATGCACCAAGGGCATGCCCACTTTTTATAGCAGAAACAGCCAGAGCTGCTGCTCGAACACAGGCCAATGTGCAAATCAGAAGCTGAGCTTTGTGGACACAGTGGTAAGGGCCACGTTGCAGAAAACAATACTCGGAATCGTGGAAAACGAGAAGGAAAAGTAGGAAGGAAAGTATTCCCTCCATTAATGGAGGAAATAATCAACAAGGAATGAAACAAAGAACAGGAACATTTTAGGAAGAGCAGTGCTTTGGAGAAAGCTTGACTGTATTAGAAAATACATTTCTTCTTTTTGTTTGCTTCTTGTAATGTTCAGGATCTGTTAGAAAAGAAACCATGTCTCAATCTTAATTTTTTGCTTATAAAGGAAACCAAAATCCCTGAAAGTTTCTGTAAGTTAGAATCAAAAGCAGTAACAGTGTGTTCAGTAAATAATAGCAGATATGAAATAAACAGTGAAGACCCAAGATAGCGTTTCATACACTGTGAATCTTGTTAATATAAAGTAAGTATTAATTTTACTCTTACTTTACAGGTCAAGGATAAAATCTTCATTTTCACATTGGTCTCAAAACACCAATAATATGGTAGGAAGAAAAAAACGCTCTTTTAAAATTTTCAGCCTTTTTCTTCATATGCTATGCATTTTGAGAAAAATTTAATAAATGTTAAGACATGTAATAAAAACCTACTCAGCTGTTAAGCCATAAGTATTGTTCTTCACAGGATTTTCTTTGCCAATGAAGATATGTTGGGCTAAGGCTGAATTTTATCAGCAATTTTGGACTGCCAAACAGTCCCTGTACTTTCTGGTTTGTTTTTTTTTTTTTTTATTTCTGGGTGGAGGCCCAAAAATGCTTCTGTCGTTTTTGGTTTTTTTTGTTTTTTTTTTCCTGTGGCTGGGAGGGAGTTGTCTTAGGTTGGTAACACATAAATAAAGCTGCAGGTTACAGAAATGTGGAGTGGGTCTAAAAGGGAGCCAGACGCACCAGAGGGCTGTGTTCATTTCCAAGTCTTTGTATTATTTTCACTAAAGAGGAAATGGCTATTTTTCCCTCAAGAGACTGGAGTTATAAACAGGCACTTGCTTATCCAGTTTCTGCAGTTCTGAAAGATCAGTGACTTGGCTGGCAAAGCTGAATCAAGAAACTGAATGCTATTCTTTGTGCTGACACTTAGAAGTATTAAGCTTCCTGCTCAAAAGCAAATGTTAGCTAGTGATGTTTTGAAGCATAAAACGTAGATTATTAGATTTAATCCTCTATCATAAAGTAGATGATTCAATTGCTTCTGTATTTAAATGAGTGGTTGTTATTGATGCCCCAAGAGCTATGGTCTTGACATTTGTTGTTGGAAAAGGAAGACAAGCAGGTAAAATGTAATGATTGAAACCAGCATACAAACTAACACAGAGGAAAATGAATATAAACAGTAACTGATCTTCTTTTCCTGTCTGAACATATGACCGAGTGATCTAGTTTTCAGCCAAAATGCCCATATTCAGCACTTTGCTATGTTATCATCCCAGAGGCATCTGTCAGATCAAACTGAAAAACTATTTGTATGTGATACAATACTTCGTGTGGATTGAGGAAGTACTAAAAACTGGAGTTCTAGTGTTGTAGTATTTATAATGCATCTAAATAGAAAATAAATAGCCTGATTTAGAGAGTAAAGGAGCTAGCAAGAAGAAGGGAAATATGAAAGTCATGATTAAGGAGCCAGAGTTCCATTTCTGGTCCTGCTGCTGGCCTTGTCAAATGACTTTTACAGGTGACATCTTCCAGCACTCCCTCAGTTTTCTCTCTAGTGAGAGGAACAAAGGGGTGCTATTGTTAGCACATATGCCATACAGTAACTGTGGAAGAAATCGAATCTGTGTTTGAGAGGCAGTGAAAAAATCCACTGACTAACTTACATTTCTGTCCACAGCTGGGTATCCTTGAATTTCATATTAAAACTCGCATGCAGAGAGAAATGGATATAGCTACTTCACTGATGTGTATTTTTAACATCCTAAAATCTGCAAGCTAAGCACTGAAGGACTGCTAAATCTAACACAAAGGCTTTACATCACATTTGTTTGCCCGCAGTGTCTTTTTTTAATGACATTAAACATTCTCAAGAAATAGTTTCTGTTCTCAAAACAGGGACTGAAAGACTAATAAGATCCCATCTATATGGCCTTCTGAAGGCAAATGTATGTTTGGCTGAAATTACAGCAAGCTTATGTTGTTTTAATTTCATATCATTTCTTTCTGTTTTGTCTGAGTCAGAATATTATTAACATACATAAAGATAATTCTATACAAGAGCAGCAGATAGGCCGTGGATGAATTCATAGATCCATCCCACCGATAAGCACGCACAGATCAAAGTGAGCTTTGCAGATCTGACCTTTTGACTTGCTAGCTTCTCCTTACATTTAGTTACCCTGGTTCCATCCAGAGTCAAAGCGAAAGGAGGCTGAGGCCATCAGCTGGATGCAGATTGCATTTAGGAAAATCTAGAAGTATTGCCATTGAACTAATTGTTTGGGGCATATGTTCATTTTGAGTTTTATTTAACTGTGGGCCTTGTGCTACTTCCAGCAAAAAATGTACCCAGAGGTCCTTATACTTTTATTTTATAGGAAAAAAAATTCAAACTTAGGGAAAAAAAAATCAGAAAAACCACTGCCTCTATGTCCAATCATGACTTCAGAAGTACAGTGTGTTTGTGAGGAAGATGTCCAGAATGCTGTTTAAAGTAACAATATCAAATTGTTTTTGCTTTTCCTGCAAATCAAGTACAGTTGGCAAGGTGTATATCAAGTTGCTTGTGGTGGAAAAAGAGAAGCATTGGTGTCACACATTTTACTTGTTCAACATCGCATGGTGCCAGTAATGGATCAATGGGGAAAACTTAACTTTTGAGTTTGCTGGGGAGGTACTTGTCCAGATCTAGGTTGTGTTATCTTCTCAAACACATCTGTATGTGCCTTGTGTCTAAATGCGTGCACTCCCTAATCTGAGCTTTTACATAGCCTATCCTAAGCGCCACTGAGAGGACAAGGACTTGATGGACTTCTGGTTTTACTTAGGATGCTGTTTCTTACGAGTTCCCAATAGGAAGCTGAATAGCAGAGAGCTACCCTAAATCTGGAATGCATAAGCAGAAAAACACCAGACAAGCATAAAACAGATACTATGTTGTAACCATAGATTAAATAATTGGTGTAGGTGCTTCAATGTCATGACTATTTGTGTTGCCTAGATTGCTTGAAAATTGAAACGCGTCGAGGAAAGAGTAATTTGAGATCTGGAAATTGCTTCTGGTAAAAAAAAGCAAACCAAGTTGGTTAGTACAGTTTATCTGACAGAGGGCAAATTGTGGTCTCCCTAGACATGGAAGAGTTTTCTGATAGAAGATAGATCTTCAGTCTAGGGAAAATGTTGTAAACAGATGCAATGCATAAAATGTATCTACATATTTATTAACAATATGTCCTGTCAGAACAAATTATGCAGAGAACAGACAGGATCTTTAGCACTTAATATTAAATCAAGATCAAGACTCTTTCTTGAAAATATACCATAGGCTAATGGAAGTTCTAGGATGAATCCAGAAACTGAGAAGTGTGATGCAGGAATTAAGAAGTGGTCATGCTGCACAAAGGTGGACTAGGTGATCGTGATTGTCTTTTCAATTCAGTTATACAAAAGTAAATAAGAGCCTGCGAAAATTACCGGCTGTGGCTGGTAAAGAATGCTAAAGGCTCAGGTTGTGCAAGAGTGCTACATAATAGGGAACATTTCAACTACCACTTCCCTCAAGGAGTTTTGAAATCCTTTTTCTGTGTTGTCTGCAGAACTATAAAAAATAGAAGAGAACTTTAGTTCCTAAATAAACTGAGATTATACACCACAGGACATGCAGAAGACACAAGAAGCCTTAGAGATTTCTAGGCTTCTAGTAGGAAGGAGAACTGATGACAGAGCATGTTATTTTCCTGACAAAAACATGTTTATTTACAATGTCTTATAACTTCTTTATTTTGGTTTGGTTTGGTTTTAACTTGTTGTGGGGAGAGTGATAGAGTTCAGACAAAGTTCGTCAGAGAAGCCCTCCTGTTGACTCACAAGGTGCAAAAGGACCCCCTTGCTTTCTAAACTCCTTCTCAGAGAAAAGTCTAGGTGTGGCTACATCCAATCTTAGCCCAAGACTTTGGAAACTTTGTCGTTTAAGGAATTATAGAGGTGTGATCTTGGCACAAATTTGTTCCACAGGCTTAGTGATGGCAAAACAGATACATTTCTATAAAAATGAATTCTTTCTTATGATAAATGATTAGACAAAAAGGTCTTAATCAGAATTATTTAGTAGCAAAAGCTAAAATTACTCATAGAGAATAGGATAGGATAGGATAGGACAGGATAGGAGAGGATAGTGCCCTGTAACGAAGCAATTATATTAAAGCTAGCAAAAAGAAACAATAATTAAAGGAGAGATTGATGTAACTCATCCATACCAACAAGTGAGGGCTTAATCTTTTCCAGTCAGCTTTGAGGGGTCTCCTTGGGGGGCATCCCCTACCCAAGGGAGGAATCCCCACCCACTCCAAGGAGGAATATGTTAGAAGAACCAAACCGTATGAGAGTGGACTGGACTTTCACAGTATAAAGTGACTGACTGCCAGTCACACGTCTCCAGTTGCCTCACTATCATGATGTTGATTTGGGGTTGGTGAGCTAGACTGGTTTTAGCATAAATCAACACCAAAAGCAGCACATTATGCCCCCTCTCAGTCCTTGAAAACAGGGCACTGTCCCTTGACCACATTCCAGGGCGAGGAATCCTGCTACACTTGTGTATAAAAAGCTGGAGAAAATCTTCCTGTTTGCTCTTGGGGTTTTGTGTGTGCATGTGGGTTTTTTCCCCAATTCTTAAAAAAATTGCAGTTGCTTCTTGAGGCAAGAGGGATGCTGTGGTAATGGAGAGATGCTTGATGATGAGTCCTGGAGGGTTTAGATTACTGCTCTGATGCAACTTGCTTTTGTGTAGAGTAAGTGTAGCTTTTGTACTTTTTTTCTGCTGGGAATGTAGCTTGGGAAACCTAGTCCTCATGCTAGCTCTGCAGAAACAGTAGAAAATACTAATGGCATTTGAAATGCTAGTATAATACCTGTCCCTCAGGAGGCTGGTTTGCTGTCAGCATACCAAACTTATGCTGTGTCACTGCCTAACAGTTCACCATCTGACTGCCTTGGCTTTGTGTCCCAGAGTTGTTTGGGGAGGTCTTGATGACTCGGGCAGCAGACTGGGGGGGCTTTCAGCTGTGCCAGAGACTTGTACCCAGAGGCTGCTGACATGGCTGTCCGCAGAAGATGGCATTAGCTCTTTCCCTACTCAGGTGCCCTGGAATTGCAGCACAAATAGGCTGTGTACTTTGCTCACAGCTGTAGACAATAAGTCCGTAAACTGGACCTGGTGTTCACTGAAAGGTGGCTAGAGATCTCTTTTTGTGCCAACTCAGTTATCTCAGGGGCTATGAATGCCATTTTCAGCCCTTGCACAGCTGAGAGATCTGTGTTGAAGAGATATTGATGGCCCAGTTTGCTCCTGACCCACCTGCTCTGACAGGATTTTTCACTCCAAATCTCATCCTGAGGAGTGAGAGCAGCTGGGTGTGATCAACCTCTGGAGGGAGGAACTGTCCAGGGTGGCACTGCCTTAAAGCAGGTATCCTGCCTGAACATCTCTAATTGACTCAGTGTCTGGTGCTGCAGTGCTCTGTCCGACAGAGAGGGAATGGCATCACACACACAAGACAGGTAATTTCACCTCTGCATTCCTTTTTCCCATGTATCTTTAACCTCTGTCTTTTTTCCTCACCAAGGCTCATCACGCTGTCTTGAAGATCTTCTCTACTTCCAGTTGTCAAGAGCATTTCAAATGAGCATTCTTCCTGAATGTTCACTTGTTTGAAGTAGTTTATATCTCTGGATTAAACATTCAGCATAAGTTTATGGAAACACTTTCAAGCCAAGATTTATCTGGTTTAGAAACTAGTTTCTACTCCATCCTTTCTTATTAAAGGTGTTTGCATTTACTAGGATAAAATACAGATCTTTTCCTCCTTCTCCATGATCAGGCATCCATCACAGATGCCTTGCTTAGGTGACACAGCCCCTCACCACAGCACACCTTGTTTTCTATGGCATAATTTCCATTCTGGCACCAGCTATCCATGGCTGTCGCAGTTAAGAGAGACGCAACACTCGTGAATAATGCCCACCAACTCCATCAGAAGGCAAAAGGACAGAAAAGATATTTTATTCTACAAAGTTTCCATTTATATAGTCTCTTGGCACTCGTCCTGTGTCCTCATAGGCTTCTACATTAACACCTCTTAAAACTTATTGGTAGGTTGCAACCACCACCCATAAGAAATGAAATCTAAGCTAAAAACAACATCCCTTGGACAGCTGCATGTTTTCTTCTCTGGTTTTGGTTTCTTGCTTCTGTTGATGCTAAAGTTCCCATGGGTGCAAGCTGAATTCTCAAGGGTAAAGAGTAATTGTGCTCAAATCAATGTCTGTGAAGCTTTCTGACCAGCTGTCAGTTTCCACACATGGCAGCAAGAAACTTAGTCTGCTGGTATAGGTCTTGGTTTTTTAGACACAACTATTGCGTAAACTTTTCCTGTCGTCTTATGCTTCTCCTTCTGGCTTAAGGAAACGAAAATACAAATGCACCAGTCACCTTTGAAAATGTTTCTTCCTCAACCTCACAAACATGTGATAGCTCTTTAGAATAATATCTTTTTTTTTTTTTTTGAGGAAAAACAGCAGAGTTAACATTAGCAGAATTAAGTTCAACAGTAGGAAAATATGGAAATTAAATTGATACAGGCTTCCAACACATTTAACATCAGAATGGCATCACTAAAGGCATAGGCTGCCAAGTTCATCTGCTCTGGCAACTGTGATTTGTTTTTTAATCATTCCAATATAAATGAGGCATTTCCAGAAATCAGCATATCCTCTGTGAAGACCTACAGGATAATAACATGATTTCTATTGAACAGTGCCTGTTTTCTGCCTTCTTTCTTGAAAGAAGCAGATATTTCTGTTCTTGCAGAGACATTATTACATAATTGTTTGAGAGCCAGCAGAAGTATTTGAAAAAATTGCCAGCTGTTCATTACAACTTCTCATCTGGATATTGCTCCCCACACAGCTGAGCTGCTGGTGGGTGTTCTCTATATGAAAAACTGGTCATATCAGTGCAAGCTTCAACAGTGGTTTCAGCTAAGTAAGACTAATTTCTCCAGGAGCAGATTGGGGGTGCTCATACAACCCATCAGTGCTCAGCTTCTAGAGCGGGTTGTTACATCTGAGTGAGGGGCAATAAAACAACTTTCCCTCAAAGTTTCATTTAAAGTGTGGATGTTGGGATCAGCTTTTGCATCCTTTGTCATGAGTGGGAAAATTTAATTTAAAAGCTGTTTGGTTCTGCCTCTCCTGTGGCTGAGAACAGCCAGAGACCTCATTAACCAACAAAAAAACTGAGGAGGCAGAGAACAACTGAGGTTTCTGCATAAGCTTTGATCTCTGCCCAGTCCTTCTTCTATTGTACACCCAGTCCTGTTTAATATCTTTAATATCTTTGTTGATGATCTGGGTGAGGGGATCAAGTGTACTTCCAGTAAGTTTGCATATGACGCTAAGTTGGCTGGGAGTGTTGATCTGCTGGAGGGTAGGAAGGCCCTGCAGAGGAATCTGGACAGGCTGGATTGATGGGCCAAGGCCAATTGTATGAGATTCAACAGGACCAAGTGCCGGGTCCTGCCCTTGGGTCACAACAGCCCCATGCAGTGCTGCAGGCTGGGAGCAGAGCAGCTGGAAAGTTGCCCAGCAGGAAAAGACCTGGGGGTGCTGGTTGAAAGTGTCTGAACATGATCCAGCATGTGCCCAGGTGACCAAGCCAGTCAGTGGCATCCTGGCCTGTATTAGGAATAGTGTGGACCAGGGCAGTGACTGTTTGCCTGTACTCGGCACTGGTGAGGCCACACCTTGAATCCCGTGTCCACTTTTGGGCCCCTCACTATATTAAAGACATTGAGGTCCTGGAGCAAGTCCAGAGAAGAGCAATGGAGCTGGTGAATGGTCTGGAGCACAAGTGCTATGAGGGAGCTGGGGATGTTTAGCCTGGAGCAAAGGATGCTCAGGGAGACCTGGTCACTCTCTACAACTGCCTGAAATGAGGGTGTAGCCAGGTGGGGTTTGACCTCTTCTCCCAGGCAACTGGCAACAGGATAAGAGAACATAGCCTCAAGCTGCAGCAGAGGAGGCTCATCAGGAAGAATTTCTGATGGAAAAACCCTGGAAAGGGTTGTCAGTCATTGACAATGGACTTCCCGGGAGGTGGTAGGGTCACCATCCCTGGAGGTGTTCAACAAATGACTGGATGTCATGGTCTAGTTGACAAGGTGGTGATCTGTCAAAGGTTAAACTCAATCTTAGAGGTCTTTTCCAACCTAAATGGTGCTGCGATTCTCTGATGTGTCCATGCTCTGAGAAACAGCACAGTAGGGCCATTGTAGCCTGTTTGGCCATGGATCTGCATCTTCTCTGGTATCTAATAAGGCCTTTACTGCAACTGGAAGTGTCCCAATATGTATATGTGTGCATGTACACATCTCCCCCTTTTCTCAAATTTCTGCTGAGTAGCAAGGGTAGAGCTTGCATTGCAGCTTTCCTTCCAGAGGGAGCTAGAATCTCTTTCTTCCCTCTATCTCTGTTTCTTTTATTTTCATGATATTTGTAAGAATTCACATGGTATTTAATTGAAGTTGTCCAATTAATTTGCAAGCTTTTGGAAGAGAGGATGACCACTTGTGCAGAAGTATACATGGGGGGGAAGGGGGTGTCTGTCATGTGTGCACATACCCAAGCACTCCCCCTCAAATGGAAATGAGGCTATAATCATTTTTTGTTTTATCTGTAAACTATGTTTGCAGCTATCACAACATTTTCATTTCATTTCATTAAAAAAACCCCAAACAAACACAAACATATAAGCAAAGATACAGCAGTTTGTTTTTATTACTGATTCCAGGTTAAGTGGGAAAACTAGAAATCAGCCCTAATACAAAAAATAAACATCCATTTAACCTTTTGTTTTTGTTGTTGCTGTTCTGCTCATCTAGCATAAATTAAAAAAATAATAATAAATCTTTTGGGGGCTGTGATTGTTCTAACCTGCCAGTAACCCCCTTGAGCTCATCAGAGCAAAAGATAGCGAAAGCCTGTTTATTGTCCAGCAGGCACCTACACATGTTGTAAGTGAAGTTCCATCTGGTCACAACATCGTGGATCATCTGGGTAACAGCCAGGCTTCATTTGCTTCATGTCCTGGACAGCATGAAGGCAGCCGAATAGGAATATTTAAATGACTGACCAACCGCAACCGAGTTTGCCCCTGAGAATTCATTTAATAATGGCTGCTCACTATGGAGCAGTAGCAGCTCTGCGAGTTGTTTTCTATTTTAAATGACTCAAGCTGGGCTCCATGGAATGATTTAGCCTTTTTATTAGGTGCCAGCAATTTACTGGAGACACACTCGTGCTCTTTCCTTGGAAGATTGGGAGTTGGATGTTGACTGTGCCTAAAATTCTTCCTAAAACATGTTTATAAGCAAAAACCTGAAGAAACCGGGACAACATAGCACAGCTGACAGAGCAGTTGTATGGGGTCTATTTTACACCTGTGCAGAGGGCACCTAAAGCTCTCCCATATCAGAATTTTCCAGGCCTTTGAAATTATTCATACCTACTTCACACAAGGGCAAAAGACAGAGAATGCAGACGCACCACTTAGTACTTTGCAACCCATGGCCTGAGCACCCCTCAGAGAGACTTTTGGTGGCCAGCACTGCCATCCTGATGTTGTGGATGGGTAAGGACCCCCAGGGGCATACTGCCTCTGTCTCCAGAGGTTCCCCAGCTGGGTAGGGGTAGCTCACAGCTGACTGTGATGTCCTGCTGCCAGATGTATGTTCCCCTTGGAAAACTCTGTCTGCAGATCTGGATGTGGGTGCAGGGCTATGAAAGGGTATCAGACAGCTGCCTGACACAGACACCTGCAGCTTCAATTACAAATGGTGACAGAGGCAGTGCTTGTTAGGTGAGTAATACCCTTCACCTGGGGCTAGGAGGACATACAAATCCCAGCATGCTGCATGAATGGTAATGAGTGCTTCTAAAAATTCATTCTGCCTATAAGTACTTCATTAGCAGTGCCCAAAGAAGCCTTTTAAAGCACAGCAAATCTTTTGAAGTTCTGTAGGTTGCTCACTGCTTGTTTATCATAACAAACTTATTCATAAATGATATGGAGAAGTACCTGACTTTACCTTCAGAGGTGGCTGTGAAAGGTACTCCTTTCTGCTTTAAAATGTGGGCATTTTTCTATAAAGATGTCATTCCTGTAAGATCTTGGAGTAAAAATTGTCCAGGAAAAAATGGCATAGATACCACCTTGACATCTACCAGGATAGTGCATGGGCCATTCCTTTCAGAAAATCTCAGGAAGTAAGTATTTAGATGAATTACAGGGGCAAATTCATGACAATTTGCAGTTGGTTACTGTAGAGGCCATGGAGTATTTAGGGGATTTCAGGCAGCCCACAGCTGGGCATACCTGTGCCTACCACCTCCCACAGCCAGTCCTGGTGTACAATCTCAGCAATGATGTGCTTAAGAGTTTACAAAATTAGATTTCGGAACCTCTTTGTGTCTGTATCTCTCTCTACATATAACCTGAATCTAAGCACTCGGACGCAGGCATGCGCGTGAACATAAACTCCAGATCGGTGAGGCCAATAACACCAGTGTCGCCACTGCCGGATAAAGCTGCGCAGGAGCTTAAGGAGGCAGTAAAGCGTAGATTGGTTCAAATCAAACTTCACCAAAGTATCCTTTCCTTTCTCGGGCACGGCAGTATCTCCCCAAATCCACTTGGAGTCACTGTAACACAGCGGCCGGGCCGGGGCCGGCCGGGGGGCGGCGGCAGAGCCGGGTGGTGGCTCCATCCCTGCATCCCCGGGCTCCATCCCTGCATCCCCCGAGGGCGCTTCTGTGAGCAGCGGCCCTGACCGCCCAGGTCCGAGCTGCTGATAAACAACTGACCCTGTTACATTTGCCTTGCATGATGTGCTTGAGTTTATGGTTATGAAAGCAGATATTGGCAGAGTGCATTTTCCTGGATGTTTGAGGAATATCTTTATGTATCACAAAGTAGTGTAAAAAAAAAAAGCATTAATTTGTTAGGAAAACAAAGCAATTATTTCACTACTGCTTGTACACTCAGGGATGTGCTCATATGAGGTGCACAGTCCCATGGAAGGAATGGGGTTGATCATACTATCCTCTTTCTGTAGACATGTGCTTCTGCGGAGCTGGAAGCTTTGGGAGAGAAGGAGACATGACTGGGAACAAACCCAGCTCTCTCAGTGTCAAATGAAGATTGCAAAAATGGACAGAGATTGACAGAGCACAGCTACTGAGAAGAGCATTGTCTTCGGGATGTAAGCTATACACAGTGAACCATGTATTTTACCTTAGAATTTTAATTTAAAACTTCCATCTTTTTTTCCACTCCTGTTATACAATAAATCTCACAAATGTGGCAAAGATTACAAGGGATTAAAACACAAAGCAGTGTACACTGTGCAACAGTCTAAATTGATGCAATGCGTTTTTAGCGTGCCCTTTAACAAGACAACATGCTATATAACAAGTGAACATTAAAATAAGTGATTCTCAATGGTTCAGTTGGCAGAGAGGTAAAAAAGCATTATAGTAGTAAGGAACAGTATTAAGAGTCTATTAAATTATTACCTTACAGTTTCAGTCACTAATAATTACTTGAATGGACATGAATCCATTCCAGTTTTATAAAGAAATCTTAGGTGTATTTCAGTGACGGGATCATTTTCCCTAGGCAGAAACAAGCCTAGTTGTACACAGTCATGTTTCTCATGAAATATTCTGCTGTCCTCTGTCCCTTCTCCACATTGTCATTTGCAATCCAGATATTTAGACCACGCCAGAGTATCAAAAGAGACATTTACAGCGGCTCTGCTGCCATAGTTGCTACGTCTCTTTTTGTCTCAAGCATTCTGATTACAAGGGTATCTTCCAAACAATAACCTAAGCCACCAGACAAATACATATTGAGTTAGTTTAGCAAAGGATCAAACCAGAGTACAGAACTGATGCTGAGCAGACTGCGGTCGCAGGCTGCAATTTTCTGGGCAGCCCCAGAGAGGCTGTGGCAATTGGTATTTAACAGCATTTGTCAGAAGGGTAAACGTGGTGTAAAATGCTGAATAGGAAGGAAGCTACTGCCTTTAGTCTATTAATGGCAAGACATATTTTGGATCTAACTTAAAACATACATGTTCTGTTTTTCTGAATATGGTTATTCTGAATAAAGAATATATTCTATTTCTGCCTGAGTGATGAAGGAATAATAGTTTAAAAGTCATTTCACTCACCAAAAACCAAAAGGCTGTTTAACAATAATCAACACATAAATTTACTTTTTTTGGGTAAACATCATGATATGTTCAGGAATGATTCATTTATTTGAAATGGTTTTCAACATTAAATATTGAAATTCAAACATTAAATTTTAATGGTTGTCATAACACTGATCTTGTCAGCAAAATATGCTCAAAGAAACCAGAGGATCCTATTGGGAATATTTACACAGATTTGCTTACTTACCACAGAGTAGAGCATCAGTATTTTGCAATGTTCCAAGGATAAAACAGCCTTCAGTGTTGTGCAGGAGGACATCTAAATGGAGACTCCCACAGTGTCTGGGGGAATCTGAAAACCTCTTCCATATAACTATTCAGCAAAAATACTAGGTTTTGCTCCTGGCTGGATAGGATCTCAGTCAATCTCCAGTAGATCTGAGTCTTAAGAATGCAAATGGCAATATTTAATTATATCTTTTTTTTCCTTCAGCTGCTTACTTGACCTGAATTATGCTTTCCATCTGAAGTCTAATTTGTCTCTGCTGAATGGCATAATTTCCACTATCTGTATAATTAAAAATGAACAAATGCACACTATAGAGTTTCCACTGTGGCAAATGACATATTTGATTTGGTTTCTTTGCCTTCATTCTGTATGCTTAATCCAGCCCCAGTTTGCATGCAATCCATTTCTACAGCAAACCCTCTTCCTATACATTATGTATATAGTGGGGTTATACTTGTGACTTTTAGAATTCCATATAGAGCCTAGAAGCAGAGGACTTGAAGAATCTGAAATATTCCCAAGAAATACAGGTCCAAGAAAATGCAGAAGTTTTTTATGTGAGCATTTTCAAAACGAAGAGAAACCGCTCAATAAACTTCCACAAATACGCGGTCTCTTTTCTAAGAAGTGCTGTTACAGAACTATACTAGCTGCAATTTAGGATTGTATATACTATAAACGTGGTCATTTGGCTCTTTTTAGCAAGTGGTGACAGCTTAAAATTTTCCAAATTGACTGTATCACAGCATTTTTCAAGGTAATTGTTGCATTCATTTTTTATTTGCTCAATAGAAAGTAATAAATGTTCAATAAAACACAACTTAATGAATTGTTGGATACTTTAAGTACATAAAAACTTGCCTTTAAATTGATTAGATCGTATGTTCTTAATGACATGGAAGGTGAAGAGGGAGGGCAGATACATTTTACTGTATGCTGCTGATACCTATTGTGTCATGAAGGATTTTTCAGTGCACAGCCTGGAGTTTAGTAGTTGGCAGTGAAACTGCTTCAAATTCCAGGAAAATGTGTTTAACTCATGTATCCATGATACTGTCTGGGTTAAACTGCCGACAATAATTTAACCTGAAAATTGGTACAAGATTTTAAGGGACATTTGAGATGTTAATGATTTATATAAAGGGAAACCAATTGCCATTTGCATTCTGAAGTCCTCCTCCCCCCGCAGAAACTTTCTGGAGCTTTTAAAGCTAAATATGCAACACCTGCCTAGGACATTGTCCTGGGGCACCGCAGGGATGATCCCTGAGCTGCTCTGCAGTAATGGGCTGCTCCCTCCTCTTTGCAAGGAGAAAACCACCTGAGGTGAATCCTTCCTGGAAGCAGAAGGAGGATTAGTTAATTAAGAATTAGGAAGTGTCCCGAAAGGGTAAGCACCCTGGTTTTGGCTTCTCATGGTCATATGAGAATGGAGGAGACTGAAACGCAGCTCAGGGAGCCCCAGGAAAGGGCAGGTCTGTGGATGCTCTTGGAGGCATGGCACAACTCATTGCTGCCCTCAAACCCAGTTTGTAAAATGTTGTGGATAAGGCTCATTTTATGTGTGAAATCTCATGGTGCTTCTCAGTGTTGAAAGAACAGGTTGGGCTTTAGGATGATAGAACAAAAGCCACCTGAGCCCATTGAGGCACAGGGCATCCCCCATTTTGCTAGGGAATGTGTCCTTGTTCCTTAAGCTTTCAAAATTGGTATTATTTCACTTGCTTTGGACCAAGAGTCAGGTTTTGCACTACGCCGAAAGCCCTTCAGAAAGCAGGTTGTCCTGTCAAAAAAGACAGCTACATCTTCCCAAGACTTCAGTAAGGTGAAGATTCAGTCTAAAGGTGTGATCTTGCATTGGATGGAGCCAGGGACAAAAATATCGCTCACCTCAATAGGACTGGACTAAGCTCACCAAGTGAAGATTTGGAGGTTGGTCTCCCATGGACTAAGTCATCTCCATAAGCTGTGAGTGCCTTGGCAGTGGTGGGAACAATCACACTTCTGACACTGCAACATCAGGGAGAGTTTCTCCCAAAAACATGTATTTTGCTTTGAATGCCTTAACTTTAAAAAATGTTTCCTTGTAGACTGGGGTCCCTTGTGGGGAAAGAAAATGAGAAAAAATTTAAAATTTTAAATTACCTCTAACAAACAAATTGAAATTTTTAACTGGTAGGAAAGTATTTACAATTTCCAGATGAAAACTAACTTGTTGGATGTTGGAGTTTTTTAGTGTCTGCTTTATTTGCTTTTCAGGGTTTTTTTTAATTATAATAATAATAATCTTGGTGGTCTTATGTGAAAAGATGACTCCTGCAGAGATTTTCAGTTAAACAAAACCAGCAAAATTAATTTTCTACTCATCTATCTGAAGCAAGTGAAGCAACAATATAGATTGCTTATTTGTGGTAGCTCAAATTGTTTAAAGTGCTTAAAACCCTAGACTCATTATGTATACATAAAAATACTTAAGAGGACAAAAGTGTTATTTCTTTTGCCACATGACAGAACCACAACTCATCAGACCAAGGCCCACTCATGCTATCTCTAGCATGAGAGTGTTGCTCCAACCTTAGACATGTGTGTATTGGCATGCATTACAAATACTAGGCTTCATGTAGAGTCACAGGGTGACCATAAAGTCTGCGTCCCTCTTTGGTCTCCTGCAGCCTTTTCCCTTGGCCTTCCCCAGCCAGCTGCTGCTCCCTTGCCCTGCAGCCCTTCTTCCCAGTGCTGCCAGCTGCTGTGATGTTAATACCTCCCTTCCAATCCCTCACTCTGCCACCATGTGAGCACGGCAAAGCCTCAGCTTCAAAATGAGACAGGATTTTTGTCTTGGGGTGACTTTATGATGTGTATCCCCTATCGCTGCTCTATGCTCAAAAATCAATCTTCTGCCTTTCTGTGCCTTTAAACTGAGCCTGAGAGGGGGAAGAGAAAAAAAAAACGAAGGAACTTTTCAAAACAGTTGTTCAAGGACACAGATACACACTCCTCTGCCTTCTTCTGCTGTGGTAGCAGGAGCAGAGGAAGCACCCTTCTTGCTTTTCAGCCAGCTTTCGTCTCCTTTTCTCTGGAGGGAGACAGAGAGTTGAACTTTGTTTTCCTGGGACTTCAGTTTTTCCCTTCTTCTCTTCTGGACTGTTTCAACATCAGAACACACTGGGAGAATTTTCCACCGAGGCCCCTGAGGTGGGCTCACACCGACCCAGCTCCGAGGAGGAGGAGAGAGACCACACCTACAGAAGGGCTCTGAAATCTTCCCAGGTTTCTCTCCACAGTGAGAGGTTTTATTATTTAGCATTATTATCCTTTTCCTGTGTGTTTGTTAAATAAATAGGTTGTTTATCTCTTTCTTTTTTTTTTTCCCCAAACCTACCGGTGCTGGGGTGGTTGTAACCTTCCTTCTGTCAGAGGATATTTTCCTTCAGATTTGTCCAAACCAGCACAATTTTCTTGTCCACAAAGGTGATGAAGAGAAGCTGGAAAAGTTGACTCTAAACTTCTGCCCACCAAAAAACTTTCCAGATTTTTTTGTAGACATTAAATGAAGCTCAAAATCATGTTCATTTTTCAAGAATTTGGAAACACTCATTATGGTTTGTTTTGGTTTATTTTGCGGTTTAGGGTCTTTTTTAAACAGTTAGTGGCCCAGGGTTTTTCATTATTTCTCTAAGACGCTGACAACAAATGTTTGCAAATCAGCTATTGCTGTTTTTACTTGACATCAGTCTGACAGTTTTGTTCACATCTGCCTGATTCCATAAGCTCTTTCGTTGCTTTCTGGTTTTCACCAGTTCGAGAGAGGAGGCAGATCTTTTCAGTTGTGTTTATTCATAAATGTCTGACAGATTAGTTCTGCTTTTTCACCTGTAGGTCCCAAAAATGTTTTATGGAGTCTAAACTGTAACTTGTCATAGATAAAAATGCATAGAAATGTCTGTCATTGTGGGGGGAGAGAGGAGGAAAAAACCCCACCAGTGAAAACACCAGAGAATGGAGATTAGAAGCTCTGCAGACAACCTTTTTTGTGAGCACTGTGAGCATGACACTACAGTAACTTGCTGACCTCCTTATTTCGTATATCTTCCTGTGAGTCTTTGCAATCAAACCTGGCAGAGACCTACAGGCAAAGCAGTTGGTTTCAGTCTGGTCTTTTGGGCAGGCTGGGCAAAGGCATCTGCCTGGGAGAGCACCCTTGGGAAGTTTTTTTAATCAGTCTCTAACTGCATAAAGAGAAAGCACATTTCTGAGAGCGCTAAAAAATTGTAGTGCCACCACTAAACAGTGATAGAACTGATGCCAGCAGCTCTGATGTTGAATGGCACTGAAGGCATGGAAAGACAGTTTTCAATACTTCCTCCTTCCTAATGACCTGAAAGGGTAGAAGAAAGAGAAGAGGGGAGTATTAGGATGGCTGTTTATCTTGTAGGGAAAGGAAAAATCTTGACTTCCTATCAAAAGCTCCAGAAGCTTGGACTTTTTTTGTTTAATGCTATTGCAAATATTTTTGCTGCAGGGTAGGTTGAGCGCTATTCCCATTTCATTGCCTGGGATAGGAGTTTTTTAAGTATCATGTCCCACCCAGCTGTGCACTGAGTAAGTCCTCACACTGAGCTGGGAGCAGATCCCATGATGGGGGGATGACATCCCCAGAGGCTGGGAGAAAGTGTGGGCAGGCTGAGTCATTCCCTGTCTCCTTATCCTCCCTGGTGGTGTCTCCGATTTGGGTTCCTTTCAGCCCTATTCATGAGCAGATAACTGAGGGAAGGGCATGGGGAAAGTTATTTGCATTCCAGCATTACATTTAAAAGCCATAAATTACTGGCAACTATAAACAATCTCTCTGCCGACAGTACAGCTCATAAAAATCTGGGTTTGCGTATGTGTTGCATTCACATGTGTGTCCACATATTCAGCCTTGTGGGATTTCTCTCCTAGTTGTGACAACAGTGTTTATTTTTCTGGACTCTGAATGCAGTGCCCAATGGAATGAAGATTTTTGCTTCTTTCTCTCATTTGACATGGATCTAGCTGAAAAGTACGTTTGTTACCACTGCCTTAAGTTTCGGCTTTAAACAGGGAGAAAAGGTTGTGAAGACCTGGGCTAAAACCTAGACAAACGTCAAGAATATTTTAGATCCTGTGATATTTGCTGTAGCCAGAAGGCTGCATGCTTCAAATCACTGCTGAAGAGGAAAGAGTCTTAGGGAGAAAAAGGAGGAGGAGGCCAGCCAGTGTTTGCTATGTGTCCACAATCCGACTACTGAGTGCTTGCGAATGGGGTTTGCAAATGGAGGGAAAGCTGCTCCATTTCTGCCACTGCCCTGCCCCAGCCTAAAGATGTGAATGTGAGAGTAAACTGAGAGTGGTGAGGATGTGAGGTCTGTATCTCTGCTCTGCAAAATCTGTCAGGTACGTATGATGGTGTGACATCAATGCAGGGTTCCTTCAGCCTGGTGGATTCCTGGTATCCATGTACACTGATGCATAATGGAAAGAATGAAATTCTGCTGGAAAAAATCAGTGTGTTTCATGTGTATTTTATATAACCATTCTCTTAGGTAAACATACAATAGTAAACTGCCAGATTTTTCCCTCTGGGATATAATTCCTAGCATTGCTTCGTCTTGTACTTGTAATGTCTTGAAGCCAACACAGTCCTCAGTCTTTGTGCTTGGGAGGTTTGAAGGTTTTGATTGTCACAATCCATTTCTGCACTAAGGAACAAAAAAAACAACAAAAAAAGAAGAGAGAAATCCATTGCTGCTGCAATAGACTGAACGTCATCTGTGTACACCAAGATGGGGCTGCTTTGACTGAAGTGGCCTGACTGATGATTTGGGAAGAAAGAATGTTGCAGCCCACCATTTCATAACCAGATGGGGAAAGGCAAGAGTGCTGTAGTGCAGTGGAGGCATTCATAGCGAGAACCACAGTCCAGAGTTCTTGGCTCAGGAACAGCTGTGGTCTGGGAAAGTTTTCATGTGGTTTCAGCTAAAACTACCCGTAGAAGAACCATGCATAAAACCCTGTCAGGACAAGGTCACAGGGCAAGGATGAAATTCTGCTATGAACAGCATGACTTCCAAGCAGGGCTAGTATTTTCAGTCTTAAATAAGAAGACGCTTTCTGGATCCAGCCAATGCTAAGTCCAGTGTCACAACTCCTCTGTTTCAGTGGCATGTCTTGCGTGAGAAGACCAAGCATGTGTGACCCAGCTAACAGGCAAGTTGCTATTGAAAAGCCACTCAGGAGTTAGTGCTGATAGTAGTCTGACTGAGAGTGAATGTCCACACCATGCCTTTGGAGCATTGCAGAGAGCAGTTGAGCCCAGACACAGAGATGGGAAAAATGAAGAGGTGGGGACAAAGGGTGAAAGAGACAGGGAGAGCATGTGCTGTCAGGAAAGTGCTAGAGAAAAGGGTTTTCTTTGCACTGGTCACTCTCTAAAGATGGGGCATCACCCTTCCCCTGTGCCCTGGTCCCCTCTAAGGATGAGCAGGAACTGCAAATGTCATCTCACAGGCTATTTGGAGATTAATTTTTTTCCTGTCTCTTGCTCTCATGTGTCGCAGTAGCAACATTTTTCAGGTCACTTTCCATACTTGTGTTGGGCAATTAACTTGGAGCAGGAGGCATGGCAGGATCATGGATGCCTCTCATAGGACTGCTGCCATGTGCTGGAGACCCACCAGTTCCTCTCCAGAGAAGGAGGTATTGGTTGGCTGGGCCACCACCCTGACAAAGGCAGGGCTATCCTTAATGCACAGGCTATGCTGAGGCCCAGGTGACTCATTGAGAGCTGAAATTCAGTCTGGATCACCTCAGGGCAGTTTCACAGCTAATAACACTGGCAAAAAATTCCCTCCGTTTGGTTTTGTGATGGTTTGGGATAGCAGCATGGCAGGAGCATGAGCCTGGACACTGGGCATCTCCAGCTGGATGCTGCAGTTCATAGATTTCCCCTTCATTTCCCTTCAACCCTATGGGCTGTTGCTGGAGGAAAGCAGCAAAATGAAAGTCAAGAAAAAGTAAGCCAGGCTTTTACTTGGCTGGCTGCGTTTTGCATGGCTGTGTGATTTGTCCTGAGCTCCTCCACTGCTGTGCTGCTGCTCTTCACAGCTACCCACAAGATCAGACTGCGACTCTATCGGGGGTTATCAAGGTCTTATCTCCCACACTGTGGGTTAAAGAATGCAGTGTTGTGGGCATTGGCAGATAAATGTCCCTACACTGATCTGCGGCTGAAGCGAATCACAGCAAGGGGTGTATGATGCTCTGGTGGCTCCTAGGCTGGATGGAAGGGACAGGTTTAAAACCTGAAAAATCAGAAGCAGGTCCTGGCCAGCCCTTTGCGGGTGCTGAAGGGGAGAGAGCAGGCCCTATAGATCTCCATGAGAAGCGCCACTCGCTCGGCAGGGAGAGAGGAGCAGGCTATGCCTGCGGTTCACATCTCTTTGTCAATGGCATCCAGCCCCTGGCCTTGGGAACTGACTGGCGGCAGTTTGCAAATGTATGTGCTTGGCTGGGAGCCTGCAGTTCCCTTTGTCCCGGCGGCACAGGGGGGCTAATAGGGAAGCCGGAGCGTGTCATCCCTGACTGCCAGAGCTTCCAAGCAGTAACATGACGGGCAACTTTTCAGACAATATCCAACATGAACATTCAAGGCTGAGTCTATTCTTCTTCTAGACACTGGTACTGACTGATTCCACATGCTGTTTTCCAGACTCTGTTGCTGTAACAAGCTCCAGTCCTGAATATGGACCATCGTCCCAGTGAAAAGTCCCCTTAAATTTGAAAGAGTAGAAACTGTTTGGGATCATTAGAAGTTGAATGTCTTTGAACATCATGCCTGATGCTATAGGTGCAAAAGAAGTGAAGTATTTGTACAGAGTTTCATATAACATACACACGATTATTTGTATTTGCTCCACTCTGCTTTGCACACTCTGCTCCTGGTTCTTACATGCCCTTTGCATGGATGTGTGTGCAATTAAGCGTGTGCTGGACCTTTCCTTAAGATGAAGGAATTGCAAGTTAGAGAATGTTTGAGATGGGAGTGACAATGGAGGAAACATGCTCCTTTTCATTCATGGGAAAATCTGAATCAGGTGGCTGTAGGGAAAAATCTTTTGGAGCTTCCATTGACCTTCCAGCTTAAGGTAAGAAATTTTGTTTTTCTGGAAGGCTAATTCTTTTGGAATTTGCTAATGGGCAAAGACAATTAGTAGAGAGATCTCGTGCTTCCCAGATTTGATTCTGGGTTCCACTGCTTTGGAGTAACTGAGCTTCATTGTCAGCCCTGCCTGCTACTGTCACCTCTCCACTTTCAAACCGTGTGCTGGTGGATCTCAAGTCATGAAAGCAAGGCAAATGGAAACATCCATAAACACACGGGTGGGCTGGGGACCTAATGGATGAGCTGTACGTAGACTTGCATCCAATCTCCTGAAGACTGGCATGATGGCCACGACTGACCTGATCCAGGGCTAGAGATGGTCCTGCTTTGAGCATGGGACTGGACAGCATTCCTCCAGTCCATGTGTGAGCTGCCTACATTTGCAATATGGTGCAATTCCCTTAAACCAGCTGCTACTTGTAAATAGCTTGGAAGTCCTGCTGAGTTTGATCCTTTCTTGCTTCTTCTTTCCTTATTGCCAAAAGCTAAACATAAAAGCATCCCAAACAATTTATAACTAAAAGACTCAGTCATTGGAGACACCAGCCTGAATTTCTTCATTGCTTCCCTGGAAGAAAAGCTGCAGTCTCATACCCCTGTCTGCAAATGCTCTCATGTGCCTGTGAAAAACAGACATTTTTCAGTACTGCAGTTACAGCTCCGTTTTCTTCTGCCAGAAACAGAGTAGTGGTAACATGTGATTTGCAAATCTGGCATACAGGCATCAGCCTGGTTGAAAACAATCAACAGAAGCCATTTCCTCAGTGCAAGTAAATATATTGACATGTGTTGACAATAAACTGATTTTGTGCACTTTTGGAAGGGCAGACGGCAGCTCACATGTTTTAACTGCTTAGTTCCTCTAAAGCAGTATGCAGAAAAATGTCTTTCATAGGCTATATTAGACAGTTCATCTTCCATATCTCTGGAGCAGTTGTGGTGTCCTCTAATTATAAAAATATGATTTTTACAGACTATTCATGCTGCACTGACCATGACGATAATATGTAAAAAAGTACATCCAAAACATATGTTTTAGGGTATGTGATGGAGTTAGGGTTGTTAAATAATAATTTTTATCCTGTTACTTTCACATAAAATGCATAAAGTATTAGCAAAGGCTTAGAAACCATTTGCTATCTTTGTTGTGTCTTTAATGTATTTGTTCCTTGCTGAATGACTACAACCATCCTTCCGCTACTGTCAATAATCAGGAAATATGGGACTTTGTAATAACTGAGGCCCCAGTCCAGCGAGGCCCTGAATCTCGTGTTTAATTATACTGCTCTTGCTTTGCGACAGGCTGGCAGGCAGGCAGGCAGGCACCACAGCATGGCATGGAATTCAGCTGGCAGCCCAGAATGGTGGGAAGTTCCCATTGCACCCGGCTCTGCCGGCAGCCGGCAAGCCCCAGCAGGGCAGCTGAGCTGAGCCGCTTGCCCTCGGGAGCCAGACACCCAAACCCTGGCTCCTGGGACAGCACCACAGCCTGAACTGCTGCGCAGTCACGCACCTCCAGAACAGGATAGCCCCCATGTGAGCGCACATGCAGCCCCGGGGGAGATGCCAACAATGCCCTGGGTGCGTATGATGCCAGTGGGGGATGAGCAAGGCTGAACATCAAAATATCCCCCCTTTCCACAGGGCTGTTTTCAGACTGCAACCTGGCATCAGCCTGCTGAAGGGGAAGCTGCCTTTGTTACAATCACTAGATGACCAGAAAAGAACCAAAAGAGAAAAAAGAAAAAAAAAAATATCCAGCCTAGTAGTTCTCATCACTAGATCTCAAACTGAGTCTGTCCAATCAAATGGTCACCTCCATGAAGGTCTGGCTTCCTTGGGAATCAAAGGTTTAGTGACCTGAGGGCAGATTAAAGAAGCAAACACGGAGAGAGCAGCTTGTGCTTGGATTTTGTGGTAGAGATCTGACCAAAAAAATGTCTGCTGAATCCTACCCAGGTAGGGAGTTGCAGGGGAGGCTGTGGCCCTCCCAGGGGAAGCATAGCTTTGCTGCTCTAATTGCAGGCTCTTCCACCAGCATTCACCTGTCAGCACAAGGTTGTGCCAGCACATCTATATTAAGTGGAAATTGGAACAAGTCCCTAAAATGGTACTTCTCTACTGTAGGCGTGCTGTGCCTGCATGCCTTTGGGTTCCCAGCGGCTAAGCTGGAGGGAGCATAACAGTGATTTTTTTGAGGTGAAATTTGTATTGTTTATGGACACAGAATTATTTTTAAAACCAGCTGAAGCCTGGAATAAAGTTGGCTAGAAGGAGCCTTAATGTGGGTAAAATGGCCTGCCACAACAATGGAGAGAAGTCCTGGATCTGAGACTCTGACTTCAAATGGCCCAGGATTTGGCTGCATCCCTCAGGCTCTGTGGATGTGAACATGTAGTAAACTGATGGGAAGAATTCAAGGCTGCAACCGAAGTGCCCCAGCTCTGGTTTTGGGCAGTGCTTGAAGATAAAGGGAGCAGACTGGGCATGTAGTCATTCATTATCTGAGACCGGGAGTCCCTCTGCAAACAGGCTGTGATCCTGCCTCCATAATGATATAGCACTGTTTGCTTATAACCAGATTTTACAGTAAATCCCATTTTCTCCGTCCAGCTCTTACCAGGGTTCACAGCTTTGGATCTGCAAGAGACTTTTTTATGATGGCCTGGGAGTTTCTTCCCTCTTCTCTGCTCCAAAGAATGCCAAAATTTCTTCACCAGAGTAAAACAAATTTGTTAGATCCACTTTCACATCTCTGGTGTAAAACTTTCTTTTTAGCACGGACATAATAAATGTCTCAATGAAATTCTCACTTGCAAAAAGAAGCGATCCTATGGCAGTCCTGTGCTGCAGCTGTTCCTGTCCAGGCTCAGGGCTCCCCACGCAGTGGCTGCTGCACTTGAATGCACTTGCCGAGACAAAGACCTAACGCCAGCCTCCACTTTGGAAGCCAGGGATTTGGTGGCTGCTGTGTCAGAGAGACGTGTTTAAATAAAAAACAGTAACTTAAACACAAGCTTTTCACTCCTATAAGTCTGATGTAATGACAGCTTATAGCACTACCGCACGGAAGAGGAGCTTAATGCTACCCTCATCGACACCTTTAGAAGATTTTTACCTCATCACCTAAATCAATACTGCCGCGGGCAGTCAAATCTGCACCCATTGTAATTGTATTTACTCCTCTAGCAGTTAATACTGCCTGGAGAGATCTGTGAAGGAAACAGACACTGAGTGTGCAGACAGGCTATTTGCTGAAGGCATTAATTTAGTAATTAATGAAGTGTCAATGCAGCTATTTAGCATTACATTTAGGCTTTATTTAACTTTGCGCTTGTGCTTCAGCCATTTGATGTCAAGGATGCTGCTGCTAAGACCGAGCTGCCACCTAAAACTGTAGCAAGCAGTTCTGCATTGGGTTCTCAGAGTACTGGCTTTGCACAGGCTACTGCCCTTTGAACACCAAGAAGCATTTTCAAAAAACTTGAGCAAATTTTGATCAATAATATCTTGGGCTGTATTTCACAAATGGGTTAAGATAGATATTTTTCAGCAGAGCTGAGTGGAATATGCCAGCTGATTTTCTTTGTGGGTTTTCCCCCCTTTTCTCATTTCTGTCAAAATTTGCAGTGCTTTAGGCTTTTGTTGTTATTGCAGAATGAAAACTAAAACAGTAAATGCCCCATTTTTCAAAAAAGTAATTTCAGCTAAACATTTTTACTATAGATAAAAAGTAATGACCAAAAAAAAAAAAAAAAGGAAAATCCTACAGACATTATTTAACAGTTTGCATTTTCTTCCATTAAAAAAAAACCTGAAAAAAATTTTCTGCAGTAACTTTATGTCTAAGAATCAGTTCTCATTTGAATTACTCTTTGAAAAAGGAAAAATTCAGCCAGCTTTCATTTCAAGCTGCCTGAGAACAAGTTGCTCACAGAAGGGAAAAGAAGAAAAAAAAGTGCCTTTGAAGCACCAAGCTGAGGGGAATAATGGCACTTCCAGTCATCTCTAAAGGTCTTCCCCAGAGATTATGCTTTAATTTAGGAGAATTTCACAGGGTGTATTCAGTCTCATTTCTAGGGCCCCTCCTTAAAACTACCCAGTTTATCTCATCTAACTGCACTCTGAAAATCATAATGTACTCACTGACGGCATCTTTTCATTAGTACAGCCCTGACCTGCCCCAATGTACCAGAGAAGTGCATGGCAGCCTGTTTAAAGACAGGGCTGGGCTGTAGCAAACAGTTAAAAAATTATGAACTGTACACTTTCTGCTCACATTTTAACGGAAAATAATTGTGGAAATACTTAATTTGCCTGGATATATCCAGAGCACTTGTGCATTATTTTAGCTTGTATCTGTCGTTAAAATAATCGGCTTAAATGTTGTAAAACTCATTAATTTTTCTTTTTTAAACCCACACAAAAAAACCCCCAGATAGAAACATTTACAATATTTCTCTGTGGCTCTGCTTTTCTGTGGAACTAAGGGACAAAATTCTATCCAAGGTGCATGAACTTGGGCTCAACAACCCAAGACCCCAACAGCCATTGCAGACAAGTGGAAATCCCAATATTTTTTCCTATGTATTCTTACCACCATACGTTTCAGTATAAATTAATCTCTGTTATCATTTCCTCAGCCCTCACACTAAGCAAGGAAAAATGACTATAGCATTAGGATGAGTCAGAGTTTAGCATGAACTTGTTTTTATAAACAAAAGGCAGGAAAAAAAATCCTGAATTTTTGTTTTTTGTAAGCACTTAACTTCCCCAAATTACAGCGGTGGCTGTTTTGTTTCAGTCCTGTTGGCAGACACATTTAGCATTACCCACACTCCATCTCAAACGATGCAAATGACTTTCCTGAGTTATTGCAAAGTGCATGAAACACTGCGAGCGATGTGGTTTTACTATCAGCATGATTGAATTCTTTTGCAGCACAAGAAAGCAACTAGTTATTTTACTGTGCCAGAAGATTGGTAACTATTTATTTACACATTTATTATCTGCTCCACTCTGAGAATAAAGAATGAGCCTGAACTACAAAAGCTGAGCCTGCATGAAGGCCCATCAGTCTCTCCACACTTCTGCTGTCAACCCTATTATGGAGGAAACATTATTCAAACTGCAGGCTCCAAACTCCCAGGTAACTAGAGACAGCAGGAAGCTCTGTTTGATATCAAGTATATTCTTTATCAACCTTTTTGTTGTGATGGGAAGAAATGATCGAACTTTACTTTCATCTTGCTCTGTCCTCACATCACCCAGTAGGTGAATTGCTTTATTGGTGAGCCTTGGCCAAAAGCTCTTTGATATATGCTGCCCTTTGCAGCCATAAATTTTCCATCTTTCAGACAAGGTTTGAGACTTTCCCTGTCCTGCTATTCTGCCCCTAAGTCATTAGATGCTCTTTTCAAAATGAAAGATGAGCTTTCAGGGAAACTCTTGGCCCTCTCCTAGGTACCATAAAATAGCCATAATTTGATTTTCCAAGCACTGATGAAAGTTGTGGGTTTCAGACCAAGGCCCATCATGTGGATGCTGAGTGTCACACCAGCACAGCTGAAACATGGAGGGGCACTGAGCTCCTCCCCTGAGGCATGTCCAGACTGAGAACCTTGGGTGTGCTGAACATGATTTCCCAGTGGCCCTGTCCTGAGCACAGTGTCCTCTGGCCAAGCCCTGCCCACACTCCCAGCTCTTGCCGTGCCTCTGTTCCATGCCACCCTATTCTCCAGCTTGGCTCTCCAACCTACCCCCTCAGGCAGAACTGATCAGAAGCCTAGATAACAACTTGCTTTTGGAGTGACATGAGGCAGCGAACTGCGCCCAGCCCACAGAAAGCAGATGGAGGGTCAGTGGTCCCTGCCATGGGGAACAGAAATCAGCCAAGACAAGGCTTCAAGGAGAAGGTCACCTGTCCTGGCAGAGAGGCTTGCCATGCCACCTTGAGCAAGTCTCTTATAAACCTTCATGATCCAGCAGCAACCTCCAGATCTCCAAAGGTGCAAGCAGGAGCTCTGTGCATCTGGACACTTCATCCTCTGTGCTAATATACCTCTGTGGCATGGGCAATATGGCAACTAACTGCTCCCTCTTCTGCTGTCTGAAGGGGTCAACTATGGGGGCAGTGTCAGTACAGGAGCAGCCCCTGCTTGTACCAGGTTCTGAGCACCAGAGAGGGTTATGATGCCCAGGGACATCAAGAGGAGAACCAGTGAAGAGCTGACAGCATCCTGCCTTCACAATTAGATGTCTGTGATTTAGTAAAAATGGCTGGGGAACCTTTATTTATTTCTCCCCTGGAAAAGACTAATGATAACAGTTTTTCTCTGTCTTGCCAAGATATTTCTTTGACAGCTTTTGAATTTTCATTGAAAATGAAAACATAAAATGTTTCATGAAAACTAAGCGTAACAGCCTTTCAGGTGACAATAGTACAAATGTGTGAATATTTCTGCTCAGGCAGGAGGTTTTAAAGAAAGCAGAAGGCCAAGCACCAACTGCATTATGCTCTAGACTGTCTGAGAAGAGCTGGCACAGCCAAGCAGTAGCCTATCCCCTAGGCTGCCACGTTCTTTCTCTGTGGTTTCACCCTGGCTGTGACTCAGATGCTTGGTGGTGGCTGGGGCTATAGGCAAGTGAGGAGGTCCCACATTAGACTGTGTACCCCTCTGCTCCAGGGCTGGCTGTGCACCGTGTGGATCCCACCTAGAGCAGCCCAAAGTCTATTCCCAGTTGTGGTACCTGCCAGTTCTCCTTGAGACTGTAAAGATGAGACAGAAATAAATGTGTTCACACATCTTTCAGCAAGGACACTAGAGAACTAGGTGATCTGGCTGTCTCTGTGGTGTTGAAAGATCCTCCTGGTATCAGGTATTGTGGGACTGATTAACCAGGTTTTACCTGGTGGTGGTGAGGATTCTAGGCCTTTACGGCTGAGTACATCCTTAAGCAGCAGAATTCAGTGGTCTAAAATTCTCTGAAACATAAACCCCACATGCTCAGGGAAGGTCAGTTGTTTGACTGACTACACTTGAGATGAATACAGTTTTTATAAAGAGGGTCAGATTTATTTCCCTGCAGAGCCTCTGACAGCCAACAACTGAAATACCTGCACAACTTGCTCAGCTAACACCCAGTCTCTCACACTGTGCCACTTCAGCCTCTTCTTTCCCCAGTTTCTGGGCACTCTTTCAACTTCCATGAAAATGCGGACCCTGCCCTCTGTCCCCATGAGGTGCCAGTGTCCTGTCAAAATTAACCTATTCGTTGATTATTCGCTTTTGAATGGGAAACGAGTAGGAATGTCATTCAGTGTTTCCAAGCCAGAGTGGCAGAAAGGGCACTTTCCGGATGAATGGAGATCATTGTGCATGATCTCCAGCATGAGGCTGAGCATACACGTTGGGAACCTTAAACTAACATCCTTTGCTGTAAGCATAAGGGTGCTCAGGGGTGTTGATGGAGACTATCATACTTATAGCTTCTGCTTTTCCTAGAAGATGTGGTTTTGATCTTGGTTTTGGCAATTTGATGTTGAGATTAGTTCCAGTTGAGTCTGGTGGTGATGCTGGAGCAGAACAGGGATGGAGGGGACCAGAGCGAGCTCACAGACTGCCTGCTCAAAACCCTGTCTTTTTGGAAAATAAGCTGCTGCTCAGAGGATGCTGGCTGTCATCCGGCTGTGCTCAGCCAGGATGGCTGGGCTGACCCCGGGCATGCTGCGAGGACTGGGGACTAGAAGGCTGCCCAGTGCCAGTGGCAACCAGGCTAAGAGCTCTGGCCCGAGTCCTCAAGAATGGAGTGGGTCCTTCAAAAGGCGACCAACCTTCGACCTGCAGTCGTCATTTTGGCCATCAGGTCAACAGTTGTTCCACAGAACATCGGCAATTGTCTTTCTCCTAGTGTCAAGAGGCTCTTGAAACATTATACGAGGATAATTAAGTGGTGAATAAGGGTCAGCGTGGACAAATAAATCAAACTGATAGTTTGAACACAGACCGATTGAGCAAAAACAAGGAATTGTGCCATGCCTGTTAGCGCTGCTCTTGATGTTAACTGACTTTGTTAACATTACATCCAAAGGCAGCAAGTGGGAAAGCTTTGTGAGGAATCAAAAGCTGAGCAAAGAGACATGGGCTTTAATTGTTCAGCTTTATTTTTGAAATAAAGACATGCAGTGCATCAATTTAGCTGACTTTAATGGACCACAAAACTGAACCTATTCTTTAAAATGCTAATTGAGTTTGAAGATTCTCGCCTCTCGCAGAAGAGGGATGCAAGTAATGCCAGTGCCACATTCAGACGTGTCAGGAGCTGTCGTACAGTTTCATTCAAAGCAAGTGGGTGAAGCGCATACCATCGGGCAAGAAGAATGCGTGCACATAACAGGATAATCCATCCACAGAGAAGATAGCATCCAGGCAAATAACACGTCTGTATATACAGTTTCATAGACAGGAATATGTCTTTATATGTACTGTAATACAAAATTTATTTGTGGGTTTTTAATTTGCTGTATGGCAAACCTCCAAGGTGCATGAAAGCTTTCACTCTCAAATTCACAAAAGTAAAGGTCATTAACATATTTTAATAAGAAAAAAGAGGCAGTCAGTCCTTAAAACACTTTGTTATGGGAAATAATGTGTCCACAAGTTCATATGTTTCTAAGGAAAAAATGCAGTTGGACACAGGGATACAGAATTTGCATTTTACTCTGTCATCCCTAAAAAGAGTTCTGGGTACAAACCATACTAGTTTTGACTCCCAGGATCAAGGTGATGCATTTAAAGAAGGAAGCTCATGTTTTCATACATGCTAGTAATATTCTTTTAAAAACTAGTCAGTGTCTTTCCACACTGCTATATTTCCTTATCTGCACACCTAGCTATTATTTCAGTGAATTATTGATACTGATAAAAAAAAAATTCTGAAATTAAAAATGAAGATTGAGATAATATGCTTTTCTCTTTTGGGCAACCTTAATCCTCTCTAAAGCAGAGTTTGCAGCCAACATTAATAATGCCATTATTATGTTCTTTCTTACTCATAAGGTACTGTGCATGGCACATTGCAGATACATAAACTGTGTCTGCCCTAAATACTTCACAGTCTAGCTCAGACAAATTTAAGATATAGACCTGGTGTAATAAAGTTCACAGCTTTCCTGTGTTTGGGGTCTCTTATTTTTCCGCTGCAGGTCATTATATAGAATCTTTGCATGTATTTATTTCTGTGCTGCAGAAACTTTTCTTCTGACTGGGTTCCCACAAATTTATTATTGCTGGGTTTTCACGCTGCAAGATGCAGAATTACTTCTTAGACAGGACGCTATGAATGCTTCAGCATAGGAAACTGACACTTCACATCACAACTGGACTATACAAAGGCAAGTAAGTTATAAGAGATAAATTTAATGATAAGCATGTAAAAAAATTCTATGGGAAATGTATCTGCGCGGCTACATGAATTACGAGGGTTTGCCAAGAAAGGTGTAATGGATTATGGTGGAAGATGAAGGGGAGCTCCCACCATATCCAATCAGCCTTTTACTTAAAGGTCAGGACATTCTGTCTGGGTCCACTTGAGTTTTTGATTCTGCCGTTTCACTATTCAGTGGCACAATGTAACTGTCAGTCTCAACAACGGTTCCTCGAGCCACTGGCTCCACTGCTCACAGGGCAACACACAATATTTCACAGCCACAAAACAATTCACTGTCTGCATAGGCAAACCATATGATTTCCATGGGGAGCAATATTGACACACCCTACTGAGCGCTCTTAAGGGGACTCTTAAAAGGGTTACATCTTTAAAAAAAAAAAAAAGAAAAAAGGCCTATGGCTCTGCTATTCTTCTCTATGACTAAGTTACCAAATAGCATTTTAATGTTCTGTCTCCATGAGATGAAATTAAATGCAAATATTCTCTATGCCTTCTACACCCTTTCGCATTTTACCAGAGGGAGACAGCTTTACTGCTCTGCAAAGTCTTTCTGGACAGTAAGTAGTATTATGATAGACACTAGGAGAAAATGTCACACATGATGTTCTGTTTGGAGTTTCCCCAGTGAGTGTTTACTGTGTTATATTACTCATTTCCAGGTCTAAGATAAATCCAGAGACTGGTACAAATTTATAAAGACAGAGGATCCTGCTGGTGATGTGTGAATCACTGTAATGCTGGGGCTCTGCTCTGCTCTGCTCCTTGCCTTCTTTGGAGGAAGTTACCTGCAGGAAGATTTGTGAGCACTGGGGGGAATTTGCTGTGATACAGCAGAAGGATTGCCCTGAAAGTTGAGAGAGAGGAAAAAAACACGGAAGTAAAGAGTAGAGGCATCGAGAGATGAGAATCACTGCAGAAATCTATGGGCTCAGCTGCTCTTTGGCAGCTTTAAGCAGACTTTGTTTTAAACTCCTGTACCTTGCTTATTACAAGCATGATGTGTTAGGTAGGGTGTAGTGCCACCTGTCCCCACCCACCAGCAGGCCACTACCTGGGCTGGTTTTCTGCCTGACACTCCTGACGCTGCCATGTCTTTTTATAAATGAATTTTCACTCATTGTCCCTGCAGCACTGTCAGCCCTATTCAGATCATGCAGCCAACTGCAAAATGAAAACAGCATCAGACTATTGTCAATGTCTCACTCTGGCCCCTGATTTCAGGGAAAGCAACATCCTGATGGCGCAGAGAAAGGAGAGGGGTGAGAGCTGCCTCACCCAGACAGAGGAGCAGAGGGCTGCGTTGCCACAGGGTGAGATCCTGGGCACTGTGCAGGCTGCAGACACATGGCTGCCAAAGCTGTTCATGGAGGGCTGGCTCGCCTGACGCCGGGTCCGCTACCCTGGGTGGGCCGCCACTGCCGTGTCTGTGTGGGCTGCGGTGCTTGCGAGCACTACGGAGAAACATTGCTTGGAAGAATGGCACTCGGGTGGTAACCCTGACTTGGCAGGCACCTTTCCAAGCCTTGCACAAGGATCTCTGTGCCAGCGTGAGGCACAGCTCAGCAGAGGCTGGCTGCCACAATGGGAAGTGAGGCTGGAGCTGAGTGATGGCCTGGGCTGCCAGGCCTGTGTTAGCTGAGCACATTCCCGGTGGCCCTGAGATGCCTCCACCAGGTCGCTTCACTCAGTGCTGGGAAGCCACCTTGCCAAAAGGGCAGGTAACCTAGACGACCTGGAGCTGCTTTGGCCCCCAGTCCTGGATGATTTCCCCCTGCCAGCTGCCTCCCTGCTAGCTTAAAGACCAGCTCTACCACCTGGAGAGGGCACAGCTCCACGAGTGGTGGCAATCCACAGCTCCTCTGAGGACATACGGCTTTGAAGCAGCATGGTCTGAGCCTTCAGCAAAGCCCCGACCCACTTGAGTACCCCCTGCTGACAGCATTACACTATCCTGTGGCTGAAAAGCTTCCTGCTGTTAAAAGGGGGGATGAAACAGTGTGGCAGATGCCAAGAGCCCAAGGGAACCTGATTTGTTTTAAAAACATCATGTTCTGATGCTTCTAAAGGAAAATACTGCAGGGTTGGGTTTTCATTTTCCCTTGCTGATAAAGCTCTATACGAAGTTTTAGGATTTCCTGCGTTTGGGTTGCTTTTCTTTTTTTTTTTTTACCCTGGAAAATTATTATAAAGTAGAATTTTTTTTCTCCTGATGAGCTTCACTTGCATGTCAGCCATCTGTTGCCTGGGCAGTCCCAGCCAGGGCTGGTGATGGTGTGATATAAAGGTCCCTTCTGGCCTTCAAAGCTCTGAAAACAGTGCAGCAGGGTTTTGCTCAGCAGCGAGAGCAGGACAAACATACGGACCAAGCTCCACTGCTGCTTCTTTGGTTGTGCTGGACTGCTGATGGCCAGCACACACTGACCTTCCTTGGCATCTCAGTTCAAACTATATAATGTGATCATTTTGCTTTGTCAAGCAGCAACTTGATCCCTAATGATTGCACCAGAAATGGGACTGCATATACTACTGCAACAAATATGATTTAATCATCTGCAGACATTTTTTTTAATGTTCCTCCCACATGCAGGGGACACTAAAGTGCACCACCATACCTCCTTTCCTTCACATTGGAAAAGGCTGGGCATGAAGGAAGAGAGTTTTACACTTGTTTTGCATTGGTTTTCAGGTGAGATGTACTCAGTTTAAGAAAAAGAAAATGTTCGTTTTCCTTTGCAATCTATGAAGGAATGTGAAAGTCAGGCTGACTTCACAGTTGCCCACAGATTTCCACCAGTACCACAAAAAAAGTCCCTCCAAGCCTTCCTTGCTAAACAGCTCTCTCGGATGTACAGAAATCCACCTCTTCTCCCTGGGCTGTGCTAGTTCTGCACTGTGAATGGGAGTAAAGCAGAGATCTTTCTATTCAGTAAAATCAAGAGTGTTTGCTGTTTAAAAGTGGTACTTAGTACTCTTATGCTACTGTTAGATAGGGAACATACAGACTGTGGCTCGATATAGCCCGTGATTTCATCTCATCCAGCCCATCATCAGCTGGAAGAACCCCAATGCCAGAAGAGTGTAAATTAGATTAATCCACAGGCTGCTCTAAATTTAGCTAGGAGCCGAGACTCAGCAAGTCTTGGGAATGAGCAAGAGCATCTGAGATCTGGAAGTAACTCCCTAACATCTGCCTTTTTCCACTGTGTGTAATGCTACCAGAACAAAAAAAATCTCACTTTACGGTGCAGTCACCCAGGATTACAGTGTTTGCTATCAAGCATCAAATGCTGCTAATTGTCAGAGAAGAGATGAGATTCAATAGGCATTGAGGTCTGAGTCCTTATAAAACTCCTTACAGCAATTACAATTAGCTTTGAAGTGTCCTGTGCCACTTCTGCAGTGGTAGGGAAAAAAAAGAATACTAAATAACACTAGAAGCCAAATTCACGTGTGTGCACTGTAGCATGGGCTAGGTTATTTATGAAAAGAAGATAGCCGTAAATAGACTTGTTTCTTGTCAGGAAGGATATGGTCAAAGTATCTCCTACAAGATGGGAAAACTTGCACGTGCAGCAGTCCATGACAGGCACATGTTGTGCCAGACAACTCCGTGCTGGAACAATGCTTGCCTGATGGACATCCAACGTTGGAGTGATTTGTGATGGTAACAGTTCTGTCTGCTGCCTTCAAGCCCAGGAAGCAAGAGACAGATAGTGGCTCTGAGTGCTGTAACTTATTTCTTGGCAGCTGGGAGCTGCTCAGCCATGCTTGCTTGGCCTTGGGGGCTCTCCTCCCACTCAGGTGGGTCCCACAGTTTTGCCTGGCAGAGGAGGAAGGTGATATCAGTGAATCTGGATTAAAATTGCCCTGATAAACCTGAGACACTACAGTAACACATATTCTGTGAGCCTTGCTTCAAATAGCAACTACCTAAGCTTTCCTTGATTAGTAGGCAGCCCTCAGTCCAAAAAGGGCGTCAAGCCCTCCATGTATTTCCAGAGTGAATGTTGCCCTGTGGTCACAGTCCTGAGGCTCCTCACAACCTGATATATATTTTCACTTGCAGCTATCCTGCAGTGTTGTAGGACTTTTCTTTCTGGTTCACAGGCAAAGAAACCAGGGCTATGCCTACACTACCAGCTAGACCCAGGGCTGACTTCAAGGTTGTTCCATTGCTGGGGTCTTTGGAAGAGAGGCTCAGGACTGTTTTTTTTCCCTGAGAGCAGAACTGAGCCCAAAGAGCACGTATCTGTTTTCACGATAATTTTTAAATGCATGATGATCCTGTATGCTACAGACCCCTTTCTGTAGGTGTTGACTATAGATTTCCTCAGCACATTTGGCCTTCAGAGTGTCACAGATATGCAGGAATGGTGAAGAAGAGTAAGTTAGACACATGGCAATGCTCTTTTTAAAGCTGTATTCGTGTTAGTTCTTGTCATGCCTCCTTCCAGCAAAAAGACAGAAGCAAGCATGCACTGGGCAATTTATTTCCCCCTTCGTGTGCCTGTTCATTAAAACCAGCCAAGCCTTTAAAAATTCTCTAAAACTTATAAAAGGCAGAGGTAAGAGAAGGGGAAGAGGAAGGGTAGGAAACTCTCTGGGAGAAAAGTACCTGTTCTTCACAGCTTTACATCATCAGCCTCAGTGACACATTAAACTCCTTCATTTATACTTCCAAGCCAGGTAAGTGAGGAGCTGCCAAGCAGCAGGCCAGTCACTGAGCAGCACTGCACTTCAGCTGGTACTGTAACTCCAGTATTGGCTCTAGGAAGGTTGAAATGACAAATAATATCCTATTTCAAGAAGTGTTTTGTCTCTCACACCTGTATTCCCCTCCCCAGAAGACTCTTAACACCTCTATGAAAGTAGAATGTGGTGATGAAATATGTTGATCTGGAAAAATTGGAAGCTCTGATTTGCATTATCAGATGTATTAATTTGGTTTTTATTATTTCTATTCTGAATTAGATAGACGTTCGCTCTGTCCTTTTGATTTAAACATATGATTTTTATATACACTAAGGACACATTAGACCACTCTGAAAGCACAGAGGGGCCTTAATATGAGAGTAAATTATTTTTTATACCCACTTTAAGGTCTATTTATTCAAATTGAGGAAAATTCTAACTCTACTGTGAGTGAGTGGGAATTCTGCCATTGATTTCAGAGACTCCGGGATTTTGCCCAAGCGCAGTATAAAATTATTTATATAGAAGTGGCCAGCAGTCTTTTTTCTAGAAATTGTGATCTAAAGGTGCAAAAATCCCCCAAGATTTGTGCTTTATTCTTTTTATGTGGTACTGGAGCATGCATTGTTTCTTGCTTTAAAAAATCAATTACATTTCAGAGTATTAGCAGACTTTCCAGTTGCCCAGGGGGATGTGAGGAAGGAAGTGAGAGAATCTTGTTTGCTGCTTGCATCGGTAGGCATTCAGTGTACAACACTGTACAGGAGAGAATTTAAAGAAAGAGGAATCAAATCTGCCCCATAACATGGTAGAGAGAAGAGAATGTCTCCCCGGGGTGCCTCTATGCCAGGTTGCAGAGTACCATCCCTGGGCTCTAACAGATGCCCAGCAGAGAAGTTCCAGGCCCTAAACCTCACCATAGTCTCTTGTGTTAATGAGGACTCTTGATGCAGTTTAAGGTACACTGGTGAGCGGCCCTAAATCAGAGCTCACCCTGCTCAGGAAACATCCCAGCGGCTGTGGAGGCAGGTCTGTTTTCATTCCAGATGTGGTGCCTCCAGCCGGCCTCTGACCAGCATTCATTTCTGCACTCCACAGCTGGTCCATGTAAATGTGCCATATTGCAGCCCATCTGCTCAGAGAGTGCACAGTGGCACATCTCTCTCTGACAGTGGACCATTTTATTGAACGCTATAAATATTGAAATTCATAGGCATGAAGCAGCAGATTTTTAATGTTACTTAGAGAGACATTTGAGCCACAACCTTTGGCAGCAGCACACGCTGCTAGTATCTCAGTACACTGCACGCCATTTGGTTCAGACTCATGAACAACTTTTCCAGAGATTTCATGGCTCTCCAATCCCAGGTAAAATGGAGTACAGACCCTGTGGGATGGTATTTAGTGTGAATGTCACCCTGCATACAATGTGCATTTGGGATATGGACTTTCCAGCCCTGTGCTGTGTTAAACCATATGTTAATGTTTTCATACTCAGAAAAGATTACATCAGGGACCAATGAAGTTTCAAAACTACAAATAATAGGCTAACCAAAATGAAATGTGAGGTATTCCTAAGCCTGAGTGTTGTTTTTTTTTTCTCCCAAAGTCTCTGCAGTTTTTGTTTTTTAAATGGAAATGCTGCATTTTGCAGCAAGGAACAGGCACATTCATATTTTATAAGCTAATACATGTAAATTTTGTATTAGAGAGTAAACATCTCTATTAATTTGAAATTCATGGCATCTGATCTAGAGCAGAAGCAAAACACCACTCTGCAGTTTTCTATTTGTCAAGTAGTCCCTAGTAAGTGTTCAGTGAGTTGTAAAGAGCTAAACCCCAAACTAAGATAAACATATATATTATTTTTGATGGATTTTTTTTCCTCTTGCCAAGCCATCAGTTTCTACAGAGCATCAGGAACCAGCCTTTTCCCTTTTGGAACCAAAAGGAATTTTTTCATCTACGTTAATTAGAGAAGGATCAGGCCCTTAATGAAAGAAACTGCATCAAAAATGGAGAACATATTTGAAATTCTCCAAAATGCTTTAAAAAAAACCGTGTTCATTTTTATGGGAGGTGTTGAGCCTGCCATGACATCCACAATATTTTCCTCTCCTGGAGCTGTTTGAGCAGTAAATAACATCGTGCTGCCCAGGCAGTGGCTCAGGGAGTGAAACAGGGCATTTGCTTTATTTAGAGGTGTGGATCCCAGCTCCTGTGACAAGCAGGCTAAAAAGTTTTCTGAGCATATGGAGTAAAGTGGGGACTGGGGGGAAAAAGAACAGAGCAAAAAAGACCTGCTGAGGATATTACCTTGGCACATGCATTTCTCAGAACTGCACTGTTTTTTCAGTTTGCTTCAGTATCTCTTTTGCAGTTGCTCTATTGTCTTCATTATAATTTAAAAAGAGGCAGGGAAGGCAGCATCTTTAATAGCAAAGTCGTACTGTTTGGACAATGAGCTGTGTCACTGCTCAAGCCAGTCCCCCGGTTCCCAATCAGCAGTGTTATGTAAGGTGGCAGGTTAATAAATGCGACACACTGAAATCATTTGTACCAGATTATCTCTCCTTCCAAACTCTGACAGATGCTAAGTCCAGCTGGTAAAAAAAGTTTATAGGCGAGTTGGATCTGGGGCCTTCACACACTCCACAATGTTGGCTACCAATGCTTGTTTTAATGAGTCACGAATTGCCTGTTTATCTTCTGCTCCCTGCTGTTTCTGCATTTTCTCTTCCAGAACAATCCTAGAAACACATGCTGCTACAGACGCTGGAGCAATGTGTGTAGACATTTGAGCCAAATTATTATAAAGAACTCTTTCTTCTTGGATATTAAAAAAAAAAAAAGGCGAGAATTGCACATTGCCTAGCAAATCGTTGTCTCAGATGTTCGCTGTGACATGCTCAATATGGCCTACCAGAGAAAGTTGGAGACATTTGAAACCTTAACAACTACACAAAATGACACTGTAATTGGCGGGTCTTGTTGTTCATGTTCTGGCTCTGTGAAAACTGCTCTAAACACTTTGTTTAATGATGTTACATTATGACAACACATGGCTTCTATAGAGCAAGTCATCACATTGAACATGCAACATCACAGGAAGGGGAGTGGGGTCCAGTGGGGCTCAGTGTCCCCTCGGAAGGGGAGGGTGCCCACGCATGCCAGCACACACGTGTGTACACGTGGGGAAAGGGGGAGGCCCAGGGATGATGCACTCCCATAGACAGGCTCCTCTGCACATCCAGGAGAACAGCTGGCTCTGGAGTGCAAGGGGGCTCCAACCCCTTGCAATGCAGCAGCTTCCATCACCCTCTGACTCTTCTGCTGTTGCAGCTGTACCCCTCTTATTTGGACAAGCCAGGCTGATTTGACAGAGCACTGCCCTGATATACAGCTGGGCTGGGAGCAGCCATGGTCCAGAGATGACTGTCTCCCAGAGACAGCCAGGCTTCGGAGCAAGAGACCACATGGCATTTCTATGTGGGTCATGTTGCCCTGCAATATAATCCGCCATCAGATATTTAGTTGTCATGGTCCTTTTTAAAAGAGATTCCTCTTGTACTCTGAAACACTTTGCATGCATGATGCAGGTGCAAGACAGCCCCACGTCCACGGAGATGCCCTGTGTAACTGTACGGAGAGACACAGGATAACCACAGCCTGAGCCCCTCAGCACAGGTGAGGGCACTGCTCCTCTCATGCAGTGTGGTGAGATGTTGTATCCCTCTGGTCCTGAAGGAGACCTCCTGTCCAAAGGGATGCAGTGGCAAGGGGTATATGCAGGAGGTCAATGGCACGGAGTATGCCCAGCAGGGCTGGCTGGGCTTCGGGTAGATTCTTGTGGAGCAGAAATGGACAGCTAGGGATCATTCATTACACCTTACAACCTGGTTCTGTAGCACCTCCACTTTGTGTGTGCTGAGCACACAGGGCAAACCACCACATCTGATGTCTTTGTGGAAAGAGGGGCCAATGCTGTGAACCTTGACACAGACTCAGTTTCTTTGGGCGTGCTGGAAACAGCTGGTTGGAGCATCTCTCCAGTGGCACAGGAAACTGTCGCTAGCTGTGTCTGTTGCATTTAGCATTGTTTTGCAAGGGGCTAGAGCAGTGGCTCCTCCATTTGCAGGTTTTCCAAAGTTTCTTTGTGTGTCAGCTGCCTGACTGAATGGCCTCCCTGAAATCCTCAGAAAGAAAACAGCGAGGAAGCCATTTTTGCTAGTGCTTCAGATTATTAATAGAATGTTTCAAATTTGTCGGTTCTTTGCACATGGGAAACTGTATGGTCATTTGACAGATGTTGAAACTCACTGATTTTATATCCAGCAGCTAGGAAAAAACAATGGATGACATACTCTGTTTAACAAAATATGTGCTAGGCAGAGTCCATCCTCTGTGCTAGCAAAGTGAATCTTACTCCTACCGATCGCTCACTGTCACGAAGCTGAAGGAACCACTGTAATGATTTGTTTGCAGCAGTAACTTTCACCTAAAATGGTCCAGCTCTCCTATATAGCCAGGATGCAGTTATTGCCAATGCTGCCTCACATCTGCCTTCCCTTTCTATCTAGCTGCTTTAGGAATATGCTAATGACAGGAAGAAAACATACATATAAAATATTGCAAGCATCAAGACATGGAAGGAGAAGGTAAATTTGGCTCCCAACCATGAAATCTTATTCTGCAGTTGCCTTCTTAATGGCATCTCTTGAGGTCAGTGGCTTTGAATTCTCCCAATTGTATAGGGTCACTCTGGCAGCATTGACCAAGTAGAAAAGATTCAGCCAGGGGAAACAATGGCAGAAGTCACCCTTTAAATGTCCTGCCTTCTATATCATGCAATTGGTTCCAAGGCTCCCCACCACGATGTCACTGTTTGACCAGTTTGCTTTAAAACAGCTTAATTAGCTGAAAGAAAAGCTATGTCTGAGCACGTTTGTGAGAAAAAAACAAAAAGCTCTCGCCTTTCAGAAAGCTCATGCTCTGTCTTGTCGGAAATCTCTGGTTCTGAAATGAAACAACATTCCTTTCATACAGAGTTAAGTCCCTGACAACAAATTTTCCCGGATCAGGGAAACAACCGATCATGCCACATGCTGATGTCGGTAGATTTGGTTTGGTTTGGTTTGGTTTGGGGGGCTGAGAGCTCTGCACCTCTGCTAACTTCAGAGACACTGCGGGAGGAGATCGTGAGAGGCATACACAGATCAATGGCTCCAGGTCAGAGAGGCAGTCGAGGCTGACTGCTTCAGTATATTGGTGCCACTTGTGTGTTAGCATCCAGGCTGCCAGCTGGAGAGGGTTTGAGAACACTAGAAGGAGCAACAGAAGCCTTGCAGTGCTTGAAACCGATTTTTCTTATGGAGTTCTTTGTTTTCCCAAATCTCAGGTGTGAGCAAGTGGGTGGGAAGAGAACTGATAGGAGAGGGAAGCAAGGCTCCTGGTGTCTGCTGGGAAAAAAACGAAACCAGAGGTCCCAGTCCTGCCTCCCTTAGCACAACCCATAAAAAGTGATGCTGCCTTGGGATTTGGCAGCATTAAAATATTCAGCGCAACAAGTGATGCAGCTGCTGAAGTAAAACACGCAGAGAGATTGTGCTGCTCTGCCTTTGGTTTCCTCATCTGCTCTCTAAGGTGTAGCATTTGCAGTGAGAACATCAAAATACAGACTTTGTCCCACTACATGTTCTCTCCAGCAACCAAATCTCTCCTGAAGGAAAGAACATTAGCACTGAGGGTCTTTGTTTTGTGTTGGTCTTGGCAGCTTGTTGGCATTACCAGGCAGCTGAGCAGCTCTGTAGGAACTGCTGCCCCTCCTGAGGGGTAGAGAGAGGTTTGAGTAATTTGCACATGGCTTTAGGAAGAACCAGTTTCAGAGCTGGATCTACTATGCAAAAAACAAAGGCACGTTCTTTCTGTTCAGTCTATTAATCCACAGTTCTTTCTCAGGCATTTTTGTGTGTGTATTTACATGGTATGCCTGGCACCAGAACTGGTGGAAAATATGGGAACCCAGCAGCAGGGATGCGGGGGGGGAGTGAGGCATATAATGCCAGAGTGTTCAGTGAAATAATGTGCTTAAAGTATTTATGAATGGGAGTAAAACTTTGCAGAATCAACGTCTTAGTGTTATTTTGACATTAGTGTTATTATAACATTTTGATAGCCTCTCATCCCTGTCCTTTATTTTCCTGGGCATTTATAAAAAAATTCAGTCTCTTGTGGCTCATTTGTTCATGTCCAGAAGAAAAAAAGTATTTTTAAATAATTTTGCTTTCATTTCATGAAGGATTTTGACTGGAAATGAAGTAAAGATATGCCTCATTGCTGAATCATAAGCTTTAGTTAAAATATTTTCTATGTAAATGTTTTTCCCAAAAAAACCCTGAACACCTTTTTATTCGTGTGCTTATATTTGAAACAATATCCTGCTGAAGATGCAATGTTTATCAGGGGGTTTTTTCCCTTCTCAGCTTTACAGAAAGGTGAACGAAAGGATGATTAAACCAGAAACAAAGTCAGTAATTAGCAGTATAAATCTCTCAGTGATTTCAGTAGGTCACAAAATTAACTGGTACAGGCTTCGGACACATCTGCTCTTTTGGCAAGTGGTGCCCTCCGTGAGGCTGCTCATTGGCTCACACTAACCACACGATGGGTCTCGGGGAACGTATTTGCACTCCCTAAGCCAAACACAGCACAGCAATGAAACTCGGCCGTTTCTAAAATGCTGCAGCACGTCCCAGGGCTGAGCACCCCCGGTAACCGAGAGGCAGTCTCACAGCGTTTGGCAGTGCTGGGCCATTGTCCTGGGATCCCTGGAGAGAGGGAGGACATCAGAGTTTGTTACATGCGGCCGAACGCTGCTTTGCAAGGCTCAGATCGAGGGAGTTTATGGAAGAGGGACCTGGTTGCCGTGCCACAGACTATCAGGAGGGTGGCTATGCCCACAATCCAGCAAGGAGAATCCCAGCACCAGAGTTACTGCTTGGTTTTCATCTTGGCCACAGCTTCACTCTCCTAATGGCAGAATAGCAGAGAAGTAGGAGCTAAGTGCCAGAAATAGGGAAATGGAGGGCAGGGAAAGGGAGGAAACAACAGTTCTGTTTCCTTTCAGCCCCAAAATGTAAAGGAGCAATGCAGTGTTGTATTGCATCAAGCGTTGTTGGCTGTAGAATCAGGCCAGAGGTCAAGTGCCCACTGCAAGCACTTCTCTGGGCTGCTTGTCTCAAGAAAAGCCTTCACCTGTCTGCCTGTGGGCAGGCAGGTAAACACAGCAGCAAAAGCTCTCAGTCAGACATGTGCTTGCCTTTCTGTAGCTATCCTTGCTGAACTCTTCTGTTCTGAGTTGACGACTCAGCCCACTTTGGAGGGCAGACACTCTGACCTGCTTTTCCAAGGCACTGCAGGTGGAATCCTGGTTCCTTTTCTCACTATTTCATTTCAACACAGAGTTATGACTGAGCTGTGTTGCAGCACACAGGAGCAGCAGAACTGACTGCACCCACCAGAGCAGGAAGGGCTGATTCTGTCTGGGCTGCCTCCTAATTCATAAAGCAGATTCATCTGAAAGTTTGGACATTCTCACATTTGTGTAGAAAACCCAGAATTACATAAATTATGGAATTTGTAGCTGTATCTCCAAATACATGTGCTTTATTTGCAGTAGCCTTAGACCTAGGCTGGGTTCCTGTACCTTGGGCAATCTTCTAGGGAAGACATTGCAGCAGTAAAGGAGCACATGAGACTCCAGGAAAATCAGCAGTGCTTGCTGCCTTGCTAGTTTCCTCACAAACCTCCAAGTGCTAAGGCTGTCAGTGTAAAGGCTGCCTGAAGGAAGCCTGCAGAGCCATTGTGGCGCCAACTTTAACCTATTCCAGAAGGAAAAGAAAATGAGAATAAAATAAAAAAGTTCTTCTCTTTCTGAAAGCTCTCCTCATATTTTACCATTTTGTTTGAGCTCACTTTCTTTCTCTGTCTTTCTCTCTTTCTTTCTTTCTTAGCTGGAATGATGCTGTGTCCCACTACCATTTCTTCTGCTTTAGAGTTTAGGGTACAAAAGCTGTCAGTGTTACAGAACTTGATGCAAGCTTAGTGTATTTATGCCTCAGTATCTGTGTCACGAGATTTTTTTGCTGTATGTAACTAGTGTTTCATTTCATGTGTATTTAAAACATGTATTTTGACACTGCTCTTAAAAGCTTTTTACATTCAAAATGTAGTCTCCTGGTATGGGAACTCACCAACATATTATAGCCAAAGAAGGGGAAATTATTATCCTGAGCCAAATATACTCCTCTATAACAGACAAACTGGGCCTCCAGATCCGCTTTTTGTGTTTTTTACATGTAAATATCTCTTATTTTTCAGATCTCTCTTTGAATTGTATCAATACAAAATGGTGGGTGATAGCCTTTAATTCCTGGCTAACATTTTATTCCACTGGATGAAGGCACTGCCTGCTGTACTATATGCATGAGAATAGTACAGAGTGTCCATGTGGTCACCAGACTCACCGTTTTCCTAACAGTTCTGGTTGTTACTGCACCAGTGAAAGGTAGTTGACTGATGTGGGTGAAGTTTATTGAATTTCAGCTTCCCAGAGCACAGGGAAGCCAAGCCACAGTGAGCTGGAAGAATTAGTAAGCTGGAGCAGGTGAGAGCTTTCATCAGTGCTGTGGTGAGGAGTTGTGAATGCAGTACTTTGGCTTGAAGTACACTGGGATGTTCAGTTATGTTTGGGGATTGTATTGTACCATGCAGCATCACTTCTTTAACCATCCCACACTGACTCAGCAATAGGCTGCTAGCTGGAGTATCATCCAGTTCCCTTTTATAGCCCTGTAATACTTTTAAGGCTTCTCCAAGGGCCTTAAAAAAGTAAGAAAGTCCCAGGAAATCCTGTTTTGTTGACAAGCTATACTTCTGTATTCTTTTGGCCATGCCAGCAAGTCTCAAAAATCACTTGATCACTAAAGAGACACCAGTAGATATACTGGAAGTGGGTTAGAGAGCTCTGTAATAACATGTATTTGGATTATTTTTCTGTCTTGGAGCTCTGGTAAATGAGATCTTAATGGAGCCATTATACCAAAGCACAGCATTTGTTTCCCAAGGCTATTAGGCACTTTACAGATTTCATCCCCTGGGGAGCAGAGCTGGCTACTTAACCATCTGCAGAGCTGCCGAGACACCCGCCCCTGCTTCTACTGGGCTTGAGGTCGGAGCCCAGAGGGCTGTGAGCTATCACTCATGTGCCCCCTCACCATTGCTACCAAGTTGCTCTTGACAGGGAGTCCCTAAATGGCCTCTGGAAACACAGGTTTAGAGACACAGACTGCAAACTCCATCTTGCTGCTGTGCTCCGGGAAGTTTGCACCCTCAGCTCCAGCCAGCCCCCTGGCTCATGCCGGTGGAAAAGTAGGAGCCAGACTGTGTTTTACAGCACCTTGCAGTGCCCACAGCCCCCCTGGGCCCCCACAGAGGTGCAAGGTGCCCTCTCCCACTCTGCCTTTGGGTTCAGAAGACCTGGACACGAAGCTGGCGGCGGCCCGGGCAGGCCCTGCACGGTTCAAAGGGAGGCGGTTCACGGGGGAGCCCCTTCGCTTTCTCTTGCACCGCAGCCATTGTGCGAGTGTCAAAGGAGCATCCCTCTCATCTCTCAGATTGATGGCATCGTCTAGGACTTCCAGCATAGACAAGATAAAACTAAAGGCTTCTGCAGACAGGTATGTAACTGTGGAGACAGCAGCACTGCAGAAGAGGCCTCTGATCAGGGGAGTGTTTGTCCCACAGTCGACTCTCTGGCATAGCGGTCACCTTTGACATGACTTGCTGAATAGGAGTTTGTTTTCTAATTTCCATGGTTCAGTCACAGGCCATGCAAAGTAAATACAAGTAAACGGGCATCAGTGGGTTCAAAGGAACATAAGACAAGTATTTGCCCCCTTGGAAGACAGTTTGGGTAGTGTTCACGTGTGAATCAATCTGGTTTGGGTCTTTGAAGTGATTTTGTTTAAGAAGAGTAGGCCAGAGTACTGAAAACTGATGGGGCCAACAAAAGATTGCCCATCTTTTGGGGCATACTCTGGAGGGGAACTGCTGGCATGCCAGTGCAGAGCTGCCAGTGCTGCTGCTGTGCAGATGCAAACTCCTGAATCATTTAGTAAGAGAGGCAAGAGGCCTCCCCTGGCATCAGCACTGTGCCCAGACAGCCCAGGAGGGGGATGCTGTCAGGTCAGTGCTTGCTGTCATGTTCTTGTCAGGCCTTTTCCCTTATGCTGGCATTGCAGACAGATCTCTGAATATGACAGTGCTGTGTCATCAAGCACAGGTCAGATCAGTGGGTTTAAGTGACTTCAAGCTGTTCTTAATGCATAAAGAGCTTCACTCCCTGCTCGAATGCACTGCTACGAGTTGTCAATCTCTTCCACACAATTCAGGATCAAAATAAACTTACCAGGCAGAAACTGAGGCTCATGTCTCAGGAAGTTGTCCTTTTGCAGGTTGCTTGAGTTACAAAGGGAAGTCTTCGCCAGGAGCTTTTGACAGTTCCACACAGCCCCCAAACTGGCTGTCCTGTGAAGGGCTGGTTTTCTTTCTTTGCTTGCTCTTGTCCTGGTTTTAAATAAGTGCCTTATTTTTCTTCTGTTGGCTTTGAAGGAGAGAAAGTATGTAGTATTATATCTAATATTTCTTAGAATGTTGCAGAAATACCACCATGTTCTTCCTATCAAATCCCAGTTGTCTGACTGGGAAGTTCCTCTTTTGGAGGCTCTGGCTTTCCCTGGCACCTTAATTCTTTTACCATTATATACAACTTTCTTCCTCCTAGTGCACAGCGTATCCCCTTCAGGGAGCTATCTGGTAAGCAACTTGTCTTGTGATTGATTTGGTCACTGAAATTAAGAGTGTGTTAATCCCATAGAAAAGTAAAGACTATTAGTCAAAAGGAGTGATGAGTTTGGGATGAGAGAAGATGTGGGTCCCAAGAGCGACTGGTCAGTTGTCATTCCACAAAAGATTTCACAGTGCAACACGTAGAGTGACTTCAGCAAAGTGAACAAGTAAACTCATTTCTAATTTGTTTGTCTATAGTAGTTTTTTATTGCCTGTGTTCAGCAGCAATAGCTAAGTGGAGACTCTGCATGTCATTACAGACTTTTAAAGGGTTTTAATATATTTTAGAATAAAAGCAATTGCCTGAACATAATGAATCCTTGCTTTAAAATAGGCAAATTCTTCTGAAAAGCTGCAGGTGAGAAAAGGTTCCATAGCTGTTCATCATTGTGCCTTGGAGGCTCATATGGAAGAGTAGAGGCTGGTCAAGGCGAGGATGTGCTGGTTTTGCAATGCGAGGAAACTCAGTGTGCAAATAAGCAGGCAAGTGCAGGCAATTTCATGGAGGAGCCCCTGAAATCTTGCTGAAGAAGCATGGATGTAGCCATTCACTTGTTCATGGTCAGCCTCACTACTGAAAAGGCGCTCCTGAGATGTGGAAAATGCACTTGGTTGATTTTGATTTTTTTTTTTTTTTTTAATTTGGCTATTTTAAAGATGAACGTAAAGCTAGTGATGCCAATTCTGAAATCCAGCTGCCATCTGAAATCCTGGTAGTGCCTGATTGCGCCTGAAGAAATGGGGCAGGAGCTGGTGTAGGCACATCCCTGTGGCTGCTGACACCAGAGCCCTGATCTCCCCATATATGAGCCTGACCTTCACTGTATGAGCAGAAAACCAGGAAGGGATAAGCTAGGGGAAGAGGTGAGCATCCATGTGGCTTATCCCAGTGAAAATACAGAGCCTTGTCCAAGAGTCTGCACTCTGCAAAACTCCCAGGAAGGCTGATTCCTGAGTCTGAGCTTAGCAAACCTGGTCACATATGCACACACCTGCTGACACACCTGTATAACACACACTCCTCCCCAAGGCTCCTCTCACTGCTCAGTAAGTGTGAGTGTGGGATAATGCATTGACAAAGGCAGCTGCAACCAGAGCAAAAAGACAAGCAGGAACAAACCAAGTCTCCTTGTACTGCCTTCTCAGTGTCCAGGGCACAGATGTGCTCTGTCTGCTCTCTCATCCTTTGTTAACTCCATCTCCTGCCCCTTTGAACCTCATTAATTGGTTACAGAAGAGAGGGCACCAATTATTGCCCCAAGTGATAATCCAATTTCTTGGGATAATAAAGTGCCTGTGTCTTTCTACAGCAGAGTTTGGAGCAACCACTGCTGGTTGGAAAAGTGAAAGAAGTGAAAAAAATTGCAAAAACACCCACAAGAATTTTCCCCTTCCCTGACCCACAGGATTGGTTTCCAGTCAGTCCTAACCGCTGCTCATACTGCCCATCTTGGACAACCTCCTCTGCAGCCCATCCCCTCTCCCAGCACAGGCCTCTGACATTCCTGACTGACATCAGAAAGGGCCCAGGAAAAGAAAACAAAAGTGTGAGAGAGATACAGCACACAGACTTGGGGGAGAGGACAGCAGAAGAGGCCCTGCAGTTACTGCTGAGGTGAGCCCCTTGCCATGTGCTCATTGCAGCAGTGTTTTGCCTCTGGCAACTGCAGACCCCCTCAAGGTGCCCAAAGCTGAATTTACTGAGTGTAGACTAGAAATGCTATAAATGGAATTTATTCCCCAACGTGGGCAAGAATAATTTTAATTCAGAATGGTGAGGGAACTTATCCCATGGCTAATTGCACTGCCCATAGGCCCAGGCTTTGAAGGTGCCCCTGAAAGAACCCTTGCCTCTTCTCGTAAAAACAAGTGCTGGTACGCTGTTAAATAAGATGCCATTTTAGATACTGATGTTCTGGCACCAAACCAGGACATCAGACTGGTTTGTCTTATAAAGCAACAATTTTTTCGCATGTCTTCAGAAAGGGAGTTATATGAGAATGAGGAAAAAAAGCAAAGCAAGATGATTTATCCATTCTGAAACAGCATTGCAGATACATTGCTGTGATGCTGCTGTACAAAAAAAGAGCCTGTATAAAGTCCCAGGCTTTCCCAGTTGAAGGAGCCCAGTTCCTAGGAAAGATGAGTGGTGCTTACTTATTTTGCTTTTTGCTTTCTCCAGAGGATGGAAAATTGTGAGGAGGGTGTAAGTCTGGTGGAAGCTGGGGTTGCAGGAGTAATGGGAGGGCACAAAGGGTTCATTGTTGAGCCAGCAATCTGTCATGGGAAGGACTGTCACAGGAGTCTCCAAGGGGCTGGCAATGAAACGCCACTGCTGAGCAGAGGGAGACTTTGCCTCACCTTGGGCTGCCCAGCTCCGCTCCCCAGGCCAGACCACCCGCCAGCAGTGCTGGGGCAGGTTGACCCAGAGCCCTAAATCACAGGCAGAGGCAGAGCAGCACGCAGGGAGAGAGATTAGATTTATGACTATACAGTGTTTCTCTCTTTTGAAAATTAACTGGCAGGTTTGAGAAAATAAAAGGGTGTTGATGGGAGGGGCTGAGCCCAAGCACGGCCAGTTCAGCCTTCAGGGCTGAGTGTACACTGGTTTAAGTACAGCAATTAAGTCACTGTAGTGGATGGGAAGAGCCACACCATGAAGGGCACTCTTGATTTCTGCAGGTCTCTGGTGAACTTTCTGTCCTGAAGCCATGGTCACCTATGGAGAGTGTGCCAGTACTATCAGTGACCCTCCTGTCCCCTGCTACCCACAGCACAACATGGGCAGGGATAACAGCCTGCATCCACCTGCTCTGGCCCTTGGAGCGGCTTTGCTGGCTGCCTGTGGGGACACCAGCCCTTGGGCTTCACCCAAGAGAAAGAGGCTGAATCAGGTTTTGTGTCTGCAAAAACAATGAAAGCTTTGAGTTTTTCATCAATACCGGTGCAATTGGCTTTTTGGTTGCTTGTAAGGAAGCGTTTAGTGGTGATTTACTTTGATAAAACACATTTGATTCCTGGGATGGAAAATGAAGTATCCATCCCAAAACGAAGGCAAGAAGGCCATGCTGAACCTTGGAGACCTGCCTGAACGTCTGTGCCACTGTCAGCTGGTATAAAGCAGCATGACTTTGTGGAAGGCAATCCTGCAATGACCAATTTACATCAGCTGAGGATCCAGGCTTTTGTGTCATTAAAGACATAGTAGAAAAAAAATCTGTTGTAAACGAAGGAAGCTCTGGCTAAAAAGTGCCAACAAGTTCAGTCTTTATTCTTTATCAGTGAAGTCTGCACACAATGAAAACATGGACAAGGGAAATTTGCACAGCATTTAACTTAGGTCAAAAAACAAGTAATTTGTTAAGTGGCAAGGGCACCAACGCGTGCCATGTCACGCTGGATTTTCTTTAAAAATAAAAAAAATAACAAAGTTAAACTTTCAGTCAACCTGAAAATATCTGCTTTTTATGGGGGCAGTGCGGAACGAATGGGACAGCAAATCTTTCTTCGGTCACTCCTTTACAGAGACTGAAAAGCTCTATAGAGACAGTGGGAAAAGAAGGAAAAAGGAGGGGTTGTAGAGAGGGAGGGAAGGAAAAGAGAAAGAAAGAAAAGAAAAGAAAAGAAAAGAAAAGAAAAGAAAAGAAAAGAAAAGAAAAGAAAAGAAAAGAAAAGAAAAGAAAAGAAAAGAAAAGAAAAGAAAAGAAAAGAAAAGAAAGAAAAAAGAAAAGAAAAGAAAAGAAAAGAAAAGAAAAGAAAAGAAAAGAAAAGAAAAAGAAAAGAAAAGAAAAGAAAAGAAAAGAAAAGAAAAGAAAAAGAAAGAAAGAAAGAAAGAAAGAAAGAAAGAAAGAAAGAAAGAAAGAAAGAAAGAAAGAAAGAAAGGAGAGAAAAATTAACAAGAAAAGAAAGAAAGAAAGAAAGAAAGAAAGAAAGAAAGAAAGAAAGAAAGAAAGAAAGAAAGAGAAAGAAAGAAAGAAAAAGAAAGAAAGAAAGAAGAAAGAAAGAAAGAAAGAAAGAAAAAAAAAGAAAGAGGAAGGAAAAGAAGAGAAGAGAAGAGAAGAGAAGAGAAGAGAAGAGAAGAGAAGAGAAGAGAAGAGAAGAGAAGAGAAGAGAAGAGAAGAGAAGAGAAGAGAAGAGAAGAGAAGAGAAGAGAAGAGAAGAGAAGAGAAGAGAAGAGAAGAGAAGAGAAGAGAAGAGGAAGAGAAGGAGAGTGGAAGGATATGTGTATAAGCTCTCAAGTTGCTAATACAGCATTTTCAAAGGTAGTTAGAAATTATACCAGACTGAGGAAACAAAGCCCTTGGACTTCCTGATGCATTTCTTGATGACTAGAGAGGAATCTCTTACACAAACAGAGACTACAGGAAAAGACTCTGACCAGGAGATCAGATAGAAGAGGTAATGTGAAAACTTCCCAGGTAGGAAAGCAGGAGCTGACCAGAGAGAGAAGAGGGACACGCTAATGCCCACAAAGCATAAAAACATACAGGTATAAATTCAATCTCTGAAGTGCCAGGCATTCATTCTCCCTAATTATTCCAGTTTAGCTGATTTGCTCCTGTTTGAAAAATATTACAAATGAGCAACTAGTGAACTCTCAGAAGGACTGATGACTGGTCATTGCAAATGTGTTGTTTTGCTGAACTCATCCGACCTCGTGTAAAAGGTGGAATCATCAAAACAGATTCCATCATATTTTGCTATTCTTCTTCCCCCTTCTGGTACTATCCCAGATAAGTGAAAAATTTCTCTTCCCCTTTCAAATATGCATACCCTGATCCTTATAATTAAAAATCTTGTTTCTGAGCTTTGGATTTCTTCTCTAGTTTTTCAGAATTTTTTCATCTCATCTCACTCACTGGCAACAGATTCACCAAGCAGATATTTCTATTTATTAACATTTTTAAATTCATTTTTGCCCTTCCCTTTCTGAATGCAAATTCAGAAAGCCAAACAGCTCTTATTACCTAACTATTGGAATGTTATATCCCATTTAATCTGCACTGCTGTACTTTCAGATAGCAAGGGCATATCTCTATTTCAATGTCTGTGTCCATTCTCATGATCTCTGTCTCCATGTATAATATACATATGCACTTTTCCAGTGCTTTTGAAATGCATTTCATATTATGAATTACTGTGCAAAACGAGAAAGTAAAACAACAGTGTGGTGTAGTCTTGCACTGCCTTCTTGTTCACCCTCTGGCACACACAGGAACACACACACACACACACAGAGACTGTGTAGGGAAAGCAGGAATGCAGGCAAGTTTTGACCTTCAGTGTCCACACAATGAGCCGCGGATGATGCAGAAGGTTGGCTGCTTCTATACAGACCTGCTTTTGTGCTCTTGTCCAGGGCTTGATCCTTGGAGCCCTGTGTGCTCAGTAGACGCCAGAGAGATAGATGTGATCTGTTAGCCTCATCCAGTGCCGGCAGCTGAGCCGTTTTCACACAGGCAGGCAGGTATGGCAAAGCCTGGGTAACAGATGAGAACCCATGGGGAGCTCTTGACTATGGAGAATGAAAAATCAAAAGAAACCATATTGGACACAGATACAAAAGGAGTCCCCTGTTCCTTTTCTATCCCTCCTTGTTTCTTTTCTCCTCTTCCTTACCAGGCTGTAATGAATGTGGAAAAACAGCTTCCCCCCCTCACAGTATTTGAGGACGTGTAGATTCCAGATGCTATTCTATGCTAATACTTCCACCCTTCCCTGCCCACAGCATCCTGAGTTAACCCTTCTGTCTAGCTCTTTGCCGCCTGTCCCTTTCCACACTGCAATAAGAAAGAAAAAATTACTTAAAAAAAAACCCTTAATCATTATTCTCAAAGGAGAGATTTACACCCTAAGTAGTGCATTTGGGCTCAGCACAGCTGGAGGCACAAAGCAGCAGTTAACACATTTCTGGCACTGAAGTTAGTTTGATGTTTCAATCATGTAACATCTTGAAAAAAAGAGGTTAATTCCTAATAGCATTAACACTGAGGTCTTTCTTGAAATCACTGTTTCTAGCATGCCCAGTGTCAGACATCGGTCTCAATGAAAACAGTCTGTAGAAGACTTTTAGCACAAATGCATGCAATTTAGAGGAAATTAAAAGAGCGTACTTAAAGCACAGGAACCCTAAGGACCTGTTCCTTGAATGTCTGTGAGACTTTTGTCTCCCACAGGCGGATTTGTGATCCTTGCTTCACACCAGCCATAATCAAAAATGTTAGGATATTAGGAATTAGTTCTGCTGCTTGTGTATGAGCCTTCCGAAAAACATTTCCGTACCCAAAAAGAAAATAAAGATGTGGAGAGAAACAGGAAAAGCTAATGTGACTGAAATTACTTTTCTTCCAAAGGAAAAGAAAAACCTCTCATGAGATTTTATCTCCTGAGACTTTTCTACCATCTAAAATTGTTTTCATGGGCCTCCTCTTTGTAGTCCCTGAACTCATGGGCAGGTCTATCTCGATGCACATATGCCAGGATCACCCTAACAGAAGCAGTGAAGCTTTAGGGTTTAGATCAGTATGAACTATAATTTGATTTAGTTCCTCCCTGAAGTTAAAAATTGATCACTTACTTTTGTTTTGACAGATTGATGGTGAGATTTGAGAGATTATGGTAAGAGACAGAGAGGTCTCAGGTGTGAGCACAGAAGGCTCAAGCATTCAGACATTTATTGATAGAGAGACAGATACATTCTCCTCCACCAAATAATATGCTTTTTGTATGGCTCTCACACACTCTGATTCCCAGCAGCAGCCCACTGCATCTGGTTGTGTGGGAATGAGACACTTACGAGAATGTTTTGCTAGCATTTCATTAGGCTTTCCAGGGTTTCCTTAAATTGCAGGATGTATTCTGCTCCATGAAATATGTTTTATCTAATTTGCAGTTGAGATCCTACATAGAGATGATGTGGGCTATCTGCATTGGTTTGCACTAGATGTCAAGATCACATAATACTTCTTTATGAACTTTACTTTGATCATACAATTCAAGAGCATCTTAAGATCTGGGGGGGGTAACCAGTTTGTAACTCTTGCCTTTCCCTTTCCTTTTCCCTTTCCCTTTCTTCTAAAACCCCATGCATTTGGGGATGGGGTGGGTGGTTGTGCATGTGGCTTTGCCTCTGTGGTAATATGTGACAGAGTTTGCTAGCATTTAAAAATACCCTACGAACTGTGTTTTAACAGAGAGCAGTTATTTCTCTGTTATTAGAGCAGTTATTCAGAGCTCAATATTTCTCTGTGTACCTTTTTTCATCTCAACTTTGAATGCCACAAAGAGAGCTTATTATGCTACCTTATTGTCTGTGACTGTCATGCTAAAGCTTCTGTATCTCAAAACAGCCTCCATTTGCTCTCCATACCTTCATTTGGTGTCCTGGCTCACTGCCTTGGGATATGTGTCCTTCCAGGCTGCAGCTTCTTTCCCTTCAGAGACTCTCTGCTGTGTTCTTTCTGATACGGATTTGGGATTTAGCTTATGATGGTTCTTAAATTTCTGAAAAGCTCCTAAATGTAAAAGTTATTCAGCCCCTAATGACTTCCTTGATTACCCAGACTGGTAGGAAAGCTGTCTTTCCAATAGGCTTCACTACAGAGCTTACCACAGAAGATCTTTCATGGGTGTGCTACTTTCTAGCAACAAACATAAAAAATCTCAGACACTGACCTTGGAACTTGGCAGAATTAACCACTAAAAACTCATAATTAAAAGAGAAGGTCACTCACCATACTCAGGTGATAAACAGGAGGACCACCAAATCACACAGCATGTGGACTCTGTGTTTCAGATGCTGCTACAGCAAACATGGGTGGGTCAATAAGTGGAACTTAAGAAGGGTGTATGAAAAACGCTGAAAAAAGTCACATGAGAAAATTTCTATTGTCTTTGGAAAGAGGAGCATTTTCATTAAGGAAAACAGAGCTTCACAGCTTTTCTAAAGTGCATGAACTAAAGGCTCCCCAGCCTGAGAGTGGGCCAGTGCACCAGTATTCAGTGTGCCTAAAAGGCAGTGTTGTTCCTCTGAAATGAAATCTGTTGGTCCTAAATACAAAGTAGTACATAAAAGAGGCTTTTCTGGAAGTCTATTTAGGGAAGAAGGTTGTTGAAACCTTCTACTTTTCAGAGTGCTTCAGTTTTTAAGAGTTAGCAATTCAAAGATGCAAAAATGGTCCAGTATATACCATATTTGAGTGTGTTCAACCATCATAAAATATAATGGAGTGCTCCTTGATCTACATATAGTCGGATTTTCCATATGCCTGGCATAAAATGCTGTGAAAGAATCTGAGAATTAGGAATGAAAAAATATTGTGAGACAGAAACAAAGAATAAATGTCATTTTGTCATTCCAACACAAGCTAAGTGATGTTGTCTCCCAAGGTTACACACATTATGTTTCATGTTGCAAAGCCACTTGGACAAAAATTGGTGCTGGGCTAACAGCTCCCCGCAAACTAACACATCTCACAAGATCTGATCAATTCAATTTGAAAAAAATTCTGAGAAAGATAAATTCTGTCAATATTCCATTTGAATGATTGGGAAATGAAATATGCGTCTTGCATTGAAAATATTTTTCTTTAAAAAAATAAAGATTTGTCTTCAAATGCTATATTGTTCTATCTTATGCCTTATCATTAGAAAAAAATAATCTGTAATGGAAACATAGTTTGTGTAGATAAAGTATTTTAGGTAAGCCAAATGATTCTTCTTCTGTAATTTTCCTTTGTAGACAATTTCAAAATAAAAGCCCATTCAAGACAACCTATAGCATGTTGGCTAAAGAACTGGTGGCAAGAATTGAAAAGTTTATTAAAGGAAAAAATATTAGACATATTAGAAGAAAAATAACAATGTGTTACTACAGTCAATTAAACAATATTAAGGTGCAATGAAAAGTTGACAGGAATAATATTGAGACCAGTGTTGGGTCCTGTTTTTATAACAAAACAGATAACAAGGAGCTAAAAATGTCTGGATTGCCTGACTTAGAAAGGTAATTGAACCCAATCACCCATAATAGACTAGACAGATCTAGTGTGTAATCTGACAAGGTATTTCTAGACTGGCAGAGCCAAAGCAAGTAGCTCTAGTGAAACCTGCCTTAGAGAGAACATGCCTTAGAGAGACAGCATGACATGACTGAACAATGGCTGTGATTTGAGGATTTGTGTATTAGGAACCCCTGGTGCTACTTTGTAGTCTGCTGGGAGGGGCAGGTCTGATGGAGGGAGAAACTGGTTTATGAAGAAGTGAGATTGGTTCACTAATGAAAAGCAAATAAGGCGATGGAGGAGGACACTATCGACTTGTTCAGACACTAAAATGTTTGCCCATGTGTCCCATCATTTTGGTCCTCCCTTGGTCCCTGGCACCATCTCAGACCAGCTGTGCCTGCCAGTGCTGCCATCCTGATGGCTTTGATAAGTGTTAAGTGCACTCCAAAACAAAATGCAGCACTGGGAGATTTAAAACAAAAGATTGGTTTACTTATATATTTTACTATTGACAGCTCACTTCTTTTTTTCCCTTTCCTGTCTATAATTTCTCTGCAGAATTATTTGGTTATACACTGTCATATCAGCCTCTGCATATAAAGTACAGGAAATGTCTCTCTCCATGATCTGGTGGTTGAAAAAACTGCAACTTCATGTTAGGTTCACCTGCTGAGCAAATTCCCTTTCTAAATCCGCACAACAGCAACAACAAAAAGGTCTTGAAACTCCTCAGCTTAGGGGGCAGTTTAATTACAACCTTGGGATTAATTATAAGTAAGAAAAAAATTAAAATGTTCCATGTAGGAACATGAGGCCTCCCTTTGTGCTTCATAGGCATGTTTAGGAAGTGCTCTGATTTAACACCCAAACAAGGAGGAGTCACGGTCAGCGTTGTGCTGTCACGTTAAGGGTCACCTCCTTCATTAGTCCAGCAATAGCCCAAACTGCTACACAACCAAAGCACATTCAGAGCTCCATATAAGCTTTGTGTAACTTTAGTAAGGTTTTCCTGGTTTTCCATATTTTATGTCTAGTTCAGAGCAAGCTGGGGTCCCATGCATGCAGGTTGACTTGTCCCACGATGTTTAAAGAAGAAAAAAAGCATTATGGGAGATTATTGTTCCCAGCTCTGCAAAGTACACATGGAAAATCATCTGAACAGTGCAACTCATGTCCTGCATGGTGTCATCTATGGGCTGGGCAAAGTAATTTAATTTCACTCAGACCCCATACATTGTAGTTATTATTTATGACACTTTGATCCTGTACTTCCCCACCAGTCTATCAAGCATTAAAGAAATGGTTCTCATCATTATGGTGCCTTGTGACAAGAAGGATGGTGCTGAAGTGGCTGGACATCACCTCTTCTTAGCCCTGCAACATATGAGGTCATTTACCCATCATATTCATTCTCCTGGAAAAAATATAACCAAGCAGCTCCCATTCCAGCCTGTTTTGGGAAGTTCTTCCTTACCCAGTTGTATTCTGAGCATGAACTGGATAAACTCAATCAATGCAAAAAAGGCTCATTGATGTCAAAACTGGCGGTTCCTAAGTCCCAGATGTGTCATGCTCAGTTAGTGAATAACAGAGTGTCAAATAAAGCAATAAATCTTCTTACTTGCTGATTGCTATGCAGGGCTGTCATGAGAACACACTCACATGCTCACTAATTCTGTGTGATGAGTGAGCCTGGCTGCATCCCTATAATTTCCAGAGGCCAGCAGAGGGGTGCAAACATACTGAGTTGGGATGAAAGCTGGATCAGTATCCCTTTCTCAGCACCTTGAGGGCCACAGTTGGAAATTTGACAGCAATATGCCATGGAAACACTGTCAATTTAAGCTGAAAATTTCAGCAAGGCTGTTCGTGGTGCAAGATAGTGGCCTAGAGCAAGAAGAAATGGTACAGATGGGCTGTGTGTTTACTGAATAAGTGACATTGTTCTCACTTCTTAGCAAACATTTGTCCTGGGAAACACTCTGGAGTGCTCCGGGCAAAGGGTAGTGACAGACAGGGCTCAGAGAGGAACTCCAGGATGGACCACACTGAGTCTCTCAACCACGTCTGGATAAACCATACTGAAAGAAAAGTGAACTCAGTATTTGGGACCAACCACTCTTTGAAGACTCTGTTGAATCCCTGGATAAGAAAGCTGAGACTACAGGACTGTTGGGCAAAAGCCACTGACTGACAACAGACAAAAGGCTGCCAAAAAGGTCCCTGGCTAAAAACATGAGAGTGAGGAGTCTTAAATACCTTAGGGACATTTCAGTGGGAAGGCAAAACCCCAACAGGTTGTTGCACATTTGGTATCACTGCCACATGGCGATGACTCCCAGTTGATAGTGGACTGCCTGATTCTGGCTGATGTCAATTTCTGTTATTCAAACTCCAAAACTGGTTGTATTAGGACTGACAATTGAGAGACTTCAAAAAACTCTTACATCAGGCAAGGACACTGGGTATCAGAGCTGGAACCCATGAAAAAATGAGGCCATAATGCGTAGGCAGAGGTTCGTGTAGATAAATCAATATGAACATCATCAAGAAGCTAAACTTGAGTTTTAGTAATTGCTGTTTGCTTAAGCCCCTTGTTGCAGTGGGTTTTGCCTGTGTCCATGCCTGTGTGTGGTAGCTGGGCTAAGCTCTATGTATTTCAGTGAAGAATGTCGGACTTGCCCCACATTATACCTTGCTCCTCTATTCAGTTTGGGTAAATTATGCTGCAGACTCACCATCTCCTTTTTTCTGTTGTCTAAGCTCTGAGTCAGTTTAACACTGGGGTATACCTGAGAAAAGAAGCAATGCTGGAGGCAGACAAGGAACATGGATTTTAAGTTACCTGGAGCTGGTCAACACTTAATGTCTCTGAGGACCCAGAACTACCACTAGCATGAAGTGTCACACCAGTGAAGTGCTTGAAAGTAGATATCAACAATTAACCAGACAAAACCAGGCTGCACAATTATTTTGCTTTCAAATAGTTACTGTAGCTTCCAGTCACAAAAGCACTTGATTCTGTGTCTCATTTTAAAGCTTTGTTTTAAAAATTAATCTAACAGAACCTCGGTACATGCACTTAAGATGGAACAGAAGAGGGATCCTGCTGTGGCAGGGCTGGGCACAGCTGCACCCCTTTGGCCAGCACCAGTGGTGTTGGAGAGCTTGGGCACCCTGATGCTCACTTGTGATGTGCCTGGTAGGTTGTGGGGGGTTCTGCTGTTAATGATAGCACAAGAAGATGAGAGGAAACAAGGCAACCCTGAAAGACTTAGGTTTGTCCCTGGAAGGATTTACAACTTGGCTATCTCTCTTAACTCAAATATTAAAGGAGGTAAAGGGGGAAAATAGAGAGAAAAAATGAGGAAATGCAGCAAAGGCTTTGATTTGTCTGTGGCATAAAACTGGATTATAATGTCATTTGCTAACTGACAGATCATTTAGTGTCCTGGAAGGGTCTGTTTTCACACCGTTGAAGCTCTCACAGGGGAATTCTGTGTGGGCTCCTTATTGTCAGAGCTATTTTTCACCCAATTTGTTTCCAAATGATGTCTAACCTGAGGTCTTCCCACTGAGAGGGCTTTAAGCAATGATTAATGAGAAGTGTTTTGCCAGACCCACCTGGGGAATGGCCCATCTGCGAACTCAGGTAAGATGGAGCTGCCTACAAGGCACTGGCTTGTGAATGGCAGGCAGCTTCCCATGGCTTGAGGCACAGCTCACAGCCAAGGCAAGGTGTACTCTGTTTGCGTCTCAGTGATTCATAAAAGGACTGGAGATAAATGTCACTCACTCTACCATTAACATCTAGTTTGAAGAAACAATCTCCCTCTCTGGGGACTGATCCCCTTTCTGTTCCATATTCAATTATATTGTGCATTCAGCATATGTACAGCACATACCTGGGATACATTTGAAGTGGCCTGAGACTGTCAGAGATGCTAAGTCTATTTAAAGATGGCAAGTTAAAGCAGGCACAGCTTCACATAACTACCTGGCTTTCAACTACTTTTCTTATTTGAGCTACAAGCTCGTGTCCCTTCCTTTCAGTGGTGGCTCTGCATGCAGCTACTCATTCACCCCTACCTACCCTAGGCAGCATGGTAAATCAAAGGGGAACACAGTGATTTTCAGTCTACATTCATTTTGTCAATTGAACAGTTTTGTTCTGCCAGGAAATCCAATTATCCCTGACCTCCAAAACAGAGATCTTTTCATATTTCAGCCTCTTAGTAACTTGTAGATGGGACAACCTTATCTTTTACTTTCCTGAGAGACTTCTCTTGTGCATAACATTGCTAATAGTGAACGTGAATTTCTTGGTAGCTGCCTAAAATGATCATTAAAATGCTCACATAAAAGTGAAGAAGCCCTGAAAATTTGGTTTCTCTCTGTATTTATGAGGCTGAAATCTGAACATATTTCTTACAGAATAATTTTCCTGCCCTGATTTATGCAGAAGCTCCAGGCTCAGTTATCATCTGGAAATACATTCCTATACAGTCTGTGTCATTTAAATGCAGCATCCTACTGTCCCGTCTGTCAAGACCAAAACATAATGGGTCCAACTGTCTATGAATAAAACAGATTGTTTGTGGGGAATATTTATAGCTGATAAAGAGCAAGAGTTTATATTGGCAAAAGCCGTCCTTCTTGTAAATAGCTAGAGGTTCCCGACATGCCCTGACTTTCAGCAGCATTTATTCTGTTGAATGTGGATCAAAAACATTCCTCACTCACAGCTTGGCAAGATGAGTTTGACAACGGGTTTCAAACCAACTGTTGTGACACCAGCAGTGCATTTTGCCTGAAATTTCACCTGCAAAGCAATGTTCCACTTTCTTTAACTACTTCTCATGCCAACAACATGTTTACCATGATTTAGATGTCTATTATACGCATGAACGACTTGTCTACATAATTTCATCAAAAAAATGAACCCTCATAAGTGGCACAGATGCTGGTATGATGGTAATCAAATTAGGTTTTGGACAGGTTTATGGCCACTTGCTGTCAGTTAAGCTCTCTTTGGCTATCTTCACTCCTAATACAGTTTTGATGGTGATTAATGGCTCCATTAATACGCTGTTTGTGCTGTGATAGACACCACATTATGGTCTTGTTTGCTGACCACAGCTGAGCATGTATTTTTGTAAACTCAGTTCTGAAGAAAATATTAATCATATTTAATATGTCACTGTTACGTATTGCCAGGGAGAGGTCACACAGGGAGACCTTGCCCTTCTAATTTCCTCACCACAGATGAGCTTCTGGGCTGCTAAGAGAGGCAGAAGACCCATGAAGAATGTGTTTGGATTAAATGTTCATCAAGTTTCCTCATGCTGGGAACATGCCAAGGGTCTCACTACAATTGTTTTTCTTGTCTGTGCTGCCATGCTGCTCATCCTCCTTTTCTCTCTTGCATCCCAACTTAATTTCTTTGTCTTGAGATCCATAAAGATGGCTTGGGTTTTTTCAGGGGGTTGGTTTGTTGGGGCTTTTTTCTTTTGGTGGTTTGGTTTTTTCCCCCTTTTCTAGATCTGATCTCTCGCTGCTCATTTTAACATTCTCTTCTCAATTCTTTCCCTTTCACAAGTTTTTCTGAGCCATTCACAATCAACAAGTGAGTCTGGTCAAACCACATTTTAGCTCATTTTTTCTATTTCCACTCTGCCCCTAACTCTGTGGAAATAGGGTAGAAACTGATATTTCATTTGGAGTATATAACCCAGCAAGTAGTGATGGACGAGTTACACCTGGAAGGCGACTGTGAAAGGTAGAAACTGCTACTGAATATCCCGTCATACATGCTGGGACTCAGTGCAAGAGCAATGTTGGGGGAAGCTCTGATATTGAAAAAGCTGTAGCTATTTTTTAACCTGAGTGTCATTGTGGAACAGTCATTATGTGGAAACAGTACTGTAGACCTGGCATTTTGCCATTCACCCTCAGATCCCTGCATACCCACAGAAGCACACATGTATACTCTCAAACTATTTGCTTGCAAATGAAATAGTGCATAGCTCTGGAACAAACCCACAAGCTTCTTTTATTCAGTCAGTGAGGAACAGAAAGAAATCAATGTCCCTGGAAAGAGGCACGTGAACTAATTAGAGATATTTGCACTAATTCTTTTAAGCAGTTGAAGAAATATGTGTGCATGCGTGTGCGCATTTTGGTTGTTGGGTTTTTTTTTGTTTCCCTCCAGTAATTAAGCCTAGTTTCTTTCCAGCCATATTTGATTTTTATGTTCATCTGTGCACTCGCCTAAACCCCACCCACTTGCTCCTCTGCAAATATTTATTATGCAAATGGTTTGTTTTGAATTGAGTGATCTGAGCAGCTGCCCAATTCTGCATAACTGTTCTTTAGGAAAATTGCAGACTAGCTGGGTAACATATTATTGAACTAGTTAAATAGTTATGATTGGTGTTGAATTGCTATAAATGCTCCTTGTAGAGTTCTGTTTTCCAACAGTGATGCTTAGACTTTTTCTGCCTACAGTTACCTTGAAACATATCCCACTCTTGGGCCAGCACCTGCGATTCTCTAGCTCTTTTCCTGGAAATAATGGCTGACCCCACTTTCTTTAAATCAAATAAATTTTCTGGAGTACCCCTTTGCAGAGTAAACCAGGGTCCCATTGGCCACTAAAATAGTTTCGAACTTTTATTGACTTTATCTCTGATAATGTAAATCTTTATTAAAAGCTGTTACTAAATGTCCCTTCCCCTACAAATTCTGAATCCTGTCCGGCCCACATGCTTCATTTCCTGATGAGTCCAGGAGAAAAAACCGTGGAAAACATTGAGAACTTCTATGCTTGGAAGAGGCAGAACTGAGGGGTGTGATGGGACAGCTTTCACAGCACAGCCAGCTAGATGGAGAACCAGAAAGTCTCCAGATAAGGCAGTTGAGAAGGGAGAAATACTGAAGTCATGCAGAGATGACTCATTTCATTTGCTCATATTAAAGGTTACCTAAGAGATTGTTGAACCTCTTTTGCATACAAACAGATCAGCATATGCTCAAACACACATGCGCATGCACAGACACATAAATGCTTGTGCATGTGTGTACTTACATAAAAACATTTACAGTTTCTACTAGACAGCTACCTCATGGGCTTTCTTGGACCCCCCTGTCACCTGATTCCCCCTTCCTTTGTTCTTCCTCCGCTTTTGCTAAGGTAGTCACATACTGCCTCATTTGTTTCTAAGTACTACATAAAACCGTAACTCCAGAAAATATCCTCCAGTTTGTCTGATAAAGCACTGTTATGAAATCAGGGGAAATAACCAGCAGCCAAAGTTTTGTCACAGGCCATTCTTCATTATCCTGCTACATTGGTGGTTCTCCTTGTTTACTACCTGCCATGCATAGACCTGTCATGAGACCTTGGCATTATTTCTTAAACTGTTTGTTAAAAAAGTGAGAGAGATCTTGTTCTTCCTTTCTGCCATGAGGTCCCCTTCCCACTTTTCATCCTTTGGCCCTAAAATAGATATTATTAGTGTGTTGTAAAATCACTTCTTTTGCATAAGAACAAACATTTTTCAGTCTATTACAGTCTCAGCTATGAAAACCAGTGTTGTTTCAGTGAAATAATATGTATTGATATCTTGTTTGAGAGTTTAATCTAAACAAGCTGTATGTGTCTGAATATAACAGAAAAAAAGGCTTTTAATTTTAATTGAGTGATTGAATACAACCAACATTTAACTATTTCTGAATAATTCTCTTTGGGCCATATCCTGCTCATAACGAATAACAAAACCACCAAGAGTTCAGAAATTTCAGTTTCTGTATAAATATGTAAATTAGCTTACCTTACTTTATTTGTGCATTTCTTGGTCACTACATTTACTTCTTCTCTTACCTTTTAAGTGAAGAGATTATATGTGTTACATGTACACACATACAGTGCAGACATAGATGCACACAAATGGTCACACATATATTTACCTACTTCTACTCATAAACTCCAAAAATCATTAAACTCGTATTTGCTGATGACTTTTGCCACCCCCATGTAGAAAGACTGGCTGATGGATGGAATATTCCAATATAACCCAATATTTAAGAACTTTCTGATACTTAAAATTTAGCTAAAATTACACATAGATATATAACCATTTTTACAGGTAGGCATACACATATCTAGAGAAAAAAGTCTGGTTGTTTCTTGCCACACATTCATATAATACGAGACAAGGAAGAATCTGCAGCCCCCATCTACCTTGGATGTCTGAGGTGACAGTATAGAGAATCCCTGGCACTGTTATCTTTGCCAGAAGCCAGTGAAATGCTTTCCATGAAACAGTTCAGAATCTGCCTGATGTCTCCACAGCTTTTTGTTTCACCCATGCACATACACACACAAGACAGCTTTGTGGAAAGGAGGTTTTCAGTGTTATTTTAGGAGGATGGGATGAGAAAAAAGAAAAACAGTCAACAATTCACACCAGATCAGAACTGTCTGTGGGTGTGTTGAGTCCTCAGAGAAAATTAGTTTCTCCCCAGTGACACCAAAATCCAGTGGTCTCACTGCATGTGGCTGTGCTGGAAACAGGCGTTGCTGGTGGTGCACACCAGCCATCCCCGTGCTGGCTTTATTGGTGAGCTCTGCAGTCCTGCATTCTGAACCCACATGGAGCACCTCTACCTGACTCACCACACACATCTGTTGTCTCACCATGGGAGGCTCCCAGGTTTGTGCAATGGAAGATGGAATAGAAGCATTTGATGGTTTGGTTTGACCCCTGCTCCCAGGCTCTCATATTTCACCCAGTTATTCTTCTACTCAACCAAATTACTGTGTCTGGGTTGGGCACAGCTCTTGTTTGGCTACAGCTTAGTCATTATCCAATGTCACAGAGGGCTACTTAAAATTTAAGAGACAAAAATTTTCTTGTCTAGGATACAGATGTAGCAATACATAGAGAAATAGGCATCCAAATTACCACTGGTATCTGTCACTTTAAAATCAGGCCTTCATGAGCATCCAAATAAAGGCCCAATAAAGACATACAGATAAAAACTCACAAGATCTTTGAAGGGTATATTTCAGTTCTGAAGGAAAGACCTACAGCAGGTGAGCATGCCATGAACTTTTAACCTAACTTCATTTAAAGACTGGTCAATTTTTTTCACTAAAACAGCTTTTGAATGGAAAACCACTGGTTTTGACTAAACATTTGTGAAAAGTGTTTTATTTTCCTAGAATATGTCCAGGTCCTAATAAAACCTTTTACATGAAGACAGGCTAATTTTTAGGCCTCAAAACTCAGTTTCCCAGAGAAAAAGAAATCAAAATTAATTCTATGAGATTCAATAAACAAATAATTTATACTAAGTTATTTTATTAAGACTGATCTATCCTCTAACTTGAACTATGTGAGCTACATGGAGTCCATTTAAAAGCAAAATAATTCGGTAATCCTTTTAACATCCCAGTGCCTTTGCTGTTATTCTGACACATCCTTTGATCATCTTTTTGTAGAATGGAAGAGATAGAAAATACTGATATAACCCCCTTTTTCTCCCTTCTTGCATCCAAACTCCAGTGTTTGCCAGAGGCTGTTCCAGTACCTTGATACCATTTTAGCTCCTGAGATGCACTACTGTGCTGTGTTATTTTATCAGCTGTATTCGTGCTCATTGGGCAGGAAATCCTTCACCTGACTGAAGTTTCTAGCTCACCAGGTCAGTGTGAGATCAGCAGGCTTCATGGAATGGCACAACTCACCAGATTTCACAAGAGGCAGGGGGGACACATTTACTCTGTTTGCCATTCACTCTGCCATGACCTAACCCAGAGGAGGGGTGCAGCCTTACTATGGACTTCAGTGCAGGCTGGAAATAGCACACCTAGGACAGAACACCAACTTGGCTTCTGCTTGAGGACAAGACATGGCTAGTCTATGGCTATGAATATTGTGGAAAAATTAGGTCTGCAGCTCTCTTTGCTTCAATTTTGCACATTCACAGGCTGTGGCAGGTTGTGTTTTTTCTCCACAGCACTAACCAGATTTTCTTTTTCTGGCAGGGAGAAAAATCACAATTACAAGTCCTCAGAAGACAAGAATAATCTTCAAAGAGTTAAAGCACCATCATACCTACTGCTAAGGGTGGTGATATTGTTTGTCTGGCCATTTCAAATCATTTTTTCAGATTGCATCAAAGTAAAATAGTTTTCTATGATGAAACACGTTGTAAATGGATGGTGGGGCTGGGGGGAGCTGGAAGAAAGAGGAATCAAATTACATTTGGAAACAAAAGCTTTAACTTCTGGCAACTAGACAATTAGTTTTTCTTTCTGTTGTTGGTCCTCGTGGTTTCATCTGTAATATGTATGGTGATTGTTTGCAGCCTGGCAACAGTGTGAAGTTGTGTGGGGGAGGGAAATCTCGAGCCCTTGTTAGCGGCGATCCAAAACTTCAAAGGCTTTGAGGACATTGAGCAGACAGGTTTCAGCCGACGTTAAGGCAGACATGCGAACAAAAGGGCTCCTTCCATTGCTGTGGAGCAGAGGTGACTTTTTGGCCCATTTTTGTTGTTGTTTTAATTTTGTCAGGAGCAGGGGGGAGAAAAGCTCCTGGCACTAGGGCCGATGCTTTCTGCCCATGACTGCGTGCCCTTCTCCTTTCTGCGTCAGAAGCAGATATGGGCATTTATGGCCCCATAAATCACGGGCTAAACCATACATGAGCAGCTGGTACATGTGCTAATAACTATAATTATTAATCATGTCGATTTCACACCCTTCAAATTTCCGCGCGGGGCTTTCTGCTGGAGAGGCAGCCCCGGCGCCTTGAGCTGCTTATGGTATGAAAATATGATGAGCTGATGGTCTTTGATGATTGTCCTATGACAGTATTGATCTCCCTACAATTGGGTTTGTGGGGTATCGCTACCCAACAAAAGTGGCTCTCCTCGCCTCCTGGTATATATCATTGTCACACATGCCCCATTGTTATCGAGGGGAGTGAATTACTTTCAGTATTCGTCCCAGTCTTTAGCTACTAGGTCACCATTATTCTAGCCTTATGTCAGTGTGGGGACATTTACTTTGATGTTTTCTTTTGTATCTTTCTTAGGGTGAAAGCATTTGGCTATATAGAGCTGCTCAAAAAAAAAAAAAAGAAAAAAAAAGAAAGAAGAAAAAATCAGCAGTTCAGGTTGGGGTGCCTGGTGGGAGCCAAGGGAATATTCCTCACAAGCACAGGCGTCTGACCTCCCTGGTCCTTGGTGTTGGCTGCCTTTGCCACTGAGGACTTCATCCCAGTCGCAGCATAAGCACTGAATCCAGCCCCGGGTAGGGCCCTAGCTGGTGATTCTTCAGACACCAAGGAGGACAGAAAGTGAAGCAATCTCCTCCCAGCTTCACTGCAATGGCAAACTCTTTCCACTGCAGGGCTTTTGCCTCACTAGCTCTCAGCTCTTTAGCAGAAGCACAGACAGTGAGATGTGGCAGTGCACCAGAATCAGCTTTATGGGTGACATTGCTGGAGGACTGAAAATAGTACAAACAACAATAAACTTCCTTTAAGCCAAATAACCCTTTCGAGGTGGTGGGAGCATACCTCGGGCTAATCTGCTTGATAACGTGACACTGTGGCGGCCAATCATCTCCCACTGGCCTGAACAAGGGCATGGGACTCTCCCCACTTGTTCCGAAATCTGCATGGCCCCCATCAGGCAGCTTCTAAATTGCTCCTGCTGTCTTTACAGCTGCTCTGTTCCACTGACCCCCAGAAGGGCCCAGGGATTGTCAGACAAAAATTTCTATTAATCAGGCCCAAACAGACTGTTACAATTTCACACTTTTTCTCTTGTCATTTCACACATTTAATGAATTTCAGGGTCTGCTACTTTCAGAAGAGTTACTCTCAAGGCTACAACAAAACAATTAATTAAAGTTATTGACAAAAAAAACCAAACACACACACAGAAGACTGACAGCACCAGGACAGGGAGTACTGCTTCCAAATAGTTGCTTAAACAGACCTGGAAAAGTGCTGAAGGAGAATATGGTGCAACCCAGGCAGCAGATTCCCGCCTCCTCTGGGCCTGATCTTGCCCTGTTTTTAACAAGAGGAAATTTGTGTTTCATGTCAGTGTGAGCTAAATAGGTCGAGAGTCAGTTAGGGACAAAACACACAAACATTGCTTGCTTCAGGGCTGACGCCCACTCGCAATTACCCAGGATTGAATGACAGCCCACTATGATCCCACAGCTGGTTCATGTGAGGTCTTCTGCTCTTTTTCCTGGGGGCATAAACAGATCATGGCTGCCAGGGACCAGGAGTGCCCAGACTGGACTGCAAGTCTCACCTCCTAGACCATCACTTTCACTCTGTATGGTGGTGCTGGAGTCTGCTGGGAAGTGGTGTCTGGGGAAGAAGGAAAGCAGTGTGAGAGCATAGCCAGCTTCACAGGCATGAAGGCTGAATTTCACAGTCCTTATGTCCAGCCTGGGGTGTGCTACACAGGCCAGTGACTTCCATCTTCAGGTCTCTAAAGCTGCTCTAAGAGTTTACCTTTACAAAGGTCATCAGAGATGCCAAGAAAGTGTCTTGCATACTCATCCTTCTAGAGTGAAGACAAGAAAAGCATTTCCACAGACTTTGACATCTTCTCTAGCCATATGAGACATAATGCTCTTGAGCTCTGCCCATGACATCCTGTACATCTTCTCTTTCCATTTTCCCCGTGCAGGTCCAATGCAGTGTAGGCAAGAAGCAGCAAAAAGGAGTATAAGCATTTAACCACAAGAATAGTCATCTACGATAGAGAGCAGTATAAATCAGTCAAACCTCTAACAAGTAAGGTTATAATGCCTCTCATTGGACATCCATTAGCAGCTGCAGCCCTCCAGCATCACTGTCTCTGTGCCCATGTGTTCCCTCCCCATGGTCTCTGCCTGCTGCTGTCCCATTGTTACCAGGCACCACAAGACACACCCTACTCAGTGCACCCCAGACACGACAAGGGAAACAAGCATAGGGGTGGGTGCACTGGGTCTGGGACAAGCACTGAGTGTGGGACATGGTATCCCTAAGCCTTTAGTGAGTGCTGCAGACTGTTGAATTTACCATGATATTTAGCAGGCAAATGGACTTGACAGCTACCCAGTGCAGCTCACCTGTGCAACCTATGCAACGAAGTCTCAGCTTTAAGAACTTGGAAGGCATGAGCAGACAGAGGTGCTCTGAGCCCATCTGGAACCACTGGATCTATCTCATCAATGAGACAGCTTGAGAGAGTACAGCTCAGGGCAAGGAATGCAGACCAGCAGCAAGAGGAGACTCTTTGCTTCCCAAGGGTTACCAGAGACTAGCAGGATTTTATTTTGTGTCATGTTGATCAGCGTTGGGTACCTCAGACTTAACCCAATACCTCTGGATTTCCTTTGTGGAAATACATGCTTTTTGAGATTTCTCATATATCTAGCAGGGCACCACTTCTGATTCTTCCTTGGAAAAGTGGGCAATCCCCTCAAACATCCAACCCATCACTAAGCAGTGTCCTATCAGGGGCTGGAGTCAACAGAGTCTTAAATCCCTGCTCTGAATCAGCCACACAATCTCACACCTATCCAGGTTTTAAATTGCCCAATTTATGTTCCAGCTCCTCTGTCCTTCTGGCAACCTGACCAAGTAACCTGTATGGCCAATCTAACCCTTTCATGACAAGTTTGTCATGTGCTAAATCTATGTTTTCCAACATTAATTCTCAGCTCACTTTTGGTTTTGCTTGACTGAATTATTTGCCGTCCCCTAACTCTTGGCATACAGGCCTGACAATCTCTGTAAGGAGTCTTTCAGATGCAGCAGATTCATGTATAGATCCAATACATTCCTTTACAAGGAGGAACTCTTGTCTTGGTCAGGCCTCTATCATTATCCTTTCATGCCTCTACACAGGTACTCTTTATTTTACTCCTCTGTGTGGTAGCTGTCCCCATCAGAGGCTAGGTGGCCGAACTGGTAACTATGATCCATGTGGCTCAGGCACCCCCCATGGTCACCCCCCAGCCCTGGACCATAGTTAGTACCTGCCTCAGCAAAGCTGTGTTCGAGTTAGGCAGCACTTACCGAGGCAATGCCTCCCTTCAGAGCACAGTGTGAAGCACAGATTGTCCCTGGAGGTTGCTGTGGACTAGGTCATGGGGACAAGAGAGTTTAGTCATAAGGACATGAGCCTCGCGTGCCACTTAGTCTTGGAGCCAGAAAATGCAGTGATGGTGCATTTCATTTGGTATAGATGTCACCTGCAGCCCTCATATGAGCATATCCTCCAATGCCTGCTGCATGTGAACAACCTAGAGCTCAGTTTCAACCTGGGGAATCATAGAAACTGACCAGATGTTCAATGTCTCAGATAAATTATTCTACCTTAACTTTACCAGATTAGCCTTGTTTCCTCTCATCTAGCCTATCTTCTTATTGCAAATGGATGGCAGTATAGATAGTCCCCCCAACAGCCATTCCAACGCACCCCCACCCCCTGACTCTCACCAACTGGACAGAACAAAGACCCCTCTGGAAATCCCCTGGCAGACAAAGAACAAAAGATGCCCTGGTGATGAGCTGAGAGCACAACCCAAATATCTGCACAGTTCAAGTTAGTGAAGATCAGCATCTCCCCTTAAGTGCACTTCCTGCTCAGCCTGATTGACATCCTTTCTAAAATTCCTGCTGCAGGCCAATGTGCTGGAGGTCTTTGCTTTGTGTTTCTTTCCAAGTTTCATCACCACATTCAGCCCAGTACCCCCATCCCTGCCTTCCCGAGGTGCTCATTGTAAGAACATCCCAAATACCCCTGTGCTCGCTGGTTACTAGTTGTGCTATTACAGACTCTTTTCAGAAGGATGCTCAGTACCCTTGACTAAACTACTTCTGAGATGTGATGTTGGGGAATGGAAAAGTTTAACTAAGTTTACAATAGTCTGAAGTTGATAGGCATCCTGGTCCCTATGCATTTAGGCAGTACAGAAAGCCAGAGCTCTCTGGAGGGCTGAGTAATGATTCTCAGAGTGTCTAAAATTAGATGTAGTACATTTGGGCACTTTAGAACATTTATCCAAGCTACAGTGAATCCCCACTTCCTGGACATAACTTTATTGCCAGTGTCTATAGCAAAAATGTCCCACAGTTTGTTTCTTGAATAGAAAAGGCATCTATACATTATCCTTTCATGGATGACAGTACTCCTGGAATGTGTTAAAGATTTGCCTAGTGCTCTTTGTCTCACAATCTGCAGTCTCCCTCACACTCCCACTACCCCAGATTTCTGATGCTGGTGTCTCTGGGCTACCACATACAGCAAAGTGGGGATTCAGATTTCTCTGGCAGAAAACTGCAAGTACTGCATTTGCACCAGTGGTCTGCCTGGTGCTCTTCCCTGGCAACTTCCCTTCCAGGCTGAGGGATCAAAGGGGGTTCATTTGCTGTACTTCTGCCAAAGCTTCTTGGTGCTGTGTTATGGAGGATTGGACTAACGGTGAGGTGCTGGTGTTTAGTGTGTTACACAGTTCAGACTAAATTTTTATATCAAGGATCTTTATTAATTGGGGTTTTGTTGTTGTTGTTGTTAGGTTCTTTTGTTTTGTTTTGCTTAATTTTGGTTTTTAGTTGTGTATGTATATTAAGAAATGGAACAACCCATTGTCTGAAAAAGGAAATTTTTGCATGTGGTTTTGGTCTGTGTATGAGAGGGAAGTTTCTGAGTTGTAACTACATTGTTTCAGGACTTTCAGTTCTGGGCTATCAGTCCTTTCCTATTCCCACACTGCTTGTTTGCTTTCTGTCTCTCTCCTCCATCCTCCTGTTTTTTTCTAATACATGTGGTGTTGCAAGGAGAAAAAAAAAAACGAAATGAAGGAAAGATGGAAAAGAAATAATTGGGAGAAAAATAAAGCCAAGATTTTTAAATGCAATCTTTGTCAGGCTTTCACTCTACACTTTCAAGATGAAATCTCCTGACTTCAGAAACCCAGTCTCTTCTTTCATTAGCTTTGGGGAGGTGAAAGCTGCTTGTGCATGAGAAGGGTGCTTCATTGCCACTCTCCACCTCCACAGTGACTAACTGTTCTGATACAGGTTCCTCAATAGCCCTCATCTGTGCACTATCCCAGCAGTGACTGCCACAGCAGTGACGCTGCTCTCCTCTCACTTCTGCCCTCCTAAATCTACTTTTTCACTTTCACCACACAAAAACCAGAGAGGGCAATTAGACAGCAGTCATTCTCTACTTTTTGAGGTTTTCCACCCTCCCCCTTAAGAAATTAACTGGCTCCTTGCCTGGGAGCAAGGTTTCAGAAATGCTTGCAAGGGAGCTGAGGCTCACAAACCGGGGCTGCGATTTTTATTTGCCCACCGCTTCCGTGGGGTAGGAAACAACAAAACACCGGGAGAAGGAGCGGGGCCGGGTGAATGGGTTTCCTGGAGGCTGGCTGGCCCCAGGGTGCAGTAGGTGTATAAAATGCCATTCAAGCGATTCAGGCCAAGAGGGTGCGGCGGACGGGCAAGGCTGCTCCCTTTGAAGATGCTTCTGTCGGGCTGGAAATACAGGAGAAAAGCACAGCTTCTTTCAGCTGTCCCCTTTTGTGTGCTTTCCCATACGAAACTATGTTGCCACCGCTGCTCTGCACTTTGTTATTATGACAGGAAAAAATGAATTTCTAATGAGGTATCTGTGCCAGCTGCAAGCACCTTGTGGATCTCTGTGGCCCAGGAGCTTTGTCAGCCGCCCCTTGCTAAATGTGAACCAGCCTGGGGGAGGACGAGACTGTCAAAGCACAGCCCCAGTGAAAAACCCTTTTCTGTACAAATCCAAACAAACGGAAACACCCTGGTTTCCCTAATAAGCTATGCTGTGACATGTCCTCATTTCACAGTGATCGACTCCAGGGACAGAAAGGGCTCCGGGAGGCTTTAACAATGTGCAGGGAGCCCTGATTTTTAAAGGCAAGGAATGGTACATGTAAAATTGATTAATACCCTCTGATTCCCAGAAGGCTTTTCATATGCAATGCAGAAAATGTTTTGCTCAGCCCGTAAAATGCAGCTGCATCTCCCAAAGCCTGCATCAGCTCTCAGGAAAGCCACAGGAACACAACCACTTTGGAAAACTCTGGAGAGAGGGTACCACATCCACGATCTGCTTCAAGCTGCTGGGCAGGCTGAGGGAGCTCGTGTCTGTTCCCAAAGGATTTCAGCAGCCGGTTCAGAGACTGCTGTATTAGAAGTTGTTCAGATGTTAGCACTGGTTTAGCCAAGCAGCACAGAAATGTATTTGCTCGCTTGTGGGCTGTCCCACACAAGTGGTTCCCCTGTCCCACACATGTGGCTCTTCAGTGTGCCTTGGGCAGTGCAGGGCCACTGAGGCCAGCAGTGCTCTCTCCAGCAGTGGTGGGGCATGTGGGGTTTGCTGGGGTTTCCGCTTTTCCTGAACTTGTTGATCAGGCACTTTCAACCAGTGGTGTAGTGAGTGATTCACTGCAGGGAGGGGAAAACTGAGGAGTTTTCTAGGAGACCTAAGGGTGATTTTGATCCAGGTCTTCAAAAGAGACCACCGTGCTTCCCTTCGATGATAAGACTCTCCTGAAACACAGCTTTTCTGTCTTTCTCCAGCCAAAGGCACTGCTTTTTGCATTGATTTATCAACCTTGGGCATTTGCGCGGGGAGTATCAACACTGTACCTGATCTCCTAAGGGCTTCTTTATGATGAGAAACTAAGCTCCAAGTGCAACTTGCCTAAGTCATCAAATGGTCTTCTGTGTCTCCACTGCCTTAAACAAACCTCAAGAATTTTACCAGTTCTGATACTGACTACTGATATCCTCTCCTTCTGTGCATGTTGATGGACAGAAATAAACAACCAAGTGAGTGAGTGACTGGGGGTAATGCCTCTGCAGGTGGTGGTGACATTGATGGAGTATGATGGATGAGGGTGACAGGGCCCCACCCCACCCACTTGCTCATGTGCATGACAGAAGGTCCTGCAAGCCAGCCCCTGATCTCTGAACAATGCCTCCGAGTAGGTATTTGGAAGTGTAAAAACAATGGGTTTGGCTCCAGCAGTGATTGTGCTACAAGTTTGGAACCATTTAATGAGTTGCTAATGTGAAAATAATTTTCTTTTCTGACTTCAGAATGGAAGGAGTAAAGACAGATGGCCCCAAATGCAGGGAAATGCAGGCATAGAATTGGTAATGGCTCTGCCAAGACTTGAAAGGCAGCTCATCAGGAAAAGAGGATGTTTCTGCCACTGTCAGAAGTTGACAGAAACCCTCTGATTTTTTCCCTTCTCACCTCTCTGGTTAGGGCATTCCTGCCATTCTTCACCAGACATCATCAGGCTGGTGATTGCAATTGCAAAGGCTAAGCTGCTGTTTCAAGTTGAAATGCATCCTGTAGAGGGAAGGGGAAGATGTTCCTGGCACATGCCAGAGAACACAACTGATTGCTAATCCAGATACAGGGGGAAGTATTCGGTGATTGATCGTTGGATCTCAAGTGTCAAAAGAAAAAGACTACAACACTTGGGGGACCACAGGAATAGCAAAAATGTCTGCAAGGAATGTCTGTGTCTTGCATAGTTTTTTTGTTTTAGATGCAGATTGGAGTTAGGAAGAGACATTTGGCATTTAAATGGGAGCTGTCAGTTCTGTCATGTTTTCTAAGCTCTCTCACACAAACAAAAAGTGCCAAAAATGTTCCCAGAAAAAAAAAATTCATATTTTTATAAATTAACACTAGTGAAATCTTTATTCGGGGAAACAAAGTCAACGTAGTTTAGTGTTAAAAGTGACAGTAAAAAGTAGACACATTCTTGGGGAGCAGTAACTTGTGTATCCAAATTCATCTGGTTCTAATGACTGCAATAACAAATCTGCTAACATCCGATTTCATGAGGTTCCAGGTCCTTGCCAGATATGAATGAGCAGAGCCTGCCTGCACCTCTGCTTTTAGACACGTTGGTCAGGATCTATAAGATGCTTTTGCTGAAAAGAAGATTGATATTTGCTCAGTATCTTCAGAGGCCATTCATGTTATAGACCCTCTGCAGGGCCTTTGCCCATGAAAAAGCACAAGTTCTGTGCTGGGAGATGAACAGATCAGATAGGAGAGACAGGTCCCATCTGTCTGAAGCTGAAACCACATCAGTCAGCATCCAAAAAGAGAAAGAGCAGACCTGGTTTGGCAGTGCTGAAGACAGGGCAGGAGGAGCCCTCTGCTCTGTGGCCAGCACTGGCAGTGATGGGGCCCACTCTGCAGACGTGACTCCCTTAGAACAAACCACAGCAAGCATGGCTCACAGATATATTCATCTTATTTTAAGTAGCAGTTATATTTAATTCTGTGTCCATCTTCTACTCCACTTCTGACTTACTTTAGGCAAGGTCCCTGACCCTCTTTGCCCACCCACCAGACTGATCACCTGGCCAGGTTTGATTCCTGCACAAAACCTAATCCACAGCCACATTGTCCCTCCGAGCCATGGCACAGCACAGAGTGCTGCAGCTGGCAGCAGCGCTGGGGGCAGCGCTCTTAGCAGAGGCTTAGCTGCAAATCGCTGTCTTTTCAAATTAGAGAGGTGTAAGGTAATCCTATAAGGCTGGATCATGGCCAGACCTGGTCTGGGAGCATGACATGTAAGAGCAACAGAAGAGTCTACTTTGCTCCTTCTCTGCAGCTCCTGGACTCTGGAGAGCAGTTTAAGAGTTTCTCTGCAAAGCTCCTGGGGGAAAACATTCCCACCCCATTCCCTCCTACCCACTGTGCCACTAAAACCTTTATAGCTGTAAAATTCTGCAGGGAAATAGTCAGTACTTCGCAGAGCAGCATCCCTGTTAAAGATCTCTGTGAAGACAACCACCAGTGATTTGATCCATTACATGACTAGTTTTCACTCACTCGTTCATGTCTGAACAAAATGAAGTGCCATGAATCTAAGGCATACAAGTCATGGAAATGCTCCTCATGAATGCAAATACTCCTTAAACTGAGGAAAGGGGCTGTAGCATCACCAGCTAGATATATGGAATAGGCACTGACCAGCAGCCCCCTGTCCTATTAATAGATGAGAGAGCCATGTTCCTGCTCCTGGGGAGCTCACTTGGCGGAGCTGGTCTCCGGAGAGCCAACGTCTACAAAGCGCTAACATCTGGTGCCCATTATTTCACCAGCTCTGTTGTGATTAGTCCATATGATAAGTCTGGCCAATTGCTACTGGTAAGGGATTGCTCCATTCCCTCCACCAGCTTCCTTGAGCTGTCACTTCTGGTTTGTGGCCCCTGCTAATTTGCCACTGCAATTTCCAATATTTGCTCAAATCCCATAAGGAAATCTCCCTGCCTTTCAGACAGAAGGGTAGCACTGATAATAAAAAGGGAAGGTTTATCAATTAACTCAAACTGCTCTATTGAATCAGGCTCAAATCCCCTCCTATTTCAATTATGTGAGACTCAAAAAATGTGCTGGAAAAACTTTTGCTCAGGCAAGCGTTTCATGAGGGGGCTGGTGGGATTTACACAGGCTTTAACAAGCTAGAGAAGAGGTTAAAAAAAGAACTCCTCCTGCTTCCCAAAGGCTTTTTCAGCCATTGTGATAGCTGGATTGTGCCCACCTGACAGAAAGTCTGCTTCTCAGAGGTATAGAAGTGGGAATTGGGGCCTTCAGACAGAAGCTTCCCCATAATTTTTCTATTCCTTTCTCTTTTGTTCCTTTGCTTGTTCATTCCCTCATTTATCCCTTCCTTCTTTCCTTCTTTCATTTTCCAAATGCTACCTGCCACACTAAAACACTTGTATTGTTCTGTAGGAAATTTCCATTACACACATTTCACATTAGTGGAGGTAGACTAAAACAAGTAAGTCACTAAGGACCAGAATGGGAATTGCTGGTTTACACAGATTCTGCCCAAATATGTGAAACTATTCAATAAGTGAATCAGATGGCTTTACATGTTATGAAGGTTCCTTGAGAAGATATGTAAGAAAAAACCTAACACAAACAGGCCTAAATAACTCACAAACACACAAGGATCAAATTTTAGGTTTTTTTAACTGGCATGTAATATTTGTTTGATTAAATAATTCCTATTCTTTCCCACTTTCTATTTAGTTTTTCTATAATTTCTGTATTAAGGAATTTTCTTTCAGGGACAGAGCTCCACAAGGAGAGATCCAGAAGTGAATTCAGCAAAAGCATTAGCTCCAGGCAGTCCCTCATGTTTGCAGCTTTATTACACATATAATGCACTTCACTCCTGAAATGTTCAGTTCAGGGCATGCGTTTACCATCTTTATGTTCCATCAAAAACTTATGCCTTGCAACCGTGGGTGACGTTTAAGCATAAGTCAGATGTCAAACCAGACAACACTCCATGCTTTTGTGGAGATGGCAGCACTCCATTTTTCTTCTTCTGCTGAAGTCCTTACAGTGCTGAGGTGATAAGCACCACTCAACTGGAAGGGAAGGAAGCTAATGTGCTTCCGAAATGAGTCACAAAAGCAGAGGCCACGAATTCTGTAAGATTTGCACTATCTTCCTGGACACTTTCAGCACATGATTTGGGCTGTTCTCATTAACTAAGATTTGACCTATGCCAAATCCTACGCTCTACCATCAATGGTCATTGCAAACACAGCATTTTGTTCTAATAGTGCTCTGAGGAAGCAAGGATAGTCATGTTTTGTAGGTGTAGAAACGAGGTACAGAACAGTTAAGTGAAGTGGCCAGCATTGAGAGGAGAGTTACTGTTCATAGTACAGCCGCAGATTTCTCACTCTCTAAGCGTTACAGCATCTTGATCTTGTAGTCAAAATGTATAGCTTGTCTGATTACAGCATGTATGTGCACACATATGTATATGGATGTACACAGCTCTGTGCATCATGCACGTACATCAAATTCCTCTGATGTTCAGAGATTGGTGAAACTAAAAGAGAGGCTTAACCACAGAGGGTGCCATGTTCCAGATAATGATTCCCAGCAAAACTTCTATGAGCTGGTCTTGCAAGGATAGCAGATCTCCTCCCCTTGCTCCTGATGACACTCAGTGTGAGACAGAGCAATCTTGAGCAGAACTGACACAAAACGATATGCTCAAAATCCCTTGTTAAACCTCTTGTGTCTCACATTTGTTATGCTAGAAATTCTGTGTAGGTTAGAATGCAGGTCTGCAGATGCAGATGCGAAACTACAGAAGAAGCCTGAATGTAGTTTCATAAATTTAATACATAGTTAGCTGTGCGCCCTTTACAAGCAGGACACTTTGCTTTCTTATGTCAGTGCAACAACAGCTGCTCATGAAAGATATGGTGAAGGCCTTAGAGAACTAACAAGTGCTGGCCACTTTTCTCACTTTGCTGAAGGGTTTGGTCACTAATTCATGTTTATAAAGTCTCTCATCGGACTTTACAACATACCCAAACATTTTCATCTTCCTTCGGAAGAGAGCTAAGTATGTGAACCTCGGGGACAGAGAGAGAGAGAGACAATGAAGAGATATGGTTCGTTTGGAGAAGGATAGAAGAAGAATGCAGTGGAAGGACTTACCAGAAAATGTATTTGCATTTGTGTTACTCAGGGCATAAGGAACTGGAGACCTGTACCTATTATGAAAGTCACTCCAAAGTGTAGCAGAGACGTTCCTGTTTGTCTGTGTCCTCAGCCTGGCCTTGGAGTTGGCCCATATTGCAGGACTCGGTGGATCTCTTTGCACGGTCATTTTCATACGTAAAATATTAACAGTAATTCATATTTACATAACTCCTAAGAAGGTGAGAAAGTAACTTTGTTCTTACAAAGGACCAACCATAAAAGTGCAATATGCTAAGGTGATGTAGTTTGAATTTTTTGTCTGCCTTCTTGGTTACAGAAGTGGTCCTTTCTGATATTGCTAATGATTCTTTTTGCTTTTTCAGAAATGTTCCTTGCCAGCTTACAGAAAAGCGTCCAGGTCCCTTTAAGAAGTCAGAAACAGAGGCCTACAAAAGGTCCATTTTACCATTTTACTAGAGTTTGGGCAGCTCTTACCTACTCTGAGCTCAGCTGCACCAGGCTAATTTCCATAAGCATCATGTGGTGTTACAGAAACCACATTTTGCCAAGCTGTCAACTGTACAGCCTTCTCTTTGCTAAACAGACTCCCATTAAAACTGTCTGCACAATTTGTCAGTTAAATGAGGTACAAGAGGGACGCTCTATTTGCCCCTAATTAGCTGTGCAGACTACCTTTGTCTGTTTGATTAAGTATTCACATTATCAATTTTGTTTAATCTGATTCATTTCACACACCTCCCCAGGGACTCAGCCCATACGGTTAACTAATCTCTGATATCATCTCTCATATCAGCCCGCGGTAGGCTCCCACGGCATGCTCTACCCACACACACACTGCTCACCAAAATCTTTGCTGGGGAAGATTCTTCCCAACCCACAAAACCAACACTGTCTCCCTGGAGATGAGGGCTTCTACCTTTAAAGGAAAACAGAAAAAGACAGTACTGTGCTTGCTTTGTGTCCTGAGCACCTCTGCAACGACTTTTTTAATCTCAGAAGCTTTTCAGCTGCAGCCAGCTGACTCCAGCGAGGTGTGAGATGTGTCCTGCACCAGCATACCCCTTCCCACTCCCCACAGATGCCTGTGGTGCAACCTGCTCAACTCTTCAGCAGGTCTCTGATTTTGACAGGAGGCAACACCAGTGTCCCTATCACACCATGAAATAATCCGTAATAATGGGGGATGGACTTCAACCAAGAGGATCTGCCCAGTCCAACATTGTTTAAGAGAGAAAAACAATCACATGTATGCAAAGATGATCCCTTTGCAAGCCTGCAAGTGTCCAACTAACTGCACCTTTGAGAGAAGGCAACCCATTAAGAGGCAGAAAGGCTCTTCTGAAAAAATACGGACCAAAAAGGTGCTCTCAAAGCCACTTTTGTGGTTTTGCTCAAGACGTGACTGCAAATAGCTGGGGAGAAGCAAACAGACCTGAGCAGAGACCAGACAATGGCTAGGAAAGAGGAAGTATTGCCTCAGTAGTGAAGTATCTTTAATGGGTGGGTTATTTCACTGCAAAATCTGATGCCCATCTGCACAGAAACTGGGTGCATTCCCATGCATGCGCCTTACTACACACGTATATATGCTTGCATGTGTATTAGCATGAACGCCATGGAAAATATTTCCAGCAAAATTTTTAAACATTCTAAATTCAAGACCTTATTATGCTGGCTTCTATTAAAATTTTTCTTAAAAGGTGTTAGTCTAACTCTTGCCACTGGCCACACTTCTGATAAAAGTTAAGCTTTCATAATTTTGCAGTGAGAAGTTTTACCCGCACAAAAATCAATTTTTGCAATAAGTCAACATACAAACCCTGCCACACCCTCCACATGGTTTTGGTGTGTTTCAGTATGGAAGAGTTTGACTCCTAATATTTTTCAGAATTGCAAATTTCCATTTCTCTGTTTTAAAGGAAGAGTGGGATGCAACTTGGATTTCAGTAGGTCAACTATCCCCAAATTCCTTTCCTTGTGCTACTAATATTGCATACCTGACGGGAGCAAAGAAAGCAAGGTGATTTACTCAACAATGAGTGCCACCCTTCTTTGGGTCAGGTTTTCTCATGGCAACACATGGAAAAGACCTTTGCAAACTCTGATCTGGCTTCTGCCCTGAGGTAAACACTGTCAGACAGAACACAGGCAGACAAACATTGCTGCTACTGCTATGCTGCCCAGAACACCCAAGGCTGACATGTACTGACATTGGCACTAGAAAATAATTTTAAATGCTAGATTGTAATATGAAAATCTGTAGAACAATGTAGATTGGAAAAGCCGTGTACCACTATATTTCACTGAGTTTCATTAGTGTAATTCAAAGAAGTTTATTTTACGAATCCCCTGCTGACTCTGGGAGAGTGGTTTATAGCTGAAAAACTCCTCAAAATGTTTTGCAAAAGATCTTTCCCTTTACTGCTCAAAATTGTTATTTTCAAGAGAACAAACTGTTTTATGGTTAATGCAAAAATTTAACACCAAGATCAAACCTTGTGAATTACTTGACTGCTCTTCCCTGCATTAAACTTCAGTGAACAGATACAACTCAGGGGACTTAAAACCAGCAAAGAACATCTGGCTTTTGGTGCTAATAAAATGAGACTTAACTTTTTTTTTCTTGGTTTGGAAGGAAAAAAGGCTCATAAAATACTTTGGCTTTGTTATTCCTATTTCTACAGATCTTCAAAGAAACAAAAAAAGTTTTGAGCAATAACCGAAGAGAAAAAATGGCACAAAATGTAAATTAAATACCAAATTGAGAAAGCATCCATATTTTGAAGACTATTTCAGTATACATTTGAATTTAAATGCAGGCAAAATACTGTCCTGAACTACAGTGATAATGAGCAAGTATTTAGCTGAGTGCATAAACAGGCCCAAAGGCAGGAAGCTGAAGAAATTACATGGTGAAGGGGTAATAGTTAATCTTTTAATTAATATTTAAATCAATTAGTCCCCAACATCTACAACAATAAATTGAGAAAGTAACTATTTCTGCTAGGATTCTGTTAGGGTTTCCCCATACTCGTTAATTTCTGTTCTGTGATGTCAGTATCAATACTTATGCTCATTGGCATTGCATAAATTTTGTACCAATCTAATGAGTCACTCTGCATAGACAGAGCTTTAATTAAAAGTGGCATTGAGTATGAAAGGGTGTAGTTTCACTCCCAGTTGTACCAGTCAGCCCAAGAGTTACAACCAGTTAGGAAAGAGTGACTGGACTGGTGTGTTCAAGGAATCTGGCACCAAGGAGGAAGCACCAAAAGTATTTTCACAGAAGGAAAGAAGATGCATGTTCTTACAGTGGTGGAAAATTGAGGTTGAAAAGTAAGAAGTTTTAGATTGATGAAAATGAATGAATGGAAATGGATCGAAGAAAACGGATGCTTCATTCCCTTAACTCTGGCCTGCCCTGTGCATACGTATTTGTATACATCTGATGCAAGGCTTTCAGTTTTCTGAAGAATTAACAGTAGCATAAGAATCATTTTCACCATCATTATTCAATAGTAATGGCAACTATAGAGTAGTACGGAGGAGCCTGAATCATAGTCCACAAATCTTTGTCATCAATGCCATAGAAATACAAGGCTGAAGGAGAATCAATGTGTCAGGGAGAGTGCATCTCCTCCATAGTTCTCCTAACTCATTTTCACATCAAGGGACACCTTGGCCTAATGAGGATGATGCTTTTTCCTGGTCTTAAAATCAAGACTCAAACACAGTTAGAAGGAAAAAGGGATTTTACCTTTGTATTTATTTTAAGGATCCTTAGGTGCACACATCCAGGTGGAACGCACCGAAATGCACACTGCAATGCACACACACAATAGATTGAGTATAACATTATAGGTCTTACTAATTAGCAGACCTATCAAAGATTCCCCAATGAGAGGCTTGAGTGAGTCCCCCCTCCCCAAGGAGCCTTCCCCTGGATGGTTCTATCTTAGTTTACAGAATGTGTTCTGGAGAGGACCTTGGGGTCTGGGGCAGACTGATCCCTACCTACGAAGCTTCTAAAATGTTTGGTCTCCTAGTTGAACAAACAAGTCCAAGAATGTAGGCTAAAAAACATTAAGAATAAAAAAGCTATAAAAAGGTATATAGAAGGGGTATAAAAGAAAAGGCAAAAAATCATCATGGCATCAAAGATGACTATCAATATTGGGGCTTACTATGGGGTTATTTTGAGTTCTGTGTTTAAGCAACTTACTGAAACAAATGTTTGCTTTAAAATTAATTGAAAGCATAAGAACTTGGTTTATGCCAGTCAAATACTTGGATAATAATAATGTCTCTATTTGGAAAATTACTGCAAAAAAGGAAGTTCTGAAAAGCACTTACATCACTTACATCCTAATCCAAGTTGTACTGTCTGGGTGGACACTGCAAGGAGAGTGCTACTTTTCTTCCTTGGTGCTCTTAAACTCTACTGTTGAGCTCTGTGTTTGCTATGGGTGATTTGCCTGCAGGAGTCTTTCTGATAAAAATACTTGCAAAATGAGGCTGATAATTTCCTAAACTTCCTTCAAGTTCATATTCTACTGCTGCTTTCAGTTGTATAGATGAAAGCAGGGCAAGGTGCAATAAATCTGTGGACAGGAGGTTATCTGTTCAGTTACGAGTCTGGACATACACATCAGATTGCAGTGAAGGGAGAGAGGTAAAATTTAAATCTCAGAGCATCATTAGCTAGCATCCTAAAACTGAACTGATGAAAACAGAGGGTAACAGATCTGCGCATAATGGGACATATTCCTTAGGCTAAAAATTTCAGCTTTTGTTTGCTGTATACAATGCCAGATTTGGCTGAACATGTGAGCTGGTTAGAATATAGCTGCAATAGTAACATCAGCATCCTCATTTTTGTAACTGGTGTCATGACTAAAAATGACAAGCAGTTGGCATTTCTGGCTCATGTCTCCTCTGCGAAGTGCCATTCTTTAGGAGGTCTGGTGCTGCTGTCAACCACATCCTTTGGGCTCTTCTAAATTTATTTTGTCTTGTGGAGAAAAAATCTTACATTTTTTGGTGGAAACATGACACTCATCTGCTATCTTGGAAATACCCATAGGCTCTGGCTGGCAAATGCATTATATTGAGACTAATGGATTTTGAAGAGGTAAGTTATCACTATTCTATGTTCTAGAGTACAGATTTTCACTCCACTGATTTTCAATATATGGAAAATTCAAATACCGTTATTGCTTCACAAAGCTCCCCAAATGTGTCAGGTTCAAGGTGCAAGCACCAATACAAATTATTCCATCAAGTCTGAGGTAAAATGGGAAAATGGAGCACTTGGACCACTCGATGACTTTTGAGGGGTTTGTGGCCAAATTTTAGGGAGGCCAAGAAGTAGCAGACCTGGTTTGGTGGGAAATTCACGAGTTGCTCAGTTGCTTTTGCTATTTCCAAGAAACAGTGGTAACTCTGAGGGAATGCAGTCATGGTTACTTAGCACAGCCAGAGCCTTTCACTGGCATGTCGCCGTCTCCGAAACTTTGCCAAAAGTCTGAAGGATCCAGTGATGACCACCAAGTGTCTGACAGGCCTTGGCAAGTTCCCCTAATTAACTTGAGAGCCCTTGCAGAGCTTCTGTGCCTCATAATAAGTGTACTCAACATTTAAAGCCATGTTGCGAAGCAGATCTCCTCTGTCCCCAAAGGGGTTCCCCTTAATCTCCTCAGCCCTGCCGAGACCTTCAGCTGGAGAAACTCTGGCAGAAGGCAAATGCTGCAAGGAATTTCTAATCCTCAGAGGGACTTGTGCAGGGGTCTGAGGCAGATCTGGTAGGTTAACTGTTTGTGAAGGCCCCAAGAGTAGCTTGGGAAAAGGGGGGGGGGGGGGGGAAAAAAGGAAAAGGCCAAAGTTTGGGTCCAGTTGTAGCAAGCAGGAGCCCAAGATATGCTAATTAACACCACTGCCATCAAGGATGTAATCTAATTTACATACTTGGTACTGAATAAATTCTTCCATATGGCAGAGTACCAGCATTTTTCCTTGACAACTTTATCAAGAAGCTAATGGAATTTGCATGCAAAAGAAACTTTTTCCAGCTTGACTAAAGACAACAAACCCAGTAAAAGAAGTGAGAGAAATGCAGAAGGAAAAGATCATTCACTTACAGTGAAGTAGATATTAGCAAGCTAAGAAACAGTGTTTTAAATATTTTGTTAATGGAGCAGAAGAAAAACTCAGAAATGCTCTGCAATGTTCCCCAAGTAACTTGTTTCCTCATCTTCTTGTCCCAACTAAATCCATGAGATGGCCTTACCTTGTTCATCCTGTACATCCACCACTGCCAACTTGAGGCAGATGCTCAAATGCTCAGGTGCCCCAAATGAGCCAGATGCTCAGATGCTGTACTATTGGACTTCCTGATGCGTGTAAGCCCACAAATCCATCCCTGCCTTCAGAGTCCTGGACTAGCACATGATTCACTGTGTGTGGCAGCAGAGCTCCCCATACTGCATGAGAGCACTGCAGACTGCCTCAACAGTCATGTCATCTTCCTGGTGCAGGCCATCTCTCTTAATCAAATTGGTTCCTCCAAAACTCTGTGCATACCTCCCATTCAGCTAGAGGAACCAACTTTATTGACCACGGCAGCTGTTGAAGATGGCCTCAATGATGGGCCACACAATGGACCACACTGCTCTGAAGTGGCTCCATTTTTCTTTGGGCTAAGTTGGACCTCTGTGTTGGAAATGTTTGTCTGATCAATCACAAGCTGACCACCAAAGTGGCCACTGTGTTATCTCTGGGCATCAGAGGTCTTAGTCAAAGTCAACAGCGTGGTTTAGGAGTGAAGATCCTGATTCAGGGGGGCACTTTTCCCTAAGCATGAATGCCTTTCACACTGAAGCAGAAAGTGGTAGTTTGGGAAGATGTGAACTCACGTGGCCATATGCATTCTCCAGCCCTTCAGACACTTGCTGTCCTTCCCAAAGGGAAAGCAGAAAACATTAATGGTATGGTCCGAAAACATCCGCAAAGCAAATTCTGCCCCCATGGACTTTCCCAAAAGGGAATGCTCTCTGTTAGGAAGATGCTGGACTCTCTGGGATTTTCAACAGCCTTTTCTGTTGGGATCTTTGCCTGAAGCAAAGCTGCCTGAGAAAGGGCTACTCAATTTGCTGTGTAAGGCCGTTCACTATGGCCCCCCTAACTCAAGATATAGGACATGGCTGTCATTAAGTTATTCATAGTCTATCTGTAAGGGGTCAAGGATATGAACTTCACTCTCATATGTCCAATACATGCACAAACATGGTAACATACCCAAGCAAACCAAAGCCAGGACTAAATACCTAGCAGGTAGTACTGTAAGCTGAGCTGGGTTTAAATGTACCCTTTATAAGGAGCCCTACCCACTCCTTGCCAGATTCTAGTAATTTTCCCAACTGAAATGTAGTAAGAGTACTTATACAAGTGCTTAACCTTAGATATTTGTGTTCTCTAGCTCAGATTCATGCTTGAACACATTGCTGGATGCAAGCCAGGGCACAAGGCCCCTACTGAGGATCAAGCTTAGTCTAGTCATCATTCTCCTTTTTTACTCATTCTGATCTGCTGTGGAACAGATACTTCCATAATCTTCATGGAGCACCTGAGTTAAAGTCGCACGGCATTCTGCAGGTAGCCTTGCCTTGTCTAAGTTCTCTGTTTTTCTCAGAAAAGTCTTCGTAGCCAAAGGAGAACATAAACAGACTTATTCATATATGAAAGATCAAAATAAAAATTTAGTGTTAAAACTCAGGGACAATGGAAAATTTCTATATTGTTATAGATTTTAAGGAACAGAACCATGATTGGAGACTTGATTTTCAACTTTCCTTGTAGATTCCACCTTCAATAGTCTTTAAAAAATCTCGTTTGTTGAAATAGTTGAAATTTCATTTCAAGTATGACTCCAATTAAGCAAAATTTTTGTGTTCCTTTTGTTCTGGTTGGTTGTTGTCATTGGTGTTGTGCAGTTACTGTGTGAATTCAGTTTAGTTTATGAATATTCCAGAAAGTAGCTCAAAATCTTCGTTGGAAATAAATATTTGCACTTTCAACTATTGAATAACTCTAGTACTTTGTATTTTTAACATCAGTTCCGTGACAAAAATACGGAAGCTGAAGCAAAGCAATCCTGAATTTTTAGAATACTTCACTTCAAATGGATCATTCTGATGTTTACTGAAGCAGTCATAATTTCTCTTTTGCAAGACTTAAATTTTTGTTTTATCTATCTTTTTCTCACAGAGGATAGATATGTTTAGGATGAAAAGGACTTCTACAATATTAGAAACTCTTTGTGAAAGGGAAATTCTGAAAATGGACTTTCTTTAAAAATCTTCTAGCAGGGCAGGACTAGAGCAGGAAAATTATAAGGTGCCTGTCTATAGTAACTGGGGCCGATACAATCTGCCTTTCTACTGACCAGCGCAGGGTATTTTACTGCCTAGTATTGATACATGCAATTCTTGACATATGTGAAAACTGGAGCGCTGGAATGTACCCTGTCACCAGATCCCTTTGGCAGCAGTGCCATGCAGTCATGAGTGGCACTCATCCCCTCTGCCACCTGCACCTGGATGGGACCCCTGCCCTGGCTAAGGCCAGTGAGGCCACTCAGTTTACCAGCCCAGATATCACTTGGAATTTTAAACAGTTTTCCATGCAGGAGCACCCTGAGACAGCTGCTGTGGAGAGCTTTCAGCTTTGCTCCATGGACTCATCTTTAAGACTTCTGTGGAAATAAAAGACTTGGGGTTGTAGCTGCAAGTGTTTGAAATGTGGGCATGCACCAGTAAGGTAATGGCTGCCACTACAAGTCGCTGCAAAGTTTCCAAAACTCTTTGCCAAATACAGATATATTTGGTCTCCATCACTGATGTCTCTCTTTCTCCCATGCCTCCCGTTTCTGGCTGCTGGGACAAGGGTGCAGTCACAGGGGATGACAGGCTGCCTGGCTGCCTTCTCCTCAAGCATGTGAAGACAGAGGCAAACCTGGCTGGTTCACTGGGACCTTTAGCCCATCAAAAGCTTTTTCCTGCTACAGGCAACTTCACCAAAGGTCATCTATTTCTCATTGCTAAAACTGGCCAAGAGAAATCTAAACGGCGCTTGGGAAAGCTGGAAATGCCATGCAAAATCCTGACACCAGGAGAGGGCTGTACTTGTATCCCCATCTTTCAGCAGAGGTCAATATTTGCTGTGGTAAAGGCAGCTTCTGCTCTGTAACCAGCACTCGCTGCCTCAAACCAGAGCTGAAGAAACATCATCTGAGCCAGCACGGCCCTTATTTCTTTCATATCCCCCTTGTCAACAGTTTGAAAATGAGATAGCTAATTTTGTGCCTGACAAGAAAGGACGGATCATTTTCTCAGATGCTGCTATCAGCAGAGTCAGTGCTGGTACACTCTCTGAGGGAGTCCCCAAACTACAGGTTACTGGCAGGCAGACAAACGCTCACTGACAGCCATTTGTGACCAACTATGAAACACCATCTGCTGTAGTTGGAGGGAAGGAACATATCCAGCAAGTGATACCACTGTGAGAAATGATTTTGTGTGTTGACACACAGCAGTCTTTAGATAGCCCCAAAGAATAAGCCTATTTTGTTTTTCCAGATTTGTGTATGGGGAAAAGAAACATTTTCTCTTTTTGGGGGTCCGTGGGTGAGACGTCCTGGATCTATTTGTACTGGAGCCAGAAAAAGAAAGGGTTTGATATGTCTGTATTAACAGGTGTACTAAATACAACCATGAACTCAGCCAAATGCATCTTTAGCAATGTCACGTTGGGGGGTGAAGCACTATCTGAGAGCTAAAACACCCACTGGAGTGTGAATCTGCCATCAACTTGCTTGTGACATTGGGCAAGCCTCATCCCTTCTTTTAGGATTTGGCTCTCCGTTTTGAGGAACAGCAATAACATTTTTCTTCAAGTGAGTGTTGGAGGGCTAGGTAGTATTTCTTCAGACCTTTGAAATCCCTGGAAAATGGGAATAAATAAATTTTATTAAACTTCAGTGACTGTTGTCTGGTTCAGAGGCTGTTAAGTGGACAAACACAAATGCTTTGCCTTCAGGATGTGGAGGAAAAACAAACCACAATGAAACAAGACATTTTCAGACTTGTAAAGACATTCTTGAAAGATTAAGTGGCTCAAGTGCAAAAAAAGTACCCACATGTGTCCAAAATGCTGTCGAAAAGCAAAAGACTTCCCTTAGTAACTGACTCAGGCAGCAGATCCCAACAGCGTCAGGAGAAGGGATGCTCAGCTCCTTCACAGGGGGAAGGAATCTTACTTGCTCATTAACATAAATAAGGCATGCAGCCAAAGGCATATGCCAACTCTTCCCTCTATGGTCAGAGAACAAGGCTTTCATTTTTAAGAGTCTTAATAGTACTATGTCTCATGATTAAGTAATGAGAGCTGGCATCCAAAGTATCTGAAGTTCAGCTGATCTTGCATTATCCTTCTAGGCCCTAGCAGACTATTAACCAGAATATTTTCAAGCAAAATATTCAGATGCAAAAATAAAAGACACATCTTAAAACTGAAGATCAGTCTTAAAGCAGAGGAATATTAAATTATTATGGCAGATTATCATCTTATTTCTTTGAATTCTAGCAAAATTTTTAAAAACTGGTACATATATGGATGATTTTGTATTTTTATGTGTGATTTTGTGTGTATATGCACATACATAGATACATGTATGTTTTTCGCACCACTTCTTTCTGACCTGGCCTGCATTTCTTTGAAATTGCAATGATAGTGATGTTTGTCATCAGAGGCTTACAAGGATATACATACTGTTTTACTGTAGAAATTCTTTCTGAAGGTTAACATAGAATGTCTGGATTCAATCTCTTTAGGCCCATATATATATCGCATAAAATCAGCTATGGGAGGGCTCGATCCAGACCCTGTTGAAGCTGGAAATGCACTGTGTGCAGTGTCACCCAAACAGTAGGGTTTGGACTTCCCTCTGGCTCAGGACTGGACCCAGAGGTGGCCTGTGGAAGCCCAAACCCTGCACGTCCCCAAGGCAGATAGGAACAGAGACCAGAAGGGCGGCTGTAGCAGGGGCAGTGGAGGGGAGGCAAACCCACCTCCAGGGTCCAGCAGGCAAGGGGATGGGAGCACGGCCAGCCGGCTACAGGGGACGGGGAGAGAAAGTGGGATAGACAAGGGTTTTCAGGAAACCTTATTTATGATTTAAATATGCTGTCAGTGTGCCTGTGCGATATGAAAACCAAATCTAAACATTTGTCTGTAGAATCAGGTGATGACTGGCCCTCTACTGTCTCAAGGGGGGCAGGAAAATGGTCCGTGCACCTGCCACCTAATTCAGTTTAAAACCTGACACATTTACCAAGAGTGGGCTGGCATAATGAACTTCATTCATGCTGTCAGTGGAGTCAATAACTTATCCCCAACTGCTTTTGTCTCCCTGGCGGCAGTGCCTCTGATCGGGCTGAGGTACTTATTCAAGTAAAATTTATTTTCAATTGCAGGCCATAATACTACTGGCACAAGCCTTGCTTTGACAGAAGCTTTTGCTCAAGGCTAAACTATTGTTAAAGTTTGTGTCCATTGTCCAGGGTCTTTGATCTGTCAAAGCTGCTTAACAAGCTGGTTAAAAACTGTTTCAGATAACAGGTGTGTCCTTTGAGGATGCAGGGCCATTTTTCAACTTCTTTAAAAGACTAGTCCAGTAGCTGACTAAAATTTACATGTTGGTTGGTGGTGATATATGTAAAGCACTTTTAAAGCAAGAAATTCAATTTAGGGGTTTATTTCCCTGAAGTTCCTTGTAGTTTGTTGTTGGTTTTGTTTTGTTTTGTGGTTTAGGGTTTGGGGTATTTTTCCTGAGGAAGTAAAAAGATTTACAAGGTGTTTCTCTGTGGCCTTGGAAGTATTTAGTGGAAAAATGATTGAGGTGCTAAATCTACCAGTGGCACTACAATGGCACCCAGTCACAGTAAAGCAGTGTTTGAAGCAGCAAGCACCAGTGAACACAGCTAGGACAAAGCTTACGATGGAGAGGAGCGAAAGTGGGATCACATGGGGCAGGCTTTGCTGGGGTAAGCTCAGTAGGGGGACACACTTCCCTCCAAGCCAAAGCTTGCTTCAGTGCAACTGTGCTGCTCCAGCCCAACCCTGCCCCACCGCTGGCCCCTGGATCTGCTACCAGCTCTGAGAGCCTGTAGCATGGTTAGCCTCTACAGGATCTGCTCTTGCTATGTAGAAAGCCAAATTTCCGGGGGAAGATCCCCATCATATCTTGAGTCCCCACTGTATAAGCCCAGCCATTCATACATGGCCAATGGCCTGAAAAAAATTTCCTTTGAATGGTCCATATGTCAGCTATATTCTTCAGGACATGCAAAAAATGGTTCCTCCCCTTCACATATGTTTTAAAACACTACTGAGGTCCTGAGGGATTTAACCAGTTTTAACCCAACCTAGTTGGTTTTGTTTTTCGTGAAAAAAAAATCAAAAAAACATGTCCATGGTCATTCTGAAATACATGGGGCTGGCCTAAAAGTTTAGGGAAAAGGAAGGAAAACTCACTGTATGTGCACTGTGTGTGTTAGAGAGGGTGTGGAAGGAAGAGAGAATAAGCATCTTCAGGAATGGTTTTCCCCCTCTTCGGATCAATACCACCTAGTTGTGGAGCTGCTGCTACTGGGATTTTTGTCCAGACCAAGAATTTCTGTGCCTTTCCAAGTTCCAGTTGAGGACATAACCGGAGCAACCAATCAGTCATGACTTCCAAACCTGTGTGTTTCTGCAAAGCCTTGTCAGAGGCCGAGGAGGGAACTGATGTCAGCACTGGAGTTAGAGGTGTCTCATACTACCCCAGCCTGCTGACTGCAGGTTACTGCACAGGTACCCCAACTTCTCCACAGATGTACAGAGGATGCAGAGCCCCTGGAAGGTTCACTTGCAGCTCTGGCCAGGCAGCTTTGGTTGTACAGTATATCAAGCATCTCTTTACAGGCAGGCACTGCAGTCCCCAGTGCTGGTGGGCTGCAGGGTCTCCCCAGGAGGGAGCTGAGCAGAGGAGAGGCAGACAGCATCCTCACAGCTGGGGGCAGATCATGGATAAAACATGGTGTTTAGGAAACACCTGCCCATCTTTGACCTGCAGGAAATAAGCACTTTCAGACAGGGAGGGCACGGTCATCTTCAACAGAAAAAAAGAGCTGAAAGCTCCCCTTACACAGCAGGAAAGCTCTGAGACATATTCTCTTTCTTCCCCTGAGCTGCACCCAGCAGCTCCCCTTGCTGGAGAAGCTTGCGTACCTTGAGAGATGAGCATGACAAGCTGAAATAACTTTGCTTAAAAAGTGAGCCTGCTTCCTAGGCATATTTTTCTCAAACAATCCCATCTGAACCAAAAATCTGTCATCAGCTTTTTAGTTCAAGGAAGCTGGTGAATAAAACAAGCACTTTGTCAAATGTAGTAGTTTTATGAACATCCCTAAACTGAATCAAGAACGAGAGTGAAAAAGCAAAGCTTTTCGAATACCACTCAGCTATGCTCACCATTAGGATCATCACAACTGTTCCAAGATTACTTTGGCATGTGTCTGTGCCATCGATTGGCTTCAGAGATATGTTTAGAGCAATTCATTTTCAGCATTCAAATGTATCCAGAAAGATGTGAGATGGAGAACAAATTCCTGTTGTAAGGCTGCCACTCAACTATGGGCCTCTAAGCAAAGCTGTCCATGACTTTACTGGATGAAGCATCAGCCGCTACATCAGCTACAACTTGTTTTCAGCACCCCAGTGACCAAGTCCGTGTCTATGGGCAGGTTAAAGGTCTCTCAGTGAGGTAAAGACCTGTTATTGACCAGACACACTAAGGCAAGTTTTTGCCTTCTCTGTAATCTAGATTAAAACATTTTCTTCTCTGTGAAGAGGAATGTAGAGAAATCTCCTAGTCTCACCTCTTTTCTACATTTTTTCTGATGTAAATTATTAAATGTGATTGGTTTTTAAAGCTGATTTTCCCTTACCTGTTACAATCAGTGGGGTACCTTCAATGCTGTGTTGAAGCATAGAATAAGTCCCTGTTGTGATCTCTCCAGTGAGAAGAGTATCACAGTTGTGAACAAGGGGAATTGACTAACAGCAAACACTTCTGGGGAAAATGTGAGAATTATATATAAGGTAGCCCAAGGACTCCAAACCACTTAAACATTACAGCCCTCTTTAATATTACTATATAACAATAATTGTGACTTGCAAAGTAAATTAAGAAAATCTACGAAGTGGCGAATGTCCAGTGAGACCACCAGACTATTACAGGAGGGTATCTGTAGCTATTATTTGTCACTAGCTGTTATTTATATTGCACATGATTCAACAGATGGTCAGGCAGATGCAATGGCAAGGTGAGACAGCCACAGCAGAGAAGGCTGGAATAGAAGACGCTGCAGCTGGAGGAAGAGGGCTGCCCATGGAGAGAGATGGATGGAGCTGGTGGTCGGGTGAGGGGATGAGCAGGAGATATTCAAGCGACTGAACCTGACAGTCTCAAAGAAAGGGTCACCTGCTGACTGTGGGGCCCCACAAGATGTGGGACATACTGGGGTCTTCATGGGGGCAGGCCAGGCAAAGGAGCCTGCCCCAATATGACCAAGAGAGAAGGAACTGAAATGCTGATACTGCATTTACAGGAGAACTGTCCTTCTGCTGGATTGCTGGAAACAAGTTAACCCCAGATATCTCAGGTAAAATACACATGGGCAGAAGTGAAGAAGCAATCAGTGTTGATCTGATTCAGGGTATTTAGTTAGTGCTGGCTTTCTCAGTAGGCAGGATTTGGGGCAGAAACCTTGGACACCAAGACACTGTAAAAAACTGCTGTGACCCAAAAGCATGGATGGAGTGCTGCCAAACTGATGAAATGCACCAGTGGGAAGAAAAAAACCCACTGCAATATTTTAGGAAACACAATAAAAAAGAAAAAAGTAAAGTTTTCTCTTTGGATTATAGCTTTGCATTAGTAAGTTGAAATATGCTGAAACAAGCGAAGGATGGGGCACTAAGTACAGCTTGCCTGGTCTAAGCAGGTGGAAGGAAGAGACTAGTCCCAGGGGAAAGCCCTAAGCGTCTCATTCAGCTTGTGTCTGGAACCACTTTCCCACAAGGTATATGATCCCTACATAGCAGAAAGCAAAATCTCTGTGCTTTCCCCAGCTGCTCACAAATTTGGGAGTGGATTCATTTTTCTTGGTGGAGATTTGATGATAGGTGAGGAAGGGCTGTCTCCAGACATATGAAGAATTCTGATACTGAGGGCTATTTTATGTCTATGTGTCATATTTATGAACTGAAAAAGTGGCTGTGAAATGTGCGCCCGTACTGCCATGGCCATATTTTGCCGCAAATTGATGTGAAACCTGGAAGGGAAGAAGGATTTCTTGCACATGGCGCAAAAGTAGGAATAGACATTCTTCACAGCTTCATAGTTCAATAAACCAATCATGCACAACTGGGAAAAGCTAAGCATGGAAAGCCAAAAAGTAATGGAAAAAAATCAAATATTGGGGACCTTGATCAGTTAATAGTTCTGATAAATCTCTCACTTCACAAAGAAAATGTATTCTCCTGGTAATGTGGAGAGAAAGACAGACAGAGATGACAACAAGGGCAAAAGCTTTTTGTAAGGGAAAAAGACTCTCAGACTGACGACATCTATACAAAACATGCCTGTGACCATTACCTAGTTCTGAAGCCAACTGGCACAGACTGGCATGTGTCCACATTATTAAATTCTTGCTTTCCAGGCAGTGTGGCTGAACACAAATTGCCTGCTGGGATTGGCCTTTGGCCTATGCTATCCCCAAACCATGCCTGGGAAATGTTCAGGAGAATGCTAGCTGCTTGGAGCCAAAACATGCCAGGAACTGTTGTAACAATTTGACTCTATAAATAATTGAGCTACGCTGCCTGAGAACATTATGTAGCACTGGTTAATTTACTAGGAGAGATGAAGTCCATGATCCTAGCTTGGAATGGAACTCTTGGACATCTTTTATATGAACCCTGAGAAATGGAAAATCCTGAAGTACCCAACAGACACAAGAGTGCTGATGTGAGAGAGGCAGGCATCCACAACTGCACCTAAATCGAGTAAGAAAAAGCTCATATCCTGGCAGAAGTAATGGAAGCATGGAGTAGTGAGGATGTACATCTACACCTCTGGGAAGGGCAAATGGACCGTGCTGGAGCATCTAGGGGATAACAAACTATGGAAAGGAAGATCCTGAAGCTTTGAAAAGACTGTGTTCAAGTGCTTTTGCAGAGCATACCTCATCCTGCTTCAAAACTGAACACAACTAAACTTCCTAAAGATGGTCAGTGAGAAAGAAAAAGGGGTACATGCCCTGCTTACAGTATGGTCTCAAGGCAACAAGGAGCAGGTGGCCCAGAGGGCTGGTATGGGCTGGACCCTGCTCAGGAAGCACCCTCCAAAACACACAGAGCCTGTTGGACCTGACCACACCTGAGGGTTGGCTGGGCTACAGCCACCTCAGCGGCCATGGTCACAGCAGTCATTTAGAGAAGCACGCTGAGGGAAGGGGAGGCAGGGCAGGCAGCACATGCCAGGCTCCTAGGAAGTCTGCAGACCACTCCTGCAGGGCAGCAGGGACTCAGCTTGACCCATCCGTAGGCACCAAACGGCTGCCCCACAGTAACTGCTCTCATTTATTCCCTGCAAACACCGCATGGATGTGTCGAGACTTCAGTGACAGAGGTCTGGAAACTACTGCATCCACCTCCCATGGAAATGAAACCTTCAGACCCTCCTAGTTTAGGTCCTTTGCCAATTTATGAGACTCAGAGGTGTTCAGACCCTGGTAGCAGTCTGGGCCTTTGCATGGAGTTACCCACAAGGTTCCCATGGTTTCTAGCCCTGGCAGGTCTGTGTCTGGTATATTTGTAGCCCGCTTAAGTATCAGCACTTACATGGAGTGGTGTCAAACTCAATTCTCATTGTGCTCATGCAAACCATCATCCCGCCCATGACCACCACAGTCGTGACTAATTTCTATCACTGTCACTTGCAGTTTTAGGAGGAAAGCCGAGTGCTGAAGCTGGGGATAGAAGCTCTCCCAGTGAATGTTTCAAGCTGCCTTTCTCCTAGTGCTTGGAAATTCACTTGCTGTGTGAAGATCTGAGAGCACGGGCCACAGAATCCACCATAGCCAATTCCTCTGCAAAGCACGAGGTAGGGCAGCATAAGGGACAAGCTGCATTTTTAGTTGTCTACTTCCTGCATGACACTTAACAGATCTTTGTTTATCAACAAAAACAAAGTCTGGAAAGAGGATGTTTGTGTGGTCACATTATTTTTCTTCCTCTAACCTCGTGGATGAGGGTTTGCAACTCCCTCAGGTCAAAGGTCAGATTTTGTAAAAATACATTTTTAGTTGTGAAACCTTTCTCTGCTTTTTAAAAAAAACAAATGAAATCTCATGTTTTTCAGAGAACCACCTAACAATTTACAGCTGGAACACAGCAAAATAGCATCTGGTTCATGGTAGTCAGAGCCACTGGGTAGAAAACAATTAAAATAAAAGTAAAATATATAAAAAAAGAAAAAAGCACACACATCCCCAAAAAAAGCCCACAGAAATATGCAGAAAAGTAATTAAGTATTGTCAAAGACAGAATCTATTTTTTTAACACAAACATCAACTTCCTTTCGTGAATAATTTGTGAAATACTTCCTCTGGTGGTGTGACTAAGGCACTATTGCATCCTCATGTACATCCCTAACATGGGAGAGGGTTTTCTGGACGTGATAAATGCAATCGGAGACCGCAGCTCCTTTCCTCCCCTGTTTTGTGGAGACTCCACTATCTCTGTCTTAAAAATTGAATCTTACCTGCTTTTATTAGCTTACAAGGCATCATGACCAGGCCCTGTGCAAATATCTTGTTTTTTAAGGGACCCATTCATTTTTAAGTTGTGGGTCTCTACAAATCATCTTCATCCTAAATACTAAATCACTGCATTTCTTGTAGTTTTTCTTGTAGCCCCTCATGCTGCTCTGCCAGGTAATTTTCAAGAGGTGTGTGTCAGCAGCCACAACACTTTGGGAAAAAACAAACAAACATAAAAATATTGAACTAAAATATAGATCTACAGTTTTTTTACCAAGGCTATATAGAACCCTGTCCTGAACCTACAACAGCTTCAGAGACTTGGGGGACCTAGGCATAGATTTTGGTCACATAGCCTCAACTAATGATGCTAATTTTTAAGAAGTTTTGCCCATCAGCCAAACTTTACTCTTCTCCAGCTGCACTGTGCTTATTTACGTGCCTACTTCAATGTAATATCAAGCAAAAAGGGTTTGTTTCAACTTCAGAAGAGACAAATGAAGGGCATGAGAAAGAATATTTATTGAGGTAAGCAGGCTACCAGCACTTTCGTTCACCATTCTGGTGTCTTCAGTTCAGTGTCTCCAACTCAGCAGTTTTTGGATGCTGAGCAGTTGTTGGATGGGAGCACAGATACGGATACAGCTCCTTCAAAAATTGTATCACATCCCTGATGTGATGGAAGATTGGTAAGTCCTTTTCGTTTTATTCATTTGACCCTAAAACCTTTTATAGTTTTAATCTAACTGATCATTTGAAAAAACAGAGAACACAAAATTATCAACAATTAAACAACAATTAAGTTTCTTTTAAAAACGGTTAAGCAACTGGGGGAAGATCCTTCTGTGAATATTGGGGTGGTTTGGGGTTTTTTCTCTTTGGTTAAAGTGTAGCATTTTGGTCAAAGATTCCAATATGCAGATTTTTTTTGAGACCATTTTGTTCTTACTCTGTTTCCCTGTTCAAAATACATCAAGCTGGAACTTAGGGACGTGGTTTAGTGGTGAACTTGGCAGTGTTAGATTTATGATTGGACTCACTGGTCTTAAAGTTCTTTTACAACTTAAATTTTTCTATAATTCTGTGATTGTAAGGCTCAGTTCAGCCATTTAAACATAGGTATTTCCTGCCTCTGAGATGCCCTAGGACGTCTCACCTGACCTGTTCTGCTGGTCCAGTAAAATGTGAAGGTTCAGCAGGTTCTGGGTCAATTTTCATCAGTTCAGTGTGGATGTCTCAAGGTATTTCTAATGCACCAAAAACAAAGCAACAAACTCAAATCCTTCACTTTCACAGAACTTCGGTGAAAAATGTTTGCTTATATTTTAATATTTATCTTGTACTTAGCTACTAGTTGGCTGCTTCTGTTTCAGACCTGAGAAGGGGTTTGTGTGCCCCCAAAGTGCCTATTTCCCCCCTCAGTCTTGCCCCTTTGTTTTCCCTGGCAGCAGCACGATGTCATCTTGTGACAGCACTTTCCAGCTCAAATCCACACCTGCCTGCTTCTGCAGGAGAGAAAATGGGGCTTCAAAGAATAGAAAATACAAAATTTAAAAATTTGGATAGGCACAAGTAAGAAAACACAAAAGAAAGTTGAAAGGAGGCAGAGCAAGACATACATTTCAAGAGACGTAATAAACTCATTATTAGTTTTGCTTGGAGAGTAGGGCCCCAATCAGGGCAGCTGGGCAGGCAGACGAAGTCTGGACCTGGGGCAAGGGGTAGCAACCTATTAAAAAAAAATTACTCTTTTTTTTTCCCGTTTCTTTTTTTTTTCCCCTCTGTGACTTCAAAGAAAAACTATTTGCTCATTTGGTAATAACTGATGGGAACTGTGAATTACTGAGAAAGGCCCCCAGCCTGGTGTTTATCTCCTCACCAATAAATCTCTAAACTGAAGCAATGAAGCTAAGTACTGCTGCTATTTCTGCATTTTATTTCCATATTAATCAAAACACAAGCCTACTCCCACCTCTTCCCTGGCTCCACGTAGCTGGAGAAGAGGCGTGAGGGGACTGTCTGGGTTGGGCTTGTCAGGTGGGGGGTCTGATGGGATGGGAAGAGTGGGGGAGAAAAGAAACCCCACAACTTAGAGAGTTGAATATCAGTGCCTGGGGTTTTGGCTTCAAATTTGTGGCAGACCCCTGGAGGCAGAGGCAGTGGGGTCCTCCCCCATGGGAACTAGGAAGCACTGGGAAGGGAGGGCTCATAACCTTCCCCTGAGACAAGGAGCAGTATCTGTCTTCTCCACAGCACGGCTGTGCCAGGACCCAGCAGTCAGCAAGGGGATGTACAGTGAAAATGAATGGTGTCCATCCACCTCTGATATATATTCATATTTATATTTATATTCATATTTATGTATTTGTAAGTGTGTGTACATGTATTTTATATATGTACATGCAGACATTACTTATTTTAACGGAAGGAATTTCCTGAGAGCACCAAGCTCTCCTCATGTATCCCAGAAGCTGGCCGTCCTGTGCCATAGCAAACCACGCCGTGCCGCGCTCCCCACAGCCCAATCAGCGGGCAGGGACGAGCCCAGAGGGTGGACGCTGCCAGGCTCTGCCACCATCGGATCTTTCCTGCTTTCCTATTTCTATCTCTCAGCCACTTTCCCCCCCTCCACCCCCCCCCCCCCCCCTTATAAAATTTCTGTTTTGTTTCTTTCTCGTGTGTGTTTGTGAAGGGAAAGCCTTCCAAAGAAAACCCCAGCGTTTCCCCTTCTCTTCCCATGGGCAAGTCTCTCCAGAAGCTGTTCCGCTTTTGGTTGGTTGGGGAAGGGAAGGGAAGGGAAGGGAAGGGAAGGGAAGGGAAGGGAAGGGAAGGGAAGGGAAGGGAAGGGAAGGGAAGGGAAGGGAAGGGAAGGGAAGGGAAGGGAAGGGAAGGGAAGGGAAGGGAAGGGAAGAGAAGGGAAGGGAAGGGAAGGGAAGGGAAAAAGCATGAGGTGGCCTGTGCACCGTCCCCCCACCTTTGCTCCGCAGCTGGAAAACAGCCTGGCACTACAGGGGAATGCGGGCCAGAACCCGGAATGTCTGTGTGTGGCTGAGTGGGGATCAGATGTCCCCAAAGAGCGCTTTTGCTGAGGCAAGGCACTCTCCGTCCCCAGGACCGAAGGGGCCGAGCGACAGAGATTCTTTGGGGCGAGGCGGCACCGCCGGGGGTGACGGCGGGTCCAGGTACCCGACTGCCGACTCCTGGGCATCCCGAAGGGATGATTTCGTCCTCCTCTCGGCTGCCATTTACAGCCCAGCCCCGTCGCGGGCTCGGCAAGCTGTTGGCAGCCGCAGGTGGGGAGCAGCGCAGCAGAAGCAGTCCCATCCAAGGCTACCCGCTTGCCCTGCTCCGAGAGGAAGGATTTGGGGCCGGGAAGGATGCGGAGTCGGAGGGGATGGAGGATGCTGGCCCGGATGGAGCCGTGGCTTTGTGCCCCAGCCGTGCCAGCCCCGCATGGAAGGGTGCGTCGGGGACAGTCGGGTGGGCTGAGGAGGGGCCGCAGCCCCGCGTCCGGACCGGCGCTCCGCAGCGCGCTCCCCGCGGCTCCCCGCTGTTCTGCTGCGTTTCCCCCGCTCGTGTTTGCCCTCTTCTCACTTTCCCTCCGCCAGTAGCGCCGAGGGCTCCCGCTGCCAGCAGTGGGGGAGAGGGCAGTGTGCGAGAGTGCTTTGGCTGCCGGGGCCGGGCAGGGGCTCCAGCCCAGCCTCTCTCCCCGGGACGGCGGGGAGGGTCCGCGCCCTGCACAGAGCCCGGAGCTCAGCTCCCACCGCCCCTGGGGGTCACCCCACGGGCCCTTCCCCGACGACAGCCCTCACTGGTGCACACCATGGTCACCTCCCGGTCTTGCGCCCCCTCGCCGGGCAGTGCCGGACCCTCCGATACGGAAAGACCCTCCCTCATGCCTGAGGCCGGAGCGGGATGGAAGGCAGGCAGGCAGGGAGGGAGGGAGGGAGGAAGGGAGGCAGGCAGGCAGGCAGGCAGGCAGGAAGGAAGGCAGGCAGGAAGGAAGGAAGGCAGGAAGGAAGGAAGGAAGGCAGGAAGGCAGGCAGGAAGGCAGGAAGGCAGGAAGGCAGGCAGGAAGGCAGGAAGGCAGGCAGGCAGGGAGGCAGGCAGGAAGGCAGGAAGGCAGGCAGGAAGGCAGGCAGGAAGGCAGGAAGGCAGGCAGGAAGGCAGGAAGGCAGGCAGGAAGGCAGGCAGGAAGGCAGGCAGGAAGGCAGGAAGGCAGGCAGGAAGGCAGGAAGGCAGGCAGGAAGGAAGGAAGGCAGGCAGGAAGGCAGGCAGGAAGGAAGGAAGGCAGGCAGGAAGGCAGGAAGGCAGGAAGGCAGGAAGGCGGGAAGGAGGGAAGGAAGGAAGGAAGGCAGGAAGGAAGGAAGGAAGGCAGGAAGGCAGGAAGGAAGGAAGGCAGGAAGGAAGGAAGGAAGGCAGGAAGGAAGGCAGGAAGGAAGGCAGGAAGGCAGGAAGGCAGGAAGGAAGGAAGGAAGGAAGGAGACTGCAACATCTCTTGATCATCTTGCTGAATTATTGTAAGGATTTACTTCAGGGGGTGACTTTTTTACAATGTCATTTGTTAGTTCATGTTTTCGGGGAAAATACACATTCTTTTCATTTTCAAACATTTGTGTATGCGTGCCTATGTCTTAACGCTGGCTCGGGTGCTGCAGTAGTGCAGTCTGCTCACCAGCACGGATCACCCACAGGTGCCTTTCTGAAAGTTGTTTGGCATTTCGGTTTAAATGCCCCATCCATCCTTCCTCTGTCACTGCTCAACTTACGACTCAGAGGGAGTCGCCTTCTCCTGTTTCTTCGGGTCCCTCCCGGATATCCCCTTTCGCAGAAGGCAGGGGGCCGGGGTTGGCCGGGGGATGCCGGACCGCGCTCCCCTGTGCCGAGCCGCAGGGCGCTGGTAGCTGCCAGCCGCGCTCATCTCCACGGAGAACAGCCCCCCGCCGGAGCAGGACTGCCTTTCCCAGCTCTGTCCATCCTACCATTTCCCTCCCGAATAAAGGACTGAAAGCCGGATCTCAAAAAAAAAAAAAAAAAAAAAAAAAGTTACTGCCCATAGACGTCCCAGCGCCCCTCCCCAGCCCCTGCCCGCGGCCCGTCCTCCCGAGCCTGGCGCTGTCTGCGGGACTGGCCATCGGCTGGTGAATTCCTGACTGCTCCCAGCCCGCTGGGAAGCTGCCGGATCCTGCCCGGCAGCTCTCACACACCGGAGGGCATCAGGTTCGTGGCTGCTTCCGAGGAGGAGCTGTGCCGGCCTCCTCCAGCTGCGCCCGGGAAGTCCTGGCGAAACCCGAAGCAATCAACACGGAGCCTTTTCTCAGCTTCCAGTCCCGGACAAAAGCGAAACAGGCAGCATGGAATTAATTTTTTACTTTATTTGGAAATCTTATCCAGAAACACTGGTCAATAATAAATATATCGATAGTTATTATCAAGAATATATAAAAAATAAAGACATGGTGGTGTCTTTGAGGCCCCAACCGAAAACAAACAAACAAACGAACGAAATGAATAATAACATCATTTCAAGCAAACTCCCAGGAAAATATATCGAAAAGGAAATAAACAGCAACAAAGCTTCCGATTTAGTTATCAAATCACGGATCTGGCAGGAGCTGACCCCACATGCAAACCCAAACCATCGCAAAGGGAAAAAAAATAAAATGTTAAAAATTTTTTTCAAATTAAAAAAAAAAAAAAAAAGCAGCAAACACGAATAAACCCAAAGCCAATAGAAATAAGTACGCCAGCCAGCTGAACCAGGACACTTCATTGAGAGCAGGAGATGGGAGATTTGACAAAGCAGATCCGCAGGAGGGTTGTGCTATGTTTTGCACGATTTTCCTCTTTTTGGTTTATTTATTTTTTTCTTTTTTCTTCACAGAGTGAAGAAGAAAAACTACCGCAAACAAAACCGCATCACAACCAAATCTGTAAAAACAAAGCAAACAAACCAAAAAAACCCCACCAAACCACAAAAACCCCAAGCCATAAACCACACTCGAAAACTTTAGTGAATTCCCTCGGAAGTCCCTGTTGCCAGGGGAGCCGCCTGTGGTCGGTCCCCACGGGTGACAAGCTGAGGTGGAAAGCATGCATGCACTCTCTGGTCTACCTTGGGCTGCCGCTGCGCTGCCGCAGTCAGGTTTGGAGCGGGAAATTTCGGAGGTGTCGCCGTGCGAAGGGAAAGAAAGGAAAAGCCCAGGAAAAAAAGGGAAAAAAGCCCCAAACCGATTTCATCGTCTCTTGGTAGCTGTGAACACTACAATGACAACCATGTCTTTTTTTTTTTTTTTTTCCTTTTACATACATTTTAAGGAATCATTTACACGTGATTACCATCAGCGGCATTATTATTATTATTATTATCATTATTATTATTATTATTATTATTATCATTCTGTTTACAACAGGGACTTTTTTTCCAGTTTAGTATAATAAGAAAACATCGCCCGCGGAGCCGGGTAGAACATTACCTTTGCAAGGTCCTTACTACACTAATCCCATGTTACAGGGGCTTGGCGGGCGGGGGCAGCGGGGGCAGGTCCGTCGGCGGCCCGGGGGGGACCGACCGCAGCCCCCTCTCCGTCCGTGGGAGCGCCGGCTGCGACGCAGCCCCAGCGGCCGGGGGAGCCCCGCCGAGTCACTTCAGGAGGTCCTTGGTCTCCCCCGAGATCCTGGCCATGTTGGAGGCGGTGAGGGCCGAGAGGTGGGGCGGGGGAGGCATCTGGCAGATGGTGCAGGGGCACGGCAAGCCCGCCCAGTGCTGGAAACCGCTGCCGAGCTGCAGGGCGGGGGGTGTCGAGGGGGTCTTGAGCAGGGAGTGTGGGGGTCGGATGGTGCCGATGGCCGGCAGGGAGGCGGAGAGCGAGGAGGAGGTGTTGGCGGAGGACAAGGCACTGCCGAGGATGGGGTGCACCTGGTGCACAGTGCCGGCGGCGTGGGGCGGGTGCCCGGCAGAGTGTCCCACCGTGCCGCAGTGAAAGGCCGAGTGGTGTCCCCCGTAGATTTCCCCAACTAGCCTCTTCATCTCCTCCAGGGAGCTGGTGAGCATCAGGATGTAGTTTCTGGCTAGCAGGAGGGTGGCGATTTTGGAGAGTTTTCTCACAGAAGGTCCATGAGCGTAGGGCATCACCTCCCGCAGTCCGTCCATGGCGAGGTTGAGGTCGTGCATCCTCTTACGCTCCCGGCCGTTGATCTTCAGCCTCAGCTGCTGCAGGTCCTGCTCCGAAAGCTGCTTCTTGATTTTGTACTTGCTGCCTTCCCCTCCGGCCTTGGAACCGTTCCTGGTGAGGCCTTCCCCGGACATCTTCTGCACCAGATCGTTCTGGGTGGAGGAGACAGAGTTGAGCCGGCTGTCTTGGTGGTGGTGATGGTGGTGGTGGTGGTGGTGGTCTCTCAGGTACATCTCATCCATGTCTGGCGAGGAAGCTCTGCTGGAGACAGAGCTGGAGTCAGAATTCATTGTATTCAGGCTTCTGAGCAAGAAACTCTTCCCTGCTCTGGAGGTGGCGGAACAAGACAACTCTTCTTCAAAAAGCAACAAAAACAAAACGAAAAAGAAATAAATGGGCGGCAGGGTCTGCCAGCGAAGGGCTGGAAATGCTGGAGGAAGAGGGAAAAAGCCCCTCAGCTCCCTCTCTCTCCAATGTCTCCTCTCTCTCGCTCCACCCGGTTACTCAGCCTGTTTACAGGATGGCTAGTTAGTGTATGCTTGGACTAACCTCAGCCTGAAAAAGAGGGGCTTTTATAGAGCTGCAGCAGAGAGCAGAGACAAAAGGAGCCCTCCTATGTATAATGGTCTAGTTAGGATGACGTGCCATTATTCAGGGCGGTGCGCTTTGACTGTCCCATTTAGCAAGGACCCCTATTCATATTCATTGTGGTGCCACCCGGGACACCTCAGCCACGGACCATCAGGAGTCAAGGAGACACAAAACCCCTCTGATTGACACCGCACACTCATCGCTCCGTGTGAGCGCCTTCTCCTCCCCCTGCCTCCTCATTTCCAATATAAAACCTCATCCCGTCTACAGTCGGGAGGCAGGGGGCTGCAAGGGGCTGCGCGCCTGCTCGGGGCCGGCCAGCAAACCCCGGTCGCGGGCGGCAGCGAGCAGAAGCCACCCGGGGAAGTCCCTCCGCTACGGCGGGAGGGGTTGGGGGACGTCGGTCGCCCCCGTCCTGCAGTATGCCCGGCTTCAGCCGCGGCTCCCCGCTTTGTTTGCCTTTCCCTCTCCCTTTCCCTGTCCCCCGTCGGCCGGGGCGTGTGGTGCGGCACAGGCTGGCCCTCGCCTGGGCGGGCTGGCCGCAACTGCCTCGTACCTGGGTAGCCGCTTTGTTTAAACGAGCGATGATGACTCGGGCATCAGCCGCGGGAAGGTGCGGGCTGGGAAACCCCCTTCCCCCCGGGCCAGTGACTCCTTTTAAATAAACGGGGAAAGCCAGGGTGCGGCGGCAAGCCGGTGTGCTTGGCGGTAGGAGGGGTGGCCGGCAGCCCCTGGGGCTCCGCTGACCTCGGCCTCCGGCGGGGGCGCGGCGCGGCGGGGCGGCCGGAGCAGCCGTCGGTGGGACCGAGAGGGCCGGGCCGGAAGCAGGCGGGAAGGGAGCCAGCTCGGGGGGCAGCGCTGCAAACATCCCCAGGCGTTCGCGCCAGTAAGTAGATGGGTCCCGGGCACCGCCGCAGCCGGCGGCGGAGCGGGGAAGGGAGGAGGGTGCGTGGGGCCGGGATGGTGGGGACTTGACCGGGCAAGGCGGGCGGGGCACCTGAGCAGGTGTCGCCACCTTAGCTCTCGGCCGAGCCCCGTGTCTGCCTCTGCCCCGGCTGCGGACTGAGCCGGCGTGGCCGCCTGCGGGGTCTGCCGGGCTGGAGAGGTGAGAATCTCCCTGCGGGGACGGCGGCAGGAGCAGTCTCCGTGTCCGGGGAAGGGCGTGTGGTCGTCCACAGGATCTTCCCAGCCCCCGGTGGTGCGTACGCGATGAGTGCGGGGCTGTCAGACCGGACGGGACGGGAGCCACCCGCGGCACCCGTGGAACTCCCGGAGCCGGCCCTGGTGCCCCCCTCTCTCGGGGGAAACCGACGGGCTGAGCGTCCACCTTCCAAAAGATGCTCAGGGCCCGGAAGAAATGTTGGCAGGACCTCGTTCCTCCATAGTGTCCGGGCCCCGAGGAGGGCGAAGGGTCAGGAAAAGAGGGATATTTTCATCCGATTGAGTTTAACTGTGGTTAATCTGCTGAGCAAAATTAAAGCCTTCTGATTGTAACACTGTCAGTAAATCCTGCGGTGAGAAGAAAAGAAAAGAAAAGAAAAGAAAAGAAAAGAAAAGAAAAGAAAAGAAAAGAAAAGAAAAGAAAAGAAAAGAAAAGAAAAGAAAAGAAAAGAAAAGAAAAGAAAAGAAAAGAAAAGAAAAGAAAAGAAAAGAAAAGAAAAAAAGAAAAGAAATATGGTTTAGTAGAATATATCAATAGTAACTGAACTCGATCTCGGCGTTATCCCGCTTCCACCACGAATGCCGTAAACGCCCCTAGACTTTTCCTCATCTCACAGATTTCCCGGACATACAGGCAGGAAACGTGGCCGGCACGGAGTCCACAGCGCCGTCCGACCCCACAGAGCCGGGCGCCGCCGGTCTCTGCACCCTGCGGAGCCGCTCTCCTGGTGGCTCCTGTGGGCTGCCCGCTCCTCCCTGAGTCCTTTTCTCCCGTAGAACTGGGGTGAAGCAAATGAACAAAAATTGATACGGTGACGGCGACAGCGGCAGAAAACCGCGCAGGATCGGGGAAAAACCCCTGCCCCGGTTTGGAGGCTGCTCGAGGGACTACGGCTCCCACCCTTCTTCTCCGCGTCTGCCGCTCCGGAGCAGACGCGCACCTTGGTTTGGGGAAGTTCAAGTCAGACCGGGACAGAAAAGAGGAAGGCAAAAAGACGCCGTCGAGGGAAGCAACAGGAGGGGTCCTGTCCTCACCTCCGGCAGGGAGAGCTGCTCCTGCGAGCCCCGCTCCCCTCCAGGCTTGGGGTTTCCTCGGGATGGGGCCGGGGGTCTATGCCGGACTACGGAGCCGCCGGTGCACTGCAGGGCGAGAGGGGCGGGCGCTGGGACGGGAAGAAAAGGTGGACTTGTCACTCGAAGGAATATTACTAACCATTTTCTCTCCCCTTCCCCGGCGATGTCGCTGCTTCCCGACGTCCCTAGCTCGGCTGTGCGGACCAGTCCCCCCTGCACTGCCGCAACATCCCCCTCACGGGACAGGGAGGCTGGACTCGGCTCCGCTCGGGGTCGCCTTAGAGCAAAGGAAGGATTTGGGAAAGATACGAGAGGTTAAATCCCGAGCACAGGGAGCTTCGCCACGAATGTCGTTTCGGAAATAAGAAGCCCTTCTCCTGCACGATTGCTGGTAGTAACATTGCCTGACGCGTCCAGCCTCCCTTGCCGTTTTCTTTTGCAGCTCAAAAGAAAGAAAAAAACAGATGAATAAAGGAGAGAGAGACAGAGAGAGGAATAAAGGGAGAAAAAGGGGAAAGAGAAAGAAGGAGAGAAAGAGAAGAAGAAAGGAAGAGAGGAAGAGAGAAAGGGGGAGAGAGAGAGAGAGAGAAAGAAAGAAAGAAAGAAAAAGAAAGAAAGAAAGAAAGAAAGAAAGAAAGAAAGAAAGAAAGAAAGAAAGAAAGAAAGAAAGAAAGAAAGAAAGAAAGAAAGAAAGAAAGAAAGAAAGAAAGAAAGAAAGAAAGACAAAAAGAGAAAAAATGAGAGAGAGAAAAAGGAAAGGAAAGAGAGAAAGAGGGAAGAAAGGAAAGAAGGAAAGAAAGAAGGAAAAAAAGAAAGGCACAGCAGAGCGGTGCGTGGGAAATGTCACTCGCGGGCGCAGCCACGTGGGAGCAGACCCGCCCGGACACTTTCCGGCTGAGCCGGCGGAGAGCGGCGGGGCCGTCCCGTCCCGTCCCGTCCCGTCCCGTCCCGGCGGCGGGCGGTGGGTGCGCTCGGCGGGCGGGGGTCCGCGCTGCCTCGGGACGCGCTGGCTGCGCTCGCCGCTGTCGCTCCGCACCGGACAAATGCCCGCCATCCCCTGGCCAGGGCCATTCGGGATAGGGCTGCGGAGAAGTCACGGTTCAGTCAACAGCAGAACTGCCCCTGACGGCACAGCAACGAAATTAACCCCCGGGAGTGAGAAAAACAAATGTTTTACTATTCGAGGAGTCGGAGAAGGTGAAAAATACGGCTAGGTGGTAGCTACATCAAATTAACGTGCTCTTTCCCACCTTTTAATTCCCGTTTTCATAAAGGCAGAGAGATTTAGTGAGGAAGGGAAACGTGCTTTTTCTGGAAAGACAAACTGCTCGGGGAGACTCAGAGTGCCAGGTGCAGGAGTGCCCCGTCCCGCACAGCGCCGGCACCGAGCCGGACCGTGGGGCACTCAACCCACTGCTTAACCCGGCCGCTGCTCACGGGGAGGATTTTGAGTTTAGAGCCTACTCCGAATGGAAATCGTGCGTTTTCAAATACTGGATTTTAGTGTTAACGGATGCACTTTAAGGCAGTGCCCGATTTTGAATTATCATAGTTTGGTATGGAAATTGGATGTACTTTGCTCTTGCATAGTGTCACTATGACAGAATATTAAATCTTGTGCTCCCCTTGACTTTACTGGCCTGGTCAGCAGCATAGAATCTAATTAGTGATATCAAAGCTGTTTACACCGGTGTTACATATTTTTCTTTTGGGTTTATTAGAAGCCTATTCGTTTTTATGCTTTATTGCTACTCGTTTTCGCTATCTCCGCTTGCTTTTAGTTTGATTTTGACATTTGACAACTGTGCTGTCAGTATAAAAGTAGTTATAACTGTTAGCACCACAAGTAGCTGTTGATACAATGTAAGAAGCCCAGAACACTGCATTACAAGAAAGCTCTCAGCTGGCTCCCTGTGAGAGAAGTGCTGCTACGAAGGGGTTGTGCTGCACCGCACTGGGGGCTAAAACTGAAATTTGCTTTTTTCTAAACTGTGCACATTTTATTTTAGAGAGGACAGCTGAGATTCCCTAACCGCATGCTGTTTTTGCTCAAGATATATTAATGGATTTCATTTAGATTGACGGTATAATTCAGATTGATGGCATCTTGTCATCTGACACTTTGACACTGCCAAAGTGAATAGGCTGAAAGACTGTTTCAGTTCTTGTGTTTATCATGAATTTGCTTTCTGGTAGCAGGGCAATATGAGGGCAGTGACTGCAAAGGGAAGAGGAGGCTGTCCTGGCTGCTGTAGTCAAATTCTGCAGGCATATGGACCTGGAGATAATACTCCTCTGCCTGGATGGAGAAAAATTCTTCTCCATTCATATAATTTTAAATTCGTTGGCAACAAGGGGTCAGAACAAATTCTTCCCATTCTTTAAGTATGAAACTGGAACACTTACTGATATCTTCAAAGTATCCTGTGGAAGATAACGGGATCAGGTCCATACCAGGCGCTGCTTCTGGACATAATTTAAGCTTAAAGGAAATAACTGACAGACATTCCAGTGCAGTTAATTAAGGATGATATTTTATTTTCTGTATTTAAATACAGATTTTCAAAACTTCCAGAATAAATATGGCACAAAACCTTAGTAATAAAATCTAAAAAGTCAAAGACTAATTAATTAGAGATGTGCAAATTGTTAATCCTCTGATATATATTTGCTACCAAAAGTAGGAAATTGGTTTCCACAAACAATAAAAACCACTTAATCGACAGTTTTAATGTAATTCCTTTTTTTTCTTTTTCCTGTAGTGACTGCACCTGAAACCTGCATTTTATACAGAGAAAAGATTTTAGAAAATCAGTTTGAATGTTTGTACAGGCATCAGACATGCCATCACAATAGCCAACAGTGAAATATTTTTCAGTCTTTGGAATTCCAGAAAAAAAAACCCAGAATAAACTTGTCAGTATTATTGAATATGCATCCACTAAATTGTTTAATTTTAGCTGGTTGGTAAAACTTGCAGTGATGCCATGATGATTTTTTGCCTTTTCTTTTATACCCCTTTTATACCTTTTTACAACTTCTGTATTCCTAGTGCTTTTTGCCCACATTCTTGGACGTCTTTGTCAAGCTAAGAGACCAAACATTTTAGAAGCTTCGTAGCCGGGGATCAGTGTGCCCCAGACCCCAAGGTCCTCTCCAGAACACATTCTGTAAACTAAGAGAGAACCATCCAGGGGAAGGCTCCTTGGGGAGGGGGTGCTTACTCGAGCCTCTCATTGGGGAATCTTTGATAGGTCTGCTAATTAGTAAGACCTATAATGTTATACTCAATCTGTTGTGGGTGTGCATTGGGGTGCATTCAACCTGGACGTGGTGCACCTAAGGATCCTTAAAATAAATACAAAGGTAAAATCCCTTTTTTCCCTTCTAACCGTATTTGAATCTTGATTTTAAGACCTGGAAAAGGCATCAGCATTACCCCTAAAATAGAGCCACAGAGCTGAGACTGTGATACACATTTCGCCTGTGCAGTGCTCAGACACTGGTGCACACTTCAGGCATGCCGAATGGGCTAAACCTGAAAGTCCTGGCAAAAAAACCTTGTCACATAGTTTGGAATCACATCTGGCGTGTCACAGTGTTGAAGGATAATAGTGCCGCTCAAAGGCCTGTATTTATTTTCACTTTTGCCTTTATGTTCTGGCCCATATTCACACTAAAATACTAACATTCTCAAATGACCAAGTTTTCTGTTTATTTCTGCCCTTCCATGTCACTTGCAGTTATTTGCATTCTTATTACTGTGAACTTTCTTCATCTATTAACACTTGATACCAAACCTCACACTGTGACTTTTAAGAACCCTCTCCCTCACTACTTTATTAGATAATTGATGATTACCATGTCAGTCTTTAAGTCACATAGGATATTTAAATATCTGCTGTAAACAGAGAGAGCTCCCCTCAAGCTCCCCCCAAATCCTGCCCATCAGAAACCCCAGATGCACTGCTGTTAAGTAAGCTTCTCAAATATTTACAGTCATCTCAGTGTAAAAGCATTGGTGTTCTAACAAATAAAGATTGAAATGCTTTGCCATCTCAGAAACAAGCATAATGCAATTTAGTTTTCATAGCTATAGTGAAAACAAATAAAGTCACAGAAATTATTGAATAATTCTTCTACTACACATTCAAAAGCATGGAAGACTTGCTAAAGAGAAAGAAAAAAAATCCTTGTCTCATTTTGTATCTCAATTTTAAACAATGCATGTTTCCAGTGAATATTTACAGGTTGATAATAGGCTAGTACAAATTCTAGAAGACACAACAAAAATTATCTGCAGTCTATTCACAAACCTTTGCCATGTCTCAGTGTTTGGGGATGGGCGTATGGACTGCCTTCACTACCCTTGAATAGAAGTCTATTGTGTGGGCTTGTTCCATTGGGATCAATGGGACGACATGTGCAATGAGATGCTAATGAACACCAGAAATGATGGTAAAATCTGGCCTGGCTAAGGCATAAGGCTGTTTTTATAAATCGCATCTGAGTCTCTTGCTATACTTCTTTCAGCTGAGCTGTTGAAACTCCAAATATTCAGGGAGACTTTGCTATATGAGTTTTTTGCATCATTTAATTCACATTTTCCCACCCTTACAATGTGAATAATTCTCCATTCTCATCTTGTTTAAAGTTGCGGCTGAAGGCAGTCCATTTTCAGTGACAATTGCACTGTTAATGTAAATGTGATTCCAGAAATGGAAAATAAAATACACTAGAGGAAAATAACATCAAACACAAGTATAAAAGAGAAGAATGATGGTCAGAAAGCAGACACACGGGAAAGGATAGTGTTGGTAGCGTGTAGCCTGATGGCCATTACCCCACCACATCTGCAGAACTCCCTGTCAGAAATGTTCCTGTCTCACATAAGGGGAGTGACAGCCCCAGCCCAACTCGGACAAGCCCCCAGGCAACAGTGCAGCTGCAGGGGCAGTAGTGCCTGGTGAGTGCTTAAAGCCAGGCACAGGGCTGCGGGGCTGGAGGAGAGGGGTGGTTTCCTTGGTCCTCCCTTCAGCCTGGGCTGGGACACAGCATGTGTCGTTTGAATGGAAAACCTACAAACCTATGGATATAACATTGGGAGCCTGTAATTCCTGGCAGCTTGGAGCAGGCTTAGAAGTGCTCAGACACAATAGTATTGAGGATCATAAAAGTCCCACCTCTGTCTCTTAAAAGAGAGAGAGAGGGAGAGAAGACAAGGTCCACCAACACCATCTTTTCTCACCAGCTTATGGCAGAGGTTAATTATTAACTATCAAAACATTGACAAACTGTGGTGTTTGTTTGCTTATTATGAGGCCTGTCAGGGCCAGAACCAAACTTTACTGAAGCTGACTGATGTCTCCTGGTTTCAATAGACTCAGAGGTCAGGCCCCTAAAATTCAAGTCACCAGTGCTGTTCCTTGCAATAAAGAATGAGCGAGCACTTTGAGGAAGTGCTTAATTACTCCAATGAGATCATTTAGTTTTTAAACAAAAATGCTTTAATTGGGGCAGACCGTTTCATATTTTTTTCCCAAAAAGGAAATCGATTAGCAAAATGTTAATAATGAGATTTTAAAAGTGCCCATGCCAGCCATAGACACCAAGCTCAGCTAAGGGAGCTCACATTTTCTTTCCAGATGCCAAGGCTAAGCAAAACTGTTTTCAGGGAAGGACCTATGGATGGAACTCAGGTCATCTTCTCTAGTTTGCTAATACCACTTCTGTAATCATTTTGCCTGTTATTCTTTTGCAGGCAAACCAAAGGTGGGTGTCCAGTAGCAGCAGTTTCATGAATCCAGATCTAGCCTGAAGCCATCATCTCTGTCAGGAAGACACTTCCTTGCAGAGGTGCTTCGCTGGGTCCCTGGTGAACCACAACCGTCATATGGAACTCACTAGCTTCAGATGCTGCCAGCAAATGTAATTTAGAGAGGAAATACATGGGATGTGAGAGATTCCTTGGTGGAAGTTAGTGCCCCATATCCTCTGCCTCGCTGTCAGAAACACTGGTGACAGGGAGCCTAGGATGGAACAGGATCTTGGGAGTTACAGCTTCTCCTCAAGCAGTTTGTACACAGCAAAACAAACAGCTGGCACTGCTCCTATGCTACACTGTGTTTTTCAGGTAATTTGTATACTCAGGGAGGTAAGGGTTCTAAGGTTCTTCCAAACAAAAAGAATATATTTCTGGAGTGGGATGACACACATAATCCAGTCTTGCTACCAATTACTGCCTGTAATATGGCAGGAAAAGCAGACTCAAAAAATATGGATACACTAAGATGTGTAAAACCTTCTTTAAGGGGCATACTGTGTAAATATCTTAGATAGATAGATAGATAGATAGATAAAGACTGGGCACCAAAATCAGAACTACAAAAGGTAAAAGGAAAGCAGCAAAAAACTATATGTATTTTTAATTTTATAGCTCTTTATGACTGATGATAACAGATGCAGTGGGAAGTAATTATTCTCACCACTTCTGAAAATAAAATCCAATTTGAAATCACGTTCATAGGTACGTATGTTTTGAGTTGTCTTCTCATCAGCTTTGTTACTAAACGAATCTCTTCTCCACATCTGGCAGGTACCCAAAATGGATAATCAGCATGTTGCAGTTCAAGATTTTGCAGATATCACTACGTTTTTCCTAAATTGCAGAGGCCTAGTCTTGCACCATTAGTGTATGTGAACTATTCAGAACTCCCTGAAGATATGGGGAGCATGTACAGACCTGATAACCTCCCTGGTTTTCAATATTTTAAGGATTTCTACCTATCTGAAGTCCTATAGATCTCTTTCTATACTGCAAAATTTTGTGGCTTTCCAAAATCACTAGAATCCACACACTTAGTTCCTTTAATCTGGATATTTATGGCACCCTTTCCCATGTATTTTTATTGAGGTAAGACTTGGAGTTGCAAAAATAGCAAGTTAACAAAATATCAACTCAAACTTGATGCATTTTACTAATGAGAAAAAAGACCCACTGGATTTAGTACTGCCTTACTCTGGTATTAGTAAATTCATATTAAATATACCGGTATCAGCTAATACTCACTCAGGACTCCATGACTTTTAAAGATAAAAGTAAACTGAAATAACTAAGAGATCATCTTTGTTATTTTAGCAACATTTCAGTTTTCTTCAGCTTATTTAATATACTCTGAAATTTAATTTCTGGGCCAAAAATTGTAAAACAAATACACACTTATTGGAAATTTTTTAAAAATCACTTAAAGGACATTCTTCAGGGTATAAAAAGTTGGTGGTTTTTTTCTGTTTGCTTGATTTTTTAATCTGGTTGTATATGGTCCTGTCCCTCATAAGTAACAGCAAAAAATATAGTATTCCACAGGAGCTTTTATCCTAGTGAGCAGAAAGTGAGCAGAAAGACTGAACAAAAGAATGAATTAATTAATTAATTGATGAATGTATTTAAGTAAGGCTCCACCTGCTCTGCTTCAAAAATCTCTCACTGTACTGCAGAGAGGTTTGTTACACTGACTAGTATCAAAGCCTTCCTCCTGATTTTTGAACAAGATGATTTGTTTAGGCAGAGAGATTGCCAAAATGCAGGCTATGCAACACAGATTCTGCCTTTGCTGATGTGTCTAATATCAGGAAATCCCCAACTAAAGGCAACAAGGAAGACAGTCTATCTAAAATGAAATGGCAAAAAGTAGATTTTCCCACTGCTTTTTCAGAAATACCTACTGCACTTGTTTAATCATAAGATTTGTCTTGCTAGTATGAACAGTTTACTAACGTGAAGAACTTCGTATGAACAAAGGCACTCTTTTAGGAATTTTTTGCCTTTATGTTCTAAACCCAGTGATGCTTTCTTGTCTTACATCAACAGACAAGATATATGGTAACAAACTTCACGGGACAGGACCCTGAGTTGCCTGCCAGACACCAGCAGAATTTGACAGAAGTCTGCAGAAGGGCTGCTCTGAAAGAGAGAGTTGTAGCTCCTTACTGGGGTTATGGCAGAGCCCCACCGGTGGCACCGAAGGGAAAGAGTTGGTGGCTAAGGGGTGTTGGATTAAGAGGGGTGGGGGTGGGATTTGTGCCCCCCCCCCCCCCCCCCCCCCCGTCCCAGACAAAGGTCCCTGTCCCCCGCAGGAAGGTGCTGAAATGCAAAGCAAGCTCCCCGCTCCTTTTCTCTCTCTTGGTGGCATTTGGAAGTGTAAAGCTTTGAATACCAATTGCTTGAACTGGACATATGTGAATCTCTTCTAATCCTACTAATCCCGTCCCCAAGTGCTTCTTTGTATGTGGAGGCAACACACATAGATCTAAGTGAAAGTGGCCGTAATCCTGGAAATGTGGAAAAATGTCCCAGTGTGGGAGTTGGGAGAGGGAAAAGCTCCCCAGCGGAGGGAACCTGCTGGAAGAGCATTGTGTTTGTGGGGTGAACGAGGGGCAGCAGTGGGGGCAGGGGAGACATGAAGGAGAGCTCTCACCTTCCCTGAGCCGTGAGGAGGAAAGCAAACCCACCCAGCAGGAAAGCTCCCTTTGCAAACAGCCATCGCACACTTGAGCAAACCCGCAGAACTGAGACAAAGTTTCCAAACGCTGGGAAATTCACCCACCGGCCGCTTTCAGCAGAGTGAGCTCAGCAGGCAAGGCACTAATGTGCTGACTTCATTATTTCCCGACCTCGCCCCACTGAATGGCAGATTTTTGTAGGGAACAGTGCACTATCACTCCATCCTTCCCTGGCCACAAAGATGGGGAGAGGAGCCGGGATCATGTACCCAGTCAGAGGCCCTGGGTCTGTCTTGGGGAGGGATCCTCTTACCCTGCGCGGATGTGAGAAGTGGGCCGCGTAAGCAGATCTCTGCCGAACAGTGACCAGGCAGCAGAGACGGAGTCAGCTTGCAAGTGACCAGATGTGTTATTCAGTCAGCCTCTCTGAAAACTGATTTCAGGCAACAAATCCTCTAACTTTACATAGGTAAAAGGATAGAGACGGCAGAAGATTCTGTGTCTTTGATTCAACACTGAAACCTCAGCATATGACCAGGCTGTTATTTAAAATTAACATCCACCTGGATACTAACAAACCCTATGGGTTTTCCAAATATACAAGTCATATAATTCAGCCACACGAATTTCCCAAATGTCAGGCAGCTAATTTACATTTTCTTGGCTAGTCACTGAATAAAATGTGTTTATACCCCACAGTAGATCGTGTACAAGGAAATTAATCTGGTTTTTGTATGTGCTTTCAAAAGATTTTAAAATATGGAGCAATTGATAACATTATTTGCCAGGCAAATCTTTATTTTGCTCAATAAATCTCTAAATAAAACCATGTTAGGTAAGAAAATCTAAGGCTATATATTCTCTTGGAGTTGACTTTTTTATTACCTCACCAGACTTTGTGCTTTCATAAATAAGTGTCAACTGAAATTAACCTGCTGTTTAGAGATAGTATAAACCATCCCAAAATCAGCCTGGGGACTGCAAGTCCATTTTTTTTTCTTGCACATGAACCTCCTGAATGTCACAGGGACAGAAAATGAGGATAGATCTTTAACTTTGCATAGATAAAGCAATAAGATTGCCTCTTGGAAACACGCTAAGCCAAAACCCACAATGCACTAAAATCACTTCATTAGCAGGAAACAGCCCAGGAAAGAGTTTTGCCACGTGCATCAGAGAACACATAGGATAAAATGAAGTGAGAATAAAACTCTATCTTAGCCTAGTACTGGTGCAGCTCTGTGGACTTGACCCTGCTGCTGGCCACAGAAACACTGCTCATGTGGAGAACTAGTCTTGGCATGCAAGGGACACTGCTGATATTGCACTGACAACCTCCTCAAACTCCAGCAGTGCTGCTCTGCCTGCAGCCTGGTAGGGGAAGGGGACCTGGGAGAGTACAGCCCTTCAGGGCAGAGACAATCTGCAGAGCCAGGGCACATTGGCACACTTGTTCCCTACTTTAGACTTCCCAGAGTGGGAAGAGAAGGAAAACAATTTGTCCGTAGCGAAGCTTCATTTGTATTAAAGAGCTCTGTGGCCCAAGGGTGCCTGTGGCGTTGTCTCCCTCACGACACCAAGCATTTTATGGGCAAAGCAAGGGTGACATTTTTTCTGTCAGTGTTGAGAGTTGTGATGGATCCCAGACTGCCTCCAGGCCCTGAGTCCAGAGGCAGCAAGTGTTCCGTGTCCATGTTGCTGAGGTGCCCTCAAGAAGAAGCTGTCCACAGGGGTTCTTGCTGGCTGGAAGCTGCAGCCATGCGGTAGCCAGATGGCCACTTCATGGCATGACCGATGGAGCCTTCGGCCTTACTCATGCTCCAGCACATGTGGTGCCATGATGACCCTCAGCTGCTGTGGATGGCGTTGCCTCCCCCTGAGACCCGTCTGTTCCATTTTGAACAGGACCCAGTGCTCTCCCCAGCCTCGGCCTGCGCAGAGAGGTGGCAGTGGGGCCTGTAAGAAACAGGTGTCCTTGACACGTGAGCACGGGCAATTTTGGAGGATTGCATCTGGACAAAATTTTTATGATGCTGCCTGTCCTCCCAATCTTCATCCAGTCACTCTGCCCATCTAGCTGAGCCATGCCCCTGAAGGAGCAGTGCAGCTCCCACCAAAGGCCTGTTTGTTATGAGGCGATAGTCGGTAAAGCTGCAAGCGAGGTCAGTATCTATGTCATGCCAAGCCAAGGCGATCCAGTGTTGTACAGGGCAGTGGAAATACGGCACATGAGACACAGCTGATGTCAGGACGAGGTATCTTGAAAGACAAGGTCCTTCTACAAGTGCTTCAAATGCTGGTTGGCAAGGGTCATGCCTGGGGGTGACCCATAAGGTAGGACAATGCAGGTATGGCTGGATCAGCCTCAGCCTGTCGTGTAGCTGTGCAAGGGAGTGGGCTGATGCCAGTGGACTAGTCCTCATTTGCAACCAAAATCTGCAGCATAGGCACAGAAGTGTGCCACAGAGAACAAAATCAAACCTAGATGTTGCTATCTGCTTGTATATTGTCACCTTGGCACATCAATTTTTGGACACTGGCAATTTTTTTTCCCTAATTCTGCCATATATCAAGGGCATTATATCCAGGATACATAAGCTAGGATTCTCATTGTCATTCTATTTGATGGACTCACACCAACAAGGGATCTGACCCTATTTCTATAATCTGCCCCAAATGCCAATGATTAGAATCTGTTTCAGTTTAAAGCAATGAAGCATTAATATCTTTTAAAAGAATTTAGTTTCAAATGATTGCAAACAAAATGAAAAGATGTGGCACCCTGTAGGCCACTGAAATCAATTGGGTGAATTTGGAACTTAGTATTTACTGTTGGGATCTACGCAAATTCGAGAGCCAAAGGCAAGATAAGTTGGATTAGTGCTTCAGTGGTCCTTCATTATCCATTTCTCCCTCAGTGACATGATTCATGTCTTCAGTTAACTGTGCTTATTAAATGAGAATGATGAAGAATTGAAGTAAAAATATGTAAGTAGAAGGAGGATGTTGAGTCTCGCTAATCTTGTTTAGAATGTTATTGCATTTCATTAAATAGAAAATTTCATTGAGGTTTCCTACATGTTCTTCTGGTTTTAAGTCTAAGAGCCTCACTGACATTGGAAAAGAGAAGCACAGAAATGTATTACAGTTCAGTTACTTACCACACAGGAGACAGGCAGAAAACAGAATCAGGTCCACCTGAACATGGGGTTTCTGCGCACAGACCACTCTTTTATTTCTCTAGTTTATACTGCTTTCTAGGCTGTGATAACAAGTAGAGAACCACTTGTGTGTTTGAGGACCCCAGTCTGTCTCCTGGGGACAGCAGAGGGGGAAGGAGCCCCTTAATGGTGTGAATTCAGACTTGGCTCTACCACAGACACTCTCAACATTAGGTGACTTTTACAGCTGTCTTGCATAAGGATATCCTGATGCACTGGAGAATCAGGCTGCTGTTCTGGAAAGTGAACTTAATGACCAGTTGAGGAAAAGCCAGGGACATACAAGTAACTTGACCCGAAAAAGTTGTCTCTTTTTTCTGGAGCATCAGGTGATGTGAAATATAAGGTTGGGTCCAGTCACAAAGTAAAAAGAGGGAAAGGGACTTGCATGTGGCACAGACAATAGAAGGCACATGAGAATAATATCTGCTCAAGTCTTCAGTTAAGTCAGCAGCTGAATCTGAAATAATCCCAACTATTTACTCATCATGTGGGTAGAAACTATTTCCCAGGACACATTTCAAACAGCCTTTTAAATAGCCTGTTAAACCAAAATAGATATGACCACATTACTTTTTACTTTTTCACTGTTTCAAACCAGGTTTAATTAGGCACACTGCAACCTTGAAAAAAATCTAAGAAACAGGGAAGTGATATTGATTCTTTATTATCACTTTAATTGTCTATTCTGATGTGTTAAAACTGAAACAATCTTCCAGCTGCAATGTCTAATGAACTCCAAGATCAAACATGATCTTGCTAATTATGGAGTTAATGAGGACAAGTTCACAGGCAGAGTTAAGTTAGTAACTACATGTTTCAAAGCATCTTGAAGCTCAATAAGATCTTCATTTGGTGTTATAATGGTATACAGTTTGCAATTCTTTTTTCTGAACATGTTACAGAAGGGCACCCTATGTATGGTATATGCTGCTAATCATGTGCAAACGACACAAAGACAACTTCAATAAATTAGGAGACTGGCTGTTTATAAATCAACTCAACATTGAAATCTCATTTACATTTCTGCTATCCCATGTAATGTGTTTACACACAAATAATGCCAACATTAGCATGGGAGGGGGAAGAATTTAAATTCCACAGCATGTTTCTGAAGCCAAACCATCAAGAAAAGGCAATCAACATTGTAAATGAGCATACAGGCATTTAGATATTAAAAAAAGAAGCATTGTTAAATCAGGCCTTTGAACCCAGATAGCAAAATGAACCTTACAGCTGTATCCATTTCAAGGGCATGCTTACACTGGGCACAAGTGGGATAGGACAATCAAATCAGTGCTGTGCTTGAAGCAAGCTATTCTTCTCAATCCTGCTAGAAAAGCTTGTATCTAAAAATTATTGTTTCTAGGTCTAGGTCTGTTTGTAATCAGTTTAGTCTCTGTTTGCCTCCTCCTTTCCCTGGTTTCTCTTTTAAAATTGATTATAACCTTGGAGTTACAGCTGTTCCTTCTGTCCTTGCACAATAGACATTCCTAAAAGGTCTGTAAGGTTTGCAATTGCAAAAAAACCAGAAAACCAGGTTGCTGCACCTGCATTAGTAGAAGCAGTAGCGGTTTGTCACAGTAGCAAGAGTTTGTCTGCATCCAGCAAACAACTACGCTGAATTAAGCAATCAATTCCATGTGCTTTACATTAAGGAAACCATGTCATATAGAACTAAAGATCATCTGAAAACACAGTGTGATTACTTTAGAGCTGACAGTTCTGGACACAGAACAGTAAAGCAGAAGATATCAGATAAAGGCTCAGAAATACCAACAATGGTCATGAATCCATGAGAGGTTCAGGCAAGCAATGGAGCCTGCAGTAGTGCTGTGTAATATGACTACCTCTTGATTTAGAAGTATATATATTATTTCGAATTTATCTTACGAGTATGTGGCATATATATCTCCACTCAAGCAAGTGGAGAAGGTCAGGTGCACATCCCTGGTATGCAATTTTACGTTTTCATTAAATCTGTTTTTATACAATGTTGTTCTTCAGGCTGTGGTTATGTGAGCCATTTTTTGGCATCAGTCCTGCTTTATTTGATTCTTTTTCCTGCATCACATCCTCCTCTATGCTACTGCAGCTGTTCTCATGACCCCTACAGCAAAACATATCAAGGAACTGATCTGGGTGAGAATAAAACATTGTTATATTTTTTCTGGATTATTTTTCAATCAGATTAGTTAATGCCTTCGTTTACCACAGTGCTAAAAAACTCTTTGTGCTAACACAGGAGGGGACAGATGGGAATGGAAGTAGAGGTATAAAGGAAACGAGGAGGACAGTTAGAGGTGGTTTAAACAGCACTGACACAGTATGTGTCACAGACTCAGTTTACTGATTCAAGACATAGTTTCCTTCTCCTTTTGTCCTACCCAGACAAAATTCTGTTCCTTAATAACTCTCAATATATGAATGAATTTTTCAACCTCTTCTTTTATCCAAAGTGGCATGACCTAGGCACTCAGCATGAGGTTTGGGGAGATAGCTGTTACTTATTCTGCAAACTAAGCATTACTTAGGTCCATATTTAAACAGAGTATTTTGAAAATAATTTTTTGAATACTCATAGGTGAGATGGCAATGTTAAGATGCTTTCATTTGTGGTCAGCTGACATGGCCCAACAGTTTCTACCTTTTTGACAAAGTTTCATTTGGAGGTTGTTATTCATGTTAATTGGGAGCTTAGAATAAAAAATAAAAAGTTCAGTCTGTGATACTGAATCCACATATACTGAAATCAGTCCTCAGAACAGTTTCCTTTCTTGCAACTAGTTTATGTCCTCCTGTCTTACTGCACTGCATTGGATCCTTCCTCTCCCAGTACTGGCAAAGGGAGGCAGGACAGCATTCTCCCTTCTCTCTCCTTTGCTGCTGCTCCCATTTTGCTGCCCAGTGTTCAGCTCCCTGTCACTTCTGTTAATGGGTCTAGGTAATGTTTCTCTTGGCCATCCTCAGTTCTTCGGGGAAATTGGTTTCCATTTCATGGCTCTGGGTGTGAAACTTGGCATCTGAAATATGTGTCTCTGCAGTCCCCCGCAAACATGGAGGAGAGTGCGAGGTACATAGTTCAGCCTCTCTCAGCACTGCGGCAAAGCCATCTCAGGCACATTTTTGTTCAGCATGCTGGCTGTTGTTCAGCTTGGTCTGTGGTGCATAGCTCTTCCCCGGGCCTGGTCTGAAGAATTTAGACCTCTCACTGTGGGGCTGTGGATAGCACAGTGAGGGAAATCACTGAACCAGCAGCATAACAATGCCAAGGGTGAGCACCTTATTCCTTGTGCAGATAGAGCTTTCTCTCTGGCCGATACTCCAAGAAGTCAAAATTGGTTCTTAAGAGTACGAGCTACAAAATGCTCCTGTAGAAACTTCTGGGTCAAGGAAGGGACATAAGAGAGAAGCTAGAAATGTGGGAAGAACCTTGAGATCATACTGGGTAGAGTGACTCTTTGATTTGTGTTACGCTTGAGTAGTCTGCATGAGCAAAAACTGGTGCAGCATGACACCAGCCCTTTCTAAACTGAGGAGAGTGCTGGCCATCTAATAAAGGAGAATCTTTATCCTATTATGTCTTCATGGAACAGAAAAAATCCTCTAATATAATTTTAATCAGAATTATCTTTTTCTTTACAACATAAATTGTAACTCATTGCTTTGTACGTTGCTGTGCAACAAGTCCTTTTAAGCTGTCCCTCAGTATTACTGAAGGTTTTCGTACACTATTTGAAATAGAGAATGTTTTCCCATCTTACATGGTCTTTGGTTTCCATTCCTTTCAGTGTGATTTTTGCTTTGTTTCTTTTCTGTGCTAGGAGATGATAATGAGGTTCATACACCTTCTGCTTTGGTGCTTGGAAATCTACCCTGGCTTTAGCTCAGCTGCAGCGAGCTGAGAGGCTTCCCCCTACATGCCGCCAATTTTCAGTGCACTCATATGTGGCTGACGCAGTAGGGGGCTAATCCCAACAGCAAACATTATACTCTTTCCATACTCACTTACACTTTGGAATCAAGGGTAAAAAGTTCTCTTTGAAGCCCATTTTCTCTGAATGGTCTGGCAAGCTAACGTGAACTTCCCAGATTCTGGCCAGAATTCAAATGTATCACAGTGCAGCTCAGTGACTGTTGCAATTGTCCCAGGCCCTTCCAACACACCAGCCTTCCTGTAGCATGTGATGAGAAGGACACACTTCTTTTACAAGAAGTAAGAAGCCATTTATTTAAGCATGGCTGCAGCCAACAGTCTTGAGCAAAGTTTACCCACAGCAGATTTGTCTATTTTTATTGGTCCACTATCTCCAATGCCTTATGTTTCAGCATGCACCTTTGTGAAAACAGAAAATAAGTGGTTTAGCGAAATTATTTCTGATCACTGGACATAGGTTGAGCTGGCCTGTCTGACCAACGGAATAATGTTCAAAAGCTCATGCCCTTTTTCATTTCAATAACAATAGAGACACATTCTGTGCTCAATCTGGAAACAAATGTTGCCCGTATTTGGATCTCAGTGGGAGCTGTGCATGTGGAATTTGGCCCAAAATGTTGTGTTGCAAGATGCTTGTTATCCTTGCCCTGCTTCAAATCTTGATTCTTCCTTTTTGTAGACAAATAACATCTGACAGTGACAGAGTCTGTATTAAAGTAAGTGTCAGACTGAAAACAGATTTTTGCTGTATATGTGCACATGGATGGAACAGAGTACGTTTGCTGATCTCTTGGGGGTTGCTCAGAAGTGGACTGGCACAAGAACCACATCTGTTGTGTACCACCCTGGATGGGTATTTTTGTACCAAATTTTTATCAGGTCCTTGAATTCATAGGCAGGTCTTCCTTCTAGCTATGGTTCCAAAAAAAAGAGTCAATATTTGCAGCATTATATATTTGCAACTGTTTCCTACATTAATCTTATTTTATTGGAACAGTAGTAAATTTTAAGATTAAGTGTACTGTACAAAAGTGGGTGATGCTTTATGCACTCAGTTTCAGCTCTTTGAAACCAGGACAATAAAAGGAACAACATGCAGACTTCTGGGGAGAAATCTGCTTTCTTCCTCAAATGTAGGAGCGGGAAAGCTTCCAATCAGACTAATTCAGAAGGGGGCCAAAACATCTTCAATGTGCTCTCATTTTTACCTGTAAACTTTGCTCATTTAACAGATACATGAACAATGGATACAATTTCCTATTGAGAGTGGAGTTAGACAACTAGGACACAGTCCTAAAAAACTGTGAAGCAAAGGTGTGTTTCCTATGAATAGAAAGAACGGCTTACATCTGTGGCTTCTACCTCCTCTGGGTGGGCAAAATCCTTGGACAGGAGGAAGCCCAACTTTGCAAGAGCATCAAGGGATGAGGGAATATTATGTTTTTCCTCTGAACTTTTTCTTCAAGGCAAATCTACTTTCTGGTTTTGGCCTAAGTTTTTAAGTAGATTGGCATGATACAGACTTCATTCAGAAGTGAATTTCTTAGTTAGCTAATTTTCTTTGATACTTCTCTCTCCCTACTACATTTGCAGCTGAGCCTTTAGCTCAAAATGAAATCTTTGGGAATCATTTCCTCTTTGAGAACCAAAAGAGGCCAGGCACAGGACATTAAGGGTCACAGCTTCACAGCCAAGCGAGTGATGGGTTTGCTTCCCCATGTGGCTTTCATCTCCTGAACTTTACAGATACTCTACTTTAAATTATTGCAGGTAGGATTAACATGGGCCCACATATTGCTCCTTTTGGTCTGTTACTTGCCTTTGCCTTGTTGTGTTTTTCTGTAGGAAAGCTCTTTATGGCAACTCGCTCACAGTGCAATGCTCTCTAGATCTGCTGTGTAAATGGGGCTCTGAGAACTAACCTGAGAGCTGCTGGTGGACCATGACCCATCTGAGTCAGTTTTCATCACTTAGAACCCATCCAGTGTTGCTGAGGTGTTATTAGAATCGAACAAATTCTAGAGTTACATTTCTCCATTATTCTACACAGTCATTCATGGCAAACTTAGCAAAGATTAAACAAATGAATACAAGGCTTATGCAAGTAAATACAATTGTAAAACATTCATTAGTCACTGTGTAGTATGTAGCCTTAGACTTGACAGTACTTGGGCATTAATATTGTATTTCTCAAGCACACTTGGGCCCTTCAGATTCTACAAATGGAAGAGCAAATGAAGAGGCTACTCCTGTATAGGAGGATGTAGCAGTTTTCTGACACGTTATGCGTTAGATTTCAGATGCATTGGACTAATGAGAGCAAGAACTTCCCTACTCTTGAAGGCCCTACCCTATAGGGCTTAGAAATCCTTCCTCTGTAACTGCCTTTTCAGCTTGCTTGACTACTTACCAAGGTCTTTATTTTTTCTTCCAGGGAAAGGAGGGAGGAGGGGACTTTTTCCCTAGATCCCTTGTTCTCTCTATTTTGCTTTGAATGTTGCGGTGTGTTTGGTTCCCCCCTCCCAATGTGCTCGGATAACCCAAAAGAAAGAGAAGTTCTTTTTTTTTTCATCCCTTTTCCCTGAGGAGACAGAGAGAGAGAAGGGGGGAGGAAAAAGAAAGATTAAGATGTAAGCTGGCTAGATAAGCCTGGAACTGGGTTTATTACTACTGTTGAATGAGAGTACAAGGATATAAAAGCAAACCTGCTTTACTGGAGCTGGAGCGAGGTTGGTGGGAGACCTACCCTGATTGTGTGCCACTCCGAGAAGGGATGTTTCATTAATTACACATTAACTATGTGCACTGAGGAGGAGGCAGAGGATAAAAAATGCAGATGTTTCTGCTGCCCGACAGAATGAAAACCACTCTTGATCCTGTCAAAAGAACATTTTGAATCAAAGGGCTCCACAGAAGTGGAAGAATGAGTTTTGTGGCTGAGTGCAATGGTGTGGCCTTTTAATCATTAAACCCTTTTATAGCGGTAAAATGAACATCCATTGTCATGGCCACTCCAATGGGGCCATCGGAGCTGGTGAAAAGGGAATGCTTTACGAAGGGCACTAAAACAGGACACAACCAGCCCCACTGCTGGATTTCTAAAGGTAACAACAGCAGTGCATAACAAAGAATGAAAAGATGGCCCAGGTTGGTTTGCTTGAATTACTTTCCTTCCCAAACCCTCCCTACAAGCTAAACATGCACCAGATATAATGAGCATTAGGACTTCACAGGCTGGCAGTTCCCCTCCTTTGTTTTCTCAGAGTTTTACTGTCTTGGTTTAATTTTTTTTCTGTTCTTTAAGTGAAAGCTCCTTAGGAAAATGGATTGAAATGTTGTTTTATTCGTAATCACTCTCTACAGTCCTAGTAAAGCCATTAGCATTGTGGGAGGAATGATCCTCTCTTCTTGTATAGACTCCACCCCCACCTCCCCAAGTATTCAGGGACAGTAATGTTTTAAGACTGTTTCAAATAAAACGTCTCCAGCCCATTTTTAGAAAGTAGACTAAATTTTAATTTGCCAGGCCACGACCCTGGAGTTTTAGTTATACTACTTCCTTGCTCCTTTCTTGTCTTTCCCTGTAATTTCTCAGTAGAAATGATTCAATAAACTATTTCTCATATCAGTCTAGGAAGAATTAAAAGATTTATTTCCCGAAGTTCCCATAAGCCTTGGAAAACTATATTGTCAGGTTTTTTGGAGCAGAACTTGTCAGAGAAAAGTAACCTCATTTCATGGGGAGTTTCATATCTAGGTTTTGTTCCAATAGGAGACAAAAGGGAATCAAATCTCAGCTCCTGGGTAATCCATCTGATGGACACCCTGGTACCATGAATCTTGACATTCTGGACTGTGTAAGAAGCCAGAAGAAGATGAAAGCTAAAGGTAGCAGGGCTTTCTGGCTCCCAGCCAGTCATCCAAATGAGCTGCTGAGGATCTGAGCACTTTGGGAGCTCTGGATTTGGAGGAAGCAGGACATCAGCTAGTCAGAGACTTTCATACCATCAGCAATGTTTTGAATTTGAATGCTGAACTCTGAACAAACTCTGAAAAAACATCAATGAAGCTGAATCAGCAGAATGGGATGAAAAAATATTTTTACAGACTACTTTAAACCAATTCCTTACAAATAATTTCTGGGATAGAAGTAATGGTGAGAGTTTTATAGTTTCTGTGGCATTTGAAATGCAAATGTATTTCTAACTGTATATAGTAATCCTTGTATCAAAGATAAAAATGGGTGAATAACATAATTTATCAGGTGTCCTTGAGGCTATTTGTGCACCAACTGTTCAGCTATGAACACTATTTTATTTTTAGTTAAGGAGAAAAGGCAAAAGCACTACTGTTACACTGCTTGATTACTATACAGTCTGAGCCACATGCTTATGTAAAGGGCAGCAGCCAGGAAAAAGTTATCAGGAATTTCTCTGTGAAGATAAGAACTTTATGGCTCATAATCTGTGAGGAGGTTTGATGAGATTATTCTCTGGTAATATCGGTGCAAGGATTGTCAGCACACTTCAGATGGTGCCAGCTCTCCAAAGCTCTGGAGGAGTTAAGGTGTGCAGGAAAAGTGATTCTTTGCAGATTTCTCAACTTTTGTATCAACTAAAAAATTTCTCCAAGACAGATTTTCGCTTCTGGAGGAACTCAAATTGTGATCCTTTCTTGTTTATTTAACTTCAGAAGAGGCTGTGTGACTGGCTCAGTACTTTGCTAAAGAGAAAATTCAACCCCCTGCATGAGAAAATAGCAAAATACTAAAGAAAGTACTTTAAACAGAAGTAGCGAAGAAAACAAGTGCTATTAAAATACTTCTTCCCTGGCAGCAGATCCAAAGGGATTGACAGATAATTCTGGGTGCAGCTCTGAGGGGCAGTGAGAATCAGATGAAAACAAGTCATTAGGGAAGGCTGGCCAGGATGCCAGGGTAATAACCAAACTGCTGGGAGGAGTCACCCACAGGAAGCACTAAAATGAGCTATTCAGAGACTTTGATTAGAGTTACAGGTAACTCAGATGTGCAGAAGAGTGCTCTCTGTGTCCTACTATGAATGGCTAATTACACAGTTCAGGGAAGGGCTCGGACAGCTAAGGGCACTGCTAAAAATTGATTCAGCATCAAACGTGGGCGTGAGGTGATAACGGGACAAGAGAAGATGATGCCCAGCCCAATCCCTATTCAAAATACTAAGGGCACACCCGGATAACTTCAACTCCTGCATTACCTACAAAGGTTAAGGATGCTAAAGAGGACTGAGCATAATAAACTCCAGCCTCTGACATGGACTTCATATGAACAAAGTGTTAAGCAGCAACAGCTCAGGCTATGTTCTGAAATTCTGCACTGATGCTGATCTAGAATCATGCTCATAAAGATTATGTACCAGTTTAAAGTATTTCTAGCTCTCCTTAGTTTCCCATGGTAAAATCAGAGTGTTGCAATTATTAGCTTTCTGATTTTCCTTCTCTGTGCTATCTGTAAGCTTTTAGCTGCATTTGAAATGTTTGAAAAAAAATGGCAGTCTCCTATTATTTGGGCATAAGTGGTTTCTTGCTTCAGAAATATCTGGGGCTTATCAAGATGGAAATAGAGCTAAAACATAGTACAAATTAAATTAATTCTGCAACCTGCTAAGAGGAAAGATACTTTCCCTATTCTGGCTGAGCTAATATTCCTGCCTTTGCTGAATCACAGCTAGCCTTCTGCAGTTACTAACAAGCAGCAATGCACCAATCCTTTGTTTTGGCTGTGGTCCATCTACAAAGCAGACTGGTGCTTCAGTCTCCTTCATCCTGACAGCTCCTTGGGCAGATGGCAAATCACCTGATGCCAGTGGAAGGCTCAGACAGGTGGAGCCAAAAAGAAGTATTGCACCTCCCAAATAATTAGAAGTAAAGTAAAACAGAAATAAAGACAAGAAGGCAAAGAACTACATAACCAATTATTTCTACTCTACATTCAGGATCCTAAAAGTATTTCCAACAAGATATTTTTGGTGCTCAGCATAGGTCGGGTTAGGGCACTCTGATTTTCAGTAGTGGTATACTTTGAAATTTGGGTACCTCAGTTTGGTCACCTAAACAACAGAAGGCACCCCAATCTCCTGCTGGCTTTGAAAAACACCCTCCCAAGGCTTTGTCAGAGACGTAAAAAGTGAGGGTGTTGAGAAAGTCACTTGTTTGTAAACAAAGCATTTTACAATGCCTTGAGAGATGTTTTAAGTGAGCCTATGTCACATAAAGCTCCTCAGGGATCTGTCGCAGCAGCAGCAGCAGTGCACAAAACAAAGTCACTTCTTCTGTTGCACTTTATTCTGTTGTCATGTTAAAAGCAATGAATTTATTTCCCCCTCTCAGCCCTCCCTCAACTACTGCAGCCCTGCAGTAAATCAAAAAAGTAAACTCTCATTCTCATTGTGCGGGGCTTACTTCCAGGCCTCTACAGTTTCCACAGTAACTAATTAGAAATTTGCATCTCTAAGAAAGAATTATTTAATACTGATGTAAGCCCTTTTATTCTTTGGAGCTTGGCCTTTTGCTACTCAACTTCTGGTAGATGTTGGGCCTTAAGGTCATACTGTACAAACTCTGAATGTAGGTGGCCCTAGTCTTGCTTTTTTTATCTCGGATGATTCATATCCTGTGAAGAAAATGTCTTGCCAGGTTTTTGTTGAATGGCAAAGATTTGAAAGGCAGCACCCAATTCATTTAGTAGCCATTTGTTTTAAACTGTAACATCTTCCCCATTCCTCATTAGCTAACTCTTGTGTAATTGAGTCATGCATTTTTAGCCTTGTTAAACCAGTGGAGTTAGGTCACACTGATGCACCTTTCCCATTAGTTCCATTTGCTTCCCCCGGCTTTCCGCCTTTAAGCAGGCCTTTTATTTCACATGGCAGGAAAGAAAGCCTAGGGTACTCTGAGTGCACAGATATGTGTTTTATAGCTCAGCCATAGATACTGTAAATCCAAGCCACTGTCCCATAGTCTCAGAGAAGGTATAAACACTGAGAGAGGAGGAATTAGAGGCTCCAAAGTGAACAAAATCCTTCCCTCATGTTCATGATAGAAAATGGCTTGGAGCAGTTTTTGTCCCAGTCCAGCAAGTACCCCTCACAAAGCTGTGCTACCTCAAGCTTCAGCTGACCCCGATAGGCTTTGCATCAGGCTTGCAGTCAGTTTGCCAGCTCAGGCTCAGCAATTTTTCAGCTTTTGCACTTTTCTACAAAAGATCTCTCAAGAAAGGAGCACACGCACCACCATCCCTTCCTACCATCAGATGGATCTTTCCCATCATCTTCTGTCCAAATCCTGTACTGCTGTACCTGAAAGGACTTCAGTAGGACTAGTTTTATAGCCTCGTAATCTTATCATGTTATAAACTTACGATTTTATATTAGATATATTATGTTCAAAATATTACATATATAAACTTGTCATATGTGCATATACACATATATATGTACATATGTAATACTTTAAATATATATAAAACTATAATATTTAATATATAATTGTCTAATTTTATATATGTGTGTATATATATACACACATATATATATATATATATATATATATATATAAAATTATATAACCTTATAATGGAAAAGGAACAGGTATGCTGGCTTTTTCTCCTTGCAATCATTTCCAAAGAAGCAATCATAATCAAAGAGGAGTGACTGCATCAACCAATAACTTTCTGATTCTGGAGTTGCAAATGATCAATTATTATAACAAAATGCAGCTTAAATTAATTGAGATTGAAATAAATGCAGCTTCAAGACAACCACCATGCATAATGAGGTCTTTGAGAGAGATAACAGTTCTGCACATTTGTAAATGAATTGCATCACAGACCCCCTTTTTTACCTTTTTTTACAAAGGAACCCTGAATTTAGAAATAAGCCTCAAACATTGCATGCACAATAAGATCCAATATGATCCAAGCATGGTGAAAGGCAGCCCAAAATCATAATTATGGGCATCCTGGGTGAGACCCCAAATCCAAGAGTCACCAAGAGCTGATGCATAGAGAAGGATCAAAGAGCAGAAATGCAATACTCCCTTTGGTACACAGTTCTGTGCTGCTGTAGGAGATTTTGAACAAAAGTGACTTTCTTGTGGTTCCTAGTACAATGGCATAATAGCCTTTGATAGTTTCTTCTTCCATGAATTTGTCCAGCTGGTTTCTGAGCTCAAGTAAATTCCTGGTACCCCCACCATCCTGTAGCAAGGAGTTCCACAGCTAAATACAATTGAAGAAGTTTCCTTTGAATATATTTTCCTGTGGCAAGTATTAAGAGATAATACTTGTCTGTTATTTATTCCAATCCATCTCTCCTTACATTGGAAAAAAATGCCTAGAGCTTTTATCTTAAGGGTGATCTTCACTATGGCTGTGATTCAACCGCTTTGTTTTACTGTCTTTTGTCAAAACTAAGTCTACATTTAATATTAATAGGTTAAGCTCAGGATTTGTAGCCCTACTTCTTACAATCTCATGACTCTTGCTGTGACTAAAAGATGCAATGCTATTGCCTACACACAAGCATCTAATCCATTTAAGAGGCTTTAGGCATCCTGTCTGGTTGCAAACTGCTTCTCCAGAAGGTCCACTGTCTCCCTTAGACCTATGTCAATTTGCCACCCCCTTGTCAATCTACTGAAGTGTACCTTTAGGGCAGCACCTCTCTGATGATATTTTCAAGAGATTACCAAGATCTAATATTTCTCAGAGGGATCTGAAAACCATTAGCTTCTTGAAGTCTAGGATTCTGTTCCCTCTTCTACTTCTTAGTATTGAAAGAAAAAAATCACACACACAATACTAAGGAAATGTTGAAGGAGGAAAAGAAATCTTCCAGCCCCCTCATAAAAACCGTCTTCTTGGAGTCAGTTTGTAACAAAAGCAAACAAATTAGGATGTAGAGAGTTTTTTGAGGTTCCCGTGACTCATCTTGTCATGCCAGCAAGCCACGTCTGAAGAGATGTCCTGAAAATGTCTTTTGTTATGATTTAGATGCTCACCAGGTAAAAACTCAACACTATATCCAGGCAGGCAGTTCACTAGGTTAAATAAGAGCTCTAAGAAACAGAGAAGCTTAAAAATTTTTTTTGACATTTTAAAATATCTGTGAGAAAAGGTCTTATTTTGAATAACCAGCTGCTTCCCTAGTCAAAAACACAGAGGCAGGTTTAATAAGAATAACTAAGTTCAAGCTAAGAACTCCTGTCACTTATTATGTAATTGTGTGAATAGCCAGAACACATTGGTGCATTCCAGTTTTGATGCCAAAAAAAAAATCTGACTTAATACTTTAAAATGGGAAAAGAACAGTTTTAGGTACATAAATAAGTATGGAAGCAGACAGCTATATTCACATACAAACCCACCGTACATCCACAAACCTCCTTTTGACTTGGCTTGATAATTATTCAATAAGTGTCTCAGACTTCTTCAAAATCAAACAAAAGGGCACCTTTAGGATGAAGAAAAGCAAGTAAAAAGCTATTTAGGAAAATCTATTATTCCATTTGAACAAATACGGGAACTATTATTTTTGAGTGGATGCTGAATATCCTAGCCACTCCTCTTCTTTGCTTTTCTAAGAACATTTACTGAAATGCATGTTTCCACAAGTGCATGCGAACAAGTGGCTATTTACTTGCATTGCCAAATGGATCTAATTAACACCAGAAAAAAAAGTCCCTTTCTTTGTTTCATCATACTTTCTAAAAATCCTCCTTTCCTTCTAAAAATCTTGCTTGTAGCCTCAAATAAATCATGCACAAATAAATCATAGCTATAAAACTGGCAAAACCCAGGAGATGGAACAATGCTCCATGAACCTTTCAGACAGTGCTCCCCAAGTGGGAACAGGGAGAACCAGGAAATTTCAGTTGTGCTATTATCCATAACTCAGTCACTCCATCCAAATCACAGCCGAAGTGGAAGAGGCCCCCTGACCTGAGTCAAGAGGCTGTCTGTCTGTCAATCACCTTAGCTGCATTCCTTAGTCACAGGGAGGCAGTGAAATGGGAATTTCCCATTAAGAACAACCCACCTTCACACCATTTCACATCCCCCTCCCTGGAGACAACTTCATTCACACCACCTCATTAACACCTACATGTTGAGATCCATTAGGTGGTCAGATAGATGAGTGGGATGCGAAAGTCCACCCAGCTTTATGTGGCTTGGGTTATGGAGCAAGGTCCTTGGAGCGAAGCTTGACAGTGCAGACACCTGCACACCAGAGCTGGAAATCGGCTTTACAGTGAAGGGAGAAGAAAATGCATAACCTAGGGCATCTAATTAGATTAGCAGGGGTTTTGTGCTTTGGATGTCCCATAATTCAATCAATTAAAGTATGCTTTAATAGCAAGGTCTTCCATGGCATGTATCCCAAGGCACCACACAAAATAAAAAAATTAATAGCTCATGTAATTATTATGGAGAGAGAGCTACTACTTTCTAGGTAAGATTTCATGCTTTCCACCATGGCCAGCCTAGTGCTGGCCTTGCTGCCACTGGATCTATTCTCCTGTTGCAGGGTAAGGTTGGAAGAGAGTACAGTGGATCATCTGGTCCAATCTCCCTGCTCAAGCAGGACCAGAGTTGCATCCAGATGGCTCTTGAATAGCTTCAGTGAAGAAGACTCAACAATCTCTCTGGACAATCTGTGCGCAGTCACCACACAGTAAAGAAGTTCTTCCTCATGTTCAGGTGGAACATTCTGTGCACCTGTTTCTGCCCATTGCTTCCTGTTCTATTGCTCAGCACCACTGAGAAAAGCCTGGCTCCAAATCTGCAGCTGTAAAATGCAGTCAGAATTCTCTGTGCACTTGAAAATAGTGCAAGGTAGATGGACGGCCAGAAAGCAGTTCATCAGCGTGGAAGTTGACCAGCTTGATGCAGCTCATCTTGGCACTTGCAGACAGTCCAGCACTGATGTCCACAGTCAGGACAGCAGCTCCTTGTCTGTGATGTGGTGCTGACTCCCACCCATCACTTTGTAGGCCAGTGAAAGATGGTCAGTGGGTTTTAATCAGGGCAGTACTGGACTGGTTTACAGACTGAGTGCTCTATCTCCTCAAACATCCTCCTAATTGGAGGCCATCCATATGCCATGAATTAGTATGCTGCCAGGGCAACCCGACAGCTGATGCTGTGTTCCAGGACATTTTCATACTGGGATAATACAGGATGAGATCTTTAGTGACTTTAACCTGGGAAAACTCTGGTGTAGACCAGTGGAGCCAAAGGCCAATGAGAATTTGGATGTGCCAAGGATACTACTCAGTGCATCTCTAAATATTTCACGAGGTACCAGCTGACATAAGGAGGCCGTTATGCAAATTTTCATTATTACATTACAGTTCCCCATTTCAGACAGTTCAAGTTGTTGCTTTTATTTAAATCCCCAGTATGGTTCATACACCTTGTCAGGAGGAGATGCTTGACTGAGAAAAAAAACCAAATCATGACATTCAAAACCAAAACCAACTATCCCCTCTTTTTATTTACTTCTTATGAACAACCAATATTTAAGCTGATTTTCTTTGAAGCCAACATGAGATGCTCCTCTGCTGCAATCTAATATGCCAAGTGTTCCTTCCCAACCCCATGTTTTCAGCTGAGCCACGAGCCCTTTAACTCATGTTAGGGATATGACCAGCTGCTCCACCTTAACTGTCCTTACCAGTGTTGTCAGAGGCAACTAAAATGTGCTGTACTGGAGGGCTGGGAAGCAATTCTCTATAGTTCAGAACCTGGTCAGATGACTTCTGCAACTTGGAATTACTTCCTATCAAAGGATCTGTGTTCTTCCTACCCAACAGCTGTGACAAACCTTCCTGAGACTGCTGTGCATCACTGAGAGATCTTTAAAGTTCGCAGCAATGCCTCTATAAAGTTCAAGATTAAAATGATAATTTTAAGAAAGCAAACAAACATCATAATCAGGGGAGAAAAAACCCAAACACTTCCTACTCACCACTGCATCCCAAAGAAATTATGCTGTTCCTCCTTATAAATAATAGGGGTGTGCAACGTGTCATTCCTATTCAGTGTTTGTGGGTTTTTTGGTGCTTATTGATGCTGCATCTGTTTTGTCAGTGCGTCAGCTAATGGAGAAAGTTAATTGTGTTGGTTGTAAGGCCACCTGTCACACACATGCCTCATTTCCATACTAATAGCCCAACAGTGGCAGGCAGTGTACTCCTCTGCAGTAACACACACAGCCTCTTTGGCAACCTGGGCCAAATGTGCCTATGCAGCAACCGCAGCCCTCTTCTCTGAATGCCTCCAGTGTTGTGGCAACCCAGCTCCGCATTAACCCCCCACGGCCCTCCGCAGCCCAGAGGGGGTTTTTAAACCCTTGCAGACATGCTGGGTGTCACGTTTTAGTGTGGGAGGGTGTCGGGCACAACTCTGCTTCCCTGGTGGGTTGGGTGCCTCGTGCTCTCCCCAACAGGCAGAATATTTTGCTCCCTTTGCACTGTTAGCTCAGGCACCTATGGCCAGCAAAACCTGGCGAGCACTGTCAGTAGCGCTGTTCACATCGGTGGTGAGGACCAGTTGAAAGTCCATCTCTTTTGTCCCTTCTGTTAACATTTCGAATGAGGGAAGCGATGCGGATCGGAGCCAGGGAGAGGAAACGTGCCTGCAGCTGTGGCAGACAGAACCATGCTGGGCTGCAGTGGGACTCTGAGACATGTAAATAAAATTCACTTTGGTGATAGAGCCAGTGCCAGAAAAGCTATATTTGATGAATATTTTATTTTAACATATGGAAAACTATTCCAATTGGCCAAAATGGACAAGGTTTTCCTTCCTTCCTTCTTGCTTTCCCCCACCCTTTTTCATATAGAAGATTATGTGAGTAAAGGGATTTATTTTGAACTACTAGGCTTGCTCTTGATCAGAGTCCATGACCCTCGTTCTCCTACAGCCTTACAAAAATTCCCCCGCAAAACTCTGATGGAGTTTACACTAAAGGCATGCCTCATGAAGTAATACCTGGAATCTTGATGGCTTCAGGGGAAACTGGTCTTTGTGCCTTTTATATCACTGTAGCTGAAATTAGAAATGCCGTATGCGACTATTGGGCTTGCAAAGGAATGTCCCACAGGCTAAAAGGCAAGCAGTGAATGAGCTATTACTCCTTTACACCCTCTATCTGCAAGTATTTTAAAGAAAATACACCACACGTAACGTATTGCCTAATGGTGTAAACCAGTGACACAGGGATTACTGTGCATGCATCATGGTCAGGAAAGGAAATGTCTGTATCTCTCATGCACAGAGGAACAAGCCAGACTATCCATTGCTTAGTCCATCTCAGAGGCAAAGATGATTAATGACCCAGGGAAGGTGCAGAGTTACAGGAGTACCAGCCATCAAGCTCCCACCAGACTAAAAGCAAATTGGTTTCATCTGCAAAACTACACAATTGTAGGAATTTCCCATATTGAGTTTCTTCAGCAGTGCCTGCAAGCATCTGTTTGGCAGAGGCTGTGGCTCCAGCTCACCCTTGGGACTGAGGTGGGGGTGGGCATCTCTAGCCAGCCTCTGCGTGGAGGGTTCTGCAGGAAGATTTGGGTAAGCACTCAGTCTTGGCATTGGGACTGAAGGGCTACCAAGGAGCTCATCCCAGGTCTCAGGCAAGACTGACCCAGTATCATCAGTGCTGTCTAAATAACAGGAGGGTAAAAGATGGTCCATTGCACATCACACACATTGTGAGCCAAGCCCACAAAAAACACACAGTTTGTTTATATCTTGAGTTATTCTTTACACTTTCTTTTGGGGTTTGAGCCCAATTGCTCATGTCCTGATTTCCCACAGTGATCAAGTGGGCCAGAAGCCTTCTCTTACTGAAACAGGGAGTTTCACAGGCACAGTAATTTTCAGATAAAGTTGAAACAAAACAACAGGTAGGAGGATAATTGACTTCACTTACACAGAAAAAATAACCTATTCTAGAAATTTAAAAAAAAAAAAGAACTACTTTTAGAAATTCTGTAGAAGAAAATTGTTCTAAAAAAAACCCCGCCATATAAAACCCATGAATATATGTCTGCATTCTTTTCTTTCTGCCTTCTCTTACATACTGCGTAGTCAGGTCACCTTGCTTGCTAAGCAATCCTGTAACCTTTGAGAGAAGATGTGCTGAGTAGTTTGAGAGAGGATGCACTGTGCCATAAAATGGGCAGTCTTTCAGGCTGCTGTATCCCGTTATTACTATGGCTGGTTTTGTGGAGAACAGTACTTCGAAATATTTTGGTGTTGAGGTTTGTTTATTTGTTTTGTGTGGATTGGCTGAGTTAAAACATCAGCCAAACATTTTCAGTTGCTAAACTTTATAACCTGCTCATCTGGGGGACAAAGACCACCTCTTCAGACTGTGTACAGATTGCTAGTTTGCATTTGGCTGAAGCAGGATGTTTATTCTATAAAAAAGATATCGCCAGTACCACACAGACTTTTCTTGTGAAACTTGTATGTCCAACTTCCTTTGGTGTGTACGTGGACACTTGGGGCCATGCTGCTGAGGAGGTGAGCTTCCTTTTCCCCCTGCTCCAGCAGAGCAGACCCACTCTATCTCCTGAATACATCTGAGGAATTTATCTTCTAAGTCTTCTAACTTCTCCCTGTATCACTACTATTCTCTCCTCCATGGAAAGGGCATAAAATTACCTGCTAAAAAGGCAGTACAGCCTATTCGGGGCAAAAGAGTGTTTCTGAACTCCTGTATCCAGGCACATGCATCTACCACCTTCCAGATACACAAGAAGATGGAGAATTGATGCACACTATGATGGCACCTCCTCTGTTCCAGTTTCCAGAAGATGAAAGCTGGGTAGCTCAAAGCAAGAGGCACACTGTTATTTCCAACAAGTCTCCAACCTCAGACCCTATTTGTTCTACAGTCTGGACATAGCCATGAAGGTTATCAGAACTTTAAAGCCAGAGACATAAGGATCCTTTAACATGGATACAACTTCAGCTTTCTACTATCACTAGCAGACTGAAATTTTCTGAGAAATTTTTTCCAGCATAGCACAGTTCAAGACTTGGATGTCTTCAGCTCCTGACATGAAGTTACAGATTAACTACAGATTAACTAGGCTGACAGCACTGCCAGACTTTCTGTGATACTGGGACTTTTATTTGTCACCTAATCTTTGTGGCTGTTGGTATCACAGTGATAGCACTTTGACAAAACAAGGAGATAGAGTTTCCCATTCAAGTTCTTCTGCCTTTTTCATCAAAAACTTTCCAGGGTGAAGTCTGGCTCTTTCCAGCTGTGTACATAAGCCTGAGAAATAGTCTTACTTTACACACGTGTGCATATGTATTCATACATATATATATATAAAAGTAATTTTTACATGCCTTTATAAACACTTAATAAATATGCAGTATATTTAGAAATACTGAAAACAGATATGATTTCTATAAATGGCAAAATAGTTATTTTTACAAAAAGTAGTTGTCCAAACAAAACCATCACACAGTTTTCCTTTCCTTTCAATTCTTCTCTTTTCACGTTCTTCTGTTTCCTTGAGTGTAAAGCCAAATTTGAAAATCTGAGTTTGGGCTTAGTAAAAATTGTCCCTAAATTCTCTTTCCTCCCACCGAACAACAGCAGTTTACTTCTGGTGCTGGTTTTTTTTTCCCCAGAAATACTTATATGGTTCTGAGACAACACAATAGGTGATCCTGTGCTTACACACCCATCCACCATACTGCATGCTGTGTTTTCTTCACAGACCTCCTGAGATTGTGCGATTGCATATAGAACCTGGCTCCACACAGTGTCACTATTGTTCTGGCCCCTTTTTTTCCCCCCATGAGTTCTTATGCTCAGCATATCTTGGCATTGTGAACTCAAGGCTTGCTAAAGAAGGGCTCAATTTACCCCTGATTTACCCCTATAAATCAACTAATAAACCATTGTAAGCACCGGTGTTGTTACACTTCATAGTGACAATGGGGACAGAATATGCTGGTACAGACAGAGGCATTCCAGCACTGAGGGCTAAAATGAGCAGGATCCTCCATATTTTGAGGATACACGAGGGTAACCTAAAGAAGAAAAAACCTCTACATGATGACTTCTACATGCATGATTTGCAATGGTGCTTCACTTTAATGCTACCAGTGACCAGCCAGGAAAGCTAAAGGGAATAACTTACTCGTTATACAGATACTCTACCTCCACTTGTGACGTATCTTGAAACTGTCTTCCTTTCTCTGGGTGTTCACTCCTTTATATTGCTATTTCCACAAATCAGTGTAGCCAGTCAAAAGTTACTTGAAGGCATCATCCTGGCACAGGTAAATTAAAAATCTATATTTTCTGGCATGAAATGCGTGCAACAGAGATTAGATTGAAGGCAGTCTAAAGATGTGTTTTTCCCCCTGCACCATGGCAGGAAGTCAGTGGAGCCTCAAACCTGCCCCCTGCCACCAAACCATCTCTCTCCCATCCACCCTCCCCTGAATGATACTTGCATAGAAGGAGAAGCCATCTCTGCCAGGAAGGAGCAAGGAGGAGCCCAGGCCTTCAGGAAGATCAGGGATGAAATCAGGGTTTACACCTTATTCTGATACTCTTGTGCTTGTCCCAGTCAGACACAATCCCTCAAGCAGGGCTCATAGTCATGATACCATGGAACTCTTAATGATGATGAAGAGCTCCTTTCAGCTGCTTTTAATGACAAAAGAAAGTCAAAACTATTCAGTCAATATCCAAGCCCTTAGTTATGTCTTTTGTGTTGTCACCTTTTCCCAAAGAAAAATTTCTTACTGGCACAGAAGTCAAGCAAAACCAAATTTGGTGATTAACATTTGAGATATTAATTTTTCTCCTGGGGAATCCTTATCTAGAAATGGTATAGTTGCTTTAGATAAACCTAGTAATAAAGCAATCCTCTAATTCCTCAGCCAGCCATACCAGGAAGGATCTGCTAGGTGGTCTGTGGAGCTGGGTCATTAGCAGTCAAACAAGAGGAACCAGCCTGATACTTCCTCTTCTTTAAGCGGAGCAGGGAAGGCTCAGTCGGGAAAGATGTCTCAGCCAAAGGAAGTGTCAGTCTCTTTTAACACTACATAATGCAGCTCGGGTGCCTGCCAAATCGTAATACACTGGAACAGACGGAGACAGAGTACTGTGGGAAGGGCAGTGCAAACTGCCTAAGGGTGCAGCACCTAGATTTCCTGCACTGTCAGGAAATCCTTCATTTTCCAGGCTAGGAGAATGTTTTGCTTCTCTTTTCTGGTTTTGTTTTTTCCTTTCCCCTCCACTTTTCAAGGACTGGTGTCTTGGCACTCAGCCTATCCCAATGAAGCATCACAGGGTCCTGGTATTACAATACTGGTTTTGTTCAGTGGGTAGCAGAAGATAACCATGTTCCTGTTTATGTAAGTGCTGTTTATAACATTGATTATGCTAAAATAATTTTACTTTAAAAGTTGTTTTATAATAATACTATAAAGAATTCCTGGAGTTATTAGTAATAAATGCCAGCAGCAGCATGGTTGGGATGTTCAACCCCATACATCAGACTTTAAGGCTGATTTCTCAGTGTCAGTGAGAGCCCTACCCTGAAGGCAGCAGGCACCACGCTTTGAAGCTGCTTGTCTAATACTCTGCACCATGTCCAGACACTTTCATTGATAAGAAGAGTTGAGATTAAATAATTTGTTACAAGACTGTAATTTTATCCCTGTTATGCTTGTGTCGTAAGAATAGAGAGAGTAAGAGTGAGAGTAAGAGTAAGAGTAAGAGTAAGAGTAGACAACATCACATAGATAAGCAAACAGGTTCACTACATTTTTTGGCACAGAATACATGTTGACTCTGCCTCACTTCAAAGTGGCAACATCTTCCAGATGGGCATATAGCCAGTAGTACAACTATAATAATATTATGCAATGCTATCATTACCTGACTGACTGAAACGGAGGCTTCTTTCTGAGACAAAGCTTTTCTGACAGTCACAGAACCACAGAATGGTTTGGACTGAAAGGGACCTAAAAGATCATATAGTTCCAGCTCCTCTGCCATGGATCATCTAGTTCCAACTCCTCTGTAACTTTCCACTAGACAAGGTTTCTCAAAGCCCCATCCAATCTGGCCTTGAATACTTCCACACATGGGGTATCCACAACTTCACTGGCAGTGTCTCACCACGTTCACTGTAAAAGTCATCCTAGTAGGTAAACTAAACCTACCCTCTGACCTACAGCAATCACAGAAACCAGTTGGAAAAAAGAGTCTGATTTCTAGCAAACATTACAACATTATGTTGGGTAAAAGAAGAGAAGCATAATGGTTAAATAGACTCTTAAGTAAGAAGAGACAGCACTGCACTGGTGATAGACAACAGCTGCAAGAAATGTCCTCCTTTCCCTGAAAACATCAGCTTTTACTAGAAGATTTGGTCTCACAAAGTGAACTAAAAGGCCTGGCATACCATGTAAGCAATCTGTATGTGTGCAACCTTCCTTTTAAAACAGACAGAAGTTTTACAAGACATGTTCTAAAGTGTTTAAGACCTAACCTTGATGTGCACAAGGATGCCAAGTGCCGGACAGAACCAAGCTCAACACAGTTTGTCACTGAGCACTTCTGGGACTAGGGATTCCCTCCAGCTGGAGACAGGCCATCATTCTTCAGCTTTGCCCATCTTCCTCTCCAACAGTTTGCCCTCTGAAAGTACTGAGAATCAGATTCATCTGTCCACAGTGCAGATCTGTGTTTCCAATACCTTCTACTCACTCAAAACACCAGGGATCAAATTCTTGTCTCTTCTGTGATGGTGCAGTTGAAACAGCATTCCTGTGAACCAACAGAACCACTCTGGCACCAGACGTGACCCCAGTACACAAACATTTCAGCCCACATGTGGTAATGGGTGATCACACCAGTGAGGCTGGACATGCAGGACTGAACCCTCTGCTTTGTCTTGAGCAAGCCCACAGGCAACACCTAAGCAACAGTACTTTCTCCCCTTTCCTGCCCCTACTTCCCACTGCAGTCTTCCCAGCCCCAGAACTACCTCTGCTTCCCCAAGCGTGAAAGAAGGGGTCAATCTGCTGCTCATCCTGCAGGCTCCAATAAGTGAGTATTTTGGGGCACCCCTGAAGGCAAAATGACATTTGCATGCTTGACGCTATAGAATGAGAGCACAATGCTTTAAAGCCTCTCAGAAAACCTACAGGACAGTTAATATGATTTAAGCCTATATTTAAATTTTATGAGACTCATTTTCAAGGCTAATAACCCAGTTTACTGTGCACAATATCAAATGCAAATTTTATTACTGACTTGGTAAAAACCAAGATGATATTCATTAGCATATCTCAGCGCATCACCCTTTTTAGCCAAAAGGTGCACCAGGAGTAACAGTGGGAGTTTTTATACGTGCTGTAAATTACAGTTACTATCTCATTAGATAAACACATTTAAAATCAGGTTATCATTCACTTATATATCAGAAAGTTGTTTGTTCAATTGCAGCTAGTCTCGTATTACAACATATGGTGCATGAAATTCTTAGACTAATAAAATTTCAAGGTACAGGGAGCTGGTGCCTTGGAAAAAACTGTTTCTGCTCAACGAATGGCTCGATATAATCTGTAATTGCTTTGAAACAATTATGCAGCAGGCTGTTTTGTACTTAATAGTATTTACATCCTTGGGTTTATTAGCAACAAAATCTAAGTGGAACTTGTGAAAGAGAAATTAATTTTTCTGCTAAAAGATGTAAAGTTTTAAGTTAAAGATCCAGCAGATTGTGGAAATCAAAAATATAGGCAATAGTCTCTAATTTAACTTATTTCTCATTGAAATGTTTCATTATTCTGTTAGATATCTGTGGCAGATTATCAAGTAATTCATCAGCAGCTGAGTTCCCCTGAACTTTCACTACTCTCAGCAAGGTTTAGTTTTTTTCTCAATGCATGCACTCTGGCTTTGCCATCTCCTGGAAATAAATACAAGTAATGTCTAATACAGTATTTGAAATCAAATTGAAAATTCCTGTACCTCTGAAGTTTTTCTTACTAAGTTTAACAGTGGTGACTGGGATGTGAGTCAGCCTTTTGTACTTCTTTATATGCTGGCAATTGAACAAGCAGCTCAGGACACAGTGGCACAGAGAGGCATGCTATATACAGAGCAACAGTTATGCAGGTACATAAAAGCTTTGGATCAGACTTTCCTATGGTATGGACTGCTGGAGCTTCAGCACTTCAGCAAAACTCAGCCAGTTTGCAGAAGCATTGGGTTATACCTGACTGAAGTACTTAATTTCTCCTGCCATTCTGGGCATATTCACATATGCTCCACTGATAATATACAAATCATCATATACAAACCTAATGTCAAGTGTATTATTTCAGCACTCAGTTAGGAGCAATGAACTGCACACTACTGCCTCATTGCATGGCTCCTACTGAGTTGAAATCTGTGAGACAGCTTGAGGGCAGTTACACATTTGGGGGTTAAGGTGGTTTTCTCGCCTTTTGTCATTAACTATTTTTCCTTCTTTTGTTTATTATGTCTTGCATTTGCCTACATTGCAATCTGTCTCCAATGCTAAAGCTGTATTTTATACAGACATCATTTCTCCTGACTGCTAACTCTGCATGCCAGCAGCAGCAAAATTGGAGTCCAGATTGTAAGGAAGGCCCTGATATAACAATTGTTCTCGCTCTGCTCAGTACTGCTAACTTCAAGATGACTTCAACCACACAGCATTAACACCTTTCTCATTGTTCTTGTACTAACATGTTCTCAAATACTGTTGCTAAAATCTCTGCCTTTGTGTTCAGCTTTATCTGTCTTTCTCTTGTGCTGCAACTTCACTAATTTTCCTGTTGCTCTAATCTGCAATGAACTGCAGTGAATTCCTTGCCAAAGCCCTCACCATAGCACACTCATGCCAGCTGTACCCTGGGATGATTGCTGTATAAGAAGTGCTTCCTATTTCCATCATCTAGGAGGGCTTGTTAGAGTACAACATGATAAAACTTTGCAAAAAATCCTCACTCTCTCTTACAAGGTAATATCTCTCATTGCTGATTTCAAAAGACCTGCAACGAAGAACTATTACAAGAAAATCCTCATGCAAAGCCTCATGACCTTACTTGTTATTCCTGATAAGAACAGTGTAAGTTGTCAGGAAGTACACCCTTCTGTCTACAAAAACCACCTTTAGATTTTGCAACATCAGGAAGCAAGCCTAACCTGATTTCAGCACTGCTGCTGGAATAAACCATGGAGTAAATCACAAATTACATTGTAGAGCAATGCTGAAAACCCCCACCAGACTGCGTGTGGAAACTAAATCCCAGCACATGACAAATGCAATCTGTTCCCACTCAACTCACTAGCAATCCTCCTGCAAAGGTGGCTTTACCCAGCCAGGGCTGAGACCCCCTCCTAACTCCCCCCCGTCTACTGCTGTGATTTGGAGCGGGGCTGGGGCTGCTACAGCATTTTCTAATGAAGGAGAGGCCAAACCTAGTTGCTAACTGTGCATTTGGGATTTCAAGCACATTTGGGTTTCTCTGAGTCTGTGTTCAAGCGATTTCCAATCCGCAACTTTTCTTACATTCCTGTAGAGCAGTGACACATTTTTTTTTTTTATTCATACAGCACCTAGCAAAATGAGTACCATCTCTCACAAGGTCTCCAAGGTTCTGCGGCAAAGTAAGCAATGTTAATAGTATTGGATGTATTCAATCCTTGGCACAAATGATTTGTTGAACTGCATTAATATATTTGTCAATTAATAACATCTGTGAATGAGTGTATACAGACTGGAATCAGGTCCACGCTGTATTACTTATGAATACAGTTTTATCAACCAGTCACCATCTTAGCAGGATGCTTTTTCCAAATTCAATTTGTCTGAATTGTATTCCATAAAAATTACCTCATCATGCTGTGCCTACCCATATTAATGATGGGAGAAATGAGGTTTAGGGGACGCATGCATTAAAATAAAGGATACTTTTGGCTATGGGCAACATGGCCAAACAAATATTAGCAATGGTGGGTGCAGCCATAGTGAGGTGGGGAAGAGGTCCACAGCCATGTGAACTGAATGTAGCACACTGGACTGTGCTAATGAAGGTTAAAAATCCTTGATTATTTTGTAATCTTTGTCATTTCTCTGGAAAAGCCAAATATCTGTTCCACTCTTCCAGGCTTTTTTGACCGGGTATTTTTCAAAGCTCTCTCAAAACAAGAATAAGTGTGGGCACTTTCCAGATACTCTACCAATTTTTGGTATCCGGGGTCAATTCGGGCCAGGGGGAAGCACTCTCGGATGGACTAAGGATGTCACATGGAATCGGACAGGCTGTTAACAGCTCACAAGTCCCCGCACTCCCCCAGCTGCCCTGCCCCTGTGCCCAGATGCCCGACGGCAGCCACAAAGCCTGGACCAGCCTTTGGGACCCCCGGATGCTCCCCCCTTCCCAGCGGATCAGCTCGCAAGAGGACAGGAGACGTTGTCAAACCGAGATCTGTGGTTTTGCTGAGGCAGCGGGGAGAGGAGGAAGGGAGGCTGTCACCCGCCACAGGCTGCCCCACTGCCGCTGCTGTGGGGAGGAAAGCAGCCCCTTTAGGGGTGCGTCGGGGACGGGGGAGCTTGGTTTGTTTGTTTTAACAAGAGCTCCTTCAATGAAGTCCGAGCAGGCAGAGCCGAGCATGGCTAAGCTGCCAACTCCAGCAGCTTCCCGCCTGTCTTCCCAATGCCGCAAAATTGTAACACCAAACCAAGCAGTGCCATCTATTGACTGCAGCGGCTCATGGCCTCGCCACAAACGCAGCACCCCCGGGTGCCACCTCCCCGCGCAGCGTCCCCCCAGCACGGAGCACGCCCCCCCGCCTTCCCAGCCTCCCCTGTCCTTCTCCTCGCACATCTCTCCCCTGCCATCCATCACCGCCTGCCGCTGTCACTTCGCCACCGCGGCTGTCACCCGGCTGTGACTAAGGTAGAGAAAAATGAGCCGTTTAAGCGCAGCAGAGCCCGGGACGTTCAGAAGCACGAGACAAATTAACGAAGTGCGAGAAATTAGAGTGCATAAATCTGAGGGCTGTAAATCATCGGGCGGCTGCTCATACTTAGAAGTAAAGAAACCTGAGTGCCATAGTCAAGCCTGTCTGACCCGTGCCTGCTTTCCTACGGGATGCTGACATCCAATTCAGACTCCATATCTTCATCCCATGTGGTGGTTCACTCACCTCACTGTGCCTTAGTGTTTTCTTTCAGAAAAAACATACTTTATCCGTTTCATCCCAAATTACACATGATGTTAGTGGGAAAAGTGGGAAATTATCTAAGCTAAAACTCTGTCTTCACGTGATTTTTGTCCCTCTTCTCCTGGGTTGTCTCATCCATAATCCTAACCATAAGTTGATTTCCCTCCACAGTAGAGGAAGGAAGTCAGCAGCACTGGCTCCAGAAATATGAAGTGATCCAGAGAAATCCAGAGATGAATTAAAAATATAATGAAGTTTGTTGGCTTGCCATGAAGTTTTTCTTCTTTTCTGTAATTAAAATCATACAGCAACTCTGTGAATATAATTACATTATACCCCAAACATAACACCAAAGAAAACCTGATGCAGGTAAGAGGAAACAAGAAAATCGCATTTCTGATGCAATGTTGTAGCTGAAAGCTCCATTTTTGCATGAATAAAAATGACCACCAACCTGTTTCCTCTTCCCCCAATACATACAAATTAGGTAGCACTTGAGTCATTTAGTGATACCACCAAAATCAGATACTTGTAACAGTCTGCCCTAAATTACTGTGATGTTAAAGTTGCTGATTTGTTTTTCAGAACAACATACAGATGTGAAAAATGAACACATCCAAATTTTGTCTAGATGTCCACATACAGTATCAAATTGGGTAAAACTGATGAATACTATGATCCACTATCACCTCTAATAAAACAATGGCAGAAAAAAAAGGCAGCACAGAGGAATAACCTACTCACTATTTTGCAGTTGCAGTGAACTGTAGGTTAGCTTATATTTTGAATTAGAAACTCGTGATTATGTCAATTTCTTTTCATTGTAACCAGAGATATTGTTCTTATTTGCATCATTATTTTGGCAAGTTTTTAGGCAGATCCCAAGATAACGAGATCCATGTGAAGTCATGCATCTCCCACACCACTCTGGGAGAATGAACTATTTGGTTAGTTCTAAATTTGGCCTCTTTCTTTCCATACAGAAAGATGTGTTATCAACCCAACCTCATTTAAGCTTTCTTCACACTTATTATTTGCTTATTCTTGAACCAAACATATTATTTATCTTCTCTGGGATCTGGAAATTCACAGACTTTTGGAACTTCCGTTCTACGTTTTCTTTTACTTCCGCTATTTTCAGTGGCAGCATGGGTAACAGTGTAACAGAATAGTAGTCCTTAATAAAAATAAACTACTCTGAGAAAACAATCTGATTTATGTTCAGTCTCTTTTTGCAATAGCCACCTTCCGTCCTGCCCGTCCTGCCTTAGAAACAGAAGGAACTGGTTGTCCTCAAAAAAGAACAACACATTTGTGGTATGAACATGCGCCAGCATAGTGTTTCAGGCACTGGAACGACAGAGATTTGAATGACAGCACTGATAGTGTTTGGTGATAAAACTTAAAATTATATTGCTCATAATTCGAATAGGAAATACTTCATTTGGCTTGGAGCGCTGAAATGGTCTCAGGTCTGATCTGTCTAACCTGTCTCACCTATATACCTTTCTGTTATTCAAGACGGTGAAAACAATTTCTCTGCCACCACCACCATGGGAGTTAACTTTCCTGATGTCACAAGTTTTGCTGAGCAACAAAAGAAGAGTGACTTTTTGCACACTTCAGAAAAGCAAGCAGAACTGTGATATTATGACATCTACCAGTTACTCAAAATGCAAGAATGAAAAATACAAAGCAACACTAACTGAAGATGCAAGTGTACAATATCTTGGTAGAAATGCAATTTGCATGTATATTAAGGTTTTTTACATGGAGATTACCAAAATGAACAGTATCCCCCTTTTTGAAGGCTGCACACCATTTTGTGACCTGTGACTTGCAGTTGCTGTGGCAGTGATTTTCAAAGTACTCTTTGGAAATTATTTGGAAATCCTTTAATGCTTGGAAATTATTTAATTTAATTTATAGTTGTCTTTCAAGAGAGTTTAAAGCAAAGAAAAAAGACTATCTCATGTGGTGACTTCAGATAATTTCCATGACTGAATCATTGCAACTTTGTAAACAAAAGCTACTTTGAGAGCTTCACAAAATCTTCAAGAAACCTGATCAGTTGTGACCTTGGGTTTGGAGTCTGAATGCTGAGAGCTGTTGCACCTTGTAGGTGAAATTTTTTCACTCCATGAGCAGTCTTGACACTTTGGGGAAAACTTTCAGTTAAATTCATTAATATATCTGTCTGGTTCCAAATGTTCCATAAGCTGAGTCACTCCACTTCTGTTTAGATTCAGGTAAAAGATGACTTTTCCTTGAAGATTCACACGTTACCTCACCATCTCTGTTCTAGATACTCAAATTCTAATGCAAAAGTTTCACAGATGTTACCAAGCAGGGGAGGGAGCCCAGGAGCTGGAGAGGACTCTTACCTTCTAATGGGGTTCAGTGGTTTTGTTGACATTTTGCAACAGGTGATATTAACGTCACAGCTTAATTTTGTCATCCTTAAAGATATCACCAAGTTAGTGCTGCCTGGGATTCCCGGGTTAGTACTGTCAGGTACTTCCATTACTGTAAACAAGTGCCAACCATCCTCTCACATCTCTTACTGCCGCAATCAATAAAGCTGTACCACGTTGCTGGCACAAACATTTGCTTGTACCCACACATGGGTGGCAGCAAGAGGAAGGCTTCCCCACGGTGGCATGACCCAGGTGCTATTAAGTATTTTTATTGAACACCAAATATTGCCATGTTCTTCCACTTCCATTCAGGACCAGAAAATAACGATGTGTAATTGTTTCCAGGCTTCACTACTTCACACTTGCCACTGTGACAACTAGCAGGGAGTGGTGATCCATGCCAGGTAGTCAGTTGTCCTTCTTATGAGGAACTGCACACTGGGTTGTTGCAAGTGAGAAAGATGCAGAGGACCATCTTGAATCAGGTGAAAACTAGGTTAGGCATTTGTCAAATAAGTTGTCTGGATGAGCAGATTGAAGGAAACAGCATGGCCAAGGTCTCCCAGAGACAAAGCGACTAACCTGCCAAGGGCCCTTTTCCCCATCCATAGGAACTGCAATGCCTTGTGAAGGGACTCTTCCTCGCAGGAGTGAAAGGGACAAAGTGGAAATTGCTACTGAGATGGCTTACTCATCCTTCTCCTGGCACAGTCTCTCATCTGTCATACAAGGGGTTGTATTCCAGTATTTTCTTCCATATTTTAAAACATGAAAATTGCAAGAACCTTCTCACTTCTTTTATGTCACTCCTTTGAAGACAGACAGACTCACTGCTAGAAGTGCTTCCTTTCCTTTGATTATCTCCATTGCGTTGTAGAGCGAAATTGACCCTTTCAGGAAATATATTTGTCAGCTGGCCGAAGAAGACAATATTAAAAATTCCACAGAAGCCAAACATTTCAAGGGCTTCCCGCTTATAGCTGCAAAGATGTTACTCTCAAACCACCAGCTATTCAGGATTTTTATTTTGGCCTATCCTGTACAGGAAACTGTAATGAAGTTGCTGCACGACACGGTGTTGTGGTTTAGAAATGGTATTCTCCAATTTAGTACTCCTGCTAAAACCACATCACTCCTCACTCCTCCTCCTCCTCCTCCTCCTCCAATTGGATGCCCTAGAGGCAAAGATCATGGGTTGAGATAAGAACAATTTATTGGAAACAGCAATGAGATAAGAAAAGGAACACTAACAGCAACAATATTAATAACAAAGGTATAAGACAAAGAAAAAATGTACATGGAAAGCCCGTATCAATACCAGATCTTCCGCGGCACATTTTCTCCTGACCAGAAGGAACCTCCTCCCCTCAGTCTCTTCCTTTGGCCCCCAGGATTGACATAAAGTGATACAGAATAATATCTGGGCCTTGGCCATGCCCTCTTCTGGCTACTGAAAAAATTTACAGTGTCCTGCCAAGACCAGCACATATGATACTTTGTATCTCAAGAATAGAGTTAGCCTATCGTGCTTCCTGGTTCAGAAGTGTTTTAGCTTATTTGAGATCTGAGGTTTGAAGCAGGACAGTTCTTGCTGACTGTTCCCAGCTTAGCAAAGGACTCATTTGATGTTTAAAATCCTTGTCCATACCTATTTCCCAGTATCTGTCTATATCTGTATATCCAGCTATCTACCCATCAATCCATCTGTCTATCCAGCTGTTTATTTCAGCTGTTGCCCTCAATACTTTCTTCATTGAAATAGTCAGGGAGAGGGCAGCTTAGTGATTAAGTAACAAGAGGTACCTCTGAGAGCCTAAAGGAGGGGGCACACCATGTTTGCTCGGGGCCCCTCTTAGCCTAATGGCAGGGGTGAGGGTAAACTTCCCTCTGTGAGGGCTGGATACTGTTTGGGAAAGGACCATAAGGAGATGTTGTGGGAAATCAGAGCTAGTGCTGAAACAATTTCTTCCACACAAACTGTCCTGCTTTCTGTGGTTCCTAGGAGTCAATCAGGTGGTGGAAGGCCCCTGTGTTGTAGAAGAGATTGTATTTGCCCCAGCAAATCTACTTCCCATCTCATTCCCCCTGTCCCACATGCTTCCCAGTTTAAGGATCCCTGCCTGGGAATCCCCATGCTGCTTTTGCTTCCCAGAATCCCACTGTCAATGGGGTTTTTTGTAAAATTTGTAAATTTTTGGTTTTGTAAAATTAATCTTTAATTAATTTTGGCCACAACATATACTGATGGAATTTCTTGTCACCTAAGAAATACTTTAAAGAAACAGCTGAACTGGATTTTTCCCAGTCCCCTATTCTGTCCTAAAAATAAAAAAGTACTTCAGTAGCAGCTCTAACCAAGGGTATAAAAGATCGGGGAAAAAAAAAAAAAGATAAACAACAAGCTTTATTTGACTCTTTAAGATACTGAACAAATAGCAAGACGGTGACTTCAGGCTTTAAATTACTTTACTTTGGCACTCCAAACAACAGTCAGAGATGTTTCTTCCTTCTAATTTTACACGTTGGTTTCATAAACATAGTTAAAATTCCCAATGCTTATCTTGCTATCGTGTGTCCAAAGCAACTGTCCTCCCACTTCAGGATCAGCCCCTATCACAGCTCTCTCACCCTGCTTGAAACTGTGCGTACTCTGCATGTGAAGTAACGCTTGATACAAACACCTCAGCTAGCTCCACAGCAGACCTCAGGTAAAAGATGCAAGCAGCAAGGAGAGGGATGGCCAGCCAGAGGCACGTGGAGTAAAAGTGATGCGCCCTTTGTGGCAGGTGGAGGATGGCAAGACGCAAGGATTGCAGCTGCACCCAGTGCCCGGCTGCAGGGGGCAGGGCAGTGGATGGACCCACAGACAGACACCTGCAGAAAAATACAACCCACCAAAACTGCGGAAGGTGTCTAATTAAGCTTCCCTTCCCTGAAAAGCTGTCGCTAGGTAAGCAAAACTGTTTAAAACATGTTCATCATTAAAGTGTCCCCCGACAGCAGGATGTGGCAGCAGACTCGACGACAGAAGGGAGAAGAAGAGAGGCATATGGACCCCAGCCCTGTCCCCTGCTGACAAGCTGCCTCGCTGCAAGCCCCCTTTTCACTGTCGTCCGTGCGTGCAGCAGATTGCAATGGCCCAACTTTCCCATCTGTATCCCAGGCCTGTGCCCCCAACAATGTGGCAGCCATGCAGTTTTCATCAGGCGGTGAGCAGGGGAGGGGGAGGCTGTGGGCAGGGGAGGGTGGGAGGAGAAGGGGGAGATATTAACCACCAATAATCACAATGCTATCCATAATGCATTGTCTCCATGAGATTACATGGTATATTTCCAGTGGGGATTAGCCCATCCATCACAGCCCTTTATTGGCCCTTTTTTTGTTGTATAAAGCCCAAACACTGTCGTAAAATTCTAAACCGCTTAATTGCTGTGCTGTAAAAATTTGCATATCAGAGATATGTCATTCCTTCGTTAAATGGCACTAGGCATTTGTTACAAGGTCCCAACAATCACAGGAGAGCACCCCAGAAAAAGGTCACCTCTTGGCATTATGCAAAGTTCTCCGCTGAATTCTAATCTGCAGCAATTACAGTTTGAATCTATTGCAGCTTAATGGATTTTGATTTTCTGTGATTCAAACTCCCTGGGCTCAGAGAGCCCTTTTTTCATCTGATCAGACAAGGTAAGCAATGTGATGGTGATGGCATGGTCTCTGTTTCTGTAAGGCCTGAAAGCTTGACTCCTAAAAGATGTCTTCCTAAGCCAAACTGTGAACCTTGGTGCAAACTTTCCATGATGAGCATATGTCTTGATTTTGTAGACTAACAGCAAGTAGAGAGTACTGCAGCCATTGCATTGCCACTTCAAGTATTCCTCATTGGAAACAACCTGAAGTTAGATGTTTATGTATGTGTATTAACAAAAAGGATAATTATAGTAATGAGCAGCTTTTAACCTGCGGATCTGAGAGATTCTTTTCAAAAGCAAGAACATATTGTCCTGAATTTGCACCTTCAAAAAATCGCTTTGAAGAGCTGATTTGAAGCCAGGGGGCACGCTGCAGACCCCAACTGTGAGCACTGCTCTCAGCAGCCCTAGCAGTTCTCCTCTGCTTCCTCCCATCTGCTTGCCAAGGACTGAAAGTACCACTTCTTTATTGTGTGATCAGGTCTTCACGCCATGTCTTCTCCATTAACTGCTGCAGAGGTTCCCCAGATGTGCTTTCAATCCAGATAGCAATTCGTCATTTTTTTTCAGTATTTTAAGAGTATGCTTAAGCCAGACCATTTCACCTCCATCTAGCACAATATTACAAAATGTTACACAATGGGAGAAGGGCAGGTCACTTCTCTCACAAAACAGAGTCTGGAAGCTGTGTCTCTTTCTGTGTAATAGCAGGAAGTATGGTTTCTAACCTTGCCAGGAACATGTAAAAAAGGAGGTGAATGGAGCAGTCGAAAGGGATTTTAAAAGTGCCATAGAGATTTGGGGGTCAAAGTCTGTGTTTCAGGTTCTGGTATATAGGAGAGCCCTTTGCAAGCTCTGATATAAAAATTAGGAGAGAACAGGAGAAATTTTGGGCTGTGTGTACCTGGCACCTTGGCTTGAGTTGGCCTGTGCTGAAATAGTGTGAGTTAGCTTTGAAAACTGTTCAAGGTGCGAGATGTGCCCATCATAGTCAGGATCCAAAGCAAACTGAGCCTTCTTTAGTTATCCACTCTGTTCCTCTTTCCCCCAACTCTCTCCCTACCAACAATCATCCATATCTCTACATGGGACACAAACTTATCTGTCTCTACATGTCTGAGGCATTATCATTGCTCATCCTCCCCATGTGGTCAGATGCAGCCTATGAATATACTTTTGGATGTGGGTGAGATACATTCTCATCCAATGGACTCCACACTCACTTTCCGTAGTCACTGAAAATTTCTTTCAAGAAGGAAGGAAGCACCTTCAAGAAGCACGAGGGCGGTGTTAGCACTGATGTGTCTTATACCTGAGAGGGACAATGGCAAGTGGGCTCCTGCAGGTGTGCCCCAAACACAGTGATAAGGTAGAAGACACTTTCATGCTTTCGAAGGCTTGCCAGTAGCTTCTAAGAGTTCGAGCCTTGTCTCTTTTTCCAAGTAAAGCAGTGATAAGCAAGAGGGAAGAAGTTGGCCAACAAGAACTTCCACCTCCTGCCTGTGCGCAGGTGGTCAGTGTAAGAATCTGCTTAAGCCATACCAGCCTTTTGAACCTCCCTCAGTGTGTGCAGCGCTGCTCCCTGGACATAATTAATGTCTTACGAATATTATTCCCCCAGGAGCAAGTGAATGAGTATGATTATGTGTGCCACAAAACCTGAACCTACTGCAGAAGCTCATGTGCCTTCCTCAGCAGAAAGCAAGAGGCAGAGCTAAAGTACTGTAGGTACAGGATCAAAGTAATTGTTTTCCTTCAAGGCATCTTGCTTATCTTTGTAACCCAGCCCCACAACTCCAGGAATTTGGCAACATATTTCATCACCTCAAGAAGACTTCTTCTAATAGTCCTATTTCAGTAATTTATGTTTTATGTTATCTATTTTACATGTTCTTTTCCCAAATGTTTTTCTTTCTACCAATAAGTGCATTTTTCAGGTGTGTACCTCTTACTCATGTTGCAAGCACTCATATTTAAAATCAACCTTGCATTGCATTTAATCATCACATTATGGTAGTTTTATTATTATTATATTTTAGTCTGGCAGGTGGTTTACTAACCAGGAAGGATTCTAACAAGCAGCACAAACATTCTAACCTAAAACCATCTTATCTTTGTTCTCCTTTTTAATTAACAACTAACATCAATGCAAACTTCTCGTCCTACGTGTGAACTCAGCCACTTCACTATTATCCGAGTTCTTGATTAAGCAGGCCTTCTACAAAGAAGCCCCAAGTACCTTTGCTAAAAAAGATTTCAGCCCATGCCCTCGTGCTGATAAAACCCTCTCCCCTCTGTGGCATCAATGCAACTGCTGGTATGGCTGCAGATCTACAAAATCATCAATGCAGGAAGAAAAAAGGTTAAAACAGATTATTTCAGATGGACAATTTCACAGCGGTTGCCTGGAATCTCTTATTTTGCATCCACAAGCCTGTGCCTCTTTCTCACCACTATCTCTGCTTTATAGAAGGAGAAGCAAAATCTGATCCATCCAAGGTTTTCCAGCATTGTAGTGACAGAGCTGGAAACAGGTCTGGAGTCCTGCATCACAGCACCACACATGATCCCAAGATCCATTTCCTCCCTTCCTCCTCTTTCACCCTCCAAAAGCTTCCAACCATCAGGAGCAACCTTCCAAGGCCATAGGGACAGTCTGCAGAGCTCAGTGGACACTAGAATGGGGTCTTTATAGGGTGGAACTGCATGTTGGCTTGCCAGCTGCCCTCCCTGCAGAGCTCATCACCCACTGACATTTTTATCTGCCTCGGAAATAGATTTGTTGCACAGCCCATCTCCCAGCCCATCTTCTGCTTCTCTCTCTCTTACATATTCTGTCCATATCAGACCCAGAGGAGCATTCCTGCTGCCTTCAGTGAGGTTTGAGATGGGACTAAATAGTCTCTAAGTGCAATTTATTTTACCTTTATTGAGCATTATTAATGTTTCTGTTTGGATGGAACAAATTATGTAATAATGTGTGCTTTTTCTCCTGCTTAACTCATTATTTAAAATTAACCAGACAATAATTTATATGAATTATTCTGCAATTAATTTGCCATGAGTTTCTTGCGAATACCCTCTGAACAGCATCTGAGCTCCCTTGATTTGTTCCAAAGGTCTGGTTTTCACCTGGGAGAGGGGCCAGACCTGATACCTGCAAATCTTAGGGAATTCTTGCATAAGAATAGGGGCTATTTCCATTAAATTAGTATACAATCCCATGTGAGTATTTTTACTTTGTTTTCCTAGTGTTGGAGGTGTTTTCTGGGGTTTAGCATAATTCTGCTTCTAACTGAATTAAGGTAAATCATTACAATTAAGGTCAAAATAATTCCCCTGTGCTTTTTGTCCAGCTTCAGCTAAATCAGTGGAAAGCCACAGCTTTAGCCAATGCTGGAAATAAATAAGCCTTTTGAACCAGGCTTCCAATGTGGTAGTTCCATTTTGCATCCTCAGCATCTGTTTCCAATGCCTTTTGTTAATTTATTCTAACAAACATTTGATATTTTGCATCTGTGCCAAAGTCTTTTGAAGCCGATGAAAAAGTTTCCGTGACATTCATGACATCTGCATGTATTTAAATGACAGTGAAGTGTCTTGTTTGATTGGAAGAGCAGAAGTACAGCTGATAGAAGTTGCCTCCACATTACAGACTGCAGGTACAGTCCGGTTTGCAGCACCTGAGGGGCGAGGTCCCAGGTGGAGCAGCGTGGCTAACAGGAATAGCTGGAGAACCACTCGATGATGCAGGATATTCTTTCACAGGCTTCTATTAATTTGCAAACAGATCTGTGTTCATTACATTTTAATTAGTTCCCAGTAAATGTGCCTTAATAAGCTCTTTTTAAAGAAATAAAGTAACTGCCATATTAAATGCATCTTGAATAAATATGTGGCAATGGGAAACAGCCCTTTCTTAACTTCCTGGGTCTATAAACATTAACACGCTCATAAATATATTTGCATGTAGACACAGGACTTAATAAAAGCCTTTGAGCATACCATTCATCCCTTTTGCACAAACATATTCCAGTTATCATTAGCCTTGTAATTAAAATCCTTTTAACAGCACTAATTGAAGGTTTCACCACCATAACTTTGTCATCTTAAAAGCTGCTTGTTTCATGCATAACTATTGGAAGTGCTGGAAAGTGGGTGGGTCAAAGGTTCCAGGCAAGGCTTCTCATCAGATAAATGAATGGGAGCCAAGAGTTAAGAGGCCAGGGAAATACAAAATCCTAGGACACACTAACAGATTACAGAAAAACCAGCAGGTTACAGCCACTGCTACCTCAACAGCAGCACTCCTCAGAAAGGCCTGTTAAGACTTCATGCTGCAAAGGTGATATTTTCTGCTCCCTCCCCCCGGCCTTTCAGTGAAAAGATCTTGCCACAGCAACCTAGGGCACTTTCACCAATAATTAACTGGAACTGAGTTCATCAGGTAAAACAAAGGGTAAGCAGGCATTGGAATGTCACGCCAGCCTCACATATGGAAAGTGAAGCCAATCCATAACCCATTGAAGCACGAGGTGAGGTAAAGGCTCAAGTATTAGACCAGTCACCAAGGTGTAGAAATATAATAATAAAGTTCCACAACTGTCCTATTAACATACCAGATTTGATTTGGCTCCATTATATTTCATCAAATAGTTTACAAAGCACCCCGCATAAAACATCATCATAATTGTAATCATATATTTGGCGATTTAACGTGTACACCATAATGTACCATTAGTTACACAAATAACTAATAATTTGCTAATGACAATATTATGTTAAGTCAGTTTAGGGGCAATTAAAGTGAGTGATATTTACATATGCCTAATGAATCACAGTCGATGGCAGATTAAGAGATTCTAATGAATATTCATCCAGACATTCGCAACCAGCTTCACAGTTTATAAACTGAATTATGGTTGATTTGCCCTTTTAAAAATGAATATGTGAGTATCTTCTGCATGGGAGGAATGAACAATTGGGGCTGATTGTAAAATTTTTTTTTAAGCAATGTACTGGTCAGGACACAAAACATTTTTATGCACTCTCATACCCTTGGCTTCTCAGCTCTTTTTATATCACATATCAGCATTGATGAACTATCTCCATTTTCATTCCTACCCATGACATGAAATATAGAAAATGTTTTGCGTTGAATTAAATGCAATAGAAGTTTTATGCAGACTCACTAAGGAAATAATTGCACAGGTAGCCTGCTTTCCCCAAGCAGAGTAAACAAACTCTCTCTGCCATACGCTAACAACATTCTGCTTTTAAAGGTAGCCTTTATGCATGCTCACTTGAGTGACTAACCAAAATATCATTCATTTAAAAAGAAGCTATATATAAGCTTCTCATAGGATGAAATTAGAGTTATTTTGACACATCCTATGCCAGAAGTTTCTGCTATTATTATATCAATCATACTGGCAGCAGTAACAGTAATTGCTAAGAGCATCAGATACAGTTTTATGGTCTGGCAATCAGATTTCAAAGTGAGCTCAAAGAAATGTGAAGCATTTAAAGTCCATACACAGTTTTCCTTGGAAGTCCTGTGAAGTGTTTGTGTGATTCTGTAGTAGTCCTTCATAAGACTGGCCCTGTGACACAGAATCACAGGGTGGGTCAGGCTGGAAGGGACCACAACAGGTCATTTATTCCAGCCTCCCTGCTCAAGCAGGATTATCCTGGAGCACATTGCACAGGGTTATATCCAGACAGTTCTTGAATATCTTCTGTGAGGGATACTCCACAACCTCTCCAGACAATCTGTTCCAGTGCATGGTTACCCACACAGTAAAGAAGTTCTTCCTCATATTCAGGTGGAATTTCCTGTGCATCGGTTTCCGCCAGTTCTTGCTTAAGCATCATTGCCCCAAAATTCTGGGATATTTTTGCATGATTTAAAATGTGGAAAGTTAAAAAGGGGGTTTTATTGCTCTCCTACAGGAGTTTGGAAGTGAAACTACTATGAAACAGTCATGCAGAGGTGAAGCTCATTTGCTTCCATTGAGATCAAACACAGAAGCTCTGCAAGCCTGCCCTAACAAGAGACAGTCTCCAGTAGGTAAGGAAACATCATTAAAGGTACTCAGTTTTGCTTTGCTCACTTTGGGGATTTTAGGTTTATCAGTCCCAGTCTCCAAAGTGATTTGGGAGTTCAGAGAGCAAAGTCATTTCTACAAATGCCTTCTACAGAAACACAGGTGCTAGAACTCAGCGTACTGCTAGATCTACACAGTGTGATGAGATATGTCATGGGGACCTAGCTTGAATTCTGAAAGCAGAAGAGACATACTTAGTTTTATCCTAATTACCCTGTGTTCAGGAAAAGTTCAACTACAGATGGGAAAAATGCTGCTGGAATTTGATCAGAGGACACTGTAATTGCAACACAGACTTAACGAACAAGCAGCTCTAATAATTGACTTTACCTTTCTAAGTGCTGTGATCTAATCAGGTTACTAGATTTGACCAGAAGTCCTGTTTTCCAAAATACTACCAAAAAATTCCTGGATATTTTGCATACTTTCAGCCACATTCTTATTGAGAAAAATATTTTTCATTTTTCAAACAAGACTGAAAACACAGCAACAAATACTACATGATGGGGTTTAAAACATTTTAAAATTAAGTAAAAAATATCTTTAAAAAGTAACAAATTTTTATTTAGAACACCATTCATATATCCATTTCACTTTTCATGACAATTACTTTTCAACAACAAGAATTAAATTCAGTTCTCTACTGTCTTTAAGTAACAGAGATGTTACAGTTTTCTCAGTTGCCTGTTTCCTTCTTATTGCATTTCCTTAATGCAATATGTTATAAAAGGATGACAAACTAATACAGCCTGAGAGGACTACTATAATCCCTGCATTTACTTTGGGAAGTACTTGAATTTTTCATGTTTGCGTTTTTTGCAAGGCTTTTCTTCTTCCCTAAAACAGGTCTGTTTCTGAGGTGCTAAAATGACAACTTCAGGCTGCAGTACCTTCAAAATCTCTGTAACTGCACCCTAAGAAGCTCTTTAAAGTTTACTGACCTTCTACATGCCAAACCTTCCACAGTCTACAGCCAACAGCAATACAGATTATTTTATCCTTCCCTCAATATTTCTCTCCCCTAAAAGTAATTAGGGTCATACCCATTCCAAGCTCCCAAAGCTGAAAAGTCCCTACATTATTGTTTCAGCTTCAGTGCCTCTGTTTGCTTTGCCTCTGTAAGTTTGCCGCATCATTGTGACTACAGATACAATCTGTACCACTCATACTGCTGTCAACTGAATCGTTTCAGAAAACTTCCAACCCTTACATTTAGCAACCCCAACCACCCTCACCTACTGCAGCAATTCACTCCAGTGTCACAAATAATTTGACCTGTCTTTCAAACAGTGATCTGTGAGTTTAAGTAGCTCTATACTTGTTTCAAAAAGCATTTTGCCTTCTTTGCTGTCTATTATAGAAATTACCCATCTTTCTCTTTCATCCCCAAACCATGGGCCTTTTTCTTCAACCATTACTCTCAGAAGCACACTCAAGGAACCAGGGCAGGACGGTTCCCATTTCACATTTTATTGACATTGCAACATATTTCTGGATTGAGAATAGTCCTAAAATATATGGAGCCAAGCTTTTCAAATTAAATACTGCTGTGATTTTTCTGTGACTGCACATAGTGCAGATATGTCTCTTCTTGCCAGTCAAAGCCTGTGTTAGTATTTGTGGGATTATTGCACCTGTCTCTGTACATAGAGTGAAATCTCAGAGTTAATGACAGGCACAACCTGCAGCTAGGGCACTTCTTAACTGCAACATGGTCAAGGTTTCACCCAAGACCATTATTGCTATTAAAATTACAGCATTAAAAAGGCACCAGATTGCACAGGGTTACATTGTTCATGGACTCTGGACACAAAAAAAATGTTTCTCCATCAGTGGAGGAAGGAAATTGCTGCTTAAAAGTTTTGTTTGTTTCTCACATATTCAGTGGTACAGAAAGCCTCAGAGCTTTTCTTAAAATTCAAATTTTAATAACTATGAGCCAGATTTAAAAGAAGAAGAGTAGCCTGGTGAATGAGCCCTGTTGTACAGTTAAGAGACCAAAAAGCAAGGGCTGCTTGTTTTATACAAGAACTGCTTAGAAAAGAATCAAAATGACTCAGCTAGAGTAATGCAGAAAACACAGAGGGAGGTATCTGGGGGCTTCCCTGTCTGATCTTATCCAACACCCTTCTTTTAACCTTTAATCTCTGAAGGATCCATGGAGAAGCACTTAGGTGTGACAGTAATGACTGAAATCTGCTGTAGTCCTTGATAAAATGGATCAAAGGTTAAAAACCAAACAAGCAATGGATAAAATCATTTGCCTGGTGTGTAATTTTTATCCGGGTTGGAAGTGCATTAAATCTCCTTAATTACACTGCTTATCTTGAACTTATGGGAGAGCTTTGTGTATGTTGTGCCCTCTTCTTCATCTCACCCTCCAGAGCCTGTTACAAGTTGACACCTAAGTAGTTTCATATATAAAGAATAGCAATCTGCAAGTGTACCAGTAATGCTGCCTCTGCAAACCTCTGATGCAGGGAGACATGAGAAGCAAAAGAAACTACAAGCTGAAAAGAAAAGCTCATTTGGCTTAACACTGGCACTGAGGATGAGCCGGGTTCAACAGGTGCAGTCCTGCAGCCCTCCTTGTCTCCTACAGCAAATGAGAGAACTGATAGGCATTTAATGAACCTCATTCTAACCTGTGTGGAATAATCTTTCCGTTAATCTTCTTACTGGTTTCCATCCATCTAGCAACAGCAGCGCTTAAATCTCTTGTTTGTACTTTACTAGCTGCAGATTGTAAATGTTTCATGAGCCGCTGAGCTTGCAGCATTACTATTTTATTAGAATGTTGAATATCTCGTGTTCATTGCTGTCTTACCAGCAAATTTTATCTAAACAAAAATTGCCTCCATACTTCTTGTGAATGACAATTTGGTGGTGTGATGGATGCTGTTGTTTCAGCTTGTTTTTCATCAACAGTTTGAAAATAGCCCCTCTGCCTTGCTGGGATGCAACAGTGCACCTGCGGCAATGCCAATAAAAATACATTCACATCACGACTATATCCAATTTGGCTCCTGAAGAAGGGACAGAGGTTCTGCCAGCCTCTGGTCCTAGTGTTAAGCACACATGTAAAACTCTTCTGCCTCTGAAATGCAGGACAGGTTTTCCTAAGTTGAATATTCTCCATAGTGTTCTATTTCCTTAAAAAGGGACCACGACATTTCTGAATAGATAACTGGACAGGTTCAGAGTTTAGCTACAAGTGGATTGGTGTAACATCAAGCACAGATCTTCAAAGTATGTGAACATTCCCTTGGGGCTTTGTGCAGTTCTCTCAAACCATATGTACCCTTGGTAAGATCTTGTGATGCAGACAAGTTGATTGAGCAATGAAAGCTGCTGGGTGTTGTTCACAGACTCTGAAAACTCTCTTTTGCTGACCATGCAGTCACAACACTCAAAAGGGAAAAGGTAAAACCACAGAGATGTTCAGGGTACAGCCCCACTGAGAGGTCCCAGCATCCCTGCTGCTGGTGCAGGGGAACAGAGACCGTAACAGCCAAACAGTTTAGGAAGGGAAAAGGGAGACATAAAAAGCCCTCCCTCATAGTGGAATAAATCAGGAATTAGCTCTTGGTTACCCCTTCTCTGTGAATTTTGCCTTGGTAAAGTTTGAGCAAGAACCAGTTCTCTTATCTGGAACTGAACATCATCAAATTGTGTCTTTATCCATATCAAGGCTCTGCTACCAAGAGCTGCTGAAATCCCAGGCCAGCCCAGATCCCCTTGTGCAGTATGGTGGAAGGAGGAGTTTACATCATTTGCTTATTTCATTTCATTTTATTTCATGTCTGAGATGTGAGCACTGGGAACAGCTGATTTGGAGGGCTGAGTTTTCAGGAGCAGTGGACGGATCGGCACAACCAGCGAGCTGTAATATGCTCTGGCATTGCAAAGGGTGCCAGACCATTCTGCCACATGTCCTCCTCCCACAACCTCTCCCACACTGTTGGATCTCCAGTGTCAACAACTCACCCACCAACACACAGAAAAACCCTGCTCTGATCCCGGTGTTAACAAACGAGGCAGGACTCGAGATAACGGTTAAGGAATGTATTTTCTCCAGTTCTGCAACAAACAACTGAGATAAAAGACCTGCATAAGCCTGGCAATTAAGCTTCAAGAGGACAACATGGTCAAGTGACTGCTGTGGGCAGTAAAGTACTCAACTTGTCAGCATGGCAAACACCCTATCCACTTTCTACAGCAGCCACAGTCACCCTGTCTACCACATTTCTCCCAATCAGCCACAAACTAAATATTCCCATATCTCCTACATTCTCTTCCCACTACCTCCACCCAGCCCCAATACTCTCAGACCGGCCCATTTAAAGCATAACCTCCTCTCTCACTGGTTCCTTCTGTGCGAGCTGCCCACTCACCCCACATCTCCTTCTCCTCCTGAGATGCTGCTCCACCACAGAAACATCTCTCTTTCAGTGCACAAGGCTGTAACAAACCTACCCATTGGCATTACAGGCATCCACCAAAAGCATTCCTGCAGGAGCAGGTCCTGCTTTCAGATGAACAGTTGGACAATAAGATGTATGAGCCTCCCAACTCATATAATTGGCATGAAAGTATCTTTTGAGCACCAACTAGCCACCCAAAACCACAGGTGGGGTGGATGTCTACCCTCACAGCTCAGGGTCGGACCAGGCAGTACCAAGAAAAGTTAAATACTGGTCTGCACGGCAAAGGAAACCCAGTTTTGAGGATGGTTCTGGTTTCCTTCCTTATATGAAGGTCTTTATTTAGCATCAGAAGAAAACACATCTGACACTCATTGTCTAGTTCATGACGCAGTTTCCAGTCTGGTTTGCAAGAAGAAGTTAAAAGCATACATGCAAGCGATTCGGAGTTTTCTGAAAGGAGTATCCCTGTGATTCACCCAAAGCCACAGTGAGCACCAGCCACACAAATAGTGTGTTCTCTCCAGAGACTGACTTTGGCACTCCCTGGTGCATGGAGGTTCGCTGCAGAGCCAGGGTCAGTCTTGAGGTTCTGATGCCAAAACATGGAGGGAAGTTGCTGCTTCCAAGGCAGTGTTAGGAGGCAAAGCTGCTGCTGCCATCCAGGGCTAAGCACCCTTACACCCTGTGAAACAAAGGTCTTTTTTCACTTTTCCAGCTATTCATTTAACTCTTCAAATTGCTCCTAAAATGTCTGTCTCAACAAGCAACTAGCTTGATTTGCTGTCACCTGTCACTCTTAATGTCCTTGATAATTTGGGGGGCACTGCTATTGTCCTTTTCATATACATTGGTTCACAGTTTGGAGCAATTTTTTTCTCTGTAGAAAATAAAGCCTGAATTTACAAAAAATACTGAAATTTCCCGAGGGCTGCTGCTCCTGCAGCAACTCTGCTGCGGGAGACATTTAGCCGGCCCACCTCTAAAAACCAGCGCGAATTCACCAGAGAGAGAGAAGGCAAACACCGCAATTGAAGGCAATGCCACGGAGCAGACTGCCAGGAAACCCACTGTGGGGTTCTCGGGTCTGTTCCCCCGACCCCACACCCTGCAGCCCGCAGCCCGCAGCCCGCCTCCCGCCCCGCACGCCCGTGCATTCCCCACCCTCATCCCGCATCCTGCAGCGGCCCCTGGCGGCCGCACCCGGGAGCCGCTCCGGCTCCGCGGGGCTCTGCGGGGCCCAGGCTGCGCCCCGGTTCTCACCCCGAGTATTGCCTCTGTGGAAAGAAAAGCATGTGCTTACAAAGAAAAGCTGATCTGCTTCCCTTTTCTAGCCGAAGGCAGAGGTAGTCAGGCCATCGCAGTGCAATAACCATTCACCACTAAAATATTTATGTTCTGCTAAACTCTGAAGTTGTATAAAACCAGAACATCCCTCTAAATCTGCTCAGAAATACCACTCTATATATGCTTTGTTCTCCTGTGGTGGGGGAAAAACCTTTGCATCCACTCCCTAAAAAATCCCCAGCAAAAGGGAAACTGCTAAGGGCTGTCTTCACGGAAATGCTTCCAGCTGCTGTTGTCTTTATTAAAAGAAGTAAAGAAAGAAACACAAAAAGGCCCCTCCAGCTCCTGGGAGAATGTTCAGCTATTAAAACCACATACACATTTAGATCCCAAAAGAAGTCTTTCATAATTGCAAGCAGAGCCCACAGCTGAACCAAGCTCTTATTGCTTTTCCCCAGTCAGACCACATGTGATCGCTGTAAAACTGACTCCCGAGTGTTACTTTATGGCTGAGGCTACAAAGGAGTTTGGTGAGTGCACTAACTAACTCTGCATCCGACTAGCTGCTGGAATCCCCAGTGCTCTCTTTTCTGCACGGTGAACAGGGATGCAAGAATTAAGTCCTTAAAAATTGCATGGCAAATGAAAGGCACCTAGCTAGCCAAGAGGCAAGTTCTAGATATGCTGAGAGATATGAGGGAGTTCTGTCTGCAATACTATGCCTGAATAGAGCTCTCTGAGTGTAGTCATTATTTCCTAGAAAGACGTGCTGCTGCTTTCCTAGATGCTGGATTATCATGCAGAAGGTCATGCAGAACTATCTGGTTTGAGGGATGCTCTCTGCAACAAGGTCTTACAGTAACATCCAGCAAAGCTAATTAGTACTGAGTGCAGAGGAGCAAGAATAATACAACTGTTAAGTTCCTTTGATAGACATTGTCAAGGTGGCAAGAAACAGAGCTCCACAGATGCTGGATCCATCTTGCACGGGATGATTGGCCTATTACCATCAGCATGTGCTTGAATTACAATGGTAAGACACAAGACAATCTGACTAACAGGACATAATTTTCTGGATGAAACCCTGCAGTTCTTGACCAGTTTCAGAGCTCTGGTGAGAAGGGTGAAGTCCTCACTTCCAGTGGTTGCTTGTCACCTTCCCAAGTCCCCATGCCACTGACACCAAGGCAGCAGGGTCACAGCAGTCAGGTACCTCTACAACTGCCTAGCTCAGATCGCTAGAGAAACTGTGAGGCAAGCACAGTCTCTCCTTTTTGCCACCTTCCCTGAGTGACATGGTCAAGGAATCATTTTAAGGTGTTATCACCTAGACTAAGAATACAACCTCCCCCTTACTCAGAAACAATAACAACAGCTGCCAGGACTGAATTAATGAGGTTTTTGTGGTATGCCCGTGGTGTGAAGTGGTGATCTAAATCTATCTTTCTCCTTTCCCACTTACATTCATGCACCTCACTCCTTAAGATCTCATTAAAGCCACTGATTTGCTTAAACATAAGTTCATACACCCTTGCTCCTTGCAGGCCAACCTCTCTGAAACCATTTTCCTGCCACAGACCCAGCCCTGTGGGGCCTCAGTGGGATCCCCACACACTGCCACTCCATGGCAGGCTCCCTTCATCACAACCAGCTGCAGAGCTGCTCTCTAGGAGGACCTGGAGAAATGAGCTGAGAGAAGCCTTGTGAAAGTCAGCACAGACTGTGAAATAACTTCCCACACCAGCGAGACTCATTCAGGATTGGGGAGGAGGGCAAATTCCAGACCAGTACCTTCTTGTGATCAGAGCAACTCAGTAAGCAGCAGATACATTGGGTCAAGATGGGGAGCAGCATGCTGCAGAGCAAATAGCTAAAGATGAGCGTGTCAACTTACCCTTGCCCTTCAGGGATTGCCAGGCTTCAGGAAGGCACCTGAACAGGCAATATGTCATCAGTGTGCTCAACACACAGAGCAGGTGAGAAAGAACCCAGAAGGTTGCCATCCAGTACACAGGCTGGCTTCTCCCTGGTTGTTGTTAGACGCTCCACCTTCTGAACCAGTGGCAGCAGAGATGAAGAGCTCACTAGGTGCTGGGAGCTAATGACCCCTCCCATGCTTAGAGCTCTATCCTGCAGCCAGGATGTGCCATCCACTTGCCCTTGTTTGGGAACTTCACTGCTTGCCTTGGGAGGATGAGTGGATGCAGAGCGCTGAGGTCCCTGAGGCTTCTTTCAGCAGTGTGCCTGTCCCTCTGCCTCCAGAGATGCATCAGATAGTGCATGCATGCACAGTGCGGCTTTCTTCAAGGCCCCAAGATATTCCCTGACATAAGTGCTGGAGGCTGAAGTGAGATACAGGCAAAAGTAGCTCCTGGATGCTCCAAAGGCACAGGCCTCTGCCCAAGTGAGAATGGGCCAAGAGGGTCAAGCTGCCTGCAGAGGCCCAGAGCAAGCAGCAATGTGTGTGTGTGTGTGTGCGCCTAGCCCAGCCCTCCCATCTCTCTCTCTTCCCAACACCTTCTGAAATGCTTTATTTGCCTCTGGAATTGCACATCTACAGCACCCAAGCAAGCCAGCCCAGGGGCCTCACCCCAGACTCTCACCAGTCTCCTCACCCCAGGACCTCTCTGTGAGGAGGGACAGAGATTGTCAGTAATGTACCTAGGTGAGGGAATAGGCACAGTAGCTCCTTTCCCACCTGGCAGCCCTCAGCACACCCACACTGCCGCTCACCCACCTGCTCGCAGCACAGCTCTGCCATGTGCCTTTGGGAGAGTCAAGAGCAGACTGCAGAGTGGCCTTGGTCAGCTTGCTGTGCTTGGGTGTTCCAGACTCATCTCCCAGAGCTTTGTGGAGCCTGTGCTACAGTTATGGCTCAAAAGGAGGAGATGGCCATGGTGTGGCACAATACCTCATGCAGCAGCAGCAGCAGCATCTCTTCCCCCAGTAACCCTCACACCAGAGATATCTCCCCATCCCCACAACCTGTCCACACTTGTCAGAGTGATGCCTTCCAGGTGCTGCAATGACAGCCAGACAGAGCCACTGGTAACAGCCAGTTACTGCACAAAGTCAGAGCAGGCTGCTCTGCACTTTCCTGTGGAGTAGCCTCAGCAGTGGGTGTCAGAACTGGCCACACTGCAGATCCCCAAATTGCTATTACTGGCAACTGGGCACTAGCAGCTGTTCCTCAACAGTTCATCATCATCAATGTAGCCTGGAGACACATGGTGCTTGGTGAAGTCAAGGGACCCAAACTTGTCTCACTGAGCTCCACTCTGTAGAAGACCCCTGAGTAATCTGAGCATGGAACAGGTTTAATCAGGGTAGCTCTGGGCTCTTAGGTGTTCTACAAAAGTCCGGGAAAACTGCAGAGTCTCTGTCAGGATAGCAGTTCAGCTGCCTGTGGGCAATTTGTGGAGATAAGGGGTGGTGGCACACTGTGCAGGGAAACAATAGTTCCTTTGCAGTGATCCCTGCTGCAGATAGGCCTGGGCTTCTAGAGGTGCCTATTGCAGTTCTGTCAAAATAGATCTAACATCTGCTTCTGGAACACAAGTCAGTCTGCTGTGCAGCAGGTCCTCTTGGTGGTCCATCAGTTTCCCTCGCAGCTGTAGTGATGGTTGCTACCACTGTAGCAGCACACACGATTCAAGGAACTAGCATAGGGTTTTTCCAGAGGTGGAGACTTCATCTTGCAAGGGCTCAGGTTCAAGTTAGTTTTCCAGACAGGCTGGGGGGTATCAGGAAATTTCTCCATAAAAAAGCTTTCTGCAGTGATGCAGTTTATTAATTATCTTTGGTCCAACAACCATTTGGTGCCTACAGAGTCGTAGTATAGGGTATTGTATGGCTATAAATGTTATTACTACAAAAGGCCCTATTTTCCAGCCTTCCAGTTTCTGGCAACTTCTCTCATCTTTTTTTTTTTTTTTTTTTTTTCCTTGTATAATCTAATATCTACGAATCACTCAAGTGATTTGCTGGTTTCTCTAACAAACAGTCTGGGGGCACTTTGATGTTTGCAGTGCAGTAATGTGACAATCCACACTTCCTCTTGCCAGTGTTCCTACTTAGTGAAATTTCATTTTGTACACACACACATTCAGCCTGTTACAGGGTAAATACAATGTACTCGCCAGTCACAGAACATGAGAGCACAGTTTTCACGATGGACAGCATGACAGGAAGGAGCTTTGTTTTTCCCACCACACAGGCAATGCTAGCATTCCCTGGCCTTGTGATGTCCATGAAGGTGTTTCAAACATCAGTCCTTAGCAGAGATAGCAGATGGATGGATGGATGGATGACTCAGGCTTACTGCCTCTGGAAACCAAGGTACTCTCAGAGGAGGTCAGAGAGGGCCAGGCAGCCGCACAGGGTGCTGAGAGAACCAGAAGAGGAAAGTAGGTTGCTGTAAGACATGGATCAATTATGTATGAGATTTTGGGATGTACTGGGAAAGGAGTAAGACGACAAGGTCACTTTCTTCACATGAGCAGACATAAAACATGAAATGGCCTTTAAGAGAAGTGCTTTTTTTCCCCCAGTATGGGATATATCCCACTTGTCATGGTCTGTCTTAGGACAGGGACAAGCAGTACCTCTTTCTGCCTCTCTGGACCGCAGAAGTGTTGTGGCAGCTCCCTCAGCAGAGGCACTTCCCATTTCCACAGGGAGCCTGAAGCTCATCACCAATTCCTGATAACAAAGAGTGGACAGATTAACGCCACAGTATTTGCAAGCGATGCACAGGCGCGTGGATGAACTCCAAACTCACCGCCTCTTTCCCCGCGTGCTGCGCCCTCGCCACAAGGCTGTATCCCTGTGCCGTCCCGCCTCTCCCGCAGCAGCGGTGCTGCGCGCTGGCACGGCCCGGCAGCGCATGGCACGGCCCGGCAGCGCATGGCACGGCCCGGCAGCGCATGGCACGGCCCGGCAGCGCATGTCGCGACAGCACTCGGCGGGGAGCTGCCGGAGGTGCGGCCGAGGCGGTGTCCTGCGGCGGCTCCCGCGGGCCCTGCAAACCCCATCTCATAGGGTCACACATTCATAGAATAATTTGGGTTGGAAGAGACCTTTTTTAAGGTCATCTAGTTGCAGCCCCCCCTCCACGGGCAGGGACATGTTCAACCTGAGAGGAAAGATGTGTGCTAATGTCTTTTCAAACAATTTGATGGGTGTCAACGTCTTTGAAATGGGTCTTAATGCCTCTACTGACTTGGGGCAGCAGGTTCATTACCGGGCCCAGACAGCTTGGCTCCTGAAATACACACGAGTCTGCACAAGCCTGAGCTTCTGAACTTCGGGGTAAAACAGTAGGTTCAAGGGGGAATATGGGGTAGGCGCTGCGGGAAGGCTGTACCTTCCCTGTACCTCGGCCAATGGGGAAAGGAAGAGGGCAACATGCGGCCGGGATTTAGGATAAAAGGGAGGCTGCGCCCTCCCAAACATCCAGAGAAAACCCCGCGGACGTGTGCTTCGGTCGACTTTCTCCCTTTATTCGAATAAAGTTGAAGGACTCCTCTGTCTCCTTTTTGGACATAAACCTCTGGCGTTTGTGGATTTTCCTGACAAACCAGACAGGTTACTCAAGGCTTCATCCAGCCTGACCTTGAACACTGCCAGGAATGGGACATCCATCACCTCTCTGGGCAACCTCAACATTCTCATCGTAAAAAAAACTTCTTACCAACGTGTAATCTAAATTGGCCCTCTTTTAGTTTAAAACCATTACCCCTTGTCTTGGCAACAGGGAATTTCCCTGGCATGGATCAGAGAAAGCAAAAGATGAATGGTTACACAATTTTATCACTGAAAAAAGCGCGTGGGACAAGGAGAACGTGTTTTAAACCATCTGAACCCGTGGCAGATTCCTGCTCTGCCTTGTTTGGCTGAGGGATTTGTGATTGGGCCCGGCCCAGCCCTCCCACGCCATGAGGAGTGCTTCCCTCCGCCCCACTCTCACCAGCCGCTGGAGGGAAGCCACGGGCTGCACTTCGGGAGAAGTTCTGGTGGAGCTGGATTTTCTGCCTTTTTTTTTTTCTTTCCACCAAAAACCGGAACCCTTGTGGGAGTGTGTCTTGTTTGAGGCAAACCCTGACGAGGTTTAGTATTTCATAGAGGCCTTCTGAGCAGAGTTTTGACTGGCGTGTCTTGTGTTCCAGGGCACAGAACTTTACTGCCTCAGAAACCACATTTCTCTCTCAGTTCTCCATTAGGCTAATTAATGCCACATTACTAGATTTCTGGATTTCAGTACAGCTATTCACAAGTATAGTTAGAGCCAGCAAGAAGAGGCCACAACTTGTTTTGATTGGATTTTTGTTAGGCAAACATAGGGATGAGTTCGGTGACACAGGAATTAAATAAATTTGAACAAGGGGGGAAGTTGAAGGGTTAGGAATAGAGTTGCTTTTTAGAATCATAGAACAGTTTGGGTTGGAAGGGACATTTGGAGGCCTCTAGTCCACCCCCACTGCAGTGAGCAGGGACGCCTTTGACTAGATCAGGTTGCTCAGAGTCTCGTCCAGTCTGACCTTGCAGGTTTCCAGGGTTGGGGCACCCACCACATCTCTGGGCAACATGTTCCAGTGTTTTAACATCCTCATTGTAAAAAACTTAATCCTTCCATGTAATCTATATCGACCTCTTTTAGTTTAAAAACATGACCCCTTGTCCTATTGCAACAGCCCTGCTAGAAAGGATGCAATTTAACTGAGAACTGAAGTACGTGCTTTAGTCCATCCCTATTCAGGCCCACATACAGAAAAGCAATTAGGCACTTAATTAACTTCAAGCACACGGGCTGTTAAGCATGTGTCTAAGTGGTTTGTTGAAAGGGGATAGCATTAAAAGCATGCTTAAAATTAACTACATACGCTCACCTAATTTCCTTGCCAGCTAAGCACACTTTCTAATCATAATGGACCAAATTCAGCAATGACAAAATGACATCATTCAGAATTACAGCAAGGTCAAACTTGGTCTGTGGATTTCTGTCCTTTGAGATAAGGAGGAATTAAGCTTGAAGCAAATAAGAAGAAATCAGACAGGTACTGTGAAGTGCCACTGCTGCACACTGAAATGGTATCCTGGGTAGGGTATGTACAGGTATTTATGAGACCAGAATGTACCTTTCTTATCTCATTAACATTCTCAAATTTTTATTTAAATTTTTTCTTCTTTGGGACAGAGGGGAGAAGTCAAAATGGGAATGTTTCTGCTCACTGGAAAAAAAAAATAAAAAGGCTAGTTAAATTTTATGGGTTTTGTGTTTAGACGATCTTTAATTGCAAAGCAAAATTGCTCAAAATTAGACAGATGGGTTTTTCTAAGAAAAAATATTAAAGACAATAAAAGATTTTCCATCAAAGCTTGTAATATCCCTCCAAGTTTTTCTGAGGGATGTCAATTTTTTTCAATGAAATGGGTATTCCATTTAAAAAAAAAGATGTCATTTTCCTTAAGTCCTATTTTTCACTTCTGCTAATTAATAACCAGAAAAGAAAAAAAAAATAAGTGCACTGGAACACACTGTCCCTTTTGCCTTCTCATCCTAATTTGGGCATTGCAACCCCCGGAAGAGTTCTGACAAGAAAAAAAATCCCAATCCACAAATCAAAATCAGGTCAGTTGAGGCAGAGGATCCTATGTATTTTCTAAAATTACGTGGATACCTCCAGGCGCTGATGAAAAATGATCTTAGTTCCTGAAAACATAACGAGTGTTAGCATGGGCGTGCAGACTCGCACGGCGACTGGAGTGCGACGGATTCAGTCGCCCCAGCTCACCCCTGGGAAAACTTGTCCCATGCTTCTCCTGAGCAGGGAAGTGCACAGGGAGGGGGCTGTGGAGCCCTTGGCTGTGAAAGCTGGGTGGTCCCACTACAGTGTTGGGGCTCAGAGCTGCCAGAAGCCCACTGCCATGCCAGGATGGGACTCAGCACCAGGACAGTGTGTGGACAGGAAAGGGCAGGAAGAGTCAGCACCTTCTTGCTCTCAGTTGGTGGCAGGGTCTGACCCACTGGACATCACTCCATGGGGGCCACTGTGGGGTCGGGGGGCTCCATGTTTATTTCTGCCTGCTCACCTGACATCCCCAAACAAAGAGAAGGAGGTAGCCCTGTGGCTAGGGGATGCTCAGCATAAAGGCACCATCAGGGCCTGCATGACTGCAGGGGAAACAGAGAGAATCAGGAGTGAGAGACTAAATGCACGGAAACCCCACCTGGTTCTGGGAGCCACCAAAATTAAAACTGCTCAGTAATGTTTGACATTTTGTATTTTTTCCTTCCGCCTCCACAGCACACACAGTATTGCATCAGATCACTACAAGACCTCTTAGGTCTGTAGTGAACATCACTTCAAACGGATTTGCCCTCCTTGATTATGGCCAGTCATATGACATTTAGCTCTGACAAACAGCTTTGACTAAAATAATAATTTCTTCTGGCAATTTGCAGTCAGAAGCCACTGCTGGTGTCAGAGCTATGTCCCATCTCTAGAACAGATACTGCTTCAGCTCCTCAGCTTGGAGCTTTACCCTCTGCCTAGCTTGATATTCATGCACATCCTTAGCAAATTAAAATAATGGATGTACATTTTTAGACCATCAAAACCTAAAGGCTGATATACTCATTCTCCTATCTTGAAAAAAACTTTACCCCTACAGACAGCACAGGTATCTGTTTTAATAAATCCCCTGGTTGTAATAACACAGGTATTTCAACTCATCACTTTTAAAGATCTAGGAAAATTATTTCCCAAAGCTACTGAGATTTGGTTATAGACTTTTATAGCCTTTTATTAATACATTGTGTGATGTTGCTATCAAATGTAACTTGTGATATTACTAAACATAACATCAGTTCTCAAAACATACCGTGACTTTGGAGGCAGACTGTTCTGCTCACACCTGTTAACTGAGACCATGGGTAACAACAAACTCACCTGCCTTACCCCTGCCTGCAGACTGAATGGGCAGCCAAGACCTGAGCCCTGCCACTGTTTCCTGACCCCGTTCACAGGGACAGGGCCAGGCTGATACTGATCTGCCCAGAGCTGCAAATCTCTCTCTGCTGCCACTTCACACAAACACGATCCATGGACATACAGGGGAGGTCAAAACTGTGTGATGCACCCATAGAAGGTTGGAAGCACTTGACAGTGGCATTGGCATTCATTGTTAATATGATTATTAGGGGCACAAAACACAAACATTAATGAGAAGAGATCACATATTGCCCCTGGTGGTCTTCAAAGGGAGGAGGCTGCTTTCAAAACCTGTGGTTTCATGCCCATGTTGTCCCAGCTGGACACACTTGGGATCCCCCACAGTTGCTCAACAACACTACACAGACATCCACAAAGCTGGGTAATTCCTGTGTTCCCGAGACACGTGGCAATAATACCTTGGCTTTGTCTAAGAAAATTTCCAGGCCAGCTGAACATTTCCAACAAACTTTTATGGAAAGCACAAGGTTCGAGATTGAGTGAACAAACATCATTCTAGTCCAAAAATTACTCAAAAGTATGTTTTCTTTTAATAATGAGTACCATGGAAAGCTTTTTATTCTCTGATAGTAAGCAAAGAAGTCCAAAAGCAAATAAGATGTAATCACAGCTCTGAACAGTACAAGGACAAGGTCATTATGACGCCTTTTATTTCCTCTCAGAATTCTCTGGGAAATTCTTGGGATCATTCCCTTGCCTGAAAAGTACCACATTTCTGGTGGCACCAAAAATGGAAGTTGCACTGTGGTAGGAGAAATGGCTTGTGGTTTATTTAAGACAATAGTGGTCACGTCTGTGGCTGGAGTAAAAGGCAATTTTGAGTCAAAACCAATTTTATATATTTTTGAGAGTGGATCTCAGACATGCTCACACACACACACAAGAGACACATATACATGTTCCTTCCTTTATTTTATCTGCAAGGCAGAGGCTGTGGAGAGTTTTTGACTTACATGAAAATACAATCAGCATATCAAAACACATTTGTGTTTAGACTATTGAGATGGATTATAACTGGAACATGTTTATAAAATATTCTTTTCAAGGGAAAGTGGTTCTTGACAGGTCCTTAAAACTTTGTGCACATTATTCCTCAAATGATGGTAATGGGGAAATTCATGAGACAAGCAATGCCTTTTCCTCCTTAAGTGGTGATTTTACTTCAAAATTTCAACATGAAAAAACCCCTGACCATCTCCAAAAGAAGTGCTGAAACAGAGGTTATGTTTTCATCTTCTTGTAAAGCTGTCTAAAAGCTCTCAGTATTAGGCAGAACTACAGATCTGCATCTCAAGCTGAAAGGCCTGGCACAAATATTTAGAACAAAGGCTTCTTTTCTTCCTTTTTGGAAGAGGTTTGGGTGCTAAGAAGAAAAGAACATTCTTAGTTTCTTTAATTTAGTTTTTTTTCTATACAAGGAACAAGAGAAAACATTCCGTTTCTTGGTCTGTTTCTTGCAAGAAATGAAAGAGTATGCAAGTTATGTTAATGTATCAACCAGAAGGTCATGGAATTTGTGATTACATGGATCTTCTATGCTTGGGTCAATCTGAGGGTCATTGAATTTGTGATTACATAGATCTGCTATGCTGAGTCTTAAAAGAAATTGTTTTGATTCTTCATTACAGTACTACTATACTGAATTACTACAAAATTATGATGTATCCAGTTTTTCACTTAACCAAACATATTCATTCTGCTTTTAAATTTCATTTTAACATTTATAAAGAAATCTGGGAACTTTACCAGACGTGAGACTTTAAAGATCTCTTTAAATACAGCTGCTTCTTAGTTTGGGGGTGTTCAGAGGGCTGTATCATAGGCAGAAGGCCTCTACCAGTTCACATGAGGTTATTAATCCCCTGGCCCTTTCTGTCAGTGTGACAGACCACACAGAGAATGTCGCTGGTGGCTCACACTGAGCCTTGTGGGAGGTTAAATGCGTGGGAGTTATGCTCTTTCGTTCTGAGGTATCTCCAGGAGAAATCACCCTCACAATTATGCTGTTATTTTTGTGTGACTTGTTTGCAGTGGAAAGAGGAGTTTACCATGTACTTTTGGGCTCTACTGTAGACATAAAAGGAAGCATCAAACTTCCACTGCTTATTGGCAAGCTGAATAGATATATCAAAGGGGAAGTCCAAGAAGTTTTTTTCCCTCCCTTCAAAGTCATTACTTCATAGCCCAAAAAACAAATGGCATTTAGAGACACAGGCAGTGATTTACCCAAGGCCAAAAGCACAATCTCTCCCCAGTGGGCTCACAGCAAAGTCACAAAAACTGATGTGATTGTGTAGGATGCTCTGCAGTGCCAAGCGATTTGCCTTTGAACTCTCCAGGTTCCTGCTTTGTGGAGGCTCACTCTTTAAGAAACGCATGGTCCTTCTTACCCCTTTTCCAGATCTGATTCTGCCAAGAAAAAAAAATATCATAATATTTGCTCTCCTATACAGCAGTGTTTTAAATGAAAACATTATGCCAAAGCCTGTTTATGTTGGAGTTATATAATATAAACAAATCGCTATTTTGGTATCCTGAAATCTCTGCAGCTCTAAGCAGGTTCAGTCTTGCCATCCCAGGTCAAGACCAGTGATGTTCATTCTGTTGGCACACAGAGAGATGCATGGGAGCAGTGTTACTCATGGGTCTGTGCCGTGCCAGGCTGAAATGGGTGACAAACTTCCGAGGAGCGCAGCAAGGCAACACGAAATTCCAAATGCCCCGTGAAATTATATTGTCTATGACCACAGGGCAACCACAGCAGTGGGAGATAAGAACCATTCCTAAGGCTATGACTGTTCACCCTGATGGTTAGAAAAGAAAAGGGGGGAAATTATTACACCCTTGGGGAAAGGCAGAATGAATCTGGGTAGCCAACATGTAGGTGCAGAGAACCCTTTTGCCTCTGACAAGCAAAGCTAAGGAACCAGTGCCTGCTAGGTCTGCAGGTGTAAATGTGTATTTACTGCTCTGTTGACTCAGTTCCCAGATGGTTTATTAGCTTTTATCACCTGGCACAGGTTAAGCCAGCACACAGGTTAAGCCAGCTGAGCAGAGGCACAGACATCAGTGCATGGGGAAAGAAAGAGGGAGGATGGAGGTAATGTCTTAAACCAACACAGCTGGGAGGGTGAGTCAGAGACCTATGGCCCTTGACAGTCATCCACCTTTGCATGACAGAAAATGGACTCCGGGTTTAATGCCCTCACTTCTGCTCTGGATACCCAAAATGCAGGCTAAAGGGCAGTGCTGGGAACAGAAAGCATGAGGCATTAGTCTTCTGTGGGTCTGCAAACAGAGAAGTTAACTGTGTCAGGATAATCCACTGGTAGCAGACTGGGGATAAGAACTCCCCAGGTCCACTCCTCCCTCTTTTGCCACAGCCTTTGGGAATACATTCTGCCCAGTGTGCTACCACAGAAAGCCACCTCTTTTCCAGGGTGAGCACACATATGCCCCTATAGTCAGTGTTTGCTTTGCTGCATGTGCAAAAAAGACTTTGCTTAGGTATTTGATCACACAGCACTTTTCTGTGGTTTGTGCTGTACCCATGCTCTACCTGGTAGTTCTAGTCTTTCTAGGAAACATCAACTGGTAATAGGAAGAGCCCCAGCACTCTGGGAGGCACTCTGGCTCTTCTCTTGAGCAGGGAGGTGAGAGTTCAGCATGGAGAAGGGTTGTAGAGTGAGTGGGCTGGGTGTGATGATGACTCTGGCTCCACAGTCAGGGCTGAAGGAATCCAGGCTGGCTGCTGCTGGCACATGCATGGCACCAAAAAGCAATTTTCTGCACAATGCTGAGAATCTCTGAGCCAGCTCCAGAGGCAACTGAGCAGTACACATTCACCTGGATGCTAGGCCTTTACTGTCTTCTGGGGTTTTTACAATAAAAGGTATTTTCTCTATGTCCCATGTAGCCAAAAGGTCAGCTGTGAGCTAGCTGATGAAGCTGCCCTTGCAGCCTCCAGGACTGAAAGGACCTGTGGTCCAAGGTACTCACCTTTGAGTCTGTTCTGCTTCATTATGGGGGCCATACCTGTAAGAAAATCATTTTGCTTTGGTAACACATTCTGTTAACAGGATTGTCGGGGAGAACCATAAAACATTTTCTTTCCCTTTGATATTTGTGACTGTGAAGCACCTCAGCTACAGGCAGTAAAATAATAACAGCAGTGTTGAGTACGTGGCAAACAAACAGCAAACCTGAGGTTTCTCACCACAGGCTATGTAGCCTTGCAAACTCAGCCAGATGTGTCTGGCCAGCACCTGCACACTTGCTTTGTTGGTGGTGGTGGTCGTGGTACAGACCAAGTCAGTCGAACTTGCAGAGAGCTGGTTTGCAAGTGGACGAGGGCTTCAGACACTTGAGCAAAGAACCCCATCTCGGGTTACGGCAATCAGGCGTCTCTCCTCAGATGTGTTCAAAGCCCTGAGAGTCCTGGACTTTCCCAGCAAATTCCTCTGGAATGTAAATAGTCTGCAGATCCCCCAGCAGGTGCCAGCAAGGCTTCTTGAGGTTGCTGAAGGGGAAGTCCTTATGACATACTCCAACTAAATAAAAATAGTAGTAATAATAATAATAATAATAATTATTATTATTATTATTATAGTGTTTGGTTGGGGTTTTTTTGCCTCAGGGGAAGATGTGTGTTTGGGGAGAAGCAGCAGTTAGCACTAGAGAATGTTATTCAGAACAGGTCAACTTAAAACAAGGTTTGCTGGATATTGGTAAGGTATCTGCTCAGAGGTCTGGCTGACAATGTACTTACAAAGCAGAGGAATGTTTTCTTTGCTCAAAGTGGAAATGTTGAAGCAGATGTTTTAAATAAAGATCCTGGCACTGCAGATATGAGCACCTCAAAATTCGCATTCGTATGCACTCTGGAGATATTAAATAAATTAAAAGCAGTAACTATGGCCCCATGGACAGTCAAAGGGATTCTGAACCTCTGGGCTCTGGTCTTGGTTCTGCCAGTGCCTTCCCAGATAACCTCGAGCAAGTCATTTCATCTGTTGTGCTTCCATTTCCCCGGACACAAGCCAAGGTGTCTGCCAAAGCCTCCTTCACGAAACAGGCTGTGGAAAGAGCTGTGCATGATAAATCTACCAGTGCTGTCAGCACAGTCAAGAATATGTGAACAATGGCACTGTTCCTGAGAGATGAGACAGCATACTGGAGGTGACAGGTAGCAGGGACAGGGCTTACAGAGGGAGTCCTTGCCAGCTTGGGTGCTTGTATTCATGTAAAGGAAACAGGAGTGCTGCCTGAAAGGTACATTGGTTGTTGCTCAAATATTCCTTGGAAAATTACTTTAATTTCTTTATTCTGAATCTCACCAAGGCTCTGTGTCTTTAAATAATTTCTCTGTTGTTCATCTCTTCCTTTTTTCATTTTCTTTCCCTCTCCGAGTGTTTCCTGTGGGCCTCTTGGCTGCTTCTTCCTCACCTCTCCCTCTGCACCAACTTCTCCTTTTTCCAGTCTCTTCCAGTTCACTCGTCTCTCTGAAGGCAGCCCTTCCAAGACAAATGCCGCAGTCACAGCACTCCATAGCCACTGCAGCCAGATGGTCAGGGGTCCCCATCACTGGACAGCCACTTGGAGGGGAACACTCAGGCAGTTTTGGGGCAATGGGTGATGATACAATGGTCCCACAAAGGGAGCCCTTTGGCCAAATGGGATCACACATCAGTAATGCATCCTCCCTTGGTGGAGAACTGGAGATGACCTGAGCCTCACTGAAGCACCATAACCCACCTGGGACCACCTGGCTCCCTACTTCTCCTACCCTCCCAGGGGGTCATAGGGATGTCCAGAACAGCGAGGTGGTAGCTGACACCCTGGTCTGGAGGCCAAAAGGGAGTGCAGCCACCAGCACTGGTAGATCTTCAAAGGAGACTCCCTCCCCCACCTCAGACTAGGCAGGGCAGGCACCAGGAAATCACCCAGCCTGTGCCAAAGACATTGCTGCTCCCTTGGGACAGCTGGCTACTAAGGAAGCTACTAAGGCCTGCACTGCCACTGAGGTAGAGATTAGGTGGTGGAGTAGATGAAGTTTGAAGTGGTCCAGAGAAACCTTCATCAGCACAGAGTGGCCCTCACACTTGGCTGCCAGTGCCAGTGTCCACCTGGATGGGACAGCACCAGGTAGCTGCAATGCATGAGGCACTGAAAATGATGCTGCCAGGGATGTGTTCTATTTTTTTTTTTAATGTAGGCCAAGGAGTTCTTTTCTGCAAAAGAAAAAAGTAATGAGATAAGCAGGAATGAAGGGACACAGCAGGAAGCATGTGGCAAGCCATGATGGGCCTTGACAAAACCTTCTATTTTTAAAGCTGCTTAATATAATCCTGAAAAAAAAAGTCTTCCTTGTTATGAAATATCTCCTTGCCCTTCTCAAAAATATCCTGATTTTTTGGGCATCAGAGCAGGCTGATCTTTTGGCACCTAACAGCATTTCATTACCAGATCTTAGATGTATCCTAGCCCTGGGAATATAGAGTCACTCCCAAGGTTGGAGCCTGTCCCTAAGCAAAGCTCTTTCTGCATGTGCTCCAAAAAACATTTCCTTTCCTGAAACATAGGCAACCGAAGCAAATGTTTCTAGTCAACAGGAGAATGATATATTTAGACACTTAGAATCAGGATTTCAAGAGCCAAAGGGAGGAAAATTATATCAGCATTCAAGATGTCTAAGAGACCTATCAGTTATTTAATGGATAAGTACATGCAGAAAGATCAAAGCCTCCTTCTGGGATGAATAACCATGATTCACAGGGCTGGGAGGTGCAAAGAAATTACTCCAGCTAGCTATCACTTGTTAGGCAGAAAGAAAGCATTTATTTACACTTACTTTAAGGTATTCCTTTTGCTCCACCAATGTTTAAAGTACTACCCTTGTAGCAATCAAATGGCAGGTGAAGTAGGAAGAGGAACAGCGAGTTCTTGACAGAAGAAATAAGTCACAGTTCCCTCCCACCGCCAGAAAGGGAAGTCAAGCACAGCTGGAATGGCGCACAGCACCGGGGGAAATCACCTCTTTGTTTTCACCTCCTCCTCCTTCGAGTCCTACTGTGGCAGGCCCACGAGCACTGAGGTTTCAGACAAGGAGACAAAAAATACCCGTGCGGGCTTTCCAGCTTGTTTTGACATGTCGAATGTTTGGAAAAGCAAAGTGAGGTGTCTGTGCCCCTTCTGTGTCCAAAAGCAAAAACCTCTGGTGTTTCCAAGCTGCCCCAATAGCTGGAAGTTCACATTCCCTGTAAACCTGTGTGGCTGAAGGATTTCCTGAAACAGGTGAAGCCTGTAGCAACAGACCACTCTGCCTTCCAGCACCCCAGAACTAGACAGGGAAATCCATTGGAGGTGGCCATATATTGGCTATGTCTGCCAGCAAATCCATTGCTCCCTCATGGAAAGAGCTGGGGGTCCCTCCTCCCTTCTCCCTACACCGTGCTTTCCAGATATGCCAGGTCCTTTGGAGGCTTCTTGGAGCTCCTCTCCTCATTACCCCATGTCGGCTCTCCATTCCCCCTTGCATTTTTCAGGGGCCCATAGTGACTGCCCTCCCTGACCCTTAGAAATTCCTTCTCTATCTCCTCTGTGCCCACCCCCTGCTCCCTACCAGCCCTGCTGACCCCCAGTCAGGCACTGCACATTCCTCCCTCTCCTCTGCCCTCTTCACCCCAAAGCAGGGAAGATAAACAGGACTGTGCTTTGGGTATTGTTGTGTTGGGCAACAGCCATGAATGGCTTTTGCACCCCTGAGTAGCGGAGAGAGATTTGAGGCCCTGACAAACAAACATAAGGGCTCCCATGGGTGCTTCAGACCCCCCCTTGCTGCAAATTGAATGCCCTTCGACAAGAGAAGGGTCTCACTTAGCACCAAAGGTCCTAATTCAGCCAGTCATCTCTATGACCTGGGCAAGTGTCAGGGGTGTCCTGCAGCAGGTTGCCCTAGCACAGATGAACTTGAGCCTGAGGTGCCTTGGCCTCCTCAGCCCATGAATAAAGGTGTTTATTTGATGTTTATTTCATCCTCAATCAGACATGCTCTGCACTGCTCACCTGCTCCCACCTTATGCTACAAACAAGACAGAGGATTGCTGATGCCATTGACTTTCCTAAGGGGCACAGCAGCCCTAAGGTCGCAGCTGAGTGTGTGTCCCCCACATAGTCAGAGGAGAAGCTGTAAGTCCCACTTGTTCCCACTAAGCAGGCAGGCATTCTCTCAGTTCAGGCTGCCTACTCCAGCTGGATAACATCAGTACCCCACCCTGCACCATGCACTGCTGGAGTGTCCACACATGGTGTCCATCCCCAGTGGAGAAAGGGAATAGAAAACATCTCCCTTGCTTTCCTTCACCTTTCATCTGTATTTATTTATTTATTGCAGACCACAGGTCCATGGGCTGTCTTTCCCTTCATTGTACTCCATCTGTTCATACCCCATTAGTGGCACACAAGTATGGCCAGATGCCTTCACGCTGTCATCGCCTTCACGCTGTCATCACCCGCCTCGAGGGCAAGTGGTTCTCTGATACTGTGTGGGTTCGTGAGAGATGGGAGCAAAAGCCATTACTGCCCCACCAGCTCACGGACCTAACCCAAGAGGACTGATGCCAGGAACATGCCTGGGCTCTGTGTGTCCTCAGGAGGGGACCTGCAGACCTGTGCCAGTGCACCTGCCAAATTGCACAGTGCCACCACAGCCTCGAGGGGAGTGGGGTCTGCTCCTAGGTGTAGAAACAAGAGAAGTGTATGCACTCTGGGGTGCAGATTTTGGAAGGAAAGAGATGCAGTATGTGAGAGCTCTGCTGAGAGGAAGATGCTTCTTGCATGCAGGAGCAGAGTGAAGCCATGAGGCAGTGTGGGAAGATGTCCACAGAAGATTTATGCTTCCTGACGCTGCTCATAAGACTTTCAGCTTTCAGGCCCAATTTGTTCATGCCCAAGTGACTGCTTTGGGATGAGTTTTCCTTAGGAACATGGAGGAAGGAGCCTGCAGCCAAAACCCTTTGTGAGTGTGAGATTGGATAATGAACGCTATTTAGCCCATAATTTTGGCAGACATCTAATTTCGGCGAAGCTGCAGTATCCCAACATGCTGGAGCAGGGCTTAGCAGTTAGCAAATGGCTTTCAGTCAGAGAAGGGAGTTTTGTTGTTCTTGGAACAATCTACCCAAATTTGGTCAAAATATAGAAACTTTTGGAGAAATTTCAGTTTGCACATCCTCAGGAAAAACCTCACTGGATCTTCCCCAGGGACAGTTTGCAGTGAGCATGTCTAGAACCAGGACTTCAGAAAGATTTGTGCTAAAGGCTGATGCAGAGCACTACCAGATTTAAGCACCAGAGCTGAGACAGTAATGGTGCTAATACATCTGGGGAGCCCTGGCTCCTCCTAAACCCAGGACACAGAGAGAAAAGACAGATGCCTACACAAATGCAGATGGACCAAGCACCAAAATTAGGCAGGATGGAATGGGTAGGGATAAAAGTCTGGGAGTCAGGGTCAGAGGATCAGACTGGGATTACATAGAGTGTGTGTCGCTTGTCATATGCCAAAGGCTAAAACAGTATTAATTATGGAGCCTTAGTCTCTTCACATGACCAATAAGTGAATCTGCATCTGCCTCTCCTTCCCATTTTAGCTTCTATTCCACATTCCCTCCTTCTCCTGTCATCTCCTCTCCCCCTTTCCTAATGCCCTTCCCTCTGTCTTTGACCACTGTCAACTCTCTGCCTTTGTCATAACATCAATATTTTGCCATAATTTCATAGCTGTTTACTCCTTTGGTGTCACTCTGTCACACTGCCTTCCAGCACAGTCCTGTCCTCCCACGCACTGCATCTGACATTTAAGGCACTTGGGTTTCTGGAGGCACTGTGCTCTCCAGCATTGCTGAGCACTGCTCTTACCTTCACCCAGCACTGCTAACTGACCCACATTACCTGCTAGGTGGCCGAGCTGAGGACCACTTTGGCTGACTCTATGGCCAGGCTGATTTCCTGCAGCCTTACAAAATTCATTTTCTTGTTCTTCCTTAATCTTATTGAAACATTTCTGCACCTCTAACTTAATTTGTTCTTCCTCCTGCCTCTCCACCAGCACAGTCTTTTTGTTGTCAGAAAGTTATTTTCTGAATTCCTTTCCCTTCTTGCCTAGTCATTTTCCTCAAGGACCCCAGCCTATCTCTCCATCCCCCTTCCCTACCTCTTCTGCAGCTTCTCAGGTTGACATCACACAGGGTAATGTAGACAATCTCACCTCTCAGGGTTGTAGGAGGGGTTGTGTTGCCCCGTCTTTCCCAGTTCCTGCCATTCCCTCACTGATCCCCAGGAATGCCAGCTCACTGGGTATTTCTTTGGGCCAATTCCATTCACTAACCCTGCAGAAAATGTCTTTCTAAGGCTTTTAGCTTGGATTTTTTTCCTCCAGGTTTTTATTTGGCTGAATTTACAGTAGTGAATTGAAAGCCAGCAGGGCAGGGGAAGAGGCAACATCTGGCCAAGGAGAGAAAGGAGGCAGTGGGTGGCGGGCTGGGACCTTCCTCTTTCAGTGGCCACAAGCTGTGACATTGGCTCAGAACACTGACTGTAGCTCCACCCTCACTTTCCTCTGGTTCTTTCCTTCATATTATGAATGTGTGTTGCCCTTATTGAACAAGAGACTCAATTTCTATTGCTTTTTAAGTGAAGACCTCTGGGTTTCTTTCCCTTTAAGCTCATTGGCACAAGGGTTTTACATTATCTTCAGTCTAGAGCCTCCAAATGGCACTCTGCTGAGATTCTGTTCACCTCTTTCCTAGCTAAACCTCACAAATACTCTATTAACAACTGTCTTGATCTGTCCACCCCTCTCCTCACAGACAGCAGTGGTCACGAAACCCTTGCCTTCCCTGACTCAGGACTCCAACCTTTTCTAGTACTTGTCTCCCAGTCTTCCCTTCTCTCCTCAATCTCTGTCACCGTGGGTAAATTGGAAGCCTTCTTCATCAAAAATCTCTCTCCATGTTTTCCCATTCAAGCTATATATAGATTCAAGTGTATGAATACTTGAATAAACTTTTTTGCACCACAGTGTTGCTGTGAATCTGCCAGTTTACCCATATAGGAGGCTCTTGTAGTAACTTAGACTGAGAGATCCTTGGATTTCTGTCCAGAGAATAGACAGCTTTTGCTACCATGTCTTCTAACAGCCTAAAATGCTCAAAGACTCCACAAGAGGAACTCCATCTTGTAGTATTCTAGTATGATTGTTTCATTCTGGAAAGCAAACCTGAGTAAAAAGCAATCTGTACTGGTATAACTGAATCTACATTAGTGCTTTTAGTGGCATAACCATGTTAGTAAAAACCCTCCATACTTCTAACTGACCTGATATTGCTGGAAAGGTTTTACATATAATGAGTCCACAGATTTATTTGCCTCAGGAATTTCTACCAGTGGTTCTGTTAGGTTTTTTCGTTTGTTCTGGGTGTTTTTGTACTAAGTCAGGTGCACAGCATGCCAAGATCTCTCTCACTGGCCAGTGTGTACATCTGAGTATTTGGGCAGGGCTGAGCACTCCCAGCACCTGTGTGAGCCCAGGTTTGAAAACACAAAGTCCTCTCTGCTATTGCTAGGGGCAATGCCTTGTAGAGCATTTTTGCAAGGAAGTATAGGATTTCTATGCAAGCAGGTGTAGGACGACTGCTTCGAGAGGCTTCTGAGAGGCCAGAAGTAACTCTTCAAGGCTGGGCTGAACCTCAGAGGAGACCAAACCTGTTACTGCAGAGCACTGAGTACTGGGGTCACAGGGGAAGTGTCCTACATTCCCTTATTTTACATATGAACAGAAAGAGGCAGTAAAAATACTGCACTTTTCTGGACAGCTTGCTTTAGGACAGGGGTATAGGTGTAGGCATGGCTAATACAGGTCTTCCATGCAAGCCCCTCATTTTAAGTAAAGGGAGCTTATAGGTGTGGTCTCAACAAGGAGTATAGTAGTAATTTCAAGTACCCTTGCATTACTCTTGAAGGTGAGGGAGTCCTACAGAAGGCAGGCACTGCCTGTGACTCTGGAGCCTGTAGAGCAGACATTACAGGGATGTTCCCTACAGAGCTTTTATAAAAAGCAACACTATTATGGAAAAAGTAGAGTGAGTTTTATTCAGGATATCAAGTGAAGAACCATAAGGCATCTTCAAGAAAACAATGCAGAGATGACACAAACAAAAGGAGGGGTTTTGCATATTTGGACAAGATACTTTGCAAGAATACCAGGAGAAAATTCCCCACATTTAAAAGGAAATCAGGCAGGATTGCATTGCAACTGGCTCCCTCCTTGCTTTCATTTGCCTTAGGGCCAGGCCTTCTGCATTTCAAAGACATCCACCTCTCCACAAGTTTTGTGTGTTTTTTTCATCTCAGTATCTCTGCCTTTCATCTCTTCATTGAGGCCTTCATGGTTCATGCTGGGTTTTTCCAATGACAAAAGTCCATTTATTCCCCTCTTGGGAAGCAGGACAGCAAACAAAGATGTTACCAAAACTGTTGCTAGGTTTAAAAGAGGGAATAGAGAGGATGGGGAAGTATCTTGTCCAGCACAGATGAAAGCTCTGACCAGAGCAATCACTGCTGTATGACGGAAGTGGATGACTATACTGTTGGGACAGGCATCAATCACATCATCAGTATCCTGGCAGTGTGCTCACAGACAGGAAGCTGCAACTGGTGTTTTCCTGAGGTGTTTTCCATCAGCTGGTAGAAAAGTAATGTTCTTCTAGCAGGAATAAAATGTTAAAGTATGCACAAAGTATAAACCCTTATGTAAATAGGTTTTTCCCCAGTTTACAGTGCAGTGGGTTCAGTTTAGATGAGCTCCTCTTATGATATTAGATTAAAGCTCTAAACAGCAGCTGCAGTCAGTAACCAGACACAGCTGGAGTCAGAGATGTGAGTCCATGGCCAATTTTCAAATCTAATTCTTTAAACTACATTTTCCTTTTTCCCTTTTCTTTTTTCTGTTATAGTCCAGGTAGGACATTGTTCTTAGTGACAAGCTTATTTCATGCTGAATCATGATAGATACTGTTATTCCTGACTCACCCTAGGAAAAATGAAACACAAGTGTGTGTTTGTCCTTACCAAGACTGGGATCCTTAAGCTGCATTTCTTACACTTATTTCTGAGTATCCTGTGCAGGCAAGTGACTGCCATTTGGTGCTTTCTTACTTGAATTTGTCAGACCCTGTTTGTTCAGGTTTCTTTGTCAAAGGGCACATTACCAAAATTCCCCTCTCAGCCAGTAGCCCAAGGCAAGGCTTGTTAGCTGAAGATTGTTACCCACATAGATGGGGTGCCTGTTGGCCATATTTACATTGACATTAAAAAGGCTTCTTGTCTTCCTCTGGAAATCACTGAATGTTTATCTAAATAGGGCTAGCTTGACTCTCAAGAAAGTTAAGAAGGCTCTGCTAAAGGTGTGAACTCCATTTCTACAAGTAAAAGCATGCTTGGGGTACAGTTAAGTTGTCTTCATTTCTGTGGACTGAGTTTGCAGTTTTAATTGAGCCATCCCAGTTTTCCTGCTTGTCCCTAGGAGATGGGCTGACAACAGACAAACTCTCCAATCCCCCCCCATTGCATCCTGAGGATTCCCTGTGCCCCCGACAACGGCTACAAGACACCTACCACATACTGAGAGGAGGGGAAATTCCAGGAATAATGTGGGAGAGAGCAGGACTGGGCTTGCAACTGGGTGCCAGGACAACCCTGCTGGCTCATATCCTCCTGCAACTGAGGATTGGGGATTGCTCTTCAAAGGGATAGCTTGGCTCTTGCCAACCTGTCAGTCTCTAGTAGATGTATCCTCTTTCTGGCTGTTCTACAGGTGGCTCCAGCTCCATGTCTGGCCACCTGCTCACTAAATGACTCTGGGAAAGCAGCAGGAAGGCCAGCCAGCAACAGAGAAGAGTGAGACATGCCCTTTCAAGGGCATTCTATGCAGTTATGCTGCACTTGGAGTCATGTTCAAATGCTTCTGGGCCTCAGCAAAATGACAGTCTCTCTTGCATCCCCAAGTCAATGAGAATTGGGGTCATGGTGCCATTTCCAGGAAGCCTTCGAGGTCTGGTCTTTTGATGACAAGATAAAATCACTGGCACATATGACAAAATGGTGAAATGTTAGTGTCAGATTAATGGTAGGACTCAAGGATCTTGGAGGTCTTTTCCAACCTTATGGACTCTATTGTTCTATGGGTGGGAGCAGATGCTGTTCTGGCTGTGGCGTCATACCCTCATCCAGCATATGAGTTAACACAGTCCCACCATGACTCCTAGCCCCATGCTCATCCACCCTGGAGAAGTACAGGTTCATTTCCTATCTTTTGGAGAGGGCAGCTGGTTCCCTCTGAACCATAGAATCATTAAGGTTGGAAAAGAACACTAAGATCATCAAGTCCAACTGTTAACCAAGCTCAGGTGCAATGGGGAAAACAGTTCACCCCAGGATGGCCTGAGAATGTAGTGTAGGAGATCTGCAACAGGTTTGGCTACTGTTACTCCACATTGTCCTGCCTGTCCCCCAGAGGCTCCCCAAGACACCAACTTCCCCATGACCTCACCTCACACATCTGGCATGCTGCAGCCTGGAAGTGTCCGTAGGCCTCATGCCATAGAAGTACCTTTGCGTGGGCTGCCCTCTCATTGTTTCAGACATTTTGAACTGAGAAAACACATAAGAAACGCTGGTCATGTCCTAAAGCTCCAGCTGCACTGCAGGGAGCACAGAGGGCTGGGGCAAGACCACTGTGACCTGGATACAGTCACTGTACTCTAGCCCTGAGCAGTACAAGCACAACAGCTGGCGCTGCTGGCTGGGGCAGCAATCACTCCTGCATTGGGAAAAAGATGTTTAGCAGAGCATCACAGTCTGTGATGTCCCCAGAGCTTTTCACTTCTCTTTAGGAGACAGAGCAAGAGTTGTCAATATTTCATGACACCACTAGCTACAGTGCCTTCCAAATACAATTGCTCATTGCACTCAGAGTTAGTGAAGGAAGAAATTGATCATATGGTCAAAATACTGTAACTACCAAAGAAAACCACAGACCTGACAGTTGCGTACATGGGAAGGACATATGGATTTCTTTTCTATGAAACCACAGCAGCCTCTGCTATTGCACAGGGAAAATTCCCACCAGAAAGAAGGAGAGGATTCCTGCTGTAGGACCAGAAAAGTATCTCAGAAATCACCTAGAATGACTCACAGAAATGATACTTTTAACAGAGCGAAGGATCAGCCTAGCATCTTCTCAACAAGTTCTGGTCTGTAGTAATTTAACATTGCACTCAGTTCTTGCTCTGTCATAGAGCCAAATTCTTCTGCCTGTTAGGCAGCAGTTCATTTCAGTTAACAGAAGACCTTTATAAATTTTGTCAAAAAGATTGCAAGATCTTTTCTCCCTAATGTTAAGGCCTTTAGTCTCCAAGTGAATCTATTGTCTTCCTAGGGTTAAACTGAGAAGCTGAAGATGATCTTCTGTCACACCATAAAAATTGTGCTTGATTAGAGCTTAAATAAGTCCTTAAAAATATAGTTCTTATTTTCTTGGGATTTTTTTCCCCCCTCTCTCCCTATTCAAAAGCCTCTGTTTATCCAGAAGATCAACCAGAAATCAGTCTAGTTATCCAAACTCATTTGAACATTTTCAGAGGAGATAGGGTTACTTCATGTTCTTCATACTTTGCACATACTACTGCTTGGTCCCTTCTCTGATTAGTAAAAGAGAGTACATTTTGTGGAGAAGGTCTGTGTAAGCATGTGTGTTTATCTTTTTCTTAATAAATACCTGTCTCAGAAACTAAATCAAAAATAAAAAATGCATTTGTTCACAGCAGTTGCTTCACAGCCCTCAGTTAATTCAGAGACTCACTGCTTAGATGCAACACCAAACTCAGAGCAGTTCTGCACAAGAAGAGGCTTGCTGCCCTTCTGCAAATGCAAATATGGCTGAGCACCGCTAGACCCAGGTGGGTGCTGGGCAGAGGGAGGAGTGTCATATCCATAACAGAAAGGTCAGTGAAATGGAAAGGTAATCACAACAAGGAAGTGGGAAAGGGTGGAAAGGGTTTGGAAGGAGAGAAAGGGCAGGAGTGCACAGAGTGAGCCTGAAGGGAAGGGTGAGAAGGAAGCTAAGGGGCTCAGGGGATATTCATCGTTTGGGATATTCATCCAAAAAAAAGCCCAGTCAAAACCACCACGTGCTTTCTGCACTCCATGTGCTAATTCCTGATTCTGTCTCCTCTCCACAAGCTGGAGAAACTCAGTGCTGATGGTAGAGGCAAAATTACTCTGGACATTCCCATCTCCTCACGCCTCCACAGATGGTCCCCCACATCGCATCAGCACCTCATGCACTTGTGTAATCTGGCATCAATATGCTTAATCATTGGAAAGAACAAGAGGTAGCTGTCTCCTAAAGATACCAGGATCTCATCTGCAACTTGGAGCTCCCCATGACAGTGGGTGCTCTCACAGGAACCTTTCTGGGTGACAGAGGCTCCGTGGTTTCCTGGTGCCTGGCACCCATCCACTGTGATCGCCTACAGCATCCTGCTCCATCCACTCCTTGGGAGGCAGTGGGATTAAATGTGACAGCATCTCCTTCCGCAGTGAGGTATCTGACAACACAACTCAGTATTGCTGTTATCAGGAAATACAAGTGGTGACTGCAACACTCCCCGTTTCATAATCAGAGAAAGAAACATCACTGACCCTGTCTCTGACTAAAGGACAACGTATTTCCCGCTTCTGGGTGTGGGGTTAATCTGACATGGGGGAGTTCTTGAAGCCCCTTTTATTTCTGATTAAAGAAAGTGTCCGCATGGGAGCGTGCAGCCTGCTGTCCTTGAGGTCATTGCCTCCAACCAGGTTCCCCAGAACACCACTGTAAGGACAGGAAGGAAATGGGAACAAAAAGGAAGACAGTTGCATTCTCCCAACACGAATTTTGGGCACTAGCAGTGTATGGTACTGCAGAAGTGCAGAAGCTTATTCTCAAGCAGTTTTGAAAAACAGAAGCTGCCGCAGGTTACGTGCGTTGCTCAGGGGACACTAGCCTTCTGTGGTCCTGCTGGCAGCCACTCTAACCAGACACTGGCAAGCCAGGGTCATCAAAGAATGACACTGATGCAGCACCATACACTGCTAGTGCCCAAAATTTCTTATCTTAAAAGGACAATATGAAACAACCGTGCTCTCGCAAGGGAGCAAAAGGACTGCTGAAAATACTGGAATTCCTGCTATGTGACACACAGCACATTAGACAACTGATTCACTCATTTCCTACTGACTTCTGTCTCTTCTACATTTACACCATAATCTCAAAAGCTGGGAACTTCCAGGCAAACAAGGAAGGACGGGGAGGCGGCTAGTGAGACTGGCCTGACAACAACATCTTCTATAATGACTCCAAGTTTTAACTACTGAACAATAAAATAAAAAAGATGGGTAAAATCCTAAATATCATCCACACTCTGGAGTTGGACTTTACCTGGAAGTTCTAAAAATAACAGATTCCCACTGTATATGATTTCCATTTCACAGTTCTTTCTCTTTCTATTTTCTATTTTGAGAATCAATTCCAGTTATACAGTCTTTAGTTACACGAATTTAGACTGAGACTTTCTTACTCAGAAAGGGGAATTAATCTCTATATGCACCCAAAAGTCATTGTGGAGAAGTTGGCCCCCTCCCAAAGAGAATTCAAGTTAACACCGAGTCACACAAATTTTCTTGCCAAGGTCAGGAAACAAAAAGGAAGGAAGCAGAAAATGAAAGAGCTTATAAGCAAAACAAAATACTTGAAACAAAAGTTGTTTTTGCTTGCATAGTCTGCTAGGAAACATTGAGGCAGAAGAGAAGGAAAATGCGTATTTCATAATGAGACTGTTTTCTCAATTGAAAACATTGTTCTTGAAAGGAATTATGAATCCCTCTACTGTTTCAGAAAACCAGTCCCCTGAGAATTTAATGCTACCCTAACAAAGACATCTTAATAAAAATCCTCTCACCCATAATCCTCAGCCAGAAATTTAAATGTTGATAAAGCTCAAGTCCTTCTTGTGCTGATATGGACCCATTTCCACTTTCTATAAAGTCTCTAAGAAATTCTCTAAATAAACAGAAAAATCAGTAACAATTTTGCCCATGAAAATATGTCCTACTATTGCACCTTAGCAAGTAATCTGCCTTAAAATCAATTATGAATTTGAAATCTATCTGAGAAGGCAGGTTGCTACTTGGTCTAGCAGACAGCAGGGGACTATGTTTTGGTGTATGTGAGAGCATGTGTGAGCCTACACACATATTCTTCAAATATCTGAAACTCTATTTTCACTTGGTAATAGTATCACCCCTTTGCCCCCTCTTTCTGCCAGTGAGAATGTGAAACGAATTCTCATGCAGGATTCCTTCAACAAGGAATTTACTTTTTTCTTTTTCCGGTTTTTATACTGTTTCCAATTGGGGAAAATGTGTGGTGGATAACTATTCGAGCCTGCTATCCTTTAACTTTTCACTTTTCCCTAGCGCCAGTGTTAAACTGTTGCCTTTTTTTTTCCCCCTGGTCTTTTCTTTTTACGTGTTCTCTAGCTTTGCTGAAGCTGAGGGGGATTTGAAAGCTGCAATAGGAAAAAGAAAATGAAACATGACCTGGTGGTGCCCTCCCAGAATGCAGTCAGCAAAGTCTGGGAAAGTCATTGAAGACTAATGTGCACAAAACAATGTGCGTTACAGTTTTTCTTAGATCACTGTTGCAGTGTATTGTTCCTCACAACCCCTTAAATTACCCTGATTTAGAATATGAGCATCTCTACTTCCATTTCTAAACCCTGAATACATGTTGTTCCTTGATTTATAGTAATTTTGAAGAATTTTTTTTCATAAACAGAAAGAAAATTAAATTCACCTGATACTTCAAGTTTTACTTAGATGTTTCCCACAAAAAAACGGACTTTTCCCTGGAAATTACAAATTCCCAAATGCAAGGACTGATTTTTCTAAATCATCATTTCTCCCCAAGGAAATATTTAATTATAAACATTTTGACCTTTCTCATTATGATCTTGGGATCTTTGCATTTTGGGGAGCACAGTTAACTAAAGGTAATAAAACTTCCCTGAATACTTTTTGAGAGATGCACAGAAGGCAAAGTGACCAGAACCAGTGTGGTAAATGCAGTTCCACGAAAAGCTTACCCCATCACAACTTCCTCTGAACCGTAGCCAGTTCAGTTGGTTTGGAATAGATATAAATGCTTTGTTTACTGTCAGCACTTGTTCAGTGGCCGTTACCAAGACTGATGGGTGTAGTGGCTATTGTCAGCACCTGTAGGTACAGTTTTGTTGCATAAGTAGCCAAAAATTGCTCATCTTCCTCTTCTGGCATGGTGCCTTTGCCACATGCTTCCCTCCAAATCCTCCGTGCAGATCTTGTTCCATGCACACTGCAAATCTGCTTGCTCTGTTCTCCGTTTGCATTTCTGTTTCCTCTTTCCTGCACTCTTCCCCTCCCAGATCCTTCCAGATCCTTTCTGGATCCTTCCAGATCCTCTCAGAGCTCTCTGCTGCTGCTCTGGCTGTGTACCACGTGCCCTCTGCCACCCGCCCTCTCCTCTCACCCAGCTGTCACCTCCCCGCTCTCCCTGTCCCCACCCCTAACCCCCACCCCACAGCACCCATCGGCAAGGATGCTCTGTTGATGCTCCTACAACTGAATTACAGCAGAATGTTAGCTTTTCACTGTGTCTTTGGGAGCTTGGCTGGGAATGCACAGTGACAGTGACCAGTGTGCCTTTCCACAAGGCCAGAATGGAGGAGTTCTTCTATAAATAAAGGATTTCTTCTCGGAACACTCTCCTATAAATCAAGTAATTACTTAGACACTTGGAACAGTAGTCTCTTCATTACTGTGCCATGGCACTCCTTCTGGGAGCATTCTGAAAATCTCAGCACAGACCACATTCATTATGAGGATTTGATGTGGCCTGATGGTGAAAATGCTGAAATAGCCTGAATTTTTCACCCTTCCTTTCTGCCTTATGAATGAAGGGATTGAATCCTCAGAAACTGTGACTGTATAAACTCAGATATAGGAAAATGCAGTTTGAAATCCACAGGGAGTTCATCCTTTTCAGAAGGAAACAGACATATTTTCCAGCTCTTCAGGAAAAAGAATACAGAGCCCGGGGATTTGTGGGGACTGGGGGAACTCTTAAGTTTTTGTTTTCTGCTTCCTTTTTAGGTCAGTACTGTAAGAAACTCTATACAGGGAAGTTGTGCTGATTTAACTAAAGTCCGCTTTGTAACCCCTTTTAAGTCTGACACACTCTGGTAAATCCAGCCAGGACAGATACTACTGACCCTTCTGGACCACCAGGAACCAAAGCCAGAGGTTTCTTTTTCTATGAGGGAGCAGACAGAATGGAGTATTTGCCCATGCACCAAAATCTTAACACAAAACTGCTGTTCTCTACACTTTTGGTACTTTATTCTAATAAATGGTAGCTCTCTGGGTACGCTAGAATTTCAGTTGGGACCCTAAGGCATATGCAGGATGCAGATCCACCAGCTCTGCTAGTGAGGACAGGGTCTGCTGAAGAAAAAGGAGTGCAGAGAGCTGCCAGTGCTGGCATCTTCAATTGTTATGCTAAGCATCACAAAGGCTCAGCTGTTAGAGACTTCCCTTTACATGGGCTCCTTGCTCATTTTCCTTCTACTAGGTTTAGACATGGCCTGTACCAGTTTGTCTTGCAATCATACCACTGCACATGAAGCACATGCACTGCTAACAGCCATTACAGTGACACTAATGTCAAATGTCACGTAGCTGGTTTTGTCAGTAGAACTCCAGGAGCTTTGCCATGGGAATATCATCTCTATTCCTAGCACTGGGTAAGTTGGTCACAGAAACTCCGGTGTCTGCAAACAGCCCTACTCAAGACCATTTTTTAATTTTTGATGGTTCTTGGTACATGACAGAACTTTGCATGAGCTACATTTTGAACACTCTCATATACTGCTAATGAAACCAGCCAAAGCAATGTCACTTGTGGTGCAGCTCTCCAGAATGCAACAGAAGTAAATTAAAGGGTTAAAAGGTTTTCTCTACTGAACATCAAGGCAACAACATAGCTTCCCTAAAGGAGTGGGAACCAGGAAACTTGCTAGGTTTCCCTTCAGGGTGATGTATTCCCATGCAGTATCACACTGAAGTGCTGCTGGGAATCACCATCTCAGTAACAGCCCTGCAGTCTCAAGGAAGAAAACTCAGACCTGGAGGACTTTACTGTCCTGCTGCCTCCAGTTGGCTTCCCTGCCCCTGCACTAGAGCACACTCACAGCTCAGCAGGAGAGTATTTTTCCACCCTTCACACCTTTATGTTAGTTTAAACCTTTCACAAACTATGAATATATTACTACAAGTGGGATGTACTGGCATAAGCAAAGCATTGACCTTCCTCCAAGACTTCTCCATAGCTACTGTGCCTGAAAGAATTTTCATATCTCTTTTCTTCTTAAGAAGAAATTATATTTAGCCCGCCATAGCCTATCTGCTAGCCCTGTACTGTCTTTGCAAAAGAGCAAAAAGGAATATTGTGGACTGTTGGTTTACACAAGTTTACAACTGACGCAGAAGGAAATGGCGCAGTGGATGGAGGCAATAATACAGGAGATTATTTAAGCTGCCTCCTGCAGTTTAGGCATCACTTGAAGGGGAACTGTAAAATCAGTGTGAGGGAGTTTCCTCTGTGCCTTTGGTTTTCCCACCTACTGCCTAGTTTTGCCTTTGATTAACAGACTGGCATGTGCTTTCAATCCATAGGAATCAATGAAGATGAGAAATTTCAACCCACATTCTGTATCAGAAGTGTTTTAGCAATTATTTAGATGCATACTTGTTAAGGAGGAATCTGAATGTAAATGGTCAGTGACCTGCTGCAGCACTTGGACATGCACAAGTCTATGGGGCCAGATGGGATCCACCCAAGGTACTGAGAGATCCAGTTGAAGTGCTCATTGAGCCATTTTCCATCATTACCAGAAGTCCTGGCTAGCCTGGGAGGTCCCAGGTGACTGGAAGTTAGCAAGTGCAACACCTGTCTACAAGAAGGGTCAGGAGGAGGATCTGGGGAACTATAGGCCTGTCAATTTGACCTCAGTGCCAGGGAAGGCCATAGAGAAGATCGTCCTGAGAGCCATCACATGGCATGTGCAGGACATAGGCCCAGCCAGCATGACTTCATGAAAGGCAGGTCCTGCTTGACCAACTTGATCTCCTATGACAAGGAGCTTAGTGGGTGAGGGAAGGGCTGTGGATATTACCTGCCTGGACTTTAGTAAAGCCTCTGACACCATTTCCACAGCCTTGTCCTGTAGAAAGTAGCAGCCCATGGCCGGCTGGGTGCAGAGTTTGCTGGGTAAAATTTGTCTGGACGGCCTGGCCCAGAGAGTGGTGCTGAAGAGAGCTACATCCAGCTGGTGGCTGGTCATGAGTGGTGTCCCCAGGGCTCAGTTTTGGGGCCAGCCCTGTTTAATAGCTTTATTAATTATCTGGATGAGGAGATCAAGGGCACCCCTTTGTAGATGACACCATAGTGTGGCCAGCAGGCCCAAGGCTGGGATCATCCCCCTGTACTCAGCACTGCTGAGGCCACACCTCAAATCCTGTGTCCATTTCTGGGTTCCTCCCTACAAGAAAGACATTGAGGAGATGGAGCAAGTCCAGAGAAAGGCAAGAGAGCTGGAGCACAAGTCTTACGAGGAGTGGCTGAGGGAGCTGGAGTTGTTTAGCCTGTAGGAAAGGAAGCCCAGGGGAGACCTTATCTCTACAACTCCCTGGAAGGAGGGTGTAGCTAGGTGAGGGTCAGCCTCTTCTTCCAGGGAACAAGTGACAGGACAAGAGGAAATGGCCTCAAGTTGCACCAGGTAAGGTTTAGACTAGATATCAGGAAAAATTTCTTCATGGAAAGAGTTGTCAAGCATTAGGATAGGTTGTTCAGGGAAGTGGTGGAGTCACCATCCCTGGAGATACTTAAAAGACATGTAGATGTGGCACTCAGGGACATGGTTTAATGGTGGACTTGGCAGTGCTGGTTTAAAGGTTGGACTCAATGATCTTAGAGGTCCTTTCCAATCTAAATGATTCTACTCTGTTCTATGACCTGCAGCAGATTTGCTCTGGCTGCTGGTAGAGTTGTACCAGTGCTCCTAGGATGTCTCTGAGTCTAAACTGATTCTCTCTGTAAAAGCATAGAACTTACCATTCCTGACACAGTGCCAGGCTAACAAAAAAATCCCGAGTTGTCCTGCAGATGCCCCATGCATGTCTGTAGCCAAGCACCGTGGGGCTGTGGCATTGCTTGCTGACGTCCCTGCGGTGGCAGTAGAGGTGCCCTAAGAGATTTGTTCCAGCAGCTCCAGTGGGGATCTGTCACTGAGGGTTTTCTCTGAACATTGTTGAGTTCAGTGTCACAGACCTGTCTGCTGCTGAGTCCCCTTGGGTTTTAGGTTGGGCTAAAAGAACAATCGATTGTCACACCTTTTTATCAGATACTAAAAAATAAACAAAACACCCACAGAAAAAGAAAGAAGTTCCAGTTACTGCAAGCATATGAAAACGAATTGTTTCCTCCTTGATCCCTATGGGGTTCTGCTACTATTGACGTCTTCAAGCTGAGTTATTTGTCCCCAGGCTGAATTCTACAAAAGGTGACTTCTCTCTCACCTTTTGTAAATGTAATTGATGTCATCAGATAACGTCTACAATAGAAGTTGCTTAATGAAAAAAAGAACTTAATGTTTCAAGCATCGTGGAAGATTATGCGGCCTAAATAAATATGCATTAAGTAGGCGGAGAATATGTATTAGAGAGGTGGATTCATGTAAATTTTACTGAATAAAAGTTAAAACTTTCTACCACTTGGTGTACTTGATTTGTGGAAACCTTCACCTTGCACTCTGCACAGAATAAACAGTTTCTTCTAAAACCAGTCTCTGTGTCTGTGTTTAGAGAGCTCCTAAAATCAGAAACACTGCCACACACCTCACCTCCTCTCCACCCTCACTTTGGAAACCAGCCTCTCAGCAGCAGAGGTCACACAGTGCCGACTGCAAGCTGTGTTGCTCTCTCACCGGCGTTATCAGTCCTTGATTTTACAAAGTACTGAATGTTTGCAGAGGTCAGTTGTTTTTAGAGGGCTCCTTTGCAGTTTTCTCTTGCATTCACCACAGAAAAGACTTACTTGAGAGTTTTTATAGCTTCAATGGTTGTCAGGTGGTACAAACCACAGAAGGCATGTGCCTGCATTCTGAAAAACTCCCTCAGTTGGAGATCAGACACTATTACTGAAATAAAGGAACACTTCATTATTTTCATCCCTACACACTAGTGTCAGTTCCCTCTTTAAACTCCAGAGTTTTACATCCTGCCCATATTAGGACAGTGACCCAAGTGGTGATTCAACCCACCCAGCCTGAACTGCAGTTATGTAAACTTGTTCTGTAGGCTTGTCCCCAGAGCATCACTTGTGGGGTTTTCAAGGTGTGTATCAGCAAGAGCAGCTGTGGTGCTCCAGAAAGCCTCTTCACCTTGCTCACTGGAAGCAGGAATACCTGCATTCCTACCCCCAGAAAGCAGTTTGTAGCATTTTCCATGCAATCTGAGTCATGGTACAGCAGCTGAATGGTACTTGTTAGGTGGAGACAATTGATGTGGATTTTGTGGGCTTCCCTTCAATGGACTTCCCTAACAAAACCCTCCCATTTTTGGCCCTGGGGAAGGAGAACGTGTGTTCTTGTCCCTCCCAGGATGTGATACTGGTGGAAAACTGCCTTTTCAAGGAAAAAAAGAGGTAAAACCAAGTTGTCTGTGCCCTTCACCAGGGGCTTTGAATCAAAATTGAATCACCATTTGCTCTGCGTTTTATCATGCTGAAGCCATGTCCCAGTTCCCCAGGGGCTTGAAACCAGGAAGGCTTTTTTCCTGCCTTTGATGAATAACTTAGGTGTCAGTGAGAGCTGGGGCTGGGGGGAGGATGCTCTCTGAAATACGATGGCTTGGCTTGGCTGCAGCTAGGGACAAACACCCATGACTCTTCCTTCCTGGTTAATGCGCTGTGGGCATCCAGGGCCAGGAAGGAACTGGCAAGGATTCAGCACTGGGAAACTCCCCAGGAAAGGAGACAGGATGTAGGTGTGTGGGTGAGGGTCAGGATCATAGCTGGTGAGGGAACCAGTGTCAGACACGGCTCTGGGATGTCCAGGCAGGGCCTGGTAAGGCCTGTTAGTGCAAGCCGCAGGCACGTGCTGCTGGTGGACTGTGAACTGCAGCTCTGTCTGGGCAGGGTTCTGGGGCAGCAACAAGATCCCACCTGGGGTCACCCTCCACAGCCATTCATCTCGACTCTTTCTAAAAGTGCCAGGAGTCAGAATGTGTGTCTGTTTTTCTTCCTGACCCTCCTGCCCTTCCTGCCTGTCCCCTCAGAAAATACCCTGGCAGGGTAATTTCCTGTCAGAAATACCATGCCAGGCAGCCCTGAGCCTGTTAGCCAAAGCCAACCATGAGTCTCAAGGATAGATACGAATTTTGAAGAAAATTAAATTCTTCCAGATCTACAAGAAGAGTTTGTCTGGGTGAGTGGCCCAAGGGGTGGAGGAAGGAGGATAACCTTCCTTGTGCCCCAGCAAGTCCACAGAGAAGGGATGTATTATAAAGAAGTCCATCACAGAAAAACCTTCAGTCGGAGATTGCCTGTCACAAAAGCTGAAGGCACAGCTCTCTAGGAAAAAGGGTTCATGATCTCCAGGGTGAACATGCAGAATAGGTTATCCAAATGTGCTCTTCAGAGCCCCCAGTGAAAGAGATGAGACTTGGACTGTATTTACACTCCCACCCCTTTATGACCATGTGCATTATCCCTCTGGGTATACATCACTTGCCTGCCAGAAAGCAGCAAGAGCAGCTTCATAAGGGAGTGGGTAGGTTTGACTGAGTAAACTTGACCCTGGCCCTAAAGGGATGCTACACTGTACCTGTGAAAGGATTTAATACCATGTATGCCTTAGAAAGTTTTGTTTGCCAAGAAGCTTGAATAAAGCCTGCAATAGCTCCTCACCTTCCTGTGTGACCATCCAACAGTCCCTCTAGCAAGAACAAAGGTGATTTCACAGCACCAAGCTCCCATATATCCTACAAAAAACACAGAGTCACTGCTTTACTAGCCTTGTGACAGACAGACAAGGCAGGCAGACAGACACATCGCTGCATGTCATCTTCTCCTTTTTCTGGTACACACTGGGATGGCTCTGTACTTTCCAGTTGTGCAGGGGCTGTTGGCGTCCTGCCTGCCTTCAGTCAGCTGCCGGTGAGTCACCCGGGACGCCAGGCAGGACTTTCTGAGAACACCCACAAAAGCCATCAGTGACAACGGGGCAGGGCCTGCATCTTTCCTGCCCCTCCCTCACTTTCACTGAGATGAACTTGCTGGCTCTCAGTGACAGCCACTGCCAGGTCCCACCACAGCAAAGGCAAAAAAAAGCAACTGGGTTAACAATTTCCAAGAATAACAGAAAAGTACTTTTCTTTTTTTAAGCATCATTTTCATGAATGAATTATTCATTCAATTGTGGTAATCCTTGCATTCATAAAAAAACCCACCAACACACAAATGTGGTGACTTCTCTTGACTGCTGCTGGCTTCTCAGCACTGGGATCCACAGGGAGGGAAGAGACCCACATCGAGTTTCTGATCTGCAGGGAAGGAAGGAAAAAGTATGATAAGAGTGGCACTGTGGAGCACAGTGACTGCCCCACAGGCAACATGGGTGCCCTAGTCTCAGTGATGAATTTGCACACAACTAATTTTAGGTTGGAAAGTGAAATACCACAAATAATTGCAATTATTTTTATGTTATTAATTTTGTATTCTGAGGAGATTTTGTAGCCTGGGGAAATTATTTTAATGCTGTGGTATGATATTGATTTTGTATTCTGTGGAGACTAAAACTGTCAAAATTGGCCAATGTTACATGCTTTGTATCTCTATCAACAGCTTACTTGCCAGAGTATCCCACTGGGTATATCTTGCTGGGCAAAGCTGGATTTCTGTTCCTATCTCTGAGCCTTCAAGGCATCCCAAAAGGCTCAGCCAATCCCACTTGATTGAGCCTTGCTTTACCATTAGAATCTCCTCAGACAGTGGGTGCCCTATCCCCTCTGCCCAGCACCCCTGTCCTCTCAGCTGCCAGGACAACATTTACACAAGCCCACTGCCTGATCATGGTTAGAGAAAACAGAGGAAGTACCACTGCTGCTGGACTGGAGTGAAATCAGTTGGTCAAAGGTGGAGAGAGGGGTCAAAATGCATTCTTTTTACCTTTTCAACGCTTCACCCAAAAACTTCACCTAAAACTTTTCATGACCCTCACAGGATGGGATACCTAGACATAGGATCAGAGAGTATCAGACTGGAAGGGATGTCAAGAAGTCTGTATTCCAACTTCCTGCTCAAAGCAGACACAGCTCTAAGCTCAGACCAGGTCTCCTGGGACCCTGTCTGACCAGTCTTGAAAAACTCTAAGAACAAAAGCTGCACAACCTCACTGAGTGACCTGGTCCAGTGCTTGACTCTCTCCCCTTGGGGAAGTGTATCCTTATATCCAGCCTGAGACTCTTGTTTCAACTTCAGTCCCTTGTTGCTTGTCCTCCCAATGTGTAGTGCTGTGATGATTCTGGCAAAGTCTTCTTGCTGATCCCTTTGTATGCGCTGGGGGGTTGCTCTTAGGTCCTTCCAAAGACTGCTTTGCCTCAGGCTGGACTAGACCAAATCCCTCAGCCTCTCCTCACAGGGCAAGTGCTTCAGCCCTTAATATCTTGCTGAACATGCCCCAACTTCCCTGTATCTGACAGAGAGAGTGTGAAACTGGACATGGTATTATAGATATGCTCTGATGAGCCCTGATATCTCCCCTCCATCTACTTCCCTCCCTAACTAGTACCTCAAAAATAAAAGTGTGGGCATGCATGACCTTTAATTCTGGACTCAGTAATTCTCAGAGAAGTTCCTCGCTAGCCCATTGTTATTATTGTGGTCTGGCACCAGAACACAGCACTCAGCACCTTCAAATGCACTCAAAAAGTTCAGCATGGGCAGGACCTCTCCTTGGTGTCAGACATGCACTACAGCACCCATGCCAGCAATGAAAAGAGGAGGCAAAGCCTTAGAGCCTGGTAGTAGGAACAGTTGATTTTGTTGTCAGTGTTTATAAGAAAGAAGAATGATCAGATTTATCCACACTACTGCCCCCTCACCAGTAACCTATCTACCTCAGAGGTCTGTGTTTATTTTTATAGTGTGCCTATGACCTTACAGGATTCAACCCACTCATAATCTGAAGGTTTGATGGTGTTGACGAGGTGAATCACCACGCACTGCATGTCTTACATGCTACCAGAAACTGCCTGAAACCCACTCCCCCTCGTTCCCACGGACACCTACCTCACCCACACTGCTGCCACCGAAAGGGCTGCAGCAGAGGGGACCTTCCCTCCCTGTGGCCATTGCATGATGTGATCATGACCATTATTCACAGGCAGGGAAGGGCTGATGAAAGAAAACAATGGCTGGAGGGTGAAGTCTAAGAAAATTCACATTGCTCCTAAATCCAAGGATGTCAAACACAGCCTCACTGAACAGGAAGTCAAAGGATGTCAGCAGAGTCACATGCCTGTAAAAACAGTGTTCATGAGATCAGCCTCTGGCCTCAGCTGCAGCAAGTTCAACAAACCCTCCACTGTAGCTGGCGATCACCTAAATCACACCTATGTTTGCCAGGTCAAAAATGGGTTAATAAAAAAAGAGAAAAAATGCTTTCTTCTTTAGAGCTGACATTTCTATCTGCAGGAGTACATGCCCTTAAAAGTAAAATGTTTTTAGGCAACTATTAGAAGCAGAGCTGAGCAGAAAAACAGCTGCACTTCAGAAATTCTGGAGCTTTTGTCAAAACAATTGAAAATGTAGAAGGTCAGTGTAGAGTAAAAATGAGCAAACCTACAGACTTGAAAAAACTTTCATTAAAATTTAGTCATTATGTGTCCAGCTGGAACTGACCACTTTTGCAATAGGGCTGATGACCTTTCTTAGTGGAAATGATCTGCTTCCATCTGTCCACTGTTGCCCATCTTACGGTAAAAAGTCATCAGGAGAGTCTGGTAGAAAATATCTTCATTTCAGCTATTACAAAATATCAATTTTGAGCTAAATTGGTTGTTGTTGGGAAATGAAAAATAATAGTGGTTTTCCTTGGTTCATATAGTTAAAAGTCACTTTCAGTGAAGTGGCAGTCAGTTCGTGTGAAATTGCCACATACTTGGTACACAAGAAATAGATGCAGCAAGGAATATTGGTAAATGTGCAGTATAAATGATGTAAGTGGTATTCTTTTGTATTTTTTCTGCTATTACGCAATTACAAGAGTTTGGCTAACACAAAATTCTTGCCAAATTCAGCAGAGGCACAGTAATGAGTCAATATACAAGTGGACTTATGATAAATGCACATGTTTGAAATTGATACTTGAGGACAGAATTTTGCTGGGTAAGGACAAAGTAAAGTGACCACCCTTGAAAGAGAAAATTTATAAGGGAATTGCTGTGCAGGCAGTGGCTGTTGATTATGACCCACAGCAGCAAAAACTGCAGACACATCCATGCTGAAACAAGACAAACCAAGTCTTCTGGCATTTTTAGCAGGATGGGACAGTAGGGGAAAATAAGGACTTGCACCATGAATTTATATTCAGGCAGATAATAAATTAATTTTTAATTTGAGGTTTGTACCACACCCTGGTACTAAAATAACATAGCTGTGCTGTTGACTTCAGTGGAGCTGTTCTGATTTATTCAAGATCCAGCTCTTTGCTTAACCATCTGGTTAGTAAAAGTGAAGTAAAAGATAAGTCTATAGGACAGGAGGGGGCAGATCCAAAGTTCTTCGAAGGCTTTCAATAGAGATATTAACCTCATTTGTGTTTGTTTCTGCAGGAAGTCCTTAAAAATTTTTACGGCATTACCATTGCAGGAATGTGGCTTCCCAGGCTGCCTTGTGCCACTTGTTGTCTCACTGTGCTGCCTTGGCTGTGCCCCAAACCCCACCTGGTGTCAGCACCCCACTGGGATCACCCAGCTGATGTGCCGTGGGGCACACGCTGAATGCCACTGCCCAGCACAGGTGAAATCACTGACATCCGTCAGGAACCACCTGTTCCTCCCACAACCAAAAAGAGACCAGGACACAGTGAGAGAATGCTTGGGGATGGGTGGGTGATAACAAGGTCACCAAATGTGAGCGCTGGCCTGCCACCACCCAGAGAGTGACTCAGTTGCCCACATACACTCTAACCCACCTCCATCACAATGGCCTCCAGCTCTGCTGCAGACTTGTGAAATGCCAGAGCAAAGTGGTACCGGGCCTTGCAGCCCTGCTGATTGCACTGGCCCTTGCCAGGACTGGTACCAGCAGCAGTCACAGCATGTGCCATTGACATGGGGTTAAGGCTTGGTGCTGTCACTGGTCCTAACTGCGGGTCAGGGCACAGAGGCACCCGAGACACCCAGCCTGCAGTGGTGGATTCTCCTAGTTGGCTTTTCATTATAAAGATGGAAAGCAAATTCTGAAACTAGATATTTGCTCTCAATACCTAATTTCCCCACATTTCTTTAATAGGAAAAATAATAATTTGCTTATTTTCTGCAAAGTGGAAGTCTTTGGTGACAAATGATGTTTATACTGCTTGGCTCCAACTGCAGAGTGCACAAGTTAGGGAGCTGCAAGGTAAACATGAGGAGACACCCCCAGTCAGTAAAACTAAGGAGATGCTGGACCAGATTGCCAACAGCAAGTATGAAGGCCTTATCATTGCAGGTGTATAAGAACAGGTAATAGGGGTATCTGTCACAATCAGCTGAGGTCTTCGAGGCCTGGTCTCAGGGCAGGGCAGGACAGGACAGATCACCTCTGAATGCCCAAAGTGCCTTGTCTGTCATGACCCATAAAAAACTCATCTCAAGCTGATACTGCAAAAAGCACTGTAGCATCTGCTGATGCTAAAAAGCGTCACAATGTCAGTTTTAAACACCATGAGAAAGACAGTAACTATGCACAACACAGTTTGTCTAAAAAACAGGCAGAGGTGAAGGATCAGCATTGAGTCAGAAAAAAAAACCTGCTGACTCCTGAGTAACTCCTTCCATATGTAGCACCCAGGAATTTCCTTAACCATCTCCCACTCTCCAGCAGGGCCCAAAGCACCTTATTGTGCTTATTGTGTGTGGCATGTGTGGCTGTGTGATAACCTAAGGCTGTGGACAGCGAGAGACAGTTGATTTGGCCAGGGTTATTTCTAAGTAAAAAGTGCTGTGCTTCCCTGTTGGGGAATAAAATTCTCCAATGTACCGAAAAGAACTTTCAGTTCCCTAGAGAATGGTAATTTCTCTCAGATGTCAGCCACATGGATAAAAGTGGTTGCTTCCTCTAGAAGATGAGCAAAGTGAGCAAAGAGTCCACCTCTCTCCTTACCTGACAAGGATTACAGCTGTCACTCTGTACCCACAGCATAGCAGCACACCCTAAGCTGCAGCAGGCCAGCGCTGAGTTCTGTCCTCTCACAATTTTCTCCCTGGTGCACTGCTTTCATTCACAGCACAACAGACCTCACAAAGGAGAGTAGCATCCTTATTCACATTTGATGGATGAGGAAACTGAGTCAGAGCGATACCATAGCAGAAGCAAGAATAGAGCCCAGGTCTTGCACACCAAGAGCTGGTGAGTAGGCAGTCCTCATGAAGATGTATGGCCATGTCACCATGATTAAACACTGTGCCTTTGGTCGGTGAAGGGGTTGAGCTGAGGAAACTGGTCCCAGAACAAAAATGACAGACTGCACTTCTTGCCCTGAAGCATTAGCTCATGAAACAACACTCTCCTCAGGCTTTGTGCCTGCTTTGAGCAGGCAGATACCTCAGCCACAGGTAACTCACTCAAATGTAAAAGGCATCCTCTGGTTGTACAAGCTACTGCCTGCTTTCCTGGCAGTAGCAGGGTGGAGGTGAAGGGAGGAGACATGCCTCTGCTGTCCTGATACTCAGCTGTGCTATCCCTTCTGTAGGACCATTAGATGCTGGCCTAGATAAAAGCAGAGCCGCAGGCTCGTCTCTCTGACAGCCATTGGGCCAGGCACACAATGATCTTCAGCTCTGGGATGTGTGTGTCAGACAGTGTAGTTATAAGGCAACATCTAACACACACCAAGGCCCTTGCCCTCTGCAGAGTGTCCCACAAAATTCAGTGGAAAGCTACATGAGGATTTTCTGTGGCTGTCTGCAAGAAACAGACAGAGGTCCAGGGAAGAGATCTTGGAACCAACACTGTTTTTCTAGGAAGGCCATTATGGCACCCGCAGTGGCTCTTTAGTTCAGCAGAACTCCTTCACATCCATAACGCTCCTTTTTACCATGAGGACTGGTGAGAGAAGACAACCTGTTAACAACGGCCCATCTCTCACTTACCACTCTTTCAGCTTTACCCTCTGATGGTATCTTGCCACTGAACAAAGCTTCAGTCACTGCTCATTTGCTTATCTCTGTGTCATGTGATTAGCATCGCTGAGGCCACAAAGAAGGTATGCATACAGATCCCAAGTCCAAGGCAGAACAGTCTGGAGATAAAAATTATCTCCTTGATGTATGTGAGAAGAGCAGCTAGAAAGCATCCTTGATCTCTGACAGGGCTCTGGGATATTTTCTAATTATGGCAATTGTATGTGCAGGTGTTTCAGTCACTCAAAAACTCTGACTACAACCATAATAAATGCCTTCATTTGAGAAATTGTCATGTTCCTCTAGAGGGACCACATTGCTTTGCCTTTAAATTGCTTTGGTTTAAAGCTCTTTTAATGCTTTTCTTAGAAAAGATATTAACTGCAGCCAAAACTAGATTGTTTGGAAACAGTGGAACAACACCCTGGGAGACCTGAAAGCACCCTCACCTTTAGATTTCTGTGCTGTGCTGCACACAGTTTTGTGTAATGTGCATTTATAATCACTGAGACTGTTCAATTCACACTCGAATAAGTTCTCCCAAAACCTGTGTGTAACTGAAATTTGCATAAGAAAGTTTGAACATTTTTAAAGGCTTTTCCTCCCCACTTGCTAAGTGGAGAGCTCATGGCTTCCTGTTAAGGAAACATTTAGTCTGCTCTTGTTTTTGTTAGTCAAGTCTGGCATTCCCCTTCGAAAAAAAAAAAAGAGAGAGCGAGAAAAAGAAAATAAGATATTGCTTAGAAGAAAGCAGTCAAGCAATATTAATACAGCCTATACCTATATAAATGCACTAGCGTGGGCACATCCTCCCACATCTGGTACACAAAGTGGGCTGAGATGATTGACCGTTCCACTCACCACTTGCAGAGGCCATCCATTTCTAAGAATATAGTGGTTTTTCATTTCCACAGAGGTTCTTCCTTCCCACATGCACATATCTTTAGCACACAGTTTTACTCCAGACCAGAGAAGCAAGGATGGGCCTTTCCACTGAACAGATAGCAGAAGACAGAAACACAACATACTAGTGACTTCAATCTGCCCTCTCTTGAAGCAACTACGCCAGCAAGTGAACCAGATAAGTCCCTTTTGGGGGTGACACTGATCATGTAGCTAAGGCAAATAAAATGGGTTGGATGTCAACAGCTGTCTCTAAGCAACTGTTGGTCTGTTGTGGCCACTGACAGGTATGAAGAGAATCTGTGAGGTTATGAGAGATTGAAAGTCTGCAGCAGCAGGACTGTTATTTGATGAGAAAGTCACAAATGCTGTGGAAAAAAAGGGAGACAATAGGAAAGGATAAAAGTGGTTTGACCTTCTTTTCTAGATCAACATGTTGCGCTTAACTCTTTTAATTGTCTAAACATGCACCTACTAGGAGAAAAGCACTGTTGCTTAAAGCCCTGATGAAAACAACTTTGCAACCTAACATGTATTATCATGATGCAACATCACTGACCTGATTTACTGTGCCATTTTTCAAACATGTAACAGCAGCAGACTCTCCCCCACTGATAAAATAGTAGCAGGAGGATCATGCATCTTCTCCCTCCAGCCATGGCAGCCTTGCCACACTACTGGCCAGAGATAACCCTCACAAGATAAAACTACCCTCTGTCATGACTGGCTCGACAGGGAAATGCTAAAGGCTTGCAGCAGTATTAAACACTTGTGTTTGAAAACCACAGAGATTGGTGTTTCAGCAACCCAGGAGTAATGCAGGCCAATGTGCACACAGAAGTCCACTCTCTTGTGGGGCAAACCATTCAAAAGTGACTGATCAACTCACTTGCCTTTCTTTGCTGGTGTCTTTTAGAGTGGTACTTAAACCAAGCAGATTCTTCTACAATGCTGCATGAGTGTTCTTCCTTGAGTTTCTTTTGGGTGTAAAGTACATAGAAAATAAGACATCCCAAAGTAAACAATAATATTGAAGATCTGAGTGGCAATAAAAAATAATTACTAGTTACCTTATATTAAAAAGGATTTTTCTATATACCTTCCAAAGGAGGCGATTGCTATTTTTGTGGATGCCTCATTCAATTAAAACATAACTGTACAAGGATGTTTATTACCCGATTTGGCCATTTTTCATTTTCATGAAAGTGAGCGCACCTTTATGACCCATAAGTGCTCTGTGGATACAGTCCCTACAGGGAAGAGCTATGTCTCCTCCTTTTTTGAGTGGGTTCACAGGACGATGTTTCACTCTACATTTGTTTAAGAGGCTGTGGATGTTGGTAAAGAGACTTCCCATTCAATGTCTACACACACAGGTCCGGGCTAATCCAATTTCAGGATGTGTTTGAAATATCCACATTTCAACAGCCCTCTCTCTTGCTAGAGCCAGTGTCCAAATTAAGGAAAGAAACAAAAAACAAAAAGATGCAAAAAAAGTCACTTCTCAGGTAACCCCAGATTTTTTTGCAAGTAACTTTGTAAATTAGGGGTGTACTTTTTACTGGAATCATACAAGTCTGGCTTCAGACATAGTTTATTAAGAAACACCTAACTTCTATCAGCATAACTTTTGTCTTTTACTGCAGCATAGAAGCATAGAACACCTTCACAGCTGTGTAAACACAATCCAGTCATTCACCAGTCCCAGTGTTACAAGTCTCCTAGTCACTCCTGTACTGAATACAGTTAGCTGTATTCAGTGGTGTCTGGCTGATGCTTTTCATCCAGAGAGCTGTCCTGTTTTGATCTGACACTCAAGAGATCTTGGCTTCATCTTGTATTTGTCCCAATAACGATTAGCTGCAATTTAGCTATGAGCAGTTAACTTCTCGTTCGAATTTGTGTAGCTTTGACCTCTGGCCACTGGGGTTTGTTTGACTTTTTCTACCATTAGCACCTTGCCCTGTCTCCTTTAGGAGATGCCTATCAAAAACCAAGCTGATCTTCTTTCAGCTCAAAGTTTTGTGCCTCTTAAATTTCTCAGTGAAAGATGTTTTCTCCAACTTGCAAATACACCTCATTATTTTTGAAAAGTGAATCTCCTATTTAAAAGTGAAGGAAGGGCTCGTTCATTCAATATTTCATCTGTTTTTTCCAGCTCTATCAGCTGTTCAGATAAGATATGAACTCTACCTACACTCACCTGGCTCCTCATTTTTCTCACTGTTCTTTAAAAATTAGAGTTTAGGGCTTAAGTTCATGTGTTTTCATGCAGAAGACCAGAATAACAAATAGGTATGTTCTTCCAGATAATAAACCAGATGTTCAAATGGACTGGGTTAGAAACAACACCATCTACAATTAAAATCAGCTGTCCTGCTGCTGAATCCTTCTAAAAAAAAAAAAAAAAAAAGTTGTTGCTGGAGAAGGTATCCCAGAAAGATAATCTTCTAGAAGTTTAACCAGATAAGATAGAAGCTCCCTAACAGCATATCTGCAATAAAACCTAATTAATAGGGTCCTTAATGGCTTGAGATGAATCTTAGAACTAAATACCTCCTTGAACTGTGTTACTGTTTCTGTGTTCTCTTCCAGATCCCAAGATACCTTTCAGGATCTCCTCATACTCATTGCTTCCTCCATGCTACAGGTACCAATCCTTACTGAGAGTGCTTGTTGTGAGCAAATCCTAATATGCCAAAACAGCAAATGCAGCAGAGAATCAGTTGTCTAAAGGAGATAAGGGAGATTGGAGAGAAGGAGATTGTAGTGAAGAAAAATGACAGGTCAAGGCCTATAGCATTTTCTGCTCATAGAATAACTAATATTAAACATTTTCCAGTAGTTGATGTCAGGCTCACAATTTCAGCTGTAGGTACAGCTGCAGCAGAAGACAAGGTAAGAAACAGCACAATCCCTTCATTTACCTTTTATTCATTACTTCCACAGTGAAATTAAAGAAAGCTGTGGCCTTAGTTTTAAGCCATATTGTTAAACATTACAAAAAGTTTAAAAAAGGGGGGAGAAAAGATATTGCTCCTGCTATGAGTGCAGAGTATGTAAAGGAGAAAAGTCTGAGACTAAGAGAAGTCATTAGTGAAGACAAACACCAAGAGAACGGTGTATATTTAGCTTTAAGATGTTACTAAATGTTAATAAATGTTCTACGTGGTGTAAGACTCATTTCTCTGAATCTATAGACTAATGACATTTGGAATAAATTATGGTGACGAAAACAAAGGTGTGGGTTCTTTTTCACTCAGAAATTAAATGTTTCTGTAGCCAAAATAGTGACTTGTGTAAGGACTCATACTTGATTTGGGGCTTTTATTTTTTCTCCGCTGACTTTTTGAGAATTAGTGACCTACATTGTAGAGGGTTTCTTTTTTCTCCCCCTGCTCCCAACTGGCCTCACAGATTCCTGTGACTCACAGAAATTTTTAAAAAACAAACCACCAAATGTGTGACTTTAAAACTATCAGTGACAGTTTCATTATCAGTTATCAGAGGGGATTCCACACACTTGCAGTGCAATCAAAAGGAGTACCCCTTTCCTCCTTAACATACAGGTAAATGTCAGTTCCAGGAAACTGCCTTTAGTTCCAAAGCCAGACCTCATCCATGTCCCTGGATTTCAGCTGTTCCATCGAATCAGATCCATCCATCTTTTTGTAAAATCAGGATGCATTTAGATTTTCTTCAATATCAGACCAGGATTTTTCCTCTACCATGCTCAGTGTTCCTAAAGAATTATTTATCCCAGACCTGACCCTAGTTATGCTAAATGGTGAGACAACCGCCGGACTCCAAGGTAGACCTGTTTAATTATGCAGTGTTCCTAACCCAATCTGACTGGAACAGAAATGCATGCCTGGTTTCATCTTTAGGGAAAAGAGCAAGATCCAGGGATCCAGGGTTTGTTTCCAACTCTCCAATGCACATTTCAAATATTGATAGAACAGATTTGTAAAATGGTCATGATGCTTGCTTTTCTAAGAACCCACTGCTATGGATGCCAACATATTAATTAAGATCATCGAATGAGTATCAAAATTATTCACCAACACAGTGTACTACTCTATGATGAGGAAAGCCTCACTTATCACACATTATAGGCAGAGAGAAATGTCTACCTCACCGAACATCTTGCCAACTCATGTCCATACTGCACACAAAAATGTTTATTGGGCATTTACAAACCAAACCCTCAGGGTAGGAAATTGTAAAATTTAAGTTACATTAGGAAATGTAATCTCACTGACTTTTCCCATCCCACAGCCATCTCTTTGCATGCAGGCTGCAAAGCTAGTTATTTGGTGAGCAGCTCTTTGGGCTTTTGTGTCCTGCTCTTTGCTCAGTGCATAGCCTCACACTTTACCTACTCCTCAAACACGGCTCTGAAAATAAAATTACTCAGGGACTCTTGCTCTTACCTCATCACCAAAGCATCTGAGTATCTTTGAATGTGAGCTAATCTTTGTTAGTAAGCCCTGCAGCATGAGGGGGTGGTACAATCCACATTTTACACATAGGGAACTGAAGCACAAAGTGATTAAGGTCAAAAGTTTCCATTACTTTTTTGTACTTCCTAGGACTTGATTTCTCAATTTATTTAATACTCTACTTTCTGTCTCCAAAACCCAGAATGCGCTACCTCAGCTTCTGCTGTGAGAACTCAGCACTCCTTCACGTCAGACATGAAATCTCCACCCACACATGCGTAATACAAGGAGCACCCAGTCAGTCATCACCTCTGACAAGGTAGGTTTCAAAAATTTGCCCAGCACCACACAGAAATTTTGTGGCAAAGAGGAGGATAAGCACAGTTTCCCAGGGCAGCATGTGACTGCCTTCACCACATGCTGTGCTTGCTCTCGGCGCAATCCGTCTTCAGCCTGCAGCTTCAGAACAAGACAGCAAGCAAGGTGGAGGTCCTGGACATATGGGGGATGCCCTTTTCTCTCTGCCTCATATCACTGATTCCCCCAGGACAAATGTATTACGTGAAGGAAACAGGCATTCTTCTGTATCACACTTAGTGACTTTAGTGTTCTTTAGTCTCAGGGAGAGCAATAGAAAGTGTGGGACAAAGGTACTGGGCACATTCTATCTCTGGTGTAGAAATGGCAAAACTCAGTGAGTTGGAACACCAAACCATGCTCAAGCACAGACTGCACAGTGGGGCACACAATGTCTTTCCCCACTGCCTCACATTTTCCCCTTTTTATTCCTCACTCCTCCTTGTTCGGGTTGCACTTGCTTCTTCCTATCCCTCTAATTTTTTTGTCTTCAGCTCTCTGTCTCCTTTCCTCAAGCTTTGCCACCAAGCTCTTGTTTCCTTCCTTTACCAAGTTCCAGTCTTCTTCTAGCCCTTTTGACTAAGTCTTCATCATTTCAAAATTCATATCACATTTTGTTAATAGCCTTTCCCCTAGGCTCCTTCTATCCCCGTCCCACTTGGTACTTCCTTTACTTGATCTTTTCTTCTCCAATCATTTCCTTTTCTCACCCCATACTTTAGGTCCTAGGAGGAGCTGATGTTCTCTCCATCACTTATCTTCCCAGTCCCAGTTTGTTTCTACTCTAGTAGTGTTGATGAATGAATTGATTAAGTGAATTGCTTCCCTTAGGCAGCTTCTCAGCTCCCAGTTTCTCATCTCCCACAGAATCTGCTCTGCATCCACAGTCTCCCCAGCTTTGAAGCTGAGTGTTTTCCAACTTTAGGTGCCAGCAATCATCACCAAGTCTTAACTGCTACTCAAGTAACACCAGGCTCTTCCCATTCCCCTCTTCTACAATGCTTGCCAGCAAGACAAAGGGCACTAAAATTACGAGATAGGGACAAGCTCCATTTTTTCATTTACTAAGTCATTATATAATTATTGCTTCCCACCTGGATTTGGACTGGTGGGGAGCTGGAATTGTAGGATGTCCAGCCTTGCCCTACAGGTCTGGGCTGCAGCAAACCTTCTCTGGATCACCCTGCACAGTTGCACCCTGTGGGCAATACTGGATCTGTAAGGGGATGGAACATACTCCGTCACACTGTGGGGAGCACACAGTTACAGGATGGCAATTTACTCCATCTCTGGATGAAGTTGGTTTGGTTTAGTGTAAGAGCAAAAAAATCAATAAAAGAAGTAGTTTGATCTGTGAGAAAATGCAGATTTTTCTGTTCCTTTTATTAACCTGAAAAAGTATAATCACCTGCACTTTTACTCATTAGAAAACTTTTTATTTCCACATGCAGCATTTGAAATATTAAAAAAAAATAAGGAACAAAGTAAAGAACAGGAGAAAGTGCTATAGCCTCCTACCTTTTAATTAAGCCATTGGTTAATATTTTGGGATGTGAGAAGACACAGGCTCTTTTTCTACATCTAATATCACCAGATGGTACAGTCCAGGGTATGGTACTCCCAGCCTTGCAGGTTGAGTCTTGCCTACCCTATTCAGAAATGTTTAACTCTTAATTGGAATAGCCTCAGTAAGATTTCTCATCGTTAGTCTATGATGAAACCTAATTCCTCGGTGCTTTCCCTCCTACCCAAAGGAGAAAAAATTATTTAAGCGCCACACTTTGAACAAGAGGTTTCTGCATACTCTGTGCTCCAGCATAGCTTGTAGGTTTCCTTACATCACCGAGAAGGGCAAAGGGAAGGTAGGTTCGCCCCTGTCTTCACCTTGCTTTCCATGGCAGAAGCAGGAACAACATTATATACAAGACCCCCCTGAGCCACTGGGCAACAGGGGGAATTGGTACTTCTGTTTGTCTTCACCCTGAAGACAGGTGCAAGTATTTGATCTGACTCTTGGCAGTTTCAGGTCAACCAGAGCATATTTCTTGGATGTGAGGCAAAAAGTCTCTATCCACAAGTGCAAATAGCAGTAGGTTTGGCCTGACACTTCTTTGAGTGGCAAATGGCACATCCCCTGATGAACAAGTCTTTTTATTGCAAGAAATCGGGTTTCTGCTCCTAAGACTGGGTCATCAGATCAATTTAAATAAAAAGTTAGTGACATTTTTTAAAAAAACAGAATTATGTATTTTTTTTCTTTAGCCTTGTCCCTAGAAAAGAATTACCTATTTTAAGTCAGGCTTTCCCTCTTTCCCACCTGTCACCAAATTCACTGTGGAAAACAACCGCAGATACTTTAATTTAAAAAAAAAAGGGGGTTGACAAGCATGGAAAAAACCAGGAAACTGGGTTTTAACACCAGCAATGCTGAACACTTTTGCCTGATTGTGGTTATAATTGATACATAAGATGAAAACACACGCTCTAATTTCATTCTTGAGAAACCTATCAACTTTGTCTTACTGATAACAGTGCTGGCTTAACATCAAGCAGATACACTGAGTATTGAAATAAGGCAAGAAGTGGGTAAGCATGCGTAGGTGCCTCTAATGTGCAAAAATGCTCATGCAGTGGTGAATGTTCAGCTAGGGGATTTACCTTTGATAAGCAATTCAGATGTTAAATTATCTATGCACTACAACAGCATTGTGGTGGTTTTATGCACAGCTCAGTGGAAGTGGATGAACTACTTCAGAGCTTCATCAGAATCTTCATGCAGGACTTTCTTGGAAGGAGTCACCCTCTCTGCCCAGGATGGCTCTGGTACCAGGATGTTTCTCCAGAGTTTGAAGACTCCCACTTTTAAGTAACAGCAAAGCTCTCCTTTGGCCTTTTGTAAACTACTCCCACCATGGTGCCATCTGCCCCATCTGTAAAGGAACTAATTTCTCTGCAGAACATGAGGTTGGAGATAACCCTGTTTTCATTAATGCCCAGTTATAGTACACATGCCAAGCAGCCAAGGGGGGCAGAACAGATCTTCCTTCTGCAATCTCCACAAGAATCTATCAAAAAGGCAGAGTGTGCAGAGATTACTTCCTCCCTGGACCTCTAGGGATTCAACATACCATAGAAAGAGAACACAGATCATATAGATACCTGCTCCCACAGCCAATGTAATATACCTGCAGCCAGAAGAGTGAACAGTCATAGAAGCACAGGAATATCGTAGCTGGTCCTCAATGTATACCTAAATTACTTTATTTAGTCCAGGAAATGACAGGATGCCATAAATCTGCTGAAATTACAGTGAAAACCTATGCAGGCAGATGTAACTGACCTCACTGAAATACCTCAGGCTGGAGCAGGCCTTCACTGTGGTAACAAATCCCATGGAATAGTTACTGACTATGGGCTCCTTGTTTTTCTGCCACATGTTCTCATGAAATTTCACGACAAGTTATTTGAGAATTAGCCATAAGGTTAGTGTTTCTCTTTCATCTGTTTTTAAAATGAACTAGTTTGGGCAAAGTGCGTAACTATAAAAGGGAAAAAATGGTAAAACAGCAGAAAGAGCAGGCTGAGGCGATCAGGACGAGATGTGTGCCAGACTTCTTAAATTGTTTGACTCCTGCTCCACAAGCTGGGCATGACTCAGCTAGGATAAAGCAATACATACTGCACTTAAATTTTTAGCAATAAACTTTCAGTCTTTACCGTGTCCACAGTGGCGTATTTCCTTCACTCTATTTTTAGATATCATGCAAAAGCATCTGGGTTTTTTTTCCTTTTCAACATTTATTCTTCTGCATGGAGAGGACTTGAATGGTAAATTATTTTGATGACAATGGTGAGGAGCTGACTAGGACTTTGGCAGCTCTCGCATTAAAAAAAAAAAAAAAAGGTTTTGCAATAAACAAAGAAAATTTCTGTAAAACTGGTCTACCAAATAAAGAAATTCCTTCTCTTAAGAGTAAGGCAAATTCATCAGTTCAATTGGAAAGCATGAGAAATGCTTTTGGACAATGAACTATTACAGGAACATACCAAAAAAACTTAAACCTATGGCCTCTCAGAAGTTGCGCGTCCTGTTCAGTCTGGACTCCATCACTGCACCATCAAAAGAAAGTCTCGCTCCATTATGAAGATGGTCAACTCAGAGAGATGCATTTACATGGTCCAGGTGATCCAGATCAGACAGTTCTTAGTTTTAATGCTCTAGAACCGTATGGATAGAAACAACTACTTGGGGTGCTCCACATACACCAGAGATGCATGTATTTCTATAGCATCTCCTAGACATTATACATTACCTTTTCCTGTATGATTCCCGAATCTGTCTAGGACTACTTTTACTTCTCTCCACCTGAATGAGTAAATTGGAATTTGTAGCAAGCAGCTACCATTTTTGCTTCTGCAGCATCAAAAATTACAAAAGTGGGAGTATATGACATGAAAACACACCCCCTCCCCCATGTATATAGCAGAAATCTTTAAAAATCCTCTCTGTGAAGTTAAGAATCAATGATTATGTTAGTCTTACTGACAAGTGCTGTCATTGCAAAAATGGGGAGTCCCTTCACTCTGAAATCAGAAGAAAACAATGTACTTTTTTGAGCTAAAACACATGATGCAGACTCACCTCGTGGACATTGACTAAACCCATGTTTACAAAGCAAACTCACCATTTCCCTGATGGGAGATGACTGTTAGCTTTTAGGAAAAAATCTATGGACTCTGTTATTTAGTTCAGCATATGCTGGTAAATCCCCAGGCATAAATAAATATCCTTCTTTGGAGGTATTTTCCTTGGGGAAATTCTGGCACTGCTGATACAGGGCAAATAGATTTTCTCTACATTTGGAAAGCTAGCTTGAATTTCTGGCCACTCATAAAGCCTCTCATGTTATTCCCCATGCACAGAATTTGCTCTACGCAAAAGAAATGCCTTTCCTCTGCTTTTGAAAGTCCAGGAATGAATTCACTTCCTCATTGTCACTGAAAACACTGTGAGCTTTAAACAGACCCACAATGTAGTTAACCTCTTAACATACGAGATACTGAAACCTATTGAATGCTTAGCGCTTTTGAGGTAAAACCTCAGCTGAACAATTTGGTTGAGGGTGTGCCAACTGACATTAATTCTCACACCTAAATTAGTCACTCTAAAACAGGATTTAGAGTAAACACTGTGGGTACCAGACCCCTCATACAATTCTGTTCCCTTTAACAAAATCAAAACAGTCTCTTCCTGAAAAAGATGTTGACCATGTGGCAGCAGTTACAGGGCTGACACAGAAACACCCCAAGAAGCTCAACAGACTGTGTTATTGTCTGTCAGACTAGACAATTGCAAACATAAAAAGCTGGCCAGAAGCATTCACCAAGTACTGTAGAAACTGATCCTTCTTGGCTATTTCTCCACATTTAGATGATTTGGGGGAAATTACAAAAATTACAGAGGGAAAAGATTGACAAGTTTCATGCTCTATGATTCATGACTAAAGATTACCTTCACATGGTCACTTTTTATTCACTTAGCACTCCCCACCTAATTCCATCGCTAAGAGCTGCTGAGAGGAACTATTTCCATCTGGAGAGAAAACAGTATCAGCAGTTCTCCCATTTTGGCAAGGAATGATAGAGTCATTCATTCACGTATGCACCAAGTACACGGAAATCAAACACAATTCAAAATCGGTTTACTGATTTTAAAGAGTGTAAGGCTGTCTCAATAAATGGAAACATAGGTAACAAAATACATTATTGGACATGTATGAAAGAAACTAGAACAGTTTGCAGTTAATTTTTTTCCATTCAGATTATACGAACTGCTTATATTTTGGGAGAAAGTAAGAACTTCCAGTGAAACTAGAATTCACTGGGAAAGGAATACAGAATGCTAACGACCTGGAAGACTGGCAAGTCTGCTGAACAGCAGGTTGTTCTATCTAAGAAAGTTTTACTGGCTTCCTTACATGTTGAAATTGTTGGAGGAACAGAGGAGAGAGCAGAAAGAGCTTTAATTATGTGAGCAAGTGTTCACTAGCTGCATTCCTTGATGCTTCCCATCCACTCACAGAGCATACAGCTTTGTGCTAAATGCTTACTTCATACCTAAAGTTAGAATAGCTGATCATCTCATCAGATAGGAATATAGAAAGGAAAACAAGAGTAGTCCCTGCTTGATTTCAGATGAGGCATTTTCTTTAGCTATTTATTTGTTAACCAGTTGCTGACTCACGGATGCTGAACTGTTGCTTGAAGCAAACAGCTCCAAAACCAGACTCTGCTTTAGAGTCCTCTGCTGTGGTGCGTGCTGGACATGTTGGCAGCACAGCAGTTACGCCAGCCTAAAGATCAAGTTTAAAGTTACAATGATTGGGCTTGCACTACCTAAACCCAGCCACTGCTCTGTACATTAAGGCAGTTTTGCAAAGCAAAGACCGGGCCTGTGCAGAATCCATCCCTGTGCAGTGTTATCCATGCAGTGCTTTATGCTTACAACCCTCCACCTAAATCAAAGACCATTCCGACAGTAGTAGTTCACAGTTAAGTGAAGTCTGCTACACATGGATGGTAACTCCCTGAAAGCAGGGACCACACTGAATGGTAAATAACCATGTGTCTAGGTGCTAAAGTACAGCAAACACAACACAAGAAAAGATTCTGTTCTAAAGAGTCTGCAGTCAAAGTTAAACAAGCATGTACAGAAAAGTGTGAGGAAAGAAACATTCACACTCTTGCCATACAACTGAGAAACTGAGGTACCAGAATGTAAGCCACAGCCCCAAATCCCACAAGAAACTGTGACAAAGTGCAGGATGGAAAAGTATTGGGAACACTCCAGCCGATTTCTATGCTCTTTCCTGGACACCTTCTCAACCTCTGTGAGAAACAGGGCAGTTAGGTCAATGGGCTTTGATTTGGCTTACTACTGCTGTTCTTATTTGCCTCAGCTTAGCTCCAAGTCTAGCCTGAGCCTGCATCAAAATCCACTGAAATCACTTTGCTCTCCTATGCAGAAATAATGTTGGTCTTCCTCTTACTTCTTGCTGGGGCCTGGTTGGAATTCTCTGTACTGTGCATTGAAGAGGGTAAGTCATGCTGGGCTGTGCTGCCATCTCAAATGTAGCTATACCATAGCTATGTGTGCTTAGGGGCCCTGAGGCTTGCTGCAGTATCTGCAGATATCAGAGGAATAAAAATCAAGTTACAAAGATTTTATCATCGCCACTTAGACTTTTTCACGCATTTCACAGAAAACAGTGATGAAACTTACCTCTAGACCAGGAGGTCAGTACAGTTAAGGCCAATCTTTTGTGTGGTTAATGCCATACTTAATTCCCTCATAGCTAATAAAACCTGTTTTTAAAAACGTTCAGTGTTTGCCTCCATAGGTCATTTTTCACACTGTTTCACCAGCCTTACTGGCAGAATACCACCCTTACCGTTCCGCTTAACAAACGGGGCTAAGGCAAGGTTTGAACTTTCAGCCTCTTTGAGCCCACTGCAGTTCCAGCCTTTACTTCTGACACTTCTACCACAGATATTAAAAAGATCAAGAAAATGAGCACACACACACAAAAAAAAAGGCAGCAAGCAGAGGAAACCTTGGCCCAGGGGCATAAATAGGAATCCCTACTTCCAGTACAGTCACTTGCCAGAATGCCCTGGTAAAAGTCTTCTTGGGAATCTCTAGTTTCTATTACTGTATTCAGATGAGTACAATGGAAAAAAAAATCACAAAACCAGTTCAGCTCTTGCTATCTAACTGGCAGACATGATTTGGGGTTTTTGTTGGTTTTTTTTACCATCATTACGTGATTCAGTAATAAGCACCATCTTTCTGTCTGATAGATATTTAGGGGATTTTTCCCCCTCTTTTTCCTTTGCACTGACAAGCTCTTATCACTTCTCCACCGGGAAAAGAAGCAACGGAAGAGCTCCTGGAAGACACAAATGCTGAACTCAAGCATGACCTCAAGCACTGCTGTTGCATTAAAAGGGATTTCCCTTTTATGATCCTTTTCCTCCCTTCTAGATGAATCACACCTCTTACAGAATTATCTGATATTAAAAGACCTAGCAAATGATTGAACTATTAAAAGTCTGAAGGTTACTATCTGTTCATACTATTATAGTCATCATCCTAGCATTGAATAGTATATGAGTACTGTCTTAACAATGAGTCTTTCCCGGTGCAACCTCTGAAACATTTGGCAATGGTGTTCTGAACACTCTGAGGTCTTGGTTTAATTTAGTGAGCATGAGCTACTCCTTCCCAAACTCTAAAAAGAAGCAAAGTAATTAAAATAATTTAGAGATACAGAGCTGAATGGGGCCTTGAGAGATTTCTTCTTTTTCCCAAGTACAATAAAGAATTGTTATTGATTGATGTGCACAAAACTGATTACTTAAATTTTCACCAAAAAAATGGATATTCTGCAGTTCCCCTAGACATTTATAGGGGTGGACTGTTTCATCCTTATACTTAACCAGAATGTAGGTAGCTGAAATTTAAAGTATTTCTTATTCTGCCCTTAATGCCAAGAACTTCCCCCTTCCCTCAAGAGATACAGACATGCATATATACCTAAAAATACGTGTGTGTGTGTGTATATAGTTATGTGTATGTGTGCATACTTACACACTTCAAAGAAGCAAATTTTCCTTGACTTTATACTTATGTATATATGTTTATATTTTATGAAATATAAGCATTATACCATAAATTATGAGATAAACTATAGGGTATAACTACAAAAAAACCCCCAGGAATCATTCAGAAAAGAGGACTGTACATTCATGCATTCTATAATTATTGATGTTCCTGATGTTTTTAATGCATATCCATATTGCCTAGGAGTTATGGTTGACAAGACAGAACTTCATTTTGTGCTGTGCAAATTCAGATCAAATGAATTCCTGCCATCCTGCTCAGACCTGTTTGATAAACATCAGCTGTAGCAATGTGCAATCAACTTTCAGTTTATCAAGGTGTAAACAGTAATTATTAACATTCAGACGTGCTTATCATTTAGAAAACAAAAAATAAGCTGTTGCCTTTTCAGGTTTTCCTGGGTCTCAGCATCTCCACCATGGCTAGGACCACTTGTGAATCTACTTGCTGCAGTTTCATAAGCAAAGCAGGGTACAAGTCAGTTCTTTTTTCCCTACTTCCTACCTTAGCTCATCATTCCTACTCCACTGTGAAACCCTCCATCACTTCAAATACTCTCTGTAAAACTCTGTGAGGTGCTGGGCTTCATATCACATGAGAGAAATGTTGTGGATAAAAACAAATATATTTTTAAGGTTTTTTTTCCTCTAACCAGATCACTTCAGTAATCTGCTACCTCAGTCCCCATGAGCGAACAGGGGAAAATGTCCAGGAGAAGGGAACTGCAAGATGCTGACAGAAACATACACTGTGTAAATCGCAGCACAGATGCTGCCCTAGTTATGCAAGGAATCACTCAGGCCCAGTTCCTTCAGATATCCAGTCCCCTGGATCTCAGACACCCCTCAGGCTATCAATCATTAAATGCAGAGCCTTCCTACCCAACTATACTTTCCAAGGCATCAGAGAGGCTGGGGGGGGGGGGGGGGGGGGGAGGGGGGGGGGGGAAGGGGGGAGAGGGAAGAAGAAAGAAAAAGAACACACAAAAATCTTTAAAAGAAAACTCTCCAAGGAGAATAGAAAAAAAAATTGGAAGGGATCATTATTTTTCCAGCCATATCCCCGACTTCTTTTTGAACAAAGGCAGAGGAGAAGGATGGCATGTTGTGCAGAGCCAGCACAGGCCTGTAAACCCTGGGAAAGATCATGTTGCCACATAACCCTGTTGTGTGACACAAGTGCATGATCTGAGCCAGCTGCTGCTGCTGGAGGTGAGGTGAAGGAGTTCAAGGCTGAACTCTTCCAAAATCCACCTGTTCTCTGAAGGAGTCAATATTTAAGACCTGATTTCGAGGTGTGCAGCAACCCCGGCTTCTCATCCTGCCCGTGGGAGGGGTGGATACTCAGGAACAGGCAGGAGGAGCTCATCATCTGGGAAGATGAAGTCTTTCAATACTGCAAGAAACTTTGTTGCACTGCTTTTCATCTCTGGGTGCCTTCAGATTGCAAGGATGTTGAGCAAAAAACTGCCCCTTTTCCAGCATAAATCCCATCCATAAATCATATTAGCTGCCCTTACATATTGGGGTTTTATTCAGTGAATTTTTTCACTGCACAGATATTAGGACATTGTTTAAAGGTATGAATGAATTGTTTACAATAATTAAATTTAATGATTCCTACAAGCTGCTAGCTGCAGTCAATAATTTACAAACATATTCAGACACTAAGATCTCCCTGACTTGATAGCTTTAGCCCACTGTTCTGCCCCTTAACTACAACAATCTTACCTCGAGCAGGGCTGGATTAAAGCACATTGACATCTCCTGCCAAAAATGCCAGCATATGGGATTATGGGATTACATATCGGCCTAACCTCTAATTAAAGAAATGAAGTCACTTGTGGTTACTTAAAATACAGAGCCAAAACTGTGGAGCACGTACAAGCTAAACGAAAAAAATAAATACTTGCTTGGTCTGAAAACCGTCGGGAAGAGCAATACTTTCCATGGGACGGGCTCCCTTCCTGTCCTGCTGGGATGCTGGGGCAGGGGTGTGGGCATCTACACCCGGGCACCTGCAGCCCGAGACCTGTGTGCCAGGGCAGGCGCTTGCCACGCGTGCCCGTGGGACTGAGGACACGGGAAGGGCTCCCGGGGCAGCCGCCTCTCACTGCCGGCCTTCAGGGGGTGCGGGGCACGGCCGGGGCCCCGCCGCTCTGCGCAGGGACACAGAGCTGTTCCCGACCCGGCCACTCGGCACCGGGCCGGCCCGTGAGCAGAGCGAAGCCTGCGGGACGGGATGGGCAACCTCCTGCCCGAGGGGAAAGGAATAAGGAAGGAAGAACTGCCATCCCGGCTCCCGAAATTCCCGTGGGTGAGTCACGGCGGGCGGGGAGGCCGCGGGGCTGCCCGGCGGCGGCGCCCCCTGGCGGCGGCAGGGCCGCGGCGGTTGTCACAGGCCGGAAAGTCCCTGCGCTCTGCCGGTGGAAATCCCCGCTGGGGTTTTTTGTGTTGTGTTTTCAGTCTCTCGCTCTCTCTTTTTTTTTTTTTTTTTTTTTTTCACCCGGGCGCTTAAACAGAAAGGGAAAAAAAAACAAGAGACTGGGCTCAGCCCTTCATTCCGCAGCGGCGGCAGCAGCAGCAGCAGCAGCAGCTCCGGCGGGGAGAGAAGGGAAGGAAGGAAGGAGCCCCGGCACGGTGGGGGTTGATGGATCCCGAGCGCGGCTGCGCCCCATCGCCCCAGCCTCGCTGCTGAGCAGGAGTCACGGCAGGATCGGCCGGAGGAGGAGCCCGCCGCGGAGAGGTGAGCGCCGCTCTGGGCAGGGCACGGCGGAGCCCCGGGCGCGTTTGCAGGAGGCCGCCTCGGGGGACCAGGCGGGTCTGGCGGCGGGGCTCGGCCGTGCCCCGTGTGCCGGCTCCGGCTGGCGCTGGCCGCCGCCGGCCGGGCGGTGACGCTGTGACCGCTGCTGCCGGCCCGGCCCGGCCCCGGGGCTCCACGGGCGCCGCGACGCGGAGGCAGAGGCAGAGCGGGCGCGGTGCGGTGCGGCCGGGCTTGCTCCGAGCGCCGGCGGCCGCGGGGAAGTCCGCCCTGGGGCTTCGGGTCCTTCTCCTGGGAAGCTGGCGGGCCGTATTGTGTCCTTTCCACCTTGCATACCCAGCCTCCAGCAGAGCAGTAGGTCAGGGAACGAAGAACGCGGAACACTTACTGTGGGTAAACCAGTCCTGTGGGATTTAAAAGACCCTCGGTCCTCATCTTCTGATTTGGTGAAGAGTAATACTATGTTTTGGGTTGTACCGAGCAAAGACCCAGGCAGAAAAAAATCTATGGGGGCTTAAAAGGTATTAAGCATATTTATTTTAGGAGTTTTAGCACTTTATGGAGAAGTTTATTAATTGCCGTTTTCTCAAATAGAGGACAGAAAATTAAAATAACTTTATGAAACCATTGGCAGATCTCAGAACATTATTCAGCTTTCCCGAGCCCAGCATCCTCAGTATTACACGTTTGGAAAGGATGCTGTCTCTAATTATTGTTTACAGCTGTTCCTTTCTGGGAATTCCTAGTCATTACTTGTCAGAACGTTAAAGTAGCATAACACACAACAAAGCACAGTAGACTGTAAAATAATAACTGTAGGTCGGTTTTCTACTTTTAAATCTCCAACTTAAATGGCTATTGAGTTCTGTTTGTTTCATCCCATTGATTTTGAAAATAAGGGTTGCTTGGCTTTTGCCTTGATTGACATTTATGACTGTAAATAGCATAGGCAGTAATTTCCACATGTGGAGGGGGAAAAATGTCTGTAGAACATAGTATCGAATAATGTTGTTTCAGTGAGTACTTCTGTAAACTCAGTACTTTTTGTTACTTAAAGCTGGAAATAACCATTTCAAGGGTCCGTGCCGGTAGTGCTTAGTCATGTGATTAGTCTTTATTTGTGTAAAAAATCCCATTGACTCAATGTTTCTACTAACATAAGTAAGGAATTCAGTATTTTGGTCATCTCAGAGCAAAGTAGAGCTGTGGTTATTATATAGATTAGTAAGGGGTTGTTTATATTTCCTTTTGAGAATCATTCATACATTTAAATACAGGATTACGTAAATAGCATGTGTTAAAACTATACTGGCGAAGAGAGTGGATGAGAAAATGTGTTATTTTCATTTTAAGGCTGTGTGCTGGTGGGGGAATGATAAGAACATGCCATCTCTATTACCTAAAGGAAAGCTTTTCCATATGTGCAAGATGTCACAGCCCTGTGCTGTAGGGTGTGTGAATGACATTGCCCTAAAGTAGAACTTTGTAGCATCGCCTGTTTCATCTGCCTCTGTTCAGGGCTTTTCAGGATGTCCACTGTACGTCTCCATCAGCTGGTTCTCAGAGAGGTTATAGAGGTCAGCTCTTGGCACCTGGAGTTTGAGGTCCCCTTTCACCCTGAGAGGGTCTTTTCCAAAGCTTTGGCTGGGCATTTGGAGGTGGATGTTGCCAATGGAAGTGTCTGGGTAAAGAGGAGTAAGGAGATGTTTCCCTGTGGGGAAGGAGGTGCTGAAGTCCTTCTGTGCAAGAGGGGTTTTCTGCCTCCATAGACCTGGGAATGCCTTCCCAGTCACTCTGTCAGACTGGAGTTCTTCTTCCTCTCCCTGTGCCTCCTGACTCCTATCTGCATGAGAAAACTTCCTAATAGTTGCATAAACAATTTTTGGTTGTTTCTTGTTTCCCTGTACTTGATGTCCGTAGATTGATACACATGTGTGGCTTGATACTTGTCCCTAGACACATAATCACAATGGTGGGTTCTCCTAATGTGACTAGCTATACTCGAAACATGTTCAGCATGCATACTTTTATTTGTCTTGATACAAACTTTGCTTTGTTTTTAAACAAAGCAGGAATGTTTGTGGACAGTGTGGAGAGCCCCTCCACATAAAAACAGGTTATTGTTGTTTGTACTGTAGTGCACGGGAGTTCTGAGGGATGTTGTGCCTACATTGGCTCTAACTAGCCACAAAGTAAGTGTGCTCTGAATAAGTATTTCATAGAGTGTAGAGGGTTTGAGGTTATGGGTTTCTTTTTATGTTCTTCCTGCTGCACCCCATGAGGCCAGAGTTACTGAAGAAAGGGATGCAGGGCAGTAAACATTACATGTCCTACTGTGGAAAGATATTGGGGGTTTTGAGCCAAGTGGAAATGCTTTTTCAGCTCTGTTGGCTTACCACTGAGTAATAGTGGCACTGCAGTCTGCACCCCCACACATGGCACAAGCACCTCTGTGCTGTAGCTCTACCACTCACAAAATACAAAGAGCCTCAAGAAAAGTAGCCTAAGTCTGTTCCTTGAGTGGCAAATTCCTCATCTACCATATCTGGCCACTGTAAGTATGGGACTGATACTAGCACAGCTTGCAATTCTTTGGGCTCTTTCTGTACTCTACTGACCATCACTTCTCAGAATGTCTGGGCTGTGGAAATCTGAATGGTCACTATCTGCTTTCTTTTGGCATGTTATCAAAGCAAGAGCTTGAAATGTGCTGAAATTCAGCAAGTGCATATGGGATTATGCTGTGCAATTATCAATTAGTTACGTTTCCAGGATAATTTTCCCTTCCCTTGATCTTGCCTTCTCTTATCTTTATTTTGATTTAAATGCGCTTTTTTTTGAATGATGATGCAGTTTCCTTACTTATGAATAAATCCTCTTTAATATCACAGTCAATTATATCAGCAAATGAGTGGGATAAGATGATCACTGCCTATATCTGAGTAATGCAGAAAAGTTAGTGAATATGAGCTTTAAACAAACATTATTTATGAAAGGCTCAGTTGGACTGCATCCACTCTGTGCTCGTTTTAGGCAAAACTGCATCCAGAATCTAGCCCCTGAAAGTGTCTTCTCAGTCTCTGCAGAAGTGATAGCACTGTGGTAGAGGGACACTAACATGGCAATAAAAGGATCCTCTTTCATTTCAGATGTCTTCTAGAAACATGGCTGGCCAACACATCCTTCCTCAAGCTTTGTATCAGAGCAATATGCTGAAGGCTATGAAGATCAGAGAGAGGACACCTGAGGATCTAGTCAAACCTCCCGGTGGAATAATTCATCACTTCAGGACTATGCACAGATATACCATAGAAATGTTCAGAATGTGCCAGTTTTGTCCACAGTTTCGGGAAACGCTTCAGAAGTCCCTGACTGACCAGGCTACCCAGACTTCACTGGAGCGCCAGAGGAAGCTCAACTGGTGCAGGGAAGTTCGGAGACTTGTTCCTTTGAAGACTAATGGTAAGTTATGAGCAGGTCTTTGCGCTCGCAGTAAAATGGGTTCTACGAATGTAGGTAACATTATTAATAGCATCTGAGTTCACATTACTGAAACAGAAGCACATGGCTTTAAAAATGTGCTGCCTTTTAATCTTAGTTTTGTAAATTAAAATTCTTTCCATGTGAGGTACTGCCCTGAGGCTGTAGCAGACCCCTGCCCATACCACAGTATGTGAATACCGTAGAAATTTCACAGATATTTTAATAATGTTGGTAAGCTGTGGCACTTCAGAGTCAAGAAAAAGGCAGGGAAACTTGATTTGGAACCCACCGCCTTCCCACGAATCTGACTGCTACGTGTTGGCAGCCTCGTCGGAAGCACCAAACATCCTTTAATGCCAGGCAAGAGGAGCCTTCAGATGCTTTGAGTGACAGGGATGCATTCCCATGTATATTAGCAGAAGCTAATATCCTTCCAGTAAGCCCTGCTGGCAGGCAGGGTTTGCTTGCTGATCCAACTTTAAGAACAGTGACGGCAATAGCACTCAGAACATGGAGCCTCTGAGAACCTGATGCTGCTGTCCCTGGGGTTAGCACCCCACACTGGGGCTGCTCCCTCATCCTCAGCTACCTGCTGGGGTTTGCCAGCTCTAACCTTCTCTCAGGGCCCACCAGTAGCCCCCATGGGTGTGACTGACACCCATCTTTGTGCAACACAAAGTTTGCAGTGCCCTTTTCTTTCAACAGTCAGTGCTGGTTTCAGGACTTGGCTTTTGGGTTACTTTGTGTGTGTATTGCATCAAGTGCTACAAAGGAAAAGGCGCAGAAGTAGCGCCAAGATTTCCTGAACGGGTTGCATTTGTCCACAGTCCTGAGCAGGAAACCTTGGCACATGACTGTAAGAGTCACCGGGCATTTCACATTCAGTGGAGGAAAGATTCGGTAATGGCTATGACTTACAGTCACGCAGCTGCAAACTTGGACCCAGGATTCCTTACAGCACAGGTTGTCCCTAACCAGGAAGAATAGACTGGGACGGTGAGGACTTCAAGAAGATGGAAAATACATATTCTTTGCTCAAGGAGCAGGTCACAGCAGTTACAGAAACACTGGGTGTGGTGGACCTGCAGCCTTGTTGAAGTCCATGTTGTGTTCTATGGTTGCTTCTTTTCATATCTGCTTCTATACTTATCTTCTTAGTCCACATTGTTCCCTTTCCAAGTTCTGCCATATTTCTCAGTCTGATTGTACACAGCTGTGTTATACAGAAGCCTTAAAAATAGGTAGATGTCACTGTGCAACCTAAAGCCTGATCCCGATGTGCGTCTGTAACTGTTGTAGAGGCATTGACCTTTTGGTGGGCTTTTTGGGCTGCCTCTGCATTGGTGTAAAATTCTCATGACTGCAGTTGGGGTGTGCACAGACGTTGCGGAATCTTGAGCTTTGGAAGGACTGGAGTTGCAGCTAGGGCAGACAGCGCTTTGCAGATGCTGGGAAGGTAACATCACTCCAAGTGTTGCATCTTAAAAACTTCACTCTAACAGATTTTCTAGAAAAATGGACAATGTGCACAATTTTTGCCTGGGGCAAAGAGTAACAGTTTTAGAATCCCCCCCTCTCTTGTCAATAGAAATCCTGCAGGGATTAAGGCTGCCTGGACAGACCCTTGTGGTGACCACGTTACATTCAGTAATACTGACCTCTTTCTTTGTCTCATGACCATCGGCAAGTGTTACAGGTGGGAGTAGCATGGACTCGGATCCCGCCTGTGAGCAGGCGCACCAGTATACGAGATGCTGAAATATTAGGGTAGATTGAGGGAAAGCAAAGCAAGGACTCGGTTTGTGGTCTCCCCATACACTGTGCCGACGAAGAACTTGGCTTCAGTTCAGTGCTTTGGGGTCATTAAGTGCATGAGTAGGAGTGTCTTTGGAAACCTGTGGGTTATGCAAAGTAGTTGCATTGAAGGACCTTTGCAGGAGAAGGAAGGTAGGTTGGACAGTAGGAGAGGATCTCTGAAAGAAGTGCAGAAGCCTGGAGAAGCCCTGTATTATTCCAGAAAGTAACTTTTTTTTTTCTCCCATGTGGCATAAAAAATATTTCTTTAAGCATTTAGCTGCTTAACCTATAGATGTGGGAGGAATATGTTAATTCTTTCAGTCAACAGTGGGCTTTCTTTAGAAAATTCTGGGGTTTTTCTGATCAAGGTTGTAGTTGTTGAAAACAGAGTAAGTATCTCCTACAGGATCTTTTGATGTACATTTTACCTAATATGTTTGTGAATCTGTGGAGTGGTGGGGTTTTCTTAATTAAAAAAGCTGTTTTGAATCACCACATATTTCTTTGCAGAAATCTGAGAATGGAGGATAGAAGGAAAGCGGTAGGAGGTACAAAAATCGAAACTGTTTGGGTTTTTTTCCTTTTTTTAAATTTAAAAATTCCAGCATCTATTGGCTGTAGAGATTTCACTTGTATAATGAATTGGCAGTCATTCCAGCTCGCCCAGCCACACCCCCTGGGAAAGTCCGAGGGAGGCTATGCTGCACCCCGCAGAACAAAAAGTACAACTGTTGCTCAATTGCTAGTCAAACGGTGTGGGGGAATTCCAAGTGCTGTGTAAGGAATTTTGGGCAGTGCTTCTCAATAAAGAACCGAAAGTGAGCTCTCAGAGAGAGAAAAAATTTAATCTTATCTTTGCTCTAGATTTTGCAAAGGGAAAATTTTAATGGGATTAATATGTCATCTTTCTTGGTCAGAAGGAAACCCAGTCAGTTTTTCTGTCGTCTTTGTTGCTCCCTGATATTTGAGCTCAAGTAAGCAGTCTGCAGAATTGAAGTAAGCTTTGCAAGACAGCATTCAGAAACCAGAAGGCAGTTGCAGGAACCTGATATCCACCAATCCCATAACAATTTATGAAGCATTGAGTAGATTTCAAATTATATCTTACTCAGGAACTGGGGTCTATTGTAGGCTTTTCTCTGCAGTTTCACAGAATAAGTAGCAAAAGTGTTCACAATGGTGTAATTGAACTCATAATGTGTGTGGCAAACTGGGTTTAATTCTTTTGTGGGAGTTCTTTGGGTGGGTTTGTTTGGGTTTTTTTTCACATGAGAAAAAATCTAGTAGCTTTACCAGGGTTGATGTCTTCTATTCCAAAAAAATTGCTGTGGTTTCTTAACATTGGGTGAATCTGTTTACCACTGTAGTAAACATCAGACTTAGTTTTGCATCTGAGGATATGACAATAATGATTCTTTATGTCTCCCTTTCAGGGGAGACATCCCCTTTTGAAGAAGATGGCTAGAGATAGAATTCGAAACCCAGATATAGATATATTTTTTGTCAAACCTTTTAATTAAGTTAGTTATCTCCTCTGATTCTCAGTTTCTCTGAAACTGAAGAATATCACAATCCTTCCTACATGGAAAGAGGAATTTTTCAATGCAAGGAGATTGCGTAAATGAAAATGGAATCACTGTCTTTCATTTACTTAGTTCTAATTTTGGATTCTGAAAAACAGCCCTCTAAGTAATACACGTAAACACCCAACACACTATCATTTCTGAGAGGAAGGCCAGAGGTGTTCCTATGATTGCTTTACATAAATCGCCTGCCACTCCCTTTCTGTCTCCTTTTTTATTACAATTCCTCCATCAAGAACAGCCAAGTGCCAAGCAGTGCTCATCAGGGGATGTGAGGCTTGGTGTTACTGTAATATTTTCTTAATGGCTTTCATTATTTCAACCCCATGCCATTTGGTGTATATTTGTATAAACACCAACGAGGGAGATTTACATCTTCTTTTGTAATTTTATGACTTCGTTGTGTTTAAGAAGCTATTTCAGCTGTGTTTGACATTTGTAGTTGACCCCAAAATTTAGTGTGTGATACCAGTCAAAGTTAAGTAAGATAGGTAAGGGGCATTGCTGAATGACAGCTTAACTTGGACTGGTACAGAGACAAAACCAGTAGGGAGGGGAGTTTTTTCTTTCTGTCTCTGAACAGAGACCATAACTCTGGTCTCCTTCTATACAACCCTTCTCTCTGAGGCTTAGAGAGAAGCGCACAGGGAATATGCATATGTGCAGTGTAATTCTATGTCCCACAGGTTTGTGGTGTTTTATTTAAGTAGCCATTTGAAAATAATGCACTCTTTCTTTTGTTGCAGGTGATGGAAATTGCCTTATGCATGCAGCATCGCAGTACATGTGGGGCATTGAAGATATCGACCTTGTCTTGAGAAAAACATTGTTTAGTGCTCTCAGGGAGATTGACACACGGAACTTCAAGCTCCGCTGGCAGCGGGAGGCTGTTAAATCCCAGGAGTTTGTAGAAACGGGACTCCATTATGACACCCGGGTAAGGCAGCCTGAGGGAATGGTGCTGTTTTCTGAGTGCTCACCAGTGTTGCCTTGCTGATTCTGTTTGCTTTTGGGCTTCACGGATTCCATCATTAATGGAGAGCAGAAATAGTCTTCCTTTGGAGGAAATGGGAAAATGCAGTTATTTGAGCACTGCTGTACTGCAGCTGATTCCTGACCTCCATGTCTTTGAACCATTGGTGACAACTGTTTCTTTCCTCAGAACTGGGAGGAGGAGTGGGAATACCTCATTGAAATGACCTCCCCAGAAATATCTGGGGCTCGAAACAGGCTTCCTTATAATGCACTGGAAGAAATCCACATCTTCATCCTTGCTAACATCCTCAGAAGGCCCGTCATTGTCCTTGCAGGTGAGTTGCCTGGCTGGTCATCCCACTGCGTTACTCTTGTGCTGTGTTAGTAGTCTTAGTCAACAACTGTTGTTTTCAGGTAGATGCATTTCAGAACACAGTGTTTTCAGCAATTATTCTAAAACCCCCAGCATATGTTTTCTCTTGCCTGTAGCACATATTATTTGTGTTTTCTTTTTCTTTTTTATGCAGACAAAGTGGTTAGAAGCTTAGAGTCAGGTTCCAGTTTTGCTCCTTTGAATGTTGGTGGTGTTTACTTGCCTCTCCTGTGGCCAGCTGAAGAATGCTACAGATACCCAATTGTGCTTGGCTATGACAACATGCATTTTACACCACTGGTGACTCTAAAGGACAGCGGGCCAGGTATTTTTCAAGTACCTTGTTTGGTATTTATGTTCCTTCTTCAAAACCATTGTGCTGATAAAGCATTTAAAATATAATCTGGTTTAGATTTCCATTTATAAAGTTAAATAAATGTAAAAGATGAATTTGAAATACATTCTTAAAATGTGAGCAGAAACAGCTTTGTCTGTGGATCTGAATAGAAACTAAATGTTACCTTCAAGGTATTGATGGAAAGTAGAGTGCAACTCACCTGCTTGCAGGCTGGAATTAGTCAAAGGGTAGCCTCTGCTTTATTGTGTTCTGGCCTCCTTTCCAGATCACATCATAAGAGAAGAAGCTTTGAAGGATGCAGTCTCACAGCAGGGTACCACTGCCTGGCAGGAATAACAAAATATATGCTTTACCATTTTTAATGCATCACTTCTGAGTGGCCAGCAGTTCTCTAGTTTCAGGTTACAGCATCATCCCACAGAAAGGCATAACAAACAAAGATCCACAGTGCTGCTCACATGGAGAAGATAGTTGCTATGGGGACATTAAAACTACTGTGGCATGGAGCTAACTTTGTGATGTAGGTGTGTCTGCGACCTCCCCCATGGTACCATATAGAAACTGCCCAGCTGTTCTCCTCTCTCTCAAAAATTTAGTGGTGATATCTCCACGTGTTGCATTTTATGGTTATTCCTGACTAGTTGGTTATGTGTGTGTGTGTGTATATATATGTGTGCATGTGTATGTGTTAATCCATCTTGTTTCTCCACAGAAATCCGGGCTGTCCCTCTGGTCACCAGTGAACAAGGCAGATTTGAGGATTTGAATGTGCACTTTCTGACAGATGCAGAAGAGAGGGAGAAAGAGCAGCTGCTAAAAGACTACTTGATAGTGATGGAAATTCCAGTGCAAGGCTGGGATCATGGTACAACTCATCTAATTAATGCTGCAAAGTGAGTGTCATTCCTGTTTCCTCAAAGTTATATTTTTTACCAAAGTGGGACAAGCTGGGCAGCCCAGTGTCTTCTTTTGGTCTTTCCTTCCTTTGAGGTGACCCATGTGTTTACTACCTGAAATATGAAACATTGGCATTACCATTGATATGTTTTGAAATAGTATGAGCTGAGGCCTGTCTCAAATTTAAAGGCAAAAATGTGGTCAGACTTAGCGAACTGAAACTAGCATTTTAAAAGAAAAAATCCATTTGGTCAGTTTCACTGACTTTTGGATTACACAGGAGGGTGGTTGAAAAGTAGTTAAATGCAGGAACTAGTTAGCCCAAGCTCTTGTGCTTTGTGTAAGGGCACATTGCATAATGGGCAGTTGTAGTTTTGACTGCCCTGGGGAAAGTACTTGGCAGTATGGTCTTAGCACAGATGCCTCAACACCCTAGGCTGTTCCGTGTGGCAGTAGGCAGGAAGCTGTGGCCAGTGAAGGAACCAGTGTCTCTGCTCATCCCCCTGATGGTTGAGCATCAGTAACACACAGGGAGCAGCTGGCAAGACACATCAGCTTCTCATATTTAATGGACACTGGCAGCGATGTCCAGCCAGTCCCCTCACAACTGAGGGAGGAAAGTAACTCCCTGTATCCTCAGTCTTTGATTCCACTACCACATGGAAAGGAATCTTTATGCTGTTGACTGGTTCTGGTTTAGGGGCCTTGAAAATTGAAGTCCTCCTACCAAAAGGATACACGCACACATAAAGGGTAGCACTTGAGCTTCCCTAGTCCCACTGCCTGGATGTGTTCCGGAGTATTACCAGAAATGTTAGCTCCTCATCTTTTCCCTGCAGCTGGAGGCAGAGTAAGGATGGTGTGATGGATGGTAGCATTGCACGCACCACACTGAAACCCCCCACTTTGTTTGAAGAATTCTGCTGGTAGATACAGACACAGCAGGGCAGAAGCAGGAGCAGATTTTGTGATAAACTGTATCATGGAATGCTGAGCCCACTGTAGGAAGGGCTTGTTCTTAGTATGGACTAGTGAAGAAAAGCATCTTCTACTCTAACCTCTCTTCAGTTCAACACTGGTCCTCAGAGAAATTCACCATTTGGGGGACTTTCTGCTTCTGAGAGGTTACCCATATTCTTTGTGCAAACAGCTCTTAGACAGAAAACCCTCACCTAGCAAAGCCTTTTAAGAATACTTCTGTTTAGCATTGTTTCGGGACATTTATTTCAGATGTGAAAGTCTCCATCACTGAACACCTGCTTTTAAAATTATTTCCATTTACAGCAACAGTGTAACATCCCAGATCTTCTGTCTGAGTAATATGGATGTGCACTAAATCTACATTTCCTTCCCACATTGCTTGTATTTGCTTCCACCCCCACCATCTGGTCTTTTCAACCACTGATGCAATCTTCCTTTTTTGGCTGTCAGGTTAGATGAAGGCAACCTACCCAAAGAAATAAACCTCGTGGAAGATTACTTTCAGCTGGTACAGCATGAGTACAAGAAGTGGCAGGAGAATGCTGAACCCGCTAGAAGAGAGATGTGTTCCAGGAATAGACAGGAACTGTCACTTTCCCAGCTCTCGCTCTTACAGATGAAATGTGAAACGCCGAATTGCCCTTTCTACATGTCTGTGAACACCCAGCCCTACTGCCACGAATGCTTTGAGCAGAGGTCCCAAGCAAACAAAGGAAGAAAGCAGACCTCCAAAGCAGCACCTGAGAAGCTGAAGGCACCTGGGTCAGGCTTGCCCCGTGGGGATATTTGTGAACCTGGGGGATGGACATCTGAAGGACCTGTAACAGAGCCTCGCTCTGCACCTCCAACCGCTCCGAGCCTTTTCCTGTACAGTGAAACCACAGCCATGAAGTGCAGGACCCCAGACTGCCCCTTTACATTGAATGTGCAACACAATGGGCTGTGTGAACGCTGCTACAACTCCAGACAGCTTGGTCCCTGCAACAACTTGGATGACCAGAGACACTTAGACTATGCCACATGCAAAATGTGCTGTCAGAAGGCCAAGAGGACCTTCAATGGTATATGCAGCACTTGCTTCAAAAGGTCTACAGAGCAGTCCCCAAATGACAGTCCCGCTTTCCTGCCCACCTGCCACCAGAGATCAACATCAGACCCGTCCCAGATCTCACAGATCCTCCACCAGCACTCCTGTTATCAGGCTCCCAACAGCCATGGCAAGGAGCCCCCACAACCAGCACAGCCTCCTGAGGAGAACAGGGGAGGCAACCTCTGTAGGAAACCTGGTTGCAAGTTTTTTGGGACATCACAAAATGAGGGTTTTTGCACGCTGTGTTTCTTTGAGTACCGGGAAAACCATGGTAAGTAGAGATAGAGTGAGCTTTGACAGACTTTGGCTGCAGATCAACCTCCTTGAACTGTGAAATTCTGTGTGCACTGGCTGATACAAAGGCAGGGGGTGATGAAAACAGTGTGAGGAGAAGGTGATTTTCTGTCTGTTGTTATCCTATTATTATGGTTTAACAACAGCCAGCAACCAAACCCCACACACTCACTCTCCCACCAGCAGGCTCAAGTAGAGAATCAGAAGAGTTAAAGCTGGAGAACTCATGGGTTGAGATAAAGAGAGTTTAATAGGAAAAGCAAAAACTGCACATGCAAGCAAAGCCAAACAAAGAATTAATTCACTGCTTGCCATGGGCAGGCAGGTGTTCAGGCTGTGTTTCCTCCTGGCCTCCCATGCACCCCTGCCAGCGGGGCACTATGAAAAGCAGAAAAGGCCTTGGCTCTGTGTAAGCCCTGCTCAGCAATAACAAAAACATCTCGATATTATCACCCTGTGCTCAGCACAAATCCAAAACAGAGCCCCATACCAGCCACTGTGAAGAAAATTAACTCTACCCCAGCCAAAACCATGAAGGAGCACATGGCAGCAGTGTGAGAAATCTGTGAAATCTCTCGTAAAACTTCCTTTCAGCTTTGATGGAAGCAAAACTAACTCAAAAGGGGGTGGGTTTTGATACCTCCCCAGCATCCACTGCAATTATGGTTTGGTATGAATTTTCTTCACAGCTAGACAAGTTGTAGAGGTCAGTGAAGGAAATGCTGTAAATGTATGGAAGGTACTGAAAACCCATTATGTTAGCAAGGCGTTTAAGAACCTTTGAAGAATTTGAAGATCCGTATCTGTTCTGGATGTAACAGGTATAATGCTCTGGAATAACCACTGTAGTTGCCTTGATAAGCAGAGCAAGTAGCAGTTGACTGTGGATAATTAGCTGATATTTTGGAGTAATTTAGGCCTGTATTGTTATACTCTGCCTTGAAATCTTCCTTGGTAATACCATGCATGTGCATGCACATGTGTTTAAAGACTGACCTTCAAAAAGGCAATAATCTGTGAATAAATCACAGCATGAAATCTTCATCTTTCATGCTGCTGCCCTCTTTCACAGGTAAAGAGCCCTTAGGTATAGAGCCTGAAAGGCATAAGTAAGAGAGAATTATTACTTATCTCTTCAGACTGTTTTATTGCTGGTAAATTTGCCGATACAAGTAAAGAAACATGGAATAGGTTGGGTTGGAAGGGACCTTTAAAGATCATCTAATTCAACCCCTCTGCCATTGGCAGGGACATCTTTCACAACAATGAGCTTTCCACATGAATTCAGATTAGGGAACTTCTATGCCAGCTTGCAAGAACTTATTTTCCAGCATTGCTCACAATGAAATTTTTTTTCCTTCTGATTGTGGAATATATAAGATTGCTTCATGAGACTAAAAAGTATAATTCACTTTTTCCTATTAAGATCTGTACCACTTCAATAATCTGATGTGACTGAAATGGGGGAGGCTGAAATGGGTAGGTCACAGATGACAGTCAAAATGAAGTCAAAGATGAAATTTTTCTCAATTTCAGTGAGATCCAGGTTTCCCACTTAGGGCAAGTTTTTCCCAAATCATCTGTTTCAACAACTTCTTATATGAAAGTCAGGCTGCATTAGCACCCTTATTTACATAACATGAAGAATGATGTACCAAGTGGGGGGTGTCTCAGAGATGTCAAAAACCCACGCTTGAGGCTAGTTGATCTTTTTAATTTATTTTCATTTTTAAGGTGGGGAACTTTTTATAGTTGCTGTGGGCCATCAAATCTCTTGGGCACATTCGAACTCCTCCTGTTCATGCTTTGCATTACAGACAGTGTTCTGCTACGCCAGCAGAGGAGATCTCAGAGGAAGTCTTCGGCAGCAGACGAGACAGGGAGCTCCGCTGCCGGCTTCCGTAACACTGTGTCCTGCCAGCGGCGCGACTGCGGCACCCTGGGCAGCACAATGCTCGAGGGGTACTGCCAGAACTGCTTCATTATAGCCCAGAACCAGCGATTCCAAGAAGCCAGAAGGACAGAACAGCAGCTGGTGAGACAGCCAGAAGTAAGTGTGAACTTCTCAAAATCTTCCTCTTGTTTAGCGCTGCATGTTTTTCTCTTGTGTGAGCAACTTGGGATGCATACTAGAAAATCCTCGACTGCATCCTAGCTATCATGGAAAGACAACCATAGAGCATGATTTTTTCTGCTGCAATTGAGCAGTGCTCCTAAAAAGTCATTCTCACTTTAGGGTTGTCAGTGGCCGTGCTCAGTTTTACCTCAGCTGGGATTTTGCCAGCAATTTTAGTGGAAGCAATTGGACCTACAATTGGGTTGTTTTGTTGATTGGGGAGGATTTTCATTCTTACCCTTAGAGCTGTGCAACTGCATCATGGGGTTCAAGTTGAATTTTTGATTGAGTCCATTACAGACTGTCTTTGTTCCAGATGGAGGTATTTTATGTGGTTTGTTTTGGTCCTTTTAGAATTGAGGGTTGCCAAAGATAAAAAACCCAACATTTTTTCCTAAGAAATGACAGAATTTGTGGTTTTCTTTGGTAAAACTCGACTTGGCTCTTGGCATTGCACTTCGTAGAAGCGCCTGCAAGCAATCCCCAAGTGATTACCTATACAAACCATGAGTAGAGTAAAAAGGGAATGAAAAGCCATTTGTGCTGCCAGCACAGTGACTGACAATGTGTTTTATTATTTTTCAAGAGAACAGGGCAGCACAGAGATGTGCAGCGAGCAGCACTGAGTACCCAGAAGAGACAATGTGGTGTGGCTTCGTGTAGAAACAACCTGGCCTGCAGAAGTGATGACCTGTGCCCGGAGTGCCGGCGCCTCAGTCAGCTCCCACCGTCGGGGAGTGCCAGGGAGCCAGCGGCACAGGAGCCTCCAAAGCAGCGCTGCCGAGCCCCTGCCTGTGATCACTATGGCAATGCCAAGTGCAACGGCTACTGCAATGAATGCTACCAGTTCAAACAGATCTATGGCTAGTAGGGAACAAGAAAGCGATGCCAGCTACTTCCTTCACTGAAATGGTGCTATGTCCAAAACACTTAACAGTCCTGGGAGTGGGAGAGCGGGGGGAAACATAAGCTGTCTGCTCAGATCATGTTTATTCCCAAGAATGGGAATAAATTTCTACTTCCTCTAAACACTGCCATACAAGGACTGCTGAGAAGGTCACATTGCCTTCTGCACAGAGCTCTCATTCATGACTAAGGTCTTACAATGCCATATTTAATTCTTGGACTTCCCAGGAGGGAAGTATGAAGCATTTGAATCCAAAGAACTTCCCAATTCTGCCTCTTTCTCAATACCTCCCCTCTCCCAGGCAAGGACCCATGCCTACTGTCGGAGGTGCTGGACCTTTTTGTGTCTGCATACATCAGTCAGGGGCAAGTCCTTCCTGAATGGGATTACCCAGGACAGACTGATGCAACTTCCAGCTGACATCCAAAGAAACATGGTTTGGGTTGCCCGTGTCCTTGCTGTTCTTACAGAGCTCGCCAGGGCGGGAGCTCCCGCAGGCATTTAGGGTGATAGCAGCAAGCGGTCTGTGTTTGCAGAGCCCTCAGCAAACCACAGCCAGAAACAAGACCAGCACTGGTCTGCTCCTTTAACAAGCTTAACCTAATCAGCATTTAGAACCTTTCCCAAATCCCGAGACAGCTGGAAAGACAGAAGTTACAGAAGAAATGCATATGATGGCAAAAATGCATCCTGCCATTCCCCACTTCTGTGGAAGGAATTATCTCCAACAGACAAAGAAAAACCCCAAATCCCTTTGTGTTCAGTTCTGAAACAAGAGTGACTCTTCCCTCTCTTGCACTGCAACTGTCAAGAGGAGTATGTGTGTGCTGTTCATATCCTCCCTCCCATTTCTGTCACGCTCTCTGTCATTCTTAATGTGATTCTGTTATCATGCAAACAGCTTGGAGCTCAGTAACATGAGTTCCTCAGGGTTGAGATTTTACTCCTGGAGTTTATGCTTCCACTTCTCAATCTGCAATTTTTCTTTAGGAACCTCAGCTTTACCACTGTGCCTGGTACCTGCTTCTCTCTTCTCCTTTCACACCTTTTAAGTTTTTAGCACCTGTTTTGCTGCTATGATTTTGGATACCTCTTCTAACTTGCTTCTCAAGTTTAGAATCTTTTTCTAGTTACTAAAAAAACCAGTTTCTAAAAAGAAAAAAAATTAAGTAACTCATGACTTATTTCTGTTAAATTTTATATATTTTGTGAACCTTAATGTGAACGTATGTTTTATTAAAATATTTATATTATTTGAAACAATGCAATTTGAAATTTGCACAGCTAGTTTTTTTTTTAACATATATTTACCCTAGTGTTGGAAGTTACAAACTTAAATGTATAATTGAAAAACTTTCTGTGGTATAAAGAAATAAATTATTGAAGGACTGAATTTGTTATTTTTATATCTGCGCAAGAGAGCACGGTTGAGGATGGGACACCCCCTGAAGGAAGCCTTCCTGTTCAGCAGTACCATTCAGCATGTTACTGACTGCTCCTTGGTGCAGATGATGTAGCCAAGTGCCTGGAAGAGGTGATAACTTGCTGTGAGTGGGTGTTCTCTCAGGAAGAGCTCTTGGCTCTGTTGAAGGACCTGGGTGTGAGGAGCTGGCTCCTGTGGGTGCAGACTATTTTCATCCCAGGAAGAATGAGTGTGGGAGAGTATGCATGGTGCAGGAGCAGACTGCAACGAAACCTAACCTACACTGACTTGATTTAGCTTTCTTTGTTCATCCATCCCTTATTTCAGGAATTCCCAGTGAGTGGTGCTTGAGTGCTACCCTGGGAGGTGGTGATGGCAGCACATGATCCCAACCTCCACCCAGCTGTGTGTGCAGCCCCAAAGGCACAGGCCAGGCCTACAACCTTCCCTCTGTCAGGGACAGCAGGGAAGCCTTGGCATCAGAGTTGCTCAGTAGCTCGTGAAGAGCAAGTTGCCAGCTGCTGTTCGAAGAACTACATGAAAGCAGTGTTTTCTTCTTATCCCAAGCTCAGCCTAACCAAGCCTCACTGCCAGAGGATTTCTGCACTGTAACTCCTGTACTGGCACTCGGGTGTTTCAGACCTCTGCCTAGACAGGCATACATACAAACACTTGCCATACTGTACGCTATCATGGCTTTTCGGTGTTGCTCATGACATGAAAGAAAAATATGAATCAAGGCTGCAAACATCCCTGTGCAGTCGAGGACCCTTTCCCAAGAGGCTGTCCTCTCAGCTCAGTTGCTGTCTGTCCTGGTTAACTCTTTAATCCATAGCCCAGCTCCCTTTGCACTCACAGAGCTTCCCTCTCCTTTCAGAGCGTACAACCTAGAAGTCAGCCTACTCCCCCCAGAGCAGAGCCTGCTGGACCTATCAACGCCATCTCTACAGCACATTCCTCTTATACAAAATCTGACTCTGTTGACCAGTACCCACCTTCTCCCTTCTTTACAACTCATGCAACTCACATGCCCCTGCGATTCATTGAACTTTGCACCAGGCAGACACCTCAGTGGTGAAAGAGCAGGGAAAGATAGGAAGGGATGTCTGCAGCCGGGCAGCAGGAAATGGAGGCAGCTCATGGCATCCACTCTCAGCAGCCACCAGTCCCTGCTCACTGAAAAGAACCTCCATCATGACACCCTGAGTGTCAAGAGGCTGATTTACTCCATTTGCTGTTAATTGCAACTTCTGCAGAGAGGAAGGATTTCAGATCGAATGCCCCACATCCCACTGATTTTTCTCTGCTCTTTTCTGGGCCCATTACTCATAACCCTTGTGTCACATGAGGCTGGTCTCATTCTGAAGCTCCGATGTAAATGAGTGCCCAGCCTGTCTCTTGTGAGTTGCTTGTGTGGGAACATTAAAGCTAGTGGGGCCTTTCTTTTTTTTTTTTAAATACTCTGGTATTTCCCTTATGTCCTTAGGGGATTTTGACCCTCTTGATGCTTTCTGCTCTTTGCCCAGACAACTCTTCAAGTTCATATATTTTTTCCTTCCTGTTCTGCAAGAGAGAACTTTTATTTGGAGTGTCCCTTTTTGTGACCACTTCACTTAGAAAAGAAGGCTCTTTTCTAAGACACATATCTTCGATAGCCAGAGTTTTTTTTCTTAGCAGAAAGGCAAAACTAGTAGAGAATCATACAATTGTTAAGACTGGAAAAAATCTCCAAGATCACTGACTTCCACTGTTAACCTAACACTTGATGTGCTCACCACTAAACCATATCCCCAGGTGCCACATCCAAACCTTTTCTGAACACTTCCAGGGATGGGGACTCAAACATTTTCCTGGGCAGCCTGTTCCAATGCCTGATAATCATTTCAGTGAGGGAATTTTTCCTATTACCTAATCTAAAACTCGCCTGGTGCAATTTGAGGCCATTTCCTCTTGTCCTGTCACTTTCACCTGGGAGAAGAGACTGATTCTCACCTGGATACAACCTCCTTTCATGTGGTTGTAGAGCGTGATAAGGTCTCTCCTGAACCTCCTTTTCTCCAGGCTAAACAATCCCAATATGAAACAAATGGCTTAATGACTACTTGTATTGTACTGGAATTCCTTGTAATATAGTGCAGGAAGGGATTGCTGTGCAGGCTTACACATTCATTTTATTTGGGGAAGGGATACCTTTAGATGAATATAAGGTGATCTGAATATTATCTATGTTTCTGGATTTCTCAGGGATATAACTACTCAATTCATAGATAACATGATACAGAGAAGAAGAAAGCACTTAGTACATTTTCAGTGTAGGGAGTACATAGATTTATCTTTTGGTATTTCAGTGCTCTGCCTGGCAAGTCTTTGGCATGATCTGAAATACTAGGCCACTTAACAGGTTTGGGATCACAAAACAGCATGTACTGTGTTAGATCAAAACATGTAACACTGAGCTACTGACCTAATTGCGTATCCTGGGAGCCTTAGGCGGGACTCAGTATGGTCAGCAGTTTGCTGGTAAAGCAACAACGGAGGGTCCCTGCTGTTACAGCCTCAGGTGCGGGCTGTGACGTTATTTCTGCATTAACACAGAAGGGAAAGGCAGCATATTGATGGCCTGTGAGCCATTTGCCCATCTTTTCCTCCTGCACTTGTTCAGCCCCATCCCCACCCCTCACAGCACTCGCCCTCACTCAGCAGAGTGGAAGAAAAGAGTTACCTGGAGACAGAGGGAGCCTGCAGCCTGCAGTGCTGCTTCTTCACTGCAGACAAACCCACAGGGGAACTATCCTTCTCCAAGGCAGTAGCTGAAAAATGGTTATTGAAGTAAGGATGTCTGGTTTGATGAGCCTTTTGTGAATTGCTTGCCGTGCAACTTGGTGTACAGATTCCAGCTGACCCACTGATGGCCTGGAGCAAGTAGCAATGCAATAAATGGAAATGAAAAACGTTGGGCTGAATGATTGTAAATGTAGGAGTGGCTTCATGTCTACTTTTTATGTGCTTGATTGAATCACAAGTGATAGCCGTTTTGCCAGCTTTCATCCTGATGTCCCTGCAGTTGCTACAGACTGTCGTAATCTATACACCCCATTCCTCAAAGGTATCTGAAGTCACATAAACCATACTTATCTGGCAGCTATGGCCTTTACACTGACAGTGATAGGCATAGGAGAAAGAGCAGTTCAGTGATTAGGATAAACACACAGAAACAGGCCCCCATCATGAGACCAAAGCTTTTGGGATATGCTAAGGTGTCTTTCCCACCTGGGACTGGGATATTGGACTCTAAGTTCCTCTTCTGAACAGGCACGGCAGGGACTTCTGAGCAGCTATGTCAAGAGGGAAGTCAACCTAGTGAACAAAAATTATGAACTTACCTGCTCATCTCTAGCTGTGTTTAGGAGACAATGAGTAAGCAGGGATATCTGGTAGAACCAAGACCTGGCAGTTCATATGTCCAGGTTGATGCTTTGTTTGAGAGTCTTGCTGAGACTCTGGCAGCAGTAAGGCCTCTGCAGTGTGGGAACTGGGACACAGACTCACCACAGATACCCTCAGTAACTGGAGATTTTACTGACAGAGGGGATGAAGGACTTCTGGGGCTGAAGGCAGTATTTGAGAAGATTCATGGAGACTTCACTAGTGTTTAGATGTTGAATATGTGGTTTGGGTATAAATCTCAAAAACAATCATTCTGAGCATAATTTTGTGCACATGAGTTCATCATGCACATTTGTTCAGGTGACAGGCACAGGGGAGCACTGGCTTCATAATTTTGTCCTGCATACTTGAATAGGAGACTATAGTGTAATACATATATCACTGAAATAGAAAACCACAACACAGAACAGTTATAATTTCAGATCACATTGAACTGCAAAGGCACCTTAAAATCTGGAGTTAAAAGTACATTGGAGTGCTCCATTTGTCAGGTCCCACATCTGACATGCAGAAAAGCAAACCTGTCACTGATGGGAGTGGATTCAATGGACTAAACTAAACTTGTTCAGTCATTCCTGTGCTGATCCTTTCTCCCACATCAGTGATAAATACTCATAGTATCAACCCTTGCCTGGTTCAGAATCATTATCCTAGCTGCATAGTAAGAAAGACAAGTGGTTTAATTGAGCTGCTATTTCATTAACTCCCCTTTCCTTGACCATCCATGGTAATTTGGAGAAGGCTGCCTCCAGCTCTCAGGTGGGTTATTCATCTACATGTTCAATGCAGTAGGACACCCTTATATGTGCCTCACAGCCCAGTCCTGCACCTACACAAATGTTACCACTTCTCAAGCTATGGTCAAGCCAGCTCAACGAGTCTGTCCAGGTTCCAGCAGCTGCCTGCTGCTGATGTCTGGTCAGAGCCATGGCTGTCCACCCACTGCCTCCCAGGCAGCCCAGCACCCTTGCCAAGAGCTCTTGCAGCCCTTTTCCACCAAACAGCTGCTGTAGATAACCTGGTCAGCCCCATGTGATTACACCTCCATTTGTCAAGGTGAACGTCAATTGAAAAAAAGCCTCTGTGTATGTATACGTGTATCATACTAAAAAAACCCCAATTGTACCATCCATCAAAGAGAAATCTGTAATAGGAACAGGTAATTTTGCTTGGGAGTTTTATGATGATTTCTTTTTGTACTAATCTTAATTTTCAAAAAAATTCCCTCTGTCTAATATTGAAAGACAGTCTACGGCATGCTATCCAGACTGCCCCCTCCTGCAGCCTCACTAAAGTGGATGTTATGAACGCAAACTCTCCTCCCTCCCACCACCCCAATCTCTGACAGCAATGATTCTTTTTGTTATTGGTTTGGCTGGTTTTTTTCCCCACAATTTTTTTTTTTCTGGGTTAAGCTGTAGTACACATAAGTGGTGTTGGGCAGGAATTGAGATTTCCCCTGGTGAATTACCGGGCAAGGGGGATCTTAGGTTTTGTTCTCTGTTTGTGGCTCATTGTCAAGGGATTCATATGAGCTCATAGAAATGCATATCATGAGTTAGTCCAGTTCCCAGCCAGTACTGTTTTTTAAAAGAGCCACTACTGGGTGTCATGTCACAAGAAGGAGTCAAAATCCCCTTCTCATTTACAATGTAAAGCAAAGCCAGTGAGCTGGGGATCTGCTAAGAGGAGCACGACCCTGTGTGGTGCTTTGTGCTTTGAAAAGAATGCTTTTCCTACTGACCTCTGTCAGATATGCTGCTGAGCACTGTGGGACAGAATTTGGTTACGGCATGAAGTATGGCATAGCATGAGATTGTCTGGTCAGAAATCCCACATGCTAACATTATTTTTTGAGGGATTAATTTAATTTCCTGTTGCCTGACACTGGTGACAGAAGAGTGTAAACTGCAGTGACACTGGATAAACATCTTGCTGCAAACTCCAGTAACATTTATATTCATGTAAAGCTGTAATAATTCAATTTTCTCCTGCAACTTTACTCCAGATATTCTGTTGGAGATTTGGCCGGCTATCATAGAAAAATAGTCTCTTACTTCCTTTTATATGTTCTGGAGTGAAAAGATGCACTCTCACTTACTCACACCTTCACAATGGGGAGGAGAATCAGAAAAAAAAGTAAAACTCATGGGTTGAGATAAGAACAGTTTAATAACTGAAACAAAGTGAAATATACTACCATTACTACTACTAACAACAACAACAAAATAATAATAATAATAACAACAATAATAATAGTAGTAGTAATTAAAAGAAAAGAGAGAGGAATAAAACTTAAGAAAAATAAATGATGCACAATAAAATTGCTCACCCCTGACCAATGTTCAGACAGTCCCCGAGCAGTGAGACATTATTTAGTATAAATAGGATGGGAATTTGGTCTGATAACATTTAAAAAATAGTCTCTTACTTCCTTTTATACATCTGGAGGGAAAAGATGCACCTTAAATTTCTGCTGTTGATATCCTCATGCCACAGAGGCATGCCTATCTGAGCAGACCTCATTGTTAAAGTCACTCCATTTAAATAGATGCATGTTTTGGTGGCTTGCTACAGTTTAATGGGAACTAGGTGTTTTAGCCTTTGCTGTGGTCCTTAATGCACAGCAACAGTAGTTGTCAAACTGATATTTCAGCATGATAGATTGTAGCTTATTTATCCTGTAACCTATCATCTGCAATGAGAACAAAGCTCATTTTTACTGGTGGGAAGAAATAATATTATTTTTCATGTATGTATTATTAAGATTCAGCCTAACAGAAAAGGATGATATTGCATGGCTTTTTCACAATCATGTGTATGTCTAGACCAGCCTACATTTGCCTAAAAGAAAAGTCATCATTTCCAGAGACTTTTTTTTTAAAAAAGGGAACTTTGGACAGTTGTGATAGAACAATAAATGATAACCCCTGGCAGAACTCTTCTCTTTGAAGGCTGGTGCCAGGTCAGGTGCTTGGAGGCAGGAAAGCCTCCAGTGCTTGCTGGCACTCCTGTGCATTTGAGTCATAACAGAAATGTGCACCATTAAAGTTCAAAATGCATTACTCACAGTAAACATGTAGCTCAGCCCCATCAGGACTGCCCATACCTAAGTCTATATGAATGTCAAATTTAATATATTCATCACCAGAATTTCTTCCTCTCGCTTTTTCTTTTGTGTACTCAGCAGAAAGGACCTATTAAGGCAGAATTTCTTGTCACTGGGCTTTCATGATTTAATTAACCAACTTTCAGTTCAGACAGTTTAGTGCTGCATCAGACCTTTATCTTTGCTCATCTCCTCTGCACAGGGGCTGCAGCAGCTTTCCACTCTGAGCTCCGTGATACACCGAGTCCTCCTCAGAGTGGTAAGATTTTTTCTGAGGATTTGGTTTGTTCATGTGCCTGCACACTGTAAGTTGATTTCCATCCACAATGTTGAGTTATCTCACTGCCACATCTGTCCTCGGACCCACGCTCCCTCTCCCCTCCCAGAAGAGAAACCTGTCATCAGCTGGGATGAGGAACTATATGATCTTTAATGTGCAGAGCTTTGTTGTATTTTCCACATCTGCATGCGCTAAATAGATGACACAGCATTTCCAGCTTTAGCCAACTTCCCAAGGTACTTGTAATTTTATTTCACAGCACGATGACGCTTCTTCTTCACTGTTTTCCCACTGGTCTAGGTACATCTTGGTTTGCTCCCACTGTTGAGCCAGCTCCCAAGATATCACCTTCTTCTACTCCCAAGGCTTTGAAGAAGGTGAGGGTCACAAATGCAGCTTCCTGAAAATTTCTAGCCCCTAAGGCTCCTCTTTGTGCTTGCCTTCTTTGTCTTGCAGATGAATTTATCTGTAGAAATGCAGAAACCCAGCCATGCTCTGCAAAGGGCTGACCTTCCAAATTTCACAGTATTTATTCTTTTGAGTTAACAGCACTTCCTATTTGTAAATAACTTCAAACTAAGCTCTCGACAAAGTCCAGCAGCAAACACAGCAGTTATGGGTAGGTTGTATCTCTTTTCTTCTTGTTGACAATGAAGCCTCAGTCTGTAATAATAACATCTGTATTATAGCTGGCAGAGCTGTGTTTGTGCTTAATCTTTTATCAATATGCTTTTTCTGTTATAATTCAGGGTGTAACTAAATATTTTCAGTTCCAGAGAAAGTCTAGCTAGATCATTGTTTGTGATTTATTTTTCCCCAGTCAAAAAGCCATAAACTATTGAAAAATACTTGCTAATGCATAAAAGATTGACTAAATCTCTATTTTAATACTGCAACAATGAAAATATCATCAGCAGATAAAGTTAATCCAGAAAAGCTTATAATAAATGGAAAATAATCACAAGACATCAGAGATATCATAAAAATGAGAAAATGCTAAGTTTATAGGCATGTGGAGCCAGTAAATGTTTAAAATCTCTTTGTTTTGAGTTGGTTGAAGCAGAGGCAAGTAGACACAAGAAAAAGTATAAATGAGTGCTTTATTCTGAAACTGAATTAGAACATTAAAGATAACATCAAGGACTGTGTGGAAATCCCCTGGATTTGTTTTGTAACTTTTTCCAGTGAATCTCTGGATATCAAGGGTAAGTGGATGACCACAGCTGGTGTAGGCTGTGTTTTGGTATTCCGCTTTTGCGGTGCAGACACACGGGGTGGGATTCATCTCTGTTGTCTTAGCCTTCCTTGACTACAAGGAATGTCCAGATGATTAGTCCAGATGCAGATGTTTACACTCTAAAGGGGACACATTTGATGAGCTGAATCTCACAACCCATTTCTAAGGACATGTTTCCTCTTGGAGAAAGTTAGGAAATCAGGGCAATACACAGGTTGCCTGTTTCTGCATAGCTTCCTGACTAATCAGTTTGATGCTGGGCAAACGACAGAGTCACTCAAAATTTATGGCAACGAGTGCTTCCTGAAATCAATGGGTGTTAGGCATTTAAATGCCTTGCATTTCTGGGAAATGAACCTCTCACTTCTTCCATTTATTTATTTGTTCTGAATAAAATTGGGGATGTAGCACTCACTTAGCTCTCCTCAGTAGTTCTGAGATTAAATTAATTGATGATTACAACATGCATTGACATTCTGAGGTGAAAGATCTGATATGTAAATAACAATAATTATTTCTATGTGTGTTGAGAACGTACTCACTGCACACTAACAATCCCATAGCTTTGGGATCAACTGAGTCTCACTTTTGGAGACATTTCCATTTTTCTGAAGTCACTTTGTCGTGTTTTCTTTCAGGTACTCCATGGGATATAGAGGAATCAAAATTAAACTTGCCCAAAGGGAGCATGTGAAACCACATGCAAGTCTCTGCATTGAACAACATCTAAATACTAATGAATTACCATTCATTACCGTTGCTTCCTTACCATTTCCTTGGTTATTTTAACAGTGTTCTAGAAATGTATTTGAATTCTTAAAAAAATTCTAGGTTCAGGGCCAACATGTTCTCAGTGTAGCAAATCAGACCAAAAGGAGATGGATGTATCAGGACAGGGCTGTTGGGAACAAGCGTTAATGGCAAGGCAATTGCCAAAACCAATATATCCTTCACAGGCATTAATAATGCATTCAAGAAAATAGGGTTTCCTTTGTAGCCAATGAAATTGCATCGAAGGTCTACCTGGCTCCATTATCAGTTTCTTTTCTGACAAAACAAAAATCTGAAATTTTTTCAAACAACAAGGAAAAGTACTGAGTTTCAGTTTTCTGTACACCACTTGCAGCTGGTTGCAGATAAGTGTTTAGCTTCTTTGAATCATAATGCAGTTGAGATGTACCAGGGAATTTGTGTACCAAGGCTTGCACAGTGATTAATGTTACAAACTGGGGCAAATAGATGACCCACTTGTTTACTCTGAGGTTATCAAGGGAGATGAGAATAAACCACTGTGGCATGAACAAGGAAGTGAAGTGAGAAGTTCATCTAGATGGCTTTTATCTATTTCTGTATTGACTTACTGACATAATCAAGGGATAAACACCCTCTTTGTAGTGGAAAAATATTCATAATAAAGATAAAATTGTGATTTCAGTGAGATCTGAGAAGAACCAATGAAAAGTTTTAGAATTACTAAATTCTAAGCATGAAAAGAAACAAAACCTCAGCAATGAGAAATACAAGGGCAAGAGAAACCTTTTCTGTTAGCTTGCCAAGACATCCGTAAACAGTTTTACCCCTGTAAAACTGTGAGCTCATATTGTGCTATTTGCTCACTGTGCCCCCTATTCTCTTTGTTGCTCTCAGGATGTAATACCCCACTTGGTAGTTTCCTGTATTAAAGTGCATTTGTTTCAGATGACTAGTTGCTAATTATCTATTTTACGCTGTCTGACTCCTCTTCCTCCTCCATATTTAGTTTTCCCATTTTCTTGGCATCTTTGGTTTGTACAAAAAAATATTAAGTTATGACTTAGTATTTTCTTCCTGGACAGAGACAAAAAAGTAGAATGAGATCAAATCTGGCACTGATCTCTGCAGAAAATAACTAGAGAAGTCATGTGGTAAAGATTTCTTATTGCCAACATATTAGTAATTACGCCAGGGCATCAGTTATCAGTTTAATGGGCATGGGGTTTTTTTGCCAGCAAGAGTTGCTAGATTTTCCTGTCCAAATATTCTACAATACCAAAACAAATACCTCACAAAATTCTATGTATTTGCTTTCATCAACCAGGCTAGAAATTGACATCAGCAAAGCACTGGATCAGATTTATTAAAGAAGATTTATTTTTCTAATAATTAACATAGAATGACAGTGGCTGTTTTCCTTCTTCTTAAGCAACTCTTGTAGGACTTGTGGATGTAAGCTGCATTCAAGAAGAAGTGATCCTATTTACTTGTACCACATATTAACAATAATTTCCATTACATTATTATTTAAGGTAAATGTTAGATACAGAACCAAGATGTTTGCTGACTATTTTCTCCCTCTATGCTTAGAATTTTATTATCTCCAAAGGATAATGACTGAGATTAATTGGATTCTAAAAAATCCCTTATTGGTTTTAGATTTTCTTCAATGTGGGTGCAATTCAGACTTGGGAAGATACACAAAATGTTCCTAAAGTCATCCTTGTACTAATGTTCATGTTCTGATAAAGCAGAATTCCTAAGAAAATCTAATCATTTTACTCAGTCCATTGACCTTCAGTTCCAAGCTGCAAGAAATTTTGACTTCAGACAAAAATTGACCTAGGGAGATGTCCTACAGTATAAAGGCTCTCCAGTGTCATTAACCTTTAGTAGCCCCTAATGTACCTATCTAATCCACAAGAAAAATAAGCAAAGTCAAACCCTTGAAGAACTTTTATACTAGGTAAAATTTTTTACCTACCTCTGTGGAAAAGGTGTAAACTACCCTATCTCCTGGCATCTGAAGTTAGACTTCAGGGAGTTTCAATCCCTGTATGTGGGAGAGATGTGTTCATGCTGTAAACAAGTCAGATGTCAAAAGAACAAGTGGATGACACACAGGGTGCTGGGTTAGGGTTCAACCGCCAAATTTTGGCATTATGTGGCAATGCAAAAAGTTCCCTACTCCTACATGTCTGCACCATCCACGCAACTCCACTGCTGTGCTCTGGCTAATGAGCTGCTCCAGCACAGCTGACAGAAGGACCTTTTGGTCCCTCAGTCTGGAAAATGTGATGCTCTTTATTTTTAATTCTATACAGTTGCTGTGTTGTACAAGGGCTAAACAAACTGCAAACACAGTAAATATGAGAAAATGGTGTGATGTTTGATTCCTCCACCAGGTCACTGACAATTTTCAAAAAGACAGCATTAATTTAGAAAAGAAAAAGTAATTAATATATTTGTACTAATATTTAATAGGAACACAAGTAAAAGAACTTAAAGTATATTTGCTATCAGAAGAAAAACTGCCATGTAAGTGAGAATTAAATAGCTCTTGGATTAGCTTATATTCAGGAGGAAAAAAAGCTCATGAAGAAATGAGGTATTTTTATTTTTCTAACTAAAAGAAATGAAAAATGACAAATTTACAGTAGACCAACTAACATTAGCTTCTATGCTGTCGGGGGCTCCATGGTAACTAGAAGTCAGCATGACCACACCAACACTTGTCTACGCTTGCTGAACCCTGAGGCTGGTTGCTAGGTTCCCCTTGTCCACCACCAAGCCTCTTGCAAGCCAGCTCTGCCCAGATTTGGGCTGTGTTCAAATGTCATTAGTTCCATCAGCAGTCCTTCCTGGTGGGATCCCAGGCGTGGTGCTGCCACAGAGCAGGTGAGATCTCTGGCAGCTCCCCTAGACAGAGCATAGCATAGCCCGTCCCCAGAGGAGAAATGAAAAATCCTTCTTCTACAGGGGATATTTCTTTCTCTGGGAAAGAAACACACCCTGGCCCCCTCATTGGTGGGCTGGTGTTGGAGCTGGCTTTGGACATAATCCAAGGGAAGTCTGTTAAGACTTTAACTCAGGAGAAACATCCTTTTGGATTTCCCTGTCATTCTCAGCTCCAAGGACTTTAGGTTGCAGCTTGAAGGACTGAGGACACGTCAGGAACATTTTTCTTCAGCAGATACATGCCTGACAGGTCTGAAGAGGAATTTTTCCCTTTGAAGGCTCTGTCTGGGGAGAGTCTGAGTGGTGCTTTTACAAGGTGGTGTGCAAAGAGGGGGTTTCCCACTTGTGACCACAGGAGATTACCATACTGCCTGCATAAAAAGAGTTAGTTACCAAGAAGAACAGCACCTGCTGACTCTCAGGGCAGACTGCTGGGCAGAATCTGGGTGAACCAGCCAGGGGTTCACACCAGTGTCCAGGTGCTTGGGCAGTGTGGTGGTGATGAGACAGCGCAGCACACCTCTGTGCAGCTGGCACCTGGCCATCTCACCTTCGGCAGGATTTCCATTTCTTTCCTCATTTCCATGCATTTTGTATGCCAGCAAACACCAGCACTGACACTTTACCCTGAAGTCCCCATGTCTGTAAGCTGAGGCATTTCCTGGCAGGGTTCTCAGGCAGGTCAGGGCATCCATCCTTGTCCAGCAATATCCTGGGTAATCCCTGAGTGCAAGAGCCAGTGCACTCCCCTTGGGCTCAGAGCAGTATGGAAAACTAGGAAAGTCAGCTCATTGAATCCTATTTTCACCCCAAGCTCAACGCAGCCTCCATCAGATCCCTCCACACCACACAAAATGCAGCCCAGAGTCTTGACGGTATATGGCAAAACCTCTTGAAATCTCTTTGTCTGCTGCTTCTATAAACACAGTCTTGGCTGAATCTGCTGGGGTTTTTTTTCAGGTTTTGTCATATTTTCTGTGAATTTTGAAAGCATAGGTCTCAGAAATCCCCCAAACAAGTGTGTTTCCAGAATGGGAGGAAGGAACACCTCAGCAGTGTTCAGCCATTCACCCCAATCCAAAATGTGCAGTGAAGCGTGAGCTAGATCTGAGTTTCTAACCACTGACATCACCCCAGTCACCCACAAGGATACAACCTTTTTTGCCATTAAATTCTGGTTCATCCATTCATCTCTTTTCAGAAAGATTCTCTAGAGATCTGGAGGCATGAGTGTGGATGGACACATTTACACTGCAACAGTCACTTGGAGCAGACCAATGCGCAGAGCTGTTCTTAGCCTTGCTCACAGCGAATGAACCAGGGTATCTGTGCCCTAAATAATTCCAGGCTTTGAAATTTCAAGGGAACTATAATTACAAATTTAAGAGGCAACATTTTGCAGAAGTAATTTTTCCTGAAAAAATCTGTTCAGGATGAAGAAAGAGAAAGCATACAGTTTTGTTGTTTTGTTGTTTTGGGTTTTTTTAAGACTGCAGCTAGCATTGTAAAGTTATCTCTGTCAAAACAGCGTAAGTTTTTTGCAGTATCATTGTACATAATGTCAAAACCTTAAGTCCTTACGTGGACTTACTTACCTTACAATATTACTGAAAGGCTGAATAAGAGGACAAGGTATATTTCCATCGTACCTTGCTTTCCTCCATAACTAACGTAAGTTATTTAACCAAAGAAACTAGTAACAGGAAAATGAGGTCTTGCTTTCCTCGATAACTAGCATAAGTTACTTAACCAAAGAAACTAGTAACAGGAAAATGAGGTCTTGCTTACAACATTATTTATCTTGTCACCAGAACTAAGTTTATCACCTAAAGATAATAACTGCAATTACAAAACCATCTTCTCACTGAATAACAGTGAGAAACAGGAAAAGATAAGTCACACCACACCCAGAAACTTTTCTTGCAGGTGATTTTTTTCCAGCCTTCAAATATTCACTTTAGTCCTCCTACTTCTAGCTTAATCAAAGACCATGTGACGAACTTAATCAAAAAAATTGCCCTTAAATACTCACCCAGACTCTATGAGTCTGCCTTCATGCCCATCAGCATTGCAGTGCATGGGCCCATCTCAGCAGAAGATCTCCCCCTGTCCTACCTCCTCTGTGCCTCCAGGCGTGAAGCGGTGGGCGGGATGCTATTCCACCAGGCCACATCACAGCTCCCCTGCTGCTTCTGTTTGGACTCTCTCCAGGGGAATATTGCTACAAAAGCATATTTTATTTAATTTGATCAATACCCACTTGAATGTAATGAAGGATTACTTCACCAGATGTTCCCTACTTTTCCCCTGGGTATTAATTACGCATATTCTTCCCCCCCTCTTCTCAGTAAGACACAGGGGAAACTAGCCACTGGTGATGGCTTATCTGTACAGATTTCATGTGGTTTGTCATCACAAGACAGGGTTTAGTAGATCATGCAGCTAGACTAAGTGGTTTATTCTGATTTCTGTCACTTTGCTTTTTTTTGTCCAAAGTCCACAGGTGGATGCTCTAAAAACAAATTCTGCAAAATTTAGATGGTATCTCTCCTCCTTAAAACCTCTCTACTGAAAATTTAAGTTGGAAGTATATAATGGTTCATGCAACCTCTTCCTTTCCCATGTCAAAGTAGTTCTAGTTCCTTAGACACTTTATCTAGGTACTTTTCAAACTTCTATGTACCTTAGGTGGAAACACTCAGAAGTCTCAGTTATTCTTTATTTCAGTTCATGATGAGTTGTTTTAGACATACTCTTATCTCCAGCTACATCTCTCCAAGCAACATGAAAATATTGTCATATTTTTTCAAAATGTCACAGGGACTTTCGTACATTTCAAACATGATTGTGGCCAGAAGATGTCAGACGGGAAGCAGGCCTTTGACTGCAGCGGCACATCCTGCACACTCATCTGATGTCCTCAAACAATGCCTTCAGTTCCCACTGCTGCACTGCCTTCCAGGGGCTGGTGGACCTCCAAAGCTTTCCTGTGTGCATGGTCTCCCATCTGCTCTGGCATGTCTCCGTGTTGGTGCTTCCAATGGCAGAGGCTGGGTGTGCTCAGAACGCTGAGCCAGCCCAGGCCTCAGGGCAGTGCCAGTGGTCGGCACAGCTGTTGTCGTGCAGTGAGAGTTGTCACACTGGCAGCTAAAGTAAGTTTCCTAGTGGGCAGATTCTCCTTCCCAGCTCCTCTTTTAGCCTTTTTTTTTGCCTCCCCTTTTCTTGCCACAGCCTCTTCCTGCCTGCTCGCTGCATTTCATCTTCCCGTCTGCAAACAAGCACTTTGCTCCGTGACCAGCCACCAGCCAGCTCTGTTCCAAACACACGGCTTTCCAGCATACAATCCTTGCTGGCCCACCCCGTGCTCCACAGCCGCCCTGGGAAGCCCTCAGCACTTCACAGTGGCTGCCTCTCTCTGCTTCGTCTCAGTGCTTCTCTCCCGCCTCAAGAAGGTGTGGCATCAAAAGAGAAGTGTTTGCTTTTGTTCTAGGAGGTTATTTAAGGCTGCCTGTTGCATAATTAGGAAATGTTTCCACCAAGTGATTAGCAGCCTACCCAGGACTATCTTTTTTTCACCATGCACTTGGGAGTACACCCAATCTTTTGCTTTGTGCTGAGCCATTTGCACTTTCCCCCGCAGTTCTTTTCAGTGGAAAGGGCCAAAGGCACGCTCATCTTCTGGGAAGAGCCTAGGAAGGCCCCAGGAACGGCTGGCGCCAGATGAGCTGCATCCATTCCCTCATCCCACATGGGACAGACAGGAGGGGCTCCATCTCAGCTGGGTAAGGCAGGGCTGGTTCTCACGCTGTCCCACTGCACTGTTTGTGTTTCAGAGAACGTGATGTGAGTGTACAACTTCACCTTGCCCCTTGCTAGCCAGAGCAACAAGCACTGCAGCAGATGAGGTTTTATTTCTAATCATAACAAAAGCAGGGACAATGCTACCTAATGGGCAATGAAAGAACTAATTCTCTAGACTTCCAATAGAAACAATCTAGTCGTCTGTAATCCTCTGGAGACGTTTTCTATACCTACCTTTTCTGAGGCATCCCCTTCCCAGAGGCATGCAGGTGCCCTCTCTCCCTCTTCACTCAGACTGTGCAGCGTGCTTGCACATGCCCCGTGGAGCCAGCAGCCCACACGTGTCCTTCGAGAGCTGCTGTGCTCTGCTTACATGGTCAAGGCTAAAAATGGCACAAGACCTTGGGAGAACTATTCCCTTAAGAACCACTTCCTGACATTTAACTATGTTTTTTCCTTTTTTTTTTTTTTTAATTTGGCTTGAGAAGTAACATTGCTACTATTTGTAAATGTTTCCTCCCTCTTCAATAATGTTCTCCATGTCTTTCCAGTGTCTGTTGAAAGCAGAGGAAAATACCACAGGCTTCAGTAGCCATCATGCATTATAGAGTTCAGTAAAATATTCACATACCACAGCAATGAGCAAGATACAGCGATGCAGGCTACAGCTTGGTCTTCAGAGCTTCATGAGAAGTTTTACCCATGTTTCTTTCTAAAAGAAAAAAAAAGAGTGACGACACACTTTATATGAATCAGGAAAACAACCCATACTTTCCTTAGCACTTAATTTGTGGACTGCACTGTGGTCGACTTGAAGGAGGCAGACAGTCAGTGACAGCCTTCCCAGTGAGCAGAGTCACTTGGAAGTCCTCAGGTTCAAACCCATCACTCTGAGGTCTGGGTTACCAGCACAGCAGAGGAAGGCACATTTACCTAAGCATCCTCATTCATTGATTAAAACAGTGAAAGGAGAAGACCAGAGAGGAGTCTCCTTAAATTTCATGCAAATTTCAGTATTGAGACTGGAAGTGACCCAAAGAGCCACTAATACTGTTACCGTCCCAAGGGGCACCACAAGCCAGGCAAGATGTTGCTTGTCAACACACTTCAGTTCTTCCACAAAGAAGGCCCTAGAAAACCCCACAGCTACACTCTGCCTCTCTACCTGCAGTTTTACAACTTGACATCCTTTTCCTGAGGAAGGTGTCACCTTCACCATACAGAACTGACCTGTTTTTACTCGCAGCTTGAAGTCTTCCACTGCCATCCTTAAATTCTGGTTGCAAGAAGTAAGCCAGTGCCTGGGTTAACACCACAAGCTTTCCAACAAAGCTTCCTCTTCACTTCAAACCTTGATTGTTGGTGGAACAATCTGATACCAAAGATAGCAAATGCTTAAAACTACAATTACAGAGCAGCCAGGGGTATTGTGTGTGGTTGAATAAGGGGAAGTACTTGACCTCATAGCACCCTTAGTTCCAGATGAGCAGTCCTGAGCCTTTTGAATACGTATCTGACAGCTTGCTTTTTTGTCCTTGAGGTTATGTATCATATTTTTAACGAAATAATAATAACTTCATATAGACATTTGCTGGTGGGTATTGATGACAGCTGCTAGAGGAATGCAGAACAAGCAGTATGTACCCACAAGAAGCACGGTACAGCTGCTGCAGCACATTTAACATGTAGTACTTTCAGCCATAGAGAGAAAGAAGGAAAAGGTGAACAAAGTATTCATTTTATGGAGAGAGGAATTAAGCACTGGAGTTCAGTTTCCAACAAACATAGCATTTAGATGAATCCTTTTAGAGGCCTGTCTGTGAATAAGATGATTTTGTGGGTTTGGGAGAATGTGTGGCAGTTCTTAAGTCTCCCACAATTTTCCTTTATAACCTAGACAAGTCATTTAACCTGTCAATGCTTCAGGTGTTGGTGTTTTTTAAATAGCATGCCTAGTAACACTGCTCTGCATAACATTTTCATACACTAGATCAGGTGTTTGAGACACTCTATATAAATGCATATTATATGTGCACACCCCAGCCTATCTTCTAGTGCTGGTGCAGCAAACAGACATCACCCTCATCTCTTGAATGATGTGACAATGTTTCTGTAAGAGAAGGAGATGGCCAGAATCAGGCTCACAGCTGACAAGCTCTACAAGGAGGCTCATAATCACAACTCACTTTCTATTTGGCGTCACAATGGGCAGTTTCATCAAGGACTGACTAAACAGAGGTGCAAGATTAGCTTGACAGTCTGTTAAGAAATCCATCATTTCCCCATTTTAGAAGGCTGCAACTATATGTTTTCTCCAAATTTGCATGAGTCTTGCTCCTGTTATTAGAAACAACAGACAGAACTTGGGACTCTTACCGGCAACTGACAGAAATGGACAAAAAGTTAATAAATAAATCACCACTTAGCATAAGAAAAGTCTCTAGAGTATGCTTGTGTTACATTTTATTTGCATACTTTGAAATTTACACTGATTTAAATTGGCATGACATTATTAAAAAATGTTTGAAAGGGTTTTGCACAATTTTAATTAAGTTTTGTAAATAAATTTGTAGTTGCCAGTTTACATGATATACCCTCGAGAAAGAGCCTTCCTTTCACCGAAAGACTAAGATGAAGGCAAAACTTTGATTAAACTACTTCAGCCTCAGATAAATCTCATTGTTGACACTTTCAGCTGACCTCAGTAGTTTTATTTTTAATATTGTAGGTAGTAATGTAAATTCCAATCTCACTGCTGGAGCAGAGAAAAGGTGTAGAAAAAACACTGTTGTCTTCATCTGGGAATTTGTGACAAGATTTTGAAGGCAATTGTCATGGTTGACAAGATACACCAGTCCCTCTCTGTGGGTCAGTTATTTCGGTAGCTATTGCCTGGCCTGCCTGCCATTCTCCACCACTGTTTCTTCTTGACCCTGGCAGTGCACATCAGAGTTCCCACCCAGGAACTCAGCCTTGCTGGGCAGAGAAGGTTTGTGGTGCCACAGTATCTTTACAGAAAACCCCAGTGATTAAGCCAGTGCTGTACTGACTGCTTACATTTCACTGTTTTATATGAAGAAATAAGGATCTATTTAAAATATTTTAGCAGACACAGATACAGAAGCAAAAATTTCCTATCACTGGGCACTCTTCATAGTGCTTGGGAAACTGGGATGCAGCATTGCTTTGGCTCAGACAGAACTGGTTTGAACTTTGGCTCCTTTCTTAAGATGAATCCACAGTTCTCACATTTTAAATGTACAAGAAACTGTTAAAGATTTCCTGTTAAAAAAAAATTACTCTTCTTTCTCTAATCTATGTAGAAATAAAACAGGTGTTTTACAAGGGAAAAAAAAAAAAAACTTAAATAATTTAGTTGCCTGACCAAGAATGAGATAGGTCAAGGAATCATAGATGGAAAAAACTTGCCATACTGAAGTCAGTGACAGATTTTCCTCTTGTCTTTCTGTGAGGCCAAGTTTCCACATTCTGCTTGTGAAATCAGCCTGAGTATCATAACAGTTCTAAAAACCAGGTAGTCAGGAAGAAAATGCATTAGAAAAGTTAACCACATCCAAAGTGGTTGAAAAAAACCTCACACAACACTTCATAATTAAAAAGAAGCAATGCTATCAAAGCAATATTCATAGTATCATGTCAGTTCTGCCAAAATACTATTTCACAAGAAATGAGAAACTCATGACATAATCAGATGGTCTGCTTAAAATTCTCATTAAAAACAAGTAACACTGAAACTGCAGATTTTTGTTAAAGTGAAATTTCTGTGTGAATCCGAGCTAGAGTAATTGCAGGCGTAGACTTCTTCTGCCGAATTTTTATCACTTAACTAGAATTCTTTGGTGACAAGTTCAGTATTAGAGTTTCAAAAATTTCAAAATCTTTTGTGAAAGAAATTCTTCAGTCCCTCTTAGTGATTTTTAATTTGCTTTCTTAAAGATTTTTAACATAAGAATTTGATTTCTAAATCGTAATAGAAACAAGCCAATGTTTAATATGCAATGTTTCTTACTCTGAGTGTTATATTTCCCTTATGGAATGGATCAACATTTTCAAATAGGGCAGAGTACCATTTCTGCACGCCCTCTCAGAGACACTGAAGAAAGTCCAGATGTGCCCAGGCTGCTCCCATGGCAGTAGGAATGCCATGAGCCCTTTTGAGTGCACCCAAGGGCAGGTCCTTCACAGCTGATCATTGATGGAAGGTTCAAGACCAAGTAACACACTAGGTATTTCTTTTCCATGATTTCTAGAGGAGGAGGCAAAAATAAGGGAGAAGCAGCAGAGGGAAGATGAGGGTCAGAAAAAGGGGGAAGAGGCGCTCCATATGGGAGCCCATGCAGCTGGACAGCAGCCCATGAAGGATGCACATGAATATTCCCGAAGGACTGCAGCTTGTAGAGAGCCCACATCAGAGGAGATTTTTCCTGACAGCAGCTGCAGTTCATGGGCAAATCAGTGGAACAGAGGAAGTGTGAGGAGGAAGGATTAGCAGAGAGAAACCACTCTGTACTGATCATATCCACCCCTGCCAGTCTGCACCAATTGGAGTGGGTAGAAGAGTCTGGATTGAGGGAGTTAAATTGAGCCTGGAGAAGGGGAGAGGAAGTGTGTTGTTTTAATGTTCTTTTTGTTTTCACCATTTTAGTTGGCAGTTAATTACACTGATTTTCCCTTAAGTAGTCTGTTTTGCCCATAACAGCAATTGGCAAGCACTGTCCCTGTCTTTATCCTGGCCCATGATCTTTCCCACCCTTTTTTCTCCCTATGTCCTACAGGAGAAGGAGGGGAGGGAGGAGGGAGTGAGCAGCTGGGTGGGTATTTGGCTGTTAGCCAAGATTAACCCACCACAGCCTTCTTTTGGCGTCCAAGGACTTCTTTGTGGGAAGGGGCAGAGATGTCCTACTTTTGCCTTACCCTGCCTCTGCCACCCAGAAGTATGGCTGGCACAGCCACTGACTGACCAGTGCTCCATATCTGGGATTTCTAGCAGCATCTCAAACTGAGTCAGGGGTGTCTCCCCATAGTCCTGGCAGGAAATGTCATCCTTGGCCTCCTCTAGAATTAGGCTGGGTCTAGCACTAGGGGACAGCTCAGGACCTCCATGCTCAAGCCCCATGCTGTCCAAGCTGTCCTGCTCCAGCTGGTTTTCTGAAGAACTTTTCAGGGTGGTTTGTCCTGCCTCTTTGGCCTGTCCACCTTAATTTTGCTATGAAAAGATTAATTGATTTTATAAAAATGATACTGCATCTTTATACGGGTTATAGCAGAAGAAGGCGGCATGTGTGGCCTTTTGTTACTAAATACAGCCATCTAGTGGCTACTTCTGGTTTAGTTTTCAAAAGAGAACAGTGCTAACAGAAGACCAAGAGAATGACGGGGCACAAGTCAGAAAATTTCCTTCCTCCTCGTACCTCACACAGAGTTACCCTGAAAGTCTTGGCCCTCTTGGCCACTTGGCCATCTCAAATTGTGGCTATTGGCAGACTTTCTAAAAAAAAAAAAAGCCATGGTAAGGTCAGGGTACAGAATGCCCACCAACACCAAATGGGTAATGCCTGACTGAAATGGCAAGAGTTCTATTGCTCCTTGCATTAATTCAGTATTTGTGTGAATATATATCTATAAAAACCATTTACACAAACACTTAGCATCCTGGTGTACTTTTGATCCTTTTCTTTTACAAAAACAGGTCATTTCCTAAATAAAATACTTTGTTACTTATTTTCTAAAAAAATCTTAGGCTATTTTAGCATTTCCACTTTGGTTCAGAGAAACGTTGACTCAAGAGTCTTAAAGAAATGTATGAAAACTGAAATAAAAAAGAACACAAGTATTTAACAGCTTTATTTCATATAAATTGCTTCACACATCCTAAACAGGCCATGTGGGAACACTTACTATTTAGCTAATAGTCAAATCATGAAATGATAAAAAGGAGCTGCAGAAGAAACTGCAGAAATGTCTGACAGTAATCAAATCATGCCCACGCACCGTGCAGAGAATGGCAGCAGGAGGAATGGGTGTATTTTAGCCAGACAAAGGGAAAAGCCGTTGTGGTCACTTATGCCCAGCCATGGGTTGTCTCCCCCCCCCAGTGCTCCACTGCCTAAGTGCTGGATGAGCTGTTTAGGGGCCCCACAAAGCTGTAGCACCTCAGAGCAATGCGTGAAAGGAGGCAGGACTCTCCACCTCATCTCTTAGTGCTGTTTGCTTTAACCAGGGACATGCACTGCAGTCTACATCTTAAAGCATCAAAAATAAAATTAAGCAGAATAACCTTTAGCAGCTATGTTTGTATTCTCATGCCAGTGCAGTTTGCCTTGTGTGGCAATCTGTCTACAGAAATAAATCAGCATTTTAATATGAAATGCATACTAATGAGACAAATCCTTTTTTAGCAGATTATAGACACATCATGAAGACAAGCCCTTTCACGCACATGTAATTAACATAGAAGAACATATGGATTTATGCATATGGATTATAAGGTCTGCGAGAAGAATGTAGAAATCTAGGGCCAGAGGAAGCATTCCAGTTCCCTGGTTTAACCTCCTGTATCACATCAGCCATTTGTTTCACTGTTAGCCTTTTCTTTGATTGCAAGTGAGTGTGAATATTATTCCTGCAATGGGCTGGTCCTCCTGAGCTCCCCTTTCAAGCTCACACACTCACAGGTCAGGCATGTTTCTGCCACCCATAACCTCACAGCCCAGGGATTTGGGTGCCTGCCAGCCATGGCCTAGGTTTGCAAGGCAAGGTTGCATGGCTTTGGTGCGGCTTTATTGAGGACACCGTGAGGAACTGTGGGGGATACCTAAGCTAAAGCTGTACCACATGAGAGAAGTAAAAGCAAAGGCAGGACTAAAGACGTTCAGACAAGATTAACTTCTAACAAGAGGATTCAGGTGACAAGTGGCAATGTGAAGCAGTATAAATCCCTAAGAAATAAAGCAGAGAGTCAAAATGGCTCAACAAGATCAAGAATCAGCCTGTTTCAAGGTCTGATGGAGGCTGCTATGTCCCCTGGTCACTGAGGGCTGCCAGACTAGCAGTGACACAACACACGTCTGCATGCCAAGATACAGTCCAGTAGCACATTAGCCCCAGAAATCTTCTATGCACTATGCAAATCTTCTGGTCACTAGATTATCACTATGTTGTCATAAAGTTGTGCATAACCTGCTTATGCAACCTTTAGGCACAATGGATGCCCGAGAAAAAACAAACCAGTGAATAAACAGTTACAAATCACACTGAGCTGAGAACATCCTACAATCCAACTAAGAACATAATACTCATACAGCATGATCTTCACATCAAGATTTCCAGTGAGTAGGGTTCAGGGCCTTCCTGTTGAAAGTTCTTTTATTTTTGTGCTATTTAGTGTCACTGAGCTTTTGAGTATTTTAGGGCTGGCTGGGCACTGACCCCACAGGTCTCTGTGTGCGCTCAGCACCTGAAAAAGCTACACCCCAAAGCAGCGAGAGGGGTCACAGCCCACAGCTCCTCTGACGACAAAGTTCAGCTGCAGTGGGCTTTTCACATGCAGCCAGACTATGGCATCTTCCTCATCCTGGAGAGAGGTTACCAATACACGTGTCTGTTCCCATCTGGGGAAGGCCTAGCTTTAAGTCCAAGGTACTTCTGGGAGCCTGTCCCAGGTTTCATATGAGTAGTAGGTGGCAATCAACCAGACAAGGCAGTTTCCAAGCTGTTGCCTGGCTGCTGCTAATCGCTCCTTTTAGGCAGACGCGGGCGGTGCGGCCGGGATTGCCGCCGGCCGCTGGGGAGCCCAGTGGATGCCACGAAAGAGCGCGGCTCCACCCACGCGCACCGTCCCGCGGCCGTGGGAGCTGCTCCCGCCCCAGCCACGGGAGCCTCCCGGCCCGGCCCCTCGTGCCGCGGAACACAGGCAAGCGAAAAGCTCTGCCCGTCCCCCTACGGCCGGGGGAAAGGCCCAGCCTGGGACCAGTTCTTCAGGAGCCGATTGCCCCAAGCGGAAGGGCATCTGCCAGCCTCTGTTCCGCCTTTGCCTTGGTGCCGACACTGGCCCAGCTGGCGAAGCCCGGCCCGGCCCAGCCCTGCCCCTCCCCGCCCGGCCCTGCCGTGCCGTGCCCCTCCCTGCCGGTGCCCGTGCCGGTTCCCCCGCGGCTGCTGCGCCGCCGGGCAGCGGCAGGGGGCGGGCGCGGGCAGCGGCGCCGCGGCGGGGGCGCGGGCGGGGGCAGGCCCCGTGGGAAGAGGCGCAGGAAGCGCGGCGGGCCGGCAGCAGCAGCAGCCCGGGAAGCCGCTTCACTCAGCGCTGAGTGCCTGCCGGAAAACGCTGCGCCGTCCCCTGGCAGAGATAGGCAGGCGCTCTCCTCTCCCTTTCTCCCCTCCCCTCCCCTCCTCTCCCTCTCCTCCGTCCTCCTCTCCTCCTCTGCTCCTTCCCCATGGCCACTGAAGCATTTTCTCACAGGCCCTTCCCAGCCCAGCCCTCCTTTCTGCATGGCAGCTTTCTTGTGTCTGGCAGTAAAGGTTTGCTGACTCTCGTGGCACTTGCCGAGGGAACCATGCCTTTGTCACCTAAGAAGAAGCAGGCATGAAACAACAGTAATTCCAGAGGGACCTTATGGGATTGACATGGGAACCTCCTGACATTCAACAAGGCCAAAGGCAAGGTCCTGCATGTGGCTCAGTTAGGGCAATCCTAAGTGCAAGTACAGGCTGGGTGAAAAATGGATTGAGGGCAGCCCCGAGGAGGACTTGGGGGTGTTGGTGGGTGAAAAGCTAGATAAGACCTGGCAATGTGCATTTGCAGCCCAGAAAGCCAAACATGTCCTGGATTGTGTCAAAAGCAGCATGGCCAGCAGGGCAAGGGAGAGGATTCTGGCCCTCTACTCTGCTCCCCACCTGGAGTACTGCATCTAGCTCTGGGGCCCCCAACATAAGAAAGCCATGGGCCTGTTGGAGTGAGTTCAGAGAATGGCCACAAAGATCAGAGGGATGGAGCCTCTCTTCTGTGAAGACAGGATAAGAGACCTGGGGTTGTTCAGCCAAGAGAAGAAAGAGAAGGCTCTGGGGAGACCTTACAGCATCTTTCCAGTACCTAAAGGGGACCTACAAAAGAGCTGGAGAGGGACTGTTTACAAAGGCATGTAGTGACAGGACAAAGGGGAACGGCTTCAAACTGAAAGTAGGTTTAGGTTAGATATAAGGAAGAAATTTTTTACCTTAAGGGTGGTGAGGCACTGGCACAGGTTGCCCAAAGAAGCTGTGGATGCCCCATCCCTAGAAGAGTTCAAGGCCAGGTTGGATGGGGCTTTGAGCAGTCTGGTCTATTGGAAAGTGTCCCTGCCCATGGTGGGGTGATTGGAACTGGGTGATCCTTAAAGTCCCTTCCAACCCAAATCATTCTATGATCTCACATCAAAAAAAAAGCATAGCATTTTGCATGACAAGATCTCCCCATGGTATCACTCAGAATTCAGTAACTATTTCCACAAAAGCTGAAAGTCACACTTGCTGCAGTCAGTGACACCTTCAAAGAGCAGCTCAACATTTAAGTGCCTCACTGTGATGGCTTGGAGTCACTGTGGGCTTGAGAGTATCACATAAGTTCACAGCCCTTCAGTATATTTATGCCTGCAATTTGCTCATAAATATTCTCTGCACTTTTGTATGAGAACTAACGTCAAGGACTCTGAGCTGGGAGCCTGAAGTAATTATTTCTCTAAAAACATAATAATCAGAATTAAATCTGTCAGGACACTGTCCTAAAGCAGACAAGGCCTTGCATGGAAAAAGGATTCAAATTAATTTGGTGAATGACTTATTTAACCATATTAGGAAGATCATGGCTTTTCATGCAGTGAAATGACCTTAGGGTCACCATCATGTATTTCTTCAGGCAAAGGAAATAATCCAGGTTTTTTGTCAAATTCCAATCTGGGTTACTTCATCCGCTGTACTGGGAGTTCCCCTGCAGGTTCAACCACTGTTGTTGCTTCTAATGCAACATATAGGTACTTTCTCACTTCTCCCACTGCTGTGGTATGCTGAAAATCAGCTCCTTTATTATAACCTGAGCAGTGTGGAGAGATGAGAAACAAATTCCTGTACAAATTGGTGATACTGGATTCTCTTTGAAGAGAGCTGCTACAGTGGACACACTTCTGCAGATCCTTTTCCAGAGAGATGTGGTGGTACAAAATTAATCCCCAGTGCCAAATGCAGGCCACCTTGTTCCTTTCCCAAATCTGGCCTTACTCCAGAGTTAGGGCAGTGGAGTGTGACTGGCAGAAAAGTGAGATGAGGAAACAGTATTTCCGTGTGGAATTGCAAGTCTGTGTATGAATCCCTTTGATCTTGTTCTCTCTCCTGCACAGGGGTGAGGCAGTGTGCTGTGAATATGGCTCCAACAAAGGGAGGCAGAAACTAATCTCAAATCACTGAGCCACTTCATCTTTTCTTCAACCTGTGAGCATGCCTGACCAATTTGAGGAGACATCAGCTTCCACCAAGCATATAATCATGGGTAATTGCCTCAGTGCAGAGGAGCTTAGGAGATGGAGAGCTGTACATGGTTTCTTCTTTCTGTGCATGCAGCAAGGCAGGATGGGCAGATTGACAGGTGATTTCTGTCTGAAACCACCCCAGCTTGGGTGGAGCAGGCTTCACATGGCTCCAGTTGGCAGAGTCACTCTGTCACTAAACCAGTGGAAGCAAACTGCCTGGAGTTGCTACAATTAGATATTAATCTCTGCCTCATTATGATTAACTCCTTAATGCCATGCTGCCTTACCACACAATTTGTTAATCAGCCGTAAACATGGGTCTCTAACAGCTCACTGCCTCTCCTGCAAGCACGCAAGCAGTGACTCTTCTTCCCAAGTCAATGGCTTTTGTTTGTGGACTTGGCAGAAATGGTATCATCGCCTTGCCTGAGGGCTAGCACAGAGCTCCAGGGCAGAGGCAGTAGCTGAAGAAGACACCTGCTCCAGGAGAAAGGATGTATCCAACAGAGATGGAGATCTCCATCATGGTTCTTAAAGTGCTTTTAGAATAAAGATAGTGCCTGACAGTGTTTGCTCATGCTTCTTTTGTGCCTCTGGGGGACCTGAAGCTGATTCCCCAAGCAACAGATAATCAGAATGGAGTTATGACATGGTTAAGATTTTCAGTAACTGGACAGGAGCCAACCTGAAATTGTATAGTTAGACATGATTAATGTTGTTCTTGCATTGGTTGGAATGGAATCACTTAGGTAACTATCCCTAACTCAGGGAGCGTGACATGTTAAGTAATTTTATTCTGATGTCTGTGCTTTTGCAGCCTTTCAGTGTGCTTATGCCTGCAGTTTACTCATAAATATTCTCCTCACTCTCTTCAATATTGGGTAGAAAGATGGAGATACTGAAAAGACATAGGTAATAAATGGTGCATTATCAGAATGAAGCACACATGTTCAGATAAGCAAACTCCTGTTCAGCTGCTCTCTATTCCTGAAGGTTTCTAAATACCATAAGTGCCTTGTTTTTTGACAGGTTCCAGCAGGCAGAGTTGTCACAAGGCCCAGGGAGCCAGAGGTTCAGCTGTCACCCACAAAATACATGGCCATAGCACTTTTTCTCACACTGAGTCTCATGACTTCATATCCCACTGGTCTACAGAGGTAGCACAATTCTGCAGCACAGTGATGAAGATGCTCATGTGGCAGAGAAGGGGGAAAACCAGGAAACTGGATTATTGCCACCGCTGTCCATGAACACAAACATATCCACATAATCAGGTCTATGTACCAATTCTTAAATGTATAAGCAGCATTTAGAGAAAAGATAGAATTGAGGTCTTCCCTAAGACATGCAAGGCATGCTAATCTCTGAGACAAGGGCACATCCCTTCCATCTCTTTCTTTGCTGTTTTATTTACCTTTATTCTTCCTCAGTGTCCCCACCTCAGGAGGGAGCATAAGTGCCATCTGGCAGAGAGATGCAGTGTTTAAAACCACCCCACACCTTGTCCTAGCACTACATGCCCATGTAAAAAGTTGCTCTGCCTCTTTTTTACAAGCTTCCTTTAACTGCTGGAAAGCCCCAGTGAGGTGTCCTTGGAGCCTTCTCCAGGCTGAACAACCCCAGCTCTCTCAGCCTTTCCTCCAAGGAGAGGTGCTCCAGCCTTTTGATCACCTTCATGTCCCTCCTCTGGACCTGCTCCAACAGATCTATGTCGAACCCACTCTATGATTCTATGATTTTTACTTGTGTTATTTCACCTCAGTGACACTGAGCTACATAAACCACATTTCTTCCTCTGAAAAAATAGTGCAGACAGCTCTCCCAATAGCTCTAAATGTGCAAACAGTGTCATTTTAATGTGACATGAAGGAGGGAAACAATGCTCTCACCTGTTGCAAATGTGTGAATCTTTTAAACATGTGGACACGTGCCCACCAAGTGGCACATGATGACAGGACTTGGTCAGTCCATTAAATGATTCACTGTCAACAACTTGAGAATTGACAATTGAGCCTTGGTTTCAATCTGAGTGTCTAGCACTTTTGAGCAGAATCCTACACTGGGAAATGTGTCAGAGAATATATGGATATGGCGATTTCTGTACATTTCTCTGTCTAAACAGTTGATTGATGATATCACAGCTCTCTGTGTAGGGTCTGCTTCTGGCTCAAATCAGCTGAGGTTTTGCTGTGTGCTTGAGTGTGGACAATATGAGACCAAATTTAGACATTTTACTCACAACAGCTCTGTTTGCAGATTTTAGGCCTCTGGGAAATTTCGACTTTCTTGATCACCATGTTCATGTTCAAAAAGCCCTCAGGTCATGGGACCGGCAACCTGGGCACAGAACAAAAATCATCTGCTGCCACAGGAAGCAGAGAAGCCAATGCTGTCACTACAACATTTTCTTCATCCCTTCCTATATGGGGGAAGAAGTGATTTTGTTTACAGACAAGGAATTAATTCCATCTTATAGAACAATGAAATCTGAACTGTTTACCAAATTTACTACTAAACTTCAAACTCATCATACCATTGAGTCTTCTACATTTCTTATTAAAAACTCAGTGTAAGCCCTTTCAGGAATATGTCCATGGAATAAGGTTAAAACTTTCTGTTAGAGCAAGTGAATGGAATATTTAGAGCTTAGAAGACAGTTATAATTCAGATAGCCCAAATTTTATATAGGAATGTTCTAAAATTGTAGCAATGGAGGCAGGTTTCTCGAAGGATCTGAAGGGAACTGGGAGCCCAATTGTCTTAAAAAAGAATGGGAAACATTTACAAATCTCTGTTTAAAAATCCACCTTTTCTCTCTTATTTTCAAAGAAATCTTTTCTTCTCTTATGTCAACTCATACACTATGATCAGCTCCAAAATAAACAAATGAACAAGAGACATACAAATGTCTTAGACTGAATTTCAGCCTTATCCATGTGAAATGCTTATTCCAATGCGCTTATTTCAAATTCTTGATCCAACATTGCTTCAGTTTAATGCCAAAAGGGACATAAGACAGTTCAGTAATGAATGGCTACTGGAACCTTCTAGGAATTTTTCCAGATTTCCAACTAAATTTTTAAATGCTGGCGCTGAGGGTCTTAAAAGGCTCTCTAAGACCATCAGACCATCTGCACTAATGGTTACAGCCCTTCTTTCCAAAAACCAGCACACCTTTATAGCCACAAGGTCTAACTGGCCCTGTCCATTGAGGAAACGAGCTGAGAGCAGATGCTTATAGTTTGCCAGATAATCCCTGGCAGGGATTACAGCCTCCTTACTACAAAAACTAAGTCTCCAGAAATGAAATAAAAACAGGTCAATGTAGCCACTAATAATAGAGAAAGCTAAGGTTGCTTTCCAAGTCAAAAAACTGAGAAACATATAAATTCAGAAATCAACCAGCCACCTCATCAAAAACTAAGTTGTGATCCTTGAGTTTCACATGGGATGACTCACCAATCAATTTTAAAGTTGTTACAGGTTTACAGAACAAATTATTATTTTTCCTACACAATAACTAACTTCTTACTTGCAAAATGCTGTTACAAGGGCAAAGTCCTCCCTGCTTGCCACAGATCTGGAAAGGCTCAAGCTACTCTCATGGTTTGAACAAGCAAATCAAAACGTAAAAAAATAGCAAAACAAAACTGAGCAAAATTCCCAAAGCAGATCATTGACACCTCAAAGTTAACTTTAGAAGCTACTATTCTGGCTGTTGCACTCAATCTACAAAGCAGACTGCCTCTTCCTGAGCAGTTTCAAAAGAGTAAGATCCTTGAGAGTCTTGTGAGATATTTTTAGGAGAGCCTTTAAAAATCCTGAAACTTTTCTACCAGGAAGATAAACTTGCCTGGTACAAGAGGATTAATAAATATGAATCCTTTGTGCCTTCTGATTAAGACCCACACCCATGCACAACTAATTACTGTTTACTTGGATTTGTTTGGGATAAACTTCAAAGAACTCCAGAACATGGTAAGCTGGAGCTGAACTTGTGATGGTCTTCCTAGTGAAAAGTGCTTCTAAACCCTGGTTTTTGGCTATTTTTGTGCCATAAAATAAAAATCTACACAAAGTGGAATAGGTCTGTTGGTAGTCTGTTACAGCAGCGGAAGGTTGGCTTGTAGGCCTGTTTAATAACAAGTTTGTACCTGAAGGTGGCTTGTACCACTGGCAGGTGGTAGCAGTGCCACTAAGTGTTGGTAGCCTTTCTGAATGCTGCAGTGAATTCTTTTTCTTGTGTGCACTGTCCCCTACTAACTGTAATATCCATGGCAGGGGGGACTGAGTGGGTTTGGGGGGATATTTTTTGCAGAATGAATGGGAAATTCTATCCATAAGATTGGTTGAGCTCAATAGGGTGTAAAACAAAGAACCAAAGTAAAGACCTCCTGTGCCATGACTGTGGCTGCAGGATTAATTTCAGTCACATTATGGAGCTCTGGCTGCAGAAGGCAGGATCACATCATCTCTGGAGAGGGAGATTTTAATGAGCCATTGAGCTGCCATCCATAAAATGTGGTCAGAGGGGATTTTGCAATTCACTTTCACTGGGAAGAGGCCTGCAAGGAGCTGCAGGGGCCACAGATGCAGAGCCATTTACATGCTAACCCCCAGGAGTTAGCACTGCTGTGCTTCCTGGCAGCCTGGTTGAAGTAGGCTTCCTCAGCTGGTGGGGAGCACTGTAGAGATGGCTGTGCTGGAATCCAGCAATGTCTCTGGCTCTCAGGGATACAAGACTAGAGATAAAAGCAAGAAGGCTTCAGTTCTTTGCTTTACACCCCATTGAGCTCAGCCTTTTCATCTCTTGGAGAAAAAATTTATTCTAGTCTTATGCCTTATGACTTTAGATAACAAAGAGGACAAGTCTGTGACTTGTTAAAATTTTCCCAGTGAAGGCACTGAAACAAAATCTTTTCAGCTCTTGCTTTGTTTTACAGGCCTTCTGTGCCCAAGGTCTGCTGGAGGCTAATGACTGCCTTCCTTACTGAACAAATGGAGACTCATCCCTCCTTCCCGGCAGTTCCTGATCCTCAGAGTGTCACCCCCAGCTTGTTCCAGGAGAGGAAATCCTGGGCCTATGCGGGCTTCTCTGGGTCAAGAGGTCTCAGCAAAGCCTTTAATTGTAAGGCCCAGACCTCTGTGAGAGCTCAGTCTCAAGCTGATCCCAACTCAGCAGTATGGAAAAAAGCTGTGAAGTTTGAGCTGCATTTTCTTCCCACCTTAAGATGATTCAGGGATTAGAACAAGCAAAGAGGGTTTGCTTCATTTTGTTTTGGTTTATTTTGTTCTATTAATTCTTAAAAAGAGTAAGCATTTAAAAAGTTGAAAAAGTGATCTCATTATAAAGGCTGAGTTTGGCAGTATTGATATTTTGCTCATTAAAAAATAACATTATTTGTTGTGTCTTGCAAGTGGCAAGACTGTAGTGGTGAGTCCCTTACAGCCTTGAAATCTGAGATCACTAACATTGACACATGAATTAAGAAAAAATGAGACAGACATATAGATTGGTTAACCTCTCTCAGATATTGATGCCAAAGTTGCTCAAGCAGGGCTCACTCCCTCAGGGGAGATGATTTTCCTCACACTCTGATGATTAGAAACTTATTGACTGTCAAAAGAGGCTGCACTGCACCTGTCTAAATTTTTGTCTCAGATCTATGTCAAAGGTCTCTTCCTAACTTTCCTTATTTTCATGTTTCCTCGCATTTATTTCACATGAAATGCACCCAGCTGACAGTGGTGGTGGAAGACACAATCCTGCCTTTGTTTACCAGCAGGTACAGCATAAGAAGCAATGATGCAATCTTTGCCAACATGGCTTTAGTAGTGTGTTCCAACTCCTGATTTAAGAAAGGAGAAAGGTAGAAAGGTTGCTTCAGCTCAGTCATGTCCTTCCTCCTGATAGTGCCAATCAATTAACTCCATTTGTGGTTTTGGGAGTTGTGGAAAACAATTTTGATTTTGGCTCTCTGCATCAAAGGAGATTTTTTCCTGGAATGATAGAGTCCCAAAACAAAATACAGATTTGTTGTACTCAACATAGAACTTAAAATATTAATATAGACAAAAGGCCTTGGCTTTGCTTTGTTAGTTTGGGTTATCTGTTATGAATACTGACAAAGCCAGAAGACCCTGAGCTCCTGTAGATGACTTGCGTGCCCAGTTGGAAATATCTTGACCATTTAAATGTTCTTGTATCTTTATTTTTCCCCAGGGTGCAATGGATTTGTCCTTTGAAACCAGAGAAAGCATTAATGGAGAATGAGCTGCATATGTGGGCTACAGAGAATTGGTTTATATTGTCACTTTATAGAAGTGTTTCTAAAGGAGGTCTGCGGGATTTTGAAGGAATCAGATAAAGAATTAAGTGTAGTTTGAAAAATATAATCACATTCACATACTTCTGAAGAAGGGCTTGCCAAAGACCTTGATGAAAACATGATAGGGCCCAGCTAGAGAAGCTTTCAGAGATGCATTTCATAGTGCAATGACAGGGGTTCTCTTCTGTGTCCAGTGACAGCAGAAAAAGTGATTCTCAGCTACTTTTTTCTTTCACAGCTGTTCTGTTAACATCACAATTGCAAAAGCATTTTCTAACTCACGTCACTGTTAATCAACAAAGCTAATTCATGCAAATCAGAGGAAATTAAAGACTTGGTGGAAAAAAGTTTGAAATATTTCAACTGATTGTGTTTGAAACAAGGTAAGGAGCACTAAGACAAGTCACTCTGCTGGCAGATTGGTGAGGTATAACCTATGGCAGGAGGAAATGACAACAAGAGAAGGGAGTAAGAAGAAATTTAATTGGAAGGAGATCCATCTCTGCAGGTTTGAAAGACTGTCCCAGCCACTACCAGGTTCCGGGAAAGCAAGAACTCTACTCTCATCTCATTTTTATGATGCAAAGTATTTTTCTAATACTAACAAATGAGAACACTTGCGAATCAGACAGTTTCCGATGTGAACAGAAATCCTTATGGTTCAAGCAAGCTCAATTTAGAACAGGAATTTCTAAATGTCTGGGCTCAAACTCAGCCAAGGTTGATTTATGTTTAAAAAGGAACAATAAAATTAGTGTTTTGAGATATAGCCCCTGATATCTGCTATAAAGGACAAGTTTTCAGTCAGCTACTTTTACTTTCTCACCTGGAGGCTCCATGTTGAAGAGGTTTGCCACAGCTCACATATAACCCGAACCAAATGTATTGCTATTTGCACAGCTTTCTATTAGTGAAATTATAGATTTATATAATCACGCAAAAATTGCATTTCATGGGTTGGTTTGCTTGTTTATCTGCCAGACTTACCACGCTGTGTAACTGAGACAGCCCCACCATTCATTATTTCCTGTTTTATTAGCAGGGAATAGGAATATTTGCATAATGCTTACTATGGAATATTAAACTCTCATAAATCTGTTTAAAGTTAAAAGAAAAAATGATTAAAATAATCCATTCTTTAAACCTGCATATGTTTCTCAATTTAGTACTAAATTCAAAGCTTCTAATTCTTGCAGAAGCCCTAAAACCCACTAAAGACACTGTTCTGCCAAAAGCTGTTGGCTGGAGCCTGTTAGTCTCTCTATGTTCATCCCCACACACACACAATATAATTTGTTTTCTGGTCACTACCTGGCTACCTGGCACCTCTGGCTGCGAAGCCAGGGGATTTTTCCTGTGAATAGACTGCAATTTATTGCACAGGCTGGTCCCTGACCTGGACCATGACAACACTAGTGTTTTCTTGGATTTGTACAAGATCTGTTAGGCTTCCTTTTTTAGTGCTTTCCCCAAGCCAAACCCTGCTACGCCTGAACAACACCCTCATGATTCATCATTCCCCCATGCAGCAGCAACATGTTGCTCAGTTACCAGAACAAACCAACATCTGCCACACCACAGCTTCCAAGACAGCCGGGATAATCACTGCTGTGCCATAAACTGGGAGGGGATTGACAACACTAGCAGTGCTAATGCCATTAAGATTGTTATTCTGGTGTGCTTGGGGCACTGTACCACTGCTGCTGATCACAGAGGGGTAGAACCTCTCTAGTATAAAGAGCTTGAACTTTTAACCAGGTCTGCAAAAAAAAGTGATGCTGGTTTCTGCTAGAACATATACAACTCCCAAACAGCTTGCACACAGCTCAGAATCAGCCAGAAAAGTTGAAATATTTAAAATATTCTTGCTATTTTGAATATGCTTTTAATGAAGTTATTTTGAGCTGTCACAATTGCTCTCTCTAAAGCATGGGAAAGGACATGAAAGGCAGTATTGTTTCATCTGCTTCTATTGGTGTCTGACAAGCAAATTGGGATGTGAGGACAGAGAGGACTGAGAGGACTAAGAGGAAGGAAAGCAGCTTCTTCCTTTCTTTTCCGATCAGGTTGTTGGTTTTGTTGCCTTGGGTGTTGCATTTGAGGAGTGGCTGCATTGGCATCCTGAGGAACAACAGGCTCAAATTGTTTGCCAGCTTTAGAACTCAGTTAAATTCAAAAACATCCACAGTTTCAGTGTACCTTTCATATGTGCATCCTCTGCAAAAGGTGGTTATCCCTATTTTACATAGAAACACATATTTGGAGGAGGTAAGTGGCAGTGGAGGATTCCAGCACTCTGTTCGTGCAGTCACTGGGTTATTAGACATGCTTTTCTGTTCATCCCTCATATCCATGTGTAGGTAAAATTGAGGTTCCCACTCAATAAAATGACAGCTAAGGTCAACCCCCTGTAGGTTCTCTTTCCTCCTAAACCCTCACCACAACAAACTGCTGAAAGATGATGACTTTCCTGAAGAAAACTATTACACTGAAAGCCCAGTTTGCACATGCAGCTCACTAAAATCTTTCCCCACAGTGCACCCACATAAATCACTAGCTACAGCAGTAATAAGATGTAATTGAAAAAAACGTTAAGAGCAAACCCTTGCGGTACTTGGAATTTTGGCATTTCACATCAGGGTTAGCTGCCATTTCAAACTCTTCTTGAGCTGCTCCCTCACTGTCACATTTTTCTTTAAAAAAACTCTCAGTACGGCCTCCTCCTCAGCATCACTTGCTTCTTCTGTAGTCCACTTACTGACCTGTCTAGTCACAGTCACTCTGTGTTTTCTGGGGGAGAAAAAAGTAAAAAAAAAAAAAAGAAAAAAGTAACTCTTTATCCTTTTTACCATTTCTATGTGGTTTCAGGGTTTTCTTCACTAGGATACCTAGGAAAAGTAATTTTTTGGAAGGACAAGTTGTACTGAGTTTTTGCTCTCAGAGGACTTCAAGTGTAATCAGACAAGAACAGATAAAAATGGAGGTTAATATTAACTCATTGAACTGGAATGACTCTTGCCTTGAGCATGTGCATTTGTCCTTTGCTCCCACATCTTCCTTGATTGATGGCTGAAAGATTTCCAGTTAGAGCAGCTGATAATTACTCTGTCTGCTTTTTAGTCCAGGGTAGCTTGAAAAAGCTTTAACATTAATAACTCCTGAAGAGCTATGAGCAAAAACTTTGTATTTTATGTGAGAAATGGCTCCTTGTTTGTGCTGCTATAAAAGCTCTTACTAAATTAGTAACATTTCAACATATATAATTTGCTAATTATACAATTAATAGTCTTCCCTTTGCTTGTAATCCATCTTGTACTACACAAGGAGCAAAGGAGACATCATGGATGCCACCCTGGACTGAAGAAGAAGCCAGTACTTCACACACAACATGTTATCTTCAGCAACAGCAGCCACGTCGGTCATGTTGCAACACCTCCTGCTCCGAAGAAAGAGGTGGATCCGGATTCAGCTTTGTCTCTGGATCCAGCTGTGTGTCCCCCACAGCCTTGTCCCAAGGCTTTTCCTCATCTAGACCTAAGGAGTCCGATGTGCCAGGTGTAAGCAGTGCAGACGGTGCTGAGCACAGCTTTGCATTAAGGCAGTGTCTGACCTACACAAAGAGGCTGCAGCCCCACCGACAGAGCTCAACTTTTGGTACTCTTCAAATGGACAGGACATTCACAGTCCCTCCAGGATGGACATTTCTTCCACTTTTTCATTTTATAACATCTAACTGCAAAAACATTTATCTTTTCCACATTTACTCACTTTTTTTTCTCCCTGTACAGAAGTTCTTTAATGATAACTAAGTCATGGTTATTCACCAGAATCAAAACTTCCATAAAACTGATCCCTAAAAATTACATTTATTGACAGTGGTCAATGAAGAAATTTCTTTTCTACAATTTATGTTTTAATGGCTTTATATTTCCATCTGTTTTGAGCTAAATCTAAAGAATGTCTAGGAAAAGTTATTTAGAATTATAAACTAAGGGTTTACTGAAGTGATTTTCATAAATCCTTTTATTTTGATAAGATCAAAAATGTCATCTCATTAAGCATTGCTTTTGTTGTTCTACAAGAATGAAAGGAATATAATAATTAAGTGCCTAAGTCCGCAAATGAAGCCTTACAGTCTTATTTTGTCCAGATCTGCTTTTTCCAGTGGGAAAGGTTTCTATATGATTTTTTTTTTTCATTTTCAGTTTTAGTGGCCACACAGGCTCTTATCAGCTGCAAAAACAAACAAGAAAACTGCAATGTCTAGAAACGGAAGCAGGCTGGTAAAGGGTTCAATATAAGCCCATAAATCTCTAATTATATAAATTATATTTTTGATAATAACATATTCTGCTAGTCACGGATGATGGAACAAGGACTATTAAAGTTAAAAGGAAACTCTTTATTACACAGGGGAAGAGAGAAACATCCTCTTAACATCTTATAGGAGATATTAAATTATTATTATTATTACAATGGGCAAAGTTGTGGCTTTGAATGCCACTCATGAGATTATGGTCTTTCCTTAATTTAAACCCACATGAAAAGAATGGACACTGCAGAGTTGTGGGCAAATGAGGAGGCAAATGAGGAGGAGGAGGAGGAGAGAATGTCAGAGGAAGATCTGTGTGTTGGGTAAGAGATGTTTCCTTCACAGCTGCAACCTACTGACTGAGTAATATAACCCATGACGGGAGGAAGACCTGTTCAGATGTGGTAAAACAGAGGGTTCATAGCATCTGCGTATACCTTTCTTCCTCGTTAAAGCAGGTGCTGCCAGCCTCCATCACAAGTCTAACCACACATTTCCTCTGTGCCATTTAGCATTCAGAGCAGTTTACTGGTCATTTAAAGCCGCCACGAAATTTCTATTGACAAACTTTTGGAGATGGAAATGTAGGTCTTGCACATTCTAAATCTGAATCAGAAGTTGCCAGCACTTGAAAAATATATATAAAAACTTGCAGTGGTTTATAAAAACTAGGAGACTGTCCACAAAACTTAAATGAGAAGTATTTTAAAATGCTATTAGTTGTAGAGTTTCTATGTTCTACCTTTCAAAAGATCAAGATTAATGAACAACATTGGTTTCTAGGTGCCGTATCTGGGTCACCTAGGATGAGGTATGGGTAAACAGAGGAGAAGACACTGTCTAACATCTAGGAAATAAACTAGTTAGGAAAACAAACTAGTAAAAGAGTATCTCTTGCTGACACATCTAGCCTAGCACTTCACTCTAGACAGTCACAGTTGGCTGACCATAGGATTAGCATCCAGACTGAAGCATTGCAGTTTTTCCACTGCTTTGCTGCCTCGTCTATTTCCCCTCTCTTTTTGTTCCCACCACATTTCCATTCCACTTGTTGTCTATTTTTCCTTTTGGCTTTTAATACACCATCAGTAAGTCTAGAAGAGAAAATTTATCGGGTGACGAGGCTGAGTAGCTGCTGGTTGTGGCATAATTTCTGCAGGTTGCTACCGATCTACACAGAATTGTCCTTCCTGGCCTCCTCCCCATTTGTAGGATGTTTGCAATCTTTACTGGGAAGGGTACAACTTTAATTGGAAATTAGGGCAAGAGGGCGGAGGCTCCTAAAGCATAATTATAAAGCACCCTGCTATGTCCCAGCACAGCCATGGGAAAGCAGCCTGTAAATTTAATTTCGGTGCTGTGATGGCTTCTCTGCCAACTGTCTCACTGCCCTCAAGCGATTGCAGAGGAGCTGCTCCCCAGAACCAAGTGCTGGATGACTGTGCCTCCTGTCTCCTTGCCAAGGAGGTTCGGAGCAGCCCAGCCCTAGCCCGAGGGGCATTTTCTACCCAAGAACTGATACTGAATGTCTCATCAGCAGCGTCTCAGCCCAGGGTTTTTTGCCGATTCAGCTCCTTAGGACAGCACAGTGTATTTCCTAATCTCTTGTGACAGTAGAAATACACTGGCTGCCCTAAAGCTGGAAGAGAGCCTTTCTGTTGCCCAGACCAACTGCTCCATGCTGAGATTAATTTCATGTGAGTAGATGTTCTAGGTGCCTACTATTTGCATCTATATAGTATTTTGTCAGTCCCAAAGCCTGATGGGAATTGCCCTCTGAGGGATATTAATTCATATATTTTTTTGCTTGCAAGAGGTGCATAATAGTCCTGCTTACCACAGCCATGGGGGAAGAAGGAAGCATGATGATAAAGTTCTGTGAGACTGGCAACACAAGCACTCCCTTTTTGAACATCCCCTGCATATTAGTTCATTCAATTTTTATATTGCTAGGCCAGCCTACATTTTCATTATATTAATACACATAAAATGAAGCACCCTTACATTAGAAAACTAAAACACCTGTAGAGCTGTAGCAAGGCACAGGTCACATTTTTAGTGGCAGGAGCATAAGGCAGAGGTACTGTGTTATTTGGCATTTCTCTGCCTTCAAAATGTTTTTCACAGGCTGTCAAAAAGTCTTTATGTTTGTGTTTGACTTGGCAGGGACTCTCAAAACCAGGAGAGTAAGTGTGGAGGAGCCCTCGTACAAGCCCTGTAGCTTGGCTCAGTCCTCTGTGATCTATCTGATAACCTTCAAAGCCAGCCTTTCTGTTTGGATGGTGACTTGAAAGAAAGAATCTCTTTGGATTACATTAGCTTTACATAAGCCGTACTACTGTTTTTAATAGCAAAGCAGCTACTGTATTTACAATAGAACCAGGCCAGTTCAGGGGCAAATAGATTGCTCATTACAAAGCAAATCAGATCTCAGCTTCTCTGATCTCTTTAAACTCTCAAATTTGTCATTTATGAATATTTTCATGCACTGGAAAATAAAAATTAAATACCTAAAATGTCATGCCTACATGCTTTGAAAGAAAATACAAATTTTTCATTTTGAAAATTTATTATTCTAAAATCTGGAGAAAAATACACCAGGAAAAGGAAGGTGAAATAGGTATTTTGTTTTGGGACGATGTCCATGAAAGTAAGCTAAATAAAAAGAAAACCAAAAATGCCCTAAAGAATCAATCATTTAGGCAAAATTGATATCAGACTTCTGAGGTTTTTTATGCAGTAAGCTACAAACAAACACAGCTCAGGCTGAAACCATTTTGATGACACAAGGTTTATAAATATCAAGCCTAATTTCCAATACTAATCCAAGCTGGTACACCACCTGTAGCAATGTTTACTACACTAGAACAAACCATCCTTTTCCGAAGCATACACTGTATATGATCTGTGCAATATTCTGTGTAAACTAATATTATATTTAGGAGGTGATAGTCCACTACGATGCCTGAAGCCACCTTTCCTCCTCTGAACTATTTTGGTTTGATTTTTTGTGTTAGTTACATTCCTGTTGGAGGTTCCAGAGCAACCTTTGAGTTGCTTCACTGGGAGGAGGTGGAAGTGTATGAGGAGAAGAATTCTTTCCACTTCCTTTGAACCTTTAAAGGACTCATGGTTCCTAAATGCCCTGAGGAGCTTGGGAGGTGAAGGCAGAACATGTCATTTCAAGTCCACCACTGCAAAAAGAGCTTTAGCAAACAGTTCTTGTGCCCTTACTTGTCTTTACTGCACAGATGGAGATCCAAAGAAGTTTGGTTTAACCTTGTGTTTTTGGTTTTGGTTTTGGTTTTTTTTTTTTTTTTTTTTTGCAATGCTGGCCTAGGTGCTCTTTAAGCATGCACTGCCACAGAGATGAACAAGGAAGGCTCCCCTCCAGCCTGGTCACACCCTGGCCAGAGTGAGGAGTGCTCCCCATCTGGCTGCTGCATGGCCAGCTCGGAATAATTGTGCTCTAGGCTGAGCAAGAGAAAGGAGGAACTTAAATGATGCCCAAGACACTACTGGGGATGACAGTGATTACCCCTTGTGGCAGTCATGGGATATTAGGCAGCAGCTGAGACAGGAGCACAGATTTGGAAAGCAGTGTGCTGCTTGGAGAAAGATGGTTTGAAAGGTATGGAGCAGTCAAAATGCAAGTTTTTGCAGTTGAGACAAGAAGTTGTGCAGGAGGAACGCTCAGAGGTGACAATGTTGCCCCTGGGTATTGCCAGAGGCAGTGCCAGAAGGAGAAGTGCTCTTGTCTTCTGGCTAGTGATACATGTTGGATGGAAATCAGAGGCCGACCCTCAGATTGTTTTCAAATCAGCCTCCTGTAACAAATGGACAGCAAAGCAGAGTTGGATAAGATAATGAACAAGATAATAAGCAATTTTCTCTAACAGCCAGAGACAGCACTTGGTGACTCAGGAGATCATCACCTGTGGCTGTGACTCAGGACAAAGCATAAAGTTTCAGCTCTTTGTATTCATCCTCTTGTTACTAACCCAAAGAATATTTCGTGGTGTCAAAGCATCAGGCCTAACAATTATGAAGATAAATAGGTGTGTCTGTTCCCTCCCTTTTTCTGTGAATTATACATGGGAGTATTTTAAGGAAGCTTGTACATCTTGACACAATGAATTCTTAATTTACAAAATTCTTGGGCTAAGCACTGTGAGTCTCCAAATCTCTAACCTTCCTCTGCCTGCTCACAAAACCCTCTCAGATGAATAAAATGGCAGCTTCAACTTGCTAGTAACCTGTTTGGAACTGTAGGTTAAAACAGAGGGAAGCTTTCCACTCAGGTGGGCAACCATCCCATCCTGCCATGAGGACACCAGCCATGTCATACAAGGGCCAAAAGAGTCCTTTGGGCTTCTGCCGTAAAACTCCCTTCCCTGGGTGCTATAGGAGGCAGAGGCGATGGGCAGCTCCTCTCTCTGCATACTGGTGGATTCAGAAACCAGTGCCCAGAAGATTTGTTGAAGCTAGTGAGAAACTGCACGGCAACGCGGAGTACGCACTCACATGGAGGAGGGAGCCATAAAGGTAGTTTGGCTGCTAATCACCCCAAGCCATTTTACTGTCAAGACTGCAAGTAGATTTTGGGATACTCTTTTTGTACTGGACTGGGTTTTTCTTTTGAACCTCAGTTCTTGTTTCTTTCTTCTTTTGTGGGTTAATTCTAAAACAGCCTGAGAAAATCCCCATTCTTCCAATTTTCCTAACGTCAGCAGGATTTTATTACTTCAAGCCCTCTTATTTAAGAAGAAAAGAAAGAGGGTTAAGGGATAAAAGCCTAGTTGAATTAATATCATCCTTCAGATATGAGCATGGCAAGCACGTGTGTGCTTGTTAAGACCGGGTGTGGTAAAATTGGGACAGATACAAAAAAAGCAGTAAGGCTTGACAGAGGTGAGGTGAGAAGAATTCCATATGGGAAAATAAAAGAATGAAAAACTGGAAATAACAGCAGAGCCCCAACTGTGATTCACACAACTTTGGTCCATCCTCATTCATGTTGAGGTCAGCTATGGACTAAATTGTGACACTATGGATGCGTATATATAAATACTTTATGTAATATTTTTCCTTCATTTTTCTTGTTTGAATTTTACTTGTTTGATGTTCCCCTGAGGGCAAAGTTCTAGGGCACCTGTTAGTTTGTAAGAAATAGGGAGCTGGGCATGTAAGCCAGGTCTACAGTCAATAGTTAATTGAATCTTCTTCTGGGCTTACACTATCTGTGGAAAAATCCTACAGACAACATCTTCCTCTCTGTTTGATCTGCATTTGAACAATCAAGGGCTATTTAAAGTGCTTTATGATGGATTCTCCATGGATACCTAATATAATTTCTTTTCAGTATGATACTAGCGTGAGTTTTCACAAAACAGTTTTTACAAAAAACCAGATGGCTTGGACAAACTAGGGCACAAGTAAAAGGAAGTATCATAAAAGCTGCCCAAGAGAGGACAGTTTGATCCAATCTCACCACATTTATCTTAAACAGGAAAACTATTTTGAAAGTTGTTCCTGTAAATTTTCCTCACACCCAGCCAACACCATGCAAAATCCTATGATACATCCACATTTTCACTTTGATCATGAAAAATGAAAAGCAAAATCGAAAAAAAAAGGATTACTGCATCACTTCACATGCAGGAAATCTGTGGAACTAACCACTGTGTGCAGATGGGCATATGAGACCTAATACATCAAGTCATTTAAGGAACAACCTATGAAAACAGCTCTGACGGCCCCATCAGAATCATCTGCAGCCTTAAGGTTATTCAGGTGCTTGTTTGGATTTTGGCACTTAGCACTGAAGCATTTTGCAGATAAAATTGGGACCCAGACATTCCTATGGAGCTGCACCAAAGTGACAATTTTTTCTTGAAAGCAAAATTTCTGGCAAAAGCAATATTTTGACAGTGTGGAACAAGATAAAGGAAGACCCAACTGATTTAATCTCTCTTTCCCCATTATTATCAGTCTTTTAATTCTCAGCCTGGAATTTCCAATATGATCCAGAAGGAACTATTTGTTCAGATCACTGTCCTAGCAAGATGGTTTGATTCCTCCTTTCTAACAGTGTGCAAATGGGCCAATACCTTTTTCCCTTATCAGGAGTCTGTTCATTTCATTATTCTCTTGAATCTATTTATCTTCAGAACACAGAGAAATCCACTGAATATAGAAATGTGCAAGGAAGTGTTCCAAGAGATTGAATTAGAAGGAGTAATAACTGTCACACAACTGAAATGCCTCAAAAGGAAGGACGACTCTTTTTCATGCAACTATGTTGTGCATCTAACAAAAAGTTATTTAATTATGACCCAGATTCTGCTAATCTTACACACATTGAATTGTCCTTTATTTTGGAAATGATATGTCAGGTCTTTCTTACCTTGTCCATACCAGTGTTCTATTCCAGAAGTAAACAGAGCTGCTGAAGGGAGCATCCATTAGAGGTATTATTGAATCTTAACACATATAAAATAAAGGGTTTTCACTTCAAGAATGAAATGCTACACTCGAAAAAATAAACAAAAATGTTTTGTAAGTGATGTCAATGGGGTCAAAACTTAAGTCTTGTCATTCGTTCATACAACAAAATATGCACAACAAATACAATTGTGAACTAGATTGCATTTGAATTATTGATTAAGCAGGAGGTGTTTCAAGACCAAATGGCAGGTACCTGAGAAATGTAAAGTGAAATATGGAGATATGCAGAGATAATTGAAAAGACCAAGATGTTCAAGCTTTGGCAGAAACATCAGAAATTAAATTGAACATATTAACTTAGCAGCAGGAGATTTTCTTTATTTCTTTTCAGTTTGTAGCTCTGTAGGGCTGCTTGACATTTCATTTGTTTTCAGCACAATTTCTCCATTGGTTTTCAGTAATAAAGTTGAATTATATAAAACATGTTTGTTGGAGGATGTTTCCCTAATTTTTAATTTGACAGGAACAGTAGCAATGCCTTTGGCAGTCATCTTTATTTCCGTTGTTGTAGCAGACCTAATGTTCCCAAAAGCTTCAGACATCTGGTCTTCCCTGCTCTTTCTTTAGCATTGCCATTGGACACAATGACACTTTGAATCTTTTACTGTGCTGCTCTTATTGTTTAAATGCCCTTTCCTCTTATAGACAAGACTTGGAGCAAGAACCCTGGCTAACAGAGATGAACTAAGGAGATGTCTTCTCTTCGTCTAATTTCTCCTTCGCTTGAAAATCCAAGCTTTCTGATTGTGACTTAGCTCAAATGAATCAAACAACTTTGTTAGTTAATGCTGTACTTGACCTTAAATTGTAGACTAATTTAACAATTCAGTTCATAACCTAGCAGTTGATAGTTAATAATCTAATAAATTGACGACACCCTTGGCTCCTGGATTCAGCTTCCTTTTCTATCAGAATGCATATTTTGCATGCTGTTTTTGCCATGCCCCCCTGTTACAGCAGTCACAGGAAACAACACTGGCATCTGTAAAACAGTTTTGTCCTTCTTCTCACTGTTTTTCTGATGCAGGGTTTTGGATGTGTTTTTCTAGGAATCTGTGTTGAACTGGCCTGGCATGACTGGAAGCAAACTACCCTGAAGGCAGGATTTCACTTGAGCAGTAGTGCCTGTGATACTTCTGCTTGTTGGGTACACACTCGCCCACCTTGTTCTTTAAGGGAAAGCCTTTCCAGTGAGGGGTGGGGGCAGGGAGCCAGGCTACAGTCCCTAATGCTGTGCTGGGGTCAGCAAGTTGCTTCATTCCTCCTCTCTCCCAGGAAGGGAAAAGTGGCAGTGGGGAATGGGGACTGGGGCTGTGCCCTGCAGAGTCATCAGCCCTGTCACTGCTCGGGCACCTTAAGGGAGGAGGAGGAGGAGAAGAAGGGAAGAGAGGAGGTGGTGAAGCTGCTGAGATCAGCAAGAGAGAGGAGAGAGGAAGGGGGACGATCACTGGAGATTTTCTTTGCTTTTTAATTATGTTCTGCTGTCTCATCAAGGTTGGAGTCACACTCCTAAACCTTGTTTTGTGCACCTTTCCCCACCTCGGGGTGCTTTGTCAGTGTCCAGCTAATGCAAAAGAAACTGTAAATACAAACAGTGGTTGCTTAAGTTTCCTTTAGCTTCCTCAGGGGATTGCCACATCTGTTGGAGTAAACACACTGAGCAGGACCGTGCTGGTTTCCTGCTCAGGGAACACGAGTGCGTTACCGGCCGTGCCAAAACGAGCTGTAGCACATCATGGCACAGAATCATGTCTGTAGGTACTCAACACCATAAGCCCACAAGCAAACAGAGTGGTCCATAAGTGTCCACTATTCTCATGGGCTTGTGAACAAGGCCTCAGGAGACAGCCAGCATAGGGCTGAAGAGTAACACAAGCTGTAGTTGTGATGCTGGATGTCAAATTCCAGCCAGCATACTCAGGTACTCCAAGGTGGTGCCTGAGGAGGCTTTGGGGGCTTCCATACTTCCCCACTCTCAGTAGAGAACAAAAGTTAAGACTCATTTTTGAAACAATACATAGATACCATTTTTTATTAGGTGTAATAAGCATAATGAAAATATTTATGATAATTTTTTTTCCTGAATGGATAATATTACACAAAGAATTGTAAGTCATTTTATACAAACTGTGTTCTCAACTGTATTTCACTTGGATTTTCTTCCAGCTAGGAAGTATTTTTTTAAGTATTTACATGTTCTTGTCTAACTATTCCTTGTTGCATGTAGTCTCCCCATTGTTCATACTCTCCCCATCTCCCACACTTACTGATCAAAGTTAGGAGACACTCCATAAAAGTGAATGGAGTTAACTGCTAAAAAAAACCCAACAAACCAACCAAAAAACTCCAAACAACCCAGGTGAAGCCCTGTGCCTTTGTTAATTTTAGCTACCAAGAAGTTTTAACTAAAAAATATTCCACCTCTTATTTGTTGAAACAAAAAACACTTGGCAGGGCTTTTCATAGTACACATAGTTACAAAATTGCAGATGTGTTACAAGCTAATAAACCTCAGTAGTTAAGAATGTAGATGAGACTCCTTTTCCACATCACATATTATCCATTTTTTTCACTTAAGAGAATAAATGGAATGTTATAAAGTTAGGTTTAGCAAGGCAGAAACCAGCAGCATCTTAAGTATACTTCAGTGCTTGCAGTATATTGAGGCTTGAGGCACTGTGGAGTATAAGATGCTGGAAGATGTTTTATGATGTGATTTTCTCTATGAGAGCTTTAGTATAGTATGGTAAGGGGTTTTAAAAATGCATTTTACAGTTACATATGACAGTATACACTTCATACTTTTAAAATACGTAAGAACAGCAAATGAACAAAAAAGGGGCCTTTTAGCAACTGTATAATACTTACTCTCACACTGCTCCAGCTCAGCTCCTGAGGTGCAGGGAAATCATACCTGACCTTCCCACACTGGATAAAAAAGCTGGACCAGTATAACAGGGTATTTAAAAGTCATAGCTTTTGATACAGCAGAAAAAAAGTGTCAGAGACCCAAGAAGAAAGCCACTTCAGGAGCTTTATCAAACCAGGTCTGCAGGTTGCACAGGGGGCCTGAAATCCCCTCTTCCTCTGCCCACTCTGTACTGACACCAGCAATGGCACACCAGGATTCTTCAGGGTTTAGTGGTGGTCCTTGCTTACTCTTGCAAATATTTGGAAATATATACATTACATGTGAATGAGGAAAAGTCAAGATGCTGGCTCTGGTAGGGAGTTTAATCCCTTGTTTACTCTGTCCTTATGGCTTAAGTGAGTGAATGAAAAAGAGAAGCAAATCTATGAAGTACTTTACTACTTTGGCAGTCAGTGGGTAAAGGCATTTATCTTCTTGAAAAATGTGCAAAATCTTCAGGTTAAAGATGATACATACAAAATGGGATTTTTGTGAGTTGCTTTCCTTCAGGAAGATGATACACATTGTTTTGTTTATTGCCAGTTTAATAAGTTTTTCTGAACTTAATTACAATTATGAATGTATTTGAGATGTAATGGAATCCACATAAATCCTACCCATGGGAATGAATGAGGAAAACCAAGGGGTTTTAACATTTGTGCTTTGTCTAATAACCCACATCAGATATGAAGGTCCAAAATAGAGTAGATAACTTTATTGCAGATGCCAGTGCCATTTTTCTACACACATTAGAAAAGTTTCCAGCCTTTTCTACTAACATCTGATGACAATATTCTGAAAAACGTAGCTAGTCTGTCAGGTATCTCTGGAACAGGAACACATTTTTCCTGGTGCTTATGGGGAAGAGTAAAAATATGTGGGTTTGACATTACCCAAGATCTGATCTTCATAGTTAGGAAGGCAGCAGAAGAAGAATCCCAAGCATATTTCCATAATGGCAGTGGTCCAGCCAAAGCCGTAGGCCCAGCTGAACATATTGATTCCTGTCATTTCAATTTCAGATGAGAACTTTACTGGATAAATGACCAGGCCCATGACGGAGAACACAGCTGAAGAAACAGGAGAAAAAAAAAAAATGTTTACCACCCAGCACCACTGCCTTCCTCCATAATCCCTGCAGCTAAACCCATCCATATTTTGGAGGATCCAAAAATCAATCCAGTGCCATGACAGACTTTGATTTTTCACAGAGATCTCAGGTGCACACAGGCATAGAATATTTATTAACATAATTCTTGGGTATAGAATCAGCTGAGGGGGATACCAGCTCTAGTATGGATATATCTGCACAAGCTAAGCTTGACTCTATGTATTGCCTTACCAGCCACAAAGAGCAGGCCTCCGATCCCACGAATGAAGTTGAACCGAAGTGTGTCAATGGCAAATGCTATGATGGCCAGTGCAAAACAGATGACTAGAAGTAGAAAGCCAACCAGGTAGGTGGCAGCAGCAGCTCTTCCCCAAGCTGAAATCAGAAGGAAGATACATTAGAAAGGAACAAAAACAAAAACAAAAACAAAAACAAAAACAAAAACAAAAAAAACCAAAACAAAAAAAACAAACAAAAAAACCAAAACAAAAAAAAACCAAAACCAAACAAAAGCTGGTTTTCTCTGGTTAGTAATTAAAGGTTAATTTTAAAGCCTGTGAAAAGAGGATCATCTCCCAAGAAAGAAAGCATGGGAGCTTTCTCTTCCCTTATAGGTGAACATTTCGGTTCCACAAGAAATCGTGCACTAAGTGCAGAATGCATAAAAATTCCAGCTTTGTCTTCTCACACAGAGTGCAATGGGGGCTTGGGTGCAAGCTTACTCTTTAGTTTTAACAATTAAGAATTAAGATAAAAATGGCTTTAAAAATTTAAGAATGGACCCTGTCCTTCAATAGCAAAATGTTACCTCAGCAGATGCCATAAAACCAGCTTCGTTTTGCACAGACAAGGAGAATTAAACTGTTCCTGAAACTAATAAAAATCTTCCTTTGAAACAAAGTGTTTATAAAAGCACTACCAATCTGGCAAACTTAAAGGTGTGGAAATAGCTTATAAATGTCAAAAATCAGTGATTTCTGCCTTTCAGCCTTAGTTTAGCTCTGTGTCCTAAATGGAGATAAGGATTTGGAATGTGTTTTGTAGAGAAATTGGATCTCTGATTTTGGCCCAAATTTAGAACTGCTTCAATTCAAAAGCTTGTTCAGGATATCAATTCTTTCATTTTCAAATTGTGAAAATTTATGTTATAACGTGTTTGAGCAAAGCATATTGTGTTGGCATAACAACTGGAAAAACAATATTTATTTAATATTTCAAGTCTTGAGGAGCAACTACTGCTCAAAGAGATCAAAGTGTCTCTTCTTCTGGAGGTAAAAAACCCACTTTGACACATTTTAAATTGTGTATTAAATTGAGTAAGCAGTCTGCTAGGCATCTACAGACTTCATCTCCTCATCTAGCCACTATGCCTTTGTCAAGTGTTGGCTTCTAATCAAATATATGCAGCAGCAGTGCCAAAAAATTATCACAGCCCAAACAACCCTGACAATGATTACAATTCAACTTAAATGCAGTGCATGCTGTTCAGTAAAAGTTCCCTCTGAAACTGAGTAAGTAACCTATCAAATTGTTTGCTTTAAGCATGGAAGTAATAAAATGCAAAGTGTCCTGCCTTTCCCTTGACCAGAGCCAGGTAAGCATGAAAGCAGCCGTCCTGTCCCCAGTGAGTGACAGCTTGGTGTTTAATCTGTCTTTCCCCAAGGCCCACACCACCACTGCAATCAGGCAAGAAAAATGGATCAGGATTTTCCAGCTATCCTTTTCCACCCCTCAGTCCATCAAAACCAGTTTCTCTTTTGTTTGCTTTTCAACATGCTCCCTACTTTATGATCCTTGCTCCATTGTAGCTATTGCACTAAATCTTCAGTTTTATGCCATGCCCATTGTCTTTCTTATTCCACAAAGTTCCTGTGTGCTTATAGGGCTTTTCAACTGGATTCTTTTTCCAGTAAACAGGCAGCTGCCTGAGAAGACTGAAAGGGACAGGAAAGGTGATCTTACATCTCATTTTCTAGCCCAGTGTTTTAGCTCAAACTCTTCTCTCTGGGAGTCTACAGGGGGCTCAGAGTATGCAGTGTGGAGGCCCAGGTGGGAGGACAGCACCTCAGGCAGTGTATCAGAAGAAACAGTTAAGAAGAGTAATTTCTTACACTGCTCAATATACCCCATTGAAGATGCTCCTATTCCCAGCCTCTCTGTTACCCCTTTAAAACAGGAAAAAAAAGGGGCACCTGGCCATAAGAGTAGTTTCTCAGCAATGGTGGCCTCACTGTTCTTGGATACGAGAGGTCTGGATACTTATGGCAAAAGGGTGAAATGGCAAGAATATCTAGAGGTGATGTTTTTTCTTAGGTGCACAACTCGTGGTTAGGTACAAGACTCCCAGGCAAACGGGTGTCCTTTCCCAGAGCAGACTCAGAGCCCAGCTGCTTGCCCAGAAAGTTCTGACGCACCAGGAATCCTGGGGGTTCCAGCTCACCCTCTGCCAGAGCATCTGCCAGAGCTCAGCCTTGCTTCGCAAGAGCAGCTGATGGTAGAGCACCAAGCCCTGGGGTGGGAGCAGCGCCTGGGCTGGGCGCTCAGGGGGCTGTGCCTGGTGGCTGCAGCCATGTGCGGTGGCACCTTGCCCATGCCAGCACCTCCCTCCTCTGCCAGGCTCACCCAGGTGTTTTTCCTGAAGCAGTGTTCCAAATGCTGTGACTGTATGGAAGCAGATTGGGCGCACACCCAGCCCGCTGGGCACTGGCGATATGGCAAGAAGAGACATGCTTGTTGCAGGATGCTTACACCATTTGGAGGCATTGCTCAATCACCTAACAGCCAATTTTGTGGCTGTAAGTTCTACAAAAGAGAAAAAAAGCCCCTCAATGTTGGAAGAAAGACAATACACAGCTCCAAGGCAGTAGAGGCATATGGAAGAGTGAGTCTCTATGGGTTTTTTTGAGGAACAGTATTCTGAGTTCATCTGTCCTTCACAAAAAGCAGCAGCTATCAGTAGCCTAAGACCAGTGTGTAAACACCTTACCTTTCTAGAGTAAAAGGTAACAAAGGCTTTGTGCAGCAATAATTGCAACTCTTTATTGCATCTTCTGCCAGCCAGGAGTACTGGAGTAGTTTAGTTCTTTACCAATACAACTAAGACTTAAAATTCCTTAAAAATGTCAGAGGTCAAAAAACACTGACAAGCAAGTGGCTAATTTGGACCCAAATATTTTCTTATCTTCCAATGTTGTTGGGGTTTTTTTCCTTAACATTGACTAAAAAATATAAATAAATTGTTCTATCTGCAAAGCTTTTTCTTAAAAATGTGAACTCCAGGCCAAAGAATCTTCACAGGTGCAACACCAGCTCAAAGTACTCTTGGCTGTAAAGAGAGGGCAGTTAAAAGCTGATAGGGCCCAGTCCACCTGTCACCAAATCAAAAACTGAAACAGAGGCAGCAGCAGGTTACAGGATATCAAACTGAGTCTGTGAAAATATTCAGCAATTTTTGAGATCTGTTTTCTCAGTCCCAAAAATGGCGGTGATGTTTTGGTTGTTTACGAGTTAAAATGTGCTTGTGAGGAAACAAATGTGTGTTTATACAGAAGTGTCCTCGAATACCAGCAGGATCCTGTAACACTTTGGTGCCAGTCCCATTTCTCCCTTTTCCAGTTCCTGCATCAGCTGAAAGAACACCAGCGGACACTATGAAAGAGTTTGTGGGCAGCTACACACTGCCCGCTCTTCAAAACTCCTTCTAACTGGCAATTATCTGAGCAATTTTGTCTTAAACAAGACCTTGCTACTCCAAACAGGCAAGAGGAACCCATGTTTTCAAACCTGTCTCAAGCAGAGCAAAGACAGTGCTTCTGATAACAGTGTTTTGTAAGTCAATCAGCAATGATTTGTGAGAGTCTGGGCTATCCAAAGTGAATACAGTAATATGTGACCACTGGAAAAATGAAAATAAGCACCTGACTTCTATAACTCCCTGCTGTGTCAGAAGACCCCTGAGCTACTTTAGAGACCAGAAAGAGCCCATCCATGCCAGGACAGAGCTCATGATATCTTATGAGCAACATAATTAGCTGAGACAGAATTCAATAATAACAGATGTATTACTCTGCTATTACAGCTATCTCAGTTTGGAAGCAGCATGACTACCTCTTGTCTTGCACCATATAAACACATTCTGATTATCCTGTATCTGGCTGCAGCATAGGGAAGCTGATGGACTTAATTAGACACCCAGGACTAAGAACATCTCCAGTTTCCTGCGTTCCTGACTTTACTCCCTCACACATTTTACAGTTTATGAAAGTGTAAACACTTCACACATAAAGAAACAAACTTTCTTGCTCAGCAGTAAGTTGAGCCAAAACTTTGAACCACCAAACCTAGTATTTCCTTAGCCTTCCATCTTTCATGCTCCAAATGGTGCCTTCAAAAAAAGAGCTGCTGTGTCTTGAAAACAGTGTGTGACCTCTACTTCCCCCATGACAAATACAAGTGTCTATGTTCCTAGTGTATGTGTTTCAAAACATGGGAAAACATTCACAATAACATTCTCATGTTTTACTTAGTCTGGTACTCCCACACCACATGAACTGCTGAGTCTCTCCTTAGGTGACATTTTCTGAAAGCAACCCCAGAGAGTTCAGAAGTACTGCTCCTTGTATAATCAATAAGAACATAATTCTCTAAATTTTCCTCTTGGCTTGAAGCTAAATACACAACTAGCATTGGAAAGAAAAACAAATATTTACTGCCAGCTCAAAGACACCAACAATTATCTAGAGGTTCTTGCTGACTGATCATTTTTACGGTGCAGTGAATTGTGCAATTGAGGAAGGGTAGCTTTAATTCACAAGAACCAGTGAGGAGTGAAAGAAAATGTAGCAGACTAATATTTTGCTCTGTTATCCTTCATACCACCCAGGGAAAGAAACACAAACCCTGCAGTTCTAGCTGCAGTCTGGCAAAGTGATTCTTACGAGAACTAAAATCTGCAGTGGTAGCGATTCATCTCTGTGTTGCATGTAATGAGAATGTTTCTAGGCTGAGTTTGCAGAGCTCAACCTGTTTAACATCCCTCTGATTAAAGGGAAAGAGTATTATTTTGGAAACAAAGCTGAACTCACTCGAGTTTCTCAACCTGATGTTCTTTGTCAGGGTGTGGCGAACACTGCAGAGCACATGCTTCACTTTGAAAAGGAACTGCTTTGGCCAGGTTTTACCAATTCCCCTTTGGATAATGGTTCCCTTTGGTTTGTTCTCCTCAAGAAAGTTTCCACGTGAAAGTACACGTTTGCAGCAGAACTTGTGTCCCCTTAGCATGAATCTTAAGGTGGTCCATCAGACTCATTAACCCACATCATCAGGACTCTGGATTTCCTGTGTTACCTGTGCAACACTACCCCGTGGAAAATCCTGTCTTCTGGAAATACTGACTCTGTAACATGCCAACTCTGGGAAATTTCTGCGCTCTTTCTGAAAACAAATGCACGCTATGATCTCTGCAATTGTTAGCTGATCACGTGAGCTGGCATTGAAATACCTGTGTGCATGTGTTTGTACACAGCCAAAATAAATTGGAAACTATGAAAAGCAGCTTCTTATGAATAAACTGCATGTGCAGACTGGAAGCCATTGACCGAAAATTATTTCAAAGGAAGTTTGTACAAATGAGAAAAAATCACATATTAGTCATGGATAATTTATGAACAGAATAAAACGAGGAAAACAATATCAAAGGTATGATCGGAGGTGTACTATTTCCTGAGTTTCTGACTTCATTGCATCTGGATCATTCTTAAAACAACTTCATTCTCCATATAACTTTCCCATGGGTAGTGAATACTGGAGGTTTTTCTTTGGATTTTTTTTTTTGTGTGTGAATTTGTGTCTTTTGAAGTGGCATACAGAATTTTTGTCTTTCTATATGGCATCTTCTTTGGTAACTCTGTTCTTTTCCCCCTAGCATTACTTTTTTAGAATTCATTGGCTGTTAATATGTATTTCTGGTTCAATAACAGAGTATTATCTCATAACATAAAAGCCATTTTTATGTGAGCTGGAACCAGCATTTAGCTTGCCACTATTTAAAAGACAACCATGGAAACAGAGAATGACCTATTTAGGTTCACACTAGGATAATGTCATTGTGAAAATTTCTCTGTGATTAGTAACAGAGCCCATATAAATGAGAAAGGATTAGGACTTTAGGACAATTACCCCATAATAATGATTTTAAACAACAGCATTAAAAACCAGAACCTTTATGAGTAAGTCCTCTATCAATAAAAGACAGTATGTATTAGCAGAAGGCAGTGTTTTGTCCATAGCTGCATGCTAAAGTGATAGCTCAGTGTGGCTTGGTGGGCTTTAACTCCTTTAAATGAAATACCTATTAATTCCTCACCACTGACTTCACTCACAAACAAACACAGGCAAAGGCCTTTATGTAATCTGCAACCCTCCTTTCTTACTGAGGTAAGCAATTAAACTTAGAAGCTATTCTGACTTGAATTTGAGGGGAGGAGCAGTTACGTCTTGAGGGAGTGGTTCAGATTCATCTCATCATAAGCTCAGTACAAGTTTGACTTCTGCAAATCTTGTATTAATGAGGGCTGCTCCCTGATGCTTACTTAGTGCTGGGAAGGCAGAAGGGGCAGAGGGTGTAGAGCCATCATCAAAGGGAGCACCAAGGGAGTAAGTTAGCTATTAAAAATAATGCACACACAGTGCCTCAAAATTAAAGGTTTGCTCATGAGAGAGTCAGGGAGTACCCCTATCTCACATTATCTTCAGAAGCAGGTGCACACGCTGAGAAAATCTCAGGATTAAAGCTCAGCCTCATGTACTTTAATGCTGTAACATTTTTTCCTCCTATTTTTTTCCTATTTATTTTAAATTAAAGCAGGATTACTTATACTTGGATGTGTCCATGGGGTTTGGGAGGGTCAGGTAAATAAAACAGGTAAGGTATTGATTAATCGGTTCATTTACATAAGCTCAGTTAATGAGAATAGCAAAATGTACCTGCTCCCTAATTACCCCTGAGTGGGTTGAAACATTTAATGTGAATTAAACAGAATCAATTTCCATGATAACACGGTCTATGAACTAGGACTTTTAATCAAAATAGTGGAACCTTTCAAAAAAAATCTCTTTTTAAATTTTATATTCCCAGAGTCACTTGGGACTAATGAACACTGAATTTAAATCTTCCATGTGCACCAAGATCTGCTGTCCCTCTTGATCTACAGTTTTTATGCTGTGAACAAACTTGTTTTGAAACCTTGCTGAAAGTCACCTTTTGCACTAGGGAATTTACCACTAACAGACAGCAGCTGTGGACTTGGATCTGATTTTCTGGTAGAAGCAAAATTTTACCATTTTCAAAATAAAAACCCCAACATATAAGCAGAAGTCATGCTCAGTGCTCATAAAAATATATTGAATTTATTTACTCTTCTTGTTAATGAAACAGCTTTTACAATGCATCCTGAAAATCTTTGTCCCTTGCTGCTTCCTGCTGACAAGGTTGTTAAATGAACTGCACAGAGACTTCCTATTTTTGGGGGGCCTAATTTTGGCACAGCGTGCATATGTCAGCACAGTAGGTGACATTAGATGTATTCAGTTTCAGATTAGTAATTCAGCAGGACTGAAGTGAAGTGAAGTGTTATTTAGTACTAGTAGAAGGAAGCTAGAAACCTCTGGAACACAAGCTAGTGTCAGCACTCCACAAGCTGCTTTGAGTTCCTGGGAATTTTTGAGCAGTGAGTTATTCTGTAATGGTACTTGACAAAGAAGAAACATGGCATTACAATTCTCACTGAGTCAGTATGTTTAAGGTTTCTCAGAACAACACAAGCTGCTAGTGAGAAGTGATACAGAAATGTGAAAAAATGTTCAGAGAGTTTTGTTTCTTTTGCTATGTAACACCTTCCTACTTAAGTAATCTGTTCAAACCTACAGTGGAATTTGAAATGCATCTTGCAGCTCTTATCACTGTTCAGGCTATGGAGATGTTGTTATAGCCCTGCTGTATCAGATTACCTCAATAAACTAGAGGAAGAGAAGAGGTGAAAAGGATGGAGAGTTTGGCTGCAAGTTTCCACATGCTCTCAGCAGAGATGCCTCCTGTGTGAGTGGAATCCTCTCTCAAGGACTTCAGGGCCTGACAATGCAAATTGTTGAGGATCTTAAAATCCTCGGCACCAGAAGTTCATATCTCCTGGTGGGCAGAAGAGAATGCTCCACATGATTGCTATTTTTCCATATAATCTAACTGTAATTATTAAGGGAAGGCTGCATAATAAACGGTGGGATTACAAGTGCAATTGCCCTCTGGAGAGTTAATTGCTCAAGAGCATTACTATTATTTAGAAGAGAATCTGATTAAATGAATCTGCCACTGAAATTATAAAAGGACAAACTCTAAAACTACAGGGAAAAGCATGCTAGCAATTGCAGATAAGGAATAAAAATTGTCATGGTAATTAAATGCTCTGGCCTTGATTCCCTTCTCTTATATCTGTTTAGAAACAATGGAGTGTCTCCTACAAGCTGGGGAAAAATCGAATTTTTTCTTTCCTTCTTGCATCATTCCTTATATACACTGTTGTGATTTTTTCATTGGCTATATGTTTGAGACTGTATTTTTTCTCATTATAAGCTTTGAATAATTATTGAGTATTCTACATTATTCAGTAACTAATCTTGTAATCTCATTTCTCACTGGTTAGTCTCAGGTAACATTAAAGAATGATGTCTTAGGAAACTGTATGCTTCTCTAACAGTGTCATTAAAACTACAGACAATCATTTTATATAAATATAACTATTTTATGCTACAATGCAGAAGGAGAAGCAGCAGGCTTTCGTTTTCAGTTCACCCTGTGTCAAAGGAGTCACGGTTTGCCCTTTAATCCAGGCCATGCACAGGGCAGAGCTGGGCTCCATCCTGGGCTCTCCCACAGGCTTCCTTGAACTGGTCAGCAACCTCACCAGCCTCCTTCCCAGCTGCAAAGACATTTTTGCAAACCTACTTGGATTTTACCAAATCTGAAAGCTGTTAAGTGCAGAACCTTGACTTCAGGAAAAATCTGCAATAAAGGCCCCATGACTTAAGCTGGTCCCTACTTCAAAAGCACAGTTACTTGTTTACTTCATTTCTATTGCAATGTAGAGACACCCTCAGATGTCAAAGAGCCACTGGGACATCTTGTTTCTCCTCCCAGGCCTTGCTGTATCCCATCCTGTCCCTCTGGAAATGTCCCCATGTCACTCTGCTCAGGGTGCTTGCTTTATCTTGAGGCAAGTAAGGGTTTCCCCATGCTGGGATTAGGTGCTGGCTGTCAGATGTGATGGGAATGTGGGGGAAGGAAAAGCAGTTTTATGTAGGTAGTGTGGCAGTGGCAAAATGTGGTGTCTGGTTTGTCCTGTGCCTGGGTGTGACGAGTCACTGCTCTGATGGAGAAAGTAATTTTCCAGAGGGAGAGCTGTGTGGCCAGCAGTGCAAGGCCAGTGGTAGATGTAGTACCAAGAGAGGGGCTTTGCTGCTTGGAAACTGATCCTAACCACACCATGTAATCTTGCTGTTTTATCTTTATTTGGGGATTTTTAGTAAGTGATTTCCATATTGTTCTTCCTCCAGAATAATAAATGGTGCTTCATTGTAGCAAAAGATTCCCCAGAAACAAAAGCCTGATACAGACAAAACAGGGAAGAAAGTCTACTCATCAATGGAGATGCAGAATATGTTTTTTGTCAAAAGGATATTACCTTTGCAACATTTCCTTCTTTCACTTATCCTGTAGCCTTACTTACTTGCTGTCATATTTGAAGTAGTTTTTGTTCATTATGATCATACTATACTAGCCTTCTTATATTGTAGTATTGCATTCATATTCATAGAGCAAAATAAAACTGGAATTACGTAGAACATAGTTGCCCATTATTTGCCTGGAAGACAAGCTGCAGGAAGGTGTCTTTTCCAGATGCCAAAATCATTCATTCCTCCACTAATCTCCACAGCCACAAAACCCTCCACACATCCCAGGAAAAAGCTATAATCTAATATTATGACGTGAAAAAAACTGAAGATGTGGATTCTGCTTGCCATGTGGAAATGCCTTTTCCTGATTTTTTTCCCTGAGATTTCTGTTTGCACTATGCAAATAAGATGATCTCTTCAACATACATTTAGAGCTTTAAACTTTCAGTTGTTTTGATGGCAGCATCTGCAAATGGAAGAGCTGCAAGGCTGGGTGGAAAATAAGATGGGACAAGTGGAGTCACAGGTTTTTCACCCTTTGTGCATCACATTCAGACTAATAAAGTCAGTTATTTCCCCTGAAATATCTGGTAATTATCATTTATATAAATAATTTGATATACTTATGATATATACATTTATATTTAAATATTTATTTATTTATTTTAAACATAAATAAAGATTATTAATGTTTCTTATGTATTTACCTACACATGTTTAAACATCTTCAAAGCCTGCAGTGGAATAAATTACATACTGAAGAAATGTCTCAGGTCTGCAAGACACACCTTGTTCAAGGCGGGTAATATGGCCGAAGAACAAGAAAAACAGAGGAGTGCTGTGCCAGCATCATGATGGGGTTTAACCTGTGTGTTTTCTTTGTAAGCTCAGCCATGTCCCACACAGATACATTCCATATTGCTCACTATCTATCCAAAAAGTCTTCATCTCTCTTTGTAAATGTTCAAGCATGTCATAAGATTGAGCCCTTTGTTTTTTCAAGTGCAAGAACAATGAAGAGCAAGAGCAATGAATCTCTCTGTCCCTCATCCTGAAGTCCATGCATTTTGAGTAAGTGTCCTAATGCACTGGATACTTTTTCCTAGAAAGTTCTATTTATTTGAACTAAATATGCTTGAAAAGCAAAAGTCTTTGATAAAGTCTGCATGAGTGTCATATGGTTAAAGCAGATGATCTGAAGTCTTGGAGAAGATAACAGAGTGTATAAACTCTTCATATTCTCACTTTCCACAGAGCTCATAAACTTTGCACAAGACCACAGGTGAGCAGATGCTTTCACAGAAGATAAGTGCTGTCTTTCCAAAAAAAAAAAGAAAAAAAAAGTCAAAGCCTCCAAACTCCCCTGGTGCAGCCAATGAAATACTCAGCCTCCTTCCCTGCCAATATAACCAACCTTGATGTTGGGTTTTTGTCTTGTGACGGTATAAACATATCTTAAGGCAAACAGCTGAGATTCAAGGGGAATTATAAACACTGCACGTGCAGAATTTGATTTGAATTTGCACATTATAATTAACAACTTGCAAGGATGTTGCAATTACATCTAATTATGATAGGACGAAGATGACTGTAGTGGATTAAGATAACTACACTGTCCAAGTCATGTTGGCAATATTTGCTGGCAGCTGCTGGGGTACACATACATACCATGTTTATCGGTGAAACCACCCCTGCAGGAGGGATGAATTTCAGAACCTACCCAGCCAAAGGCAGATTAGGCAGGGAAGCTGAGAGTAAAGGTTGGAAGAAACAAGATGGAAACTGTGGAACAGAGTGGGGAAAAGAGATCTCATCTCAGGAAGGATGTAAAACATTTCTGTCCTTTATGTTTACATGACATCTTTTGTCTCTGCACTCAGGAAGGCGTGTAATTACACTTTGTTTAACCAGCACTGTATTTAGCTTGGCACAAAGTTAAACATCCCACAGAACATGATGCTGAATGCTGTTTTCCATGACCTTTCTGGAGCATAGTAGATAAATGTAATCCCAGAATTGCTAAAACACTGTATTTCATCACTAAGGCAGGTAAAATCAGGCTCAACACAAAAGCTGGATGCTCACAAGTGAGATGCTCTTACGGCCTGGTCTTTTGGGTGGAATCCAAGACCAGCATCAATCATCTCTGCCCTGCATGAGAAAAGGTGGGAGTCACAAAAGAAAAATCCCAACCCCATGTCACTGAGCAAGGAAAAATGGAGAATGGGACTGGATCTAAGCACATCCCACCTCTGGAGAGAAGGTGTCTGAGGGAAAGGTCTGGAAAGGATCAGGACAGTGACATGAGTTTGCATCCTTAACAGTCAGTCTCCTGGGTCAGGGATAAGTCACCCCTGTGAAGGGCAAGACCTGCATTTTAGTGGCATAATCTGTCTGAGGCAGAAGCCTGGCAGGGTAGCCCACTGTTACCTGGCCTTTGCACACATTGTTTACCTACAGCCTTCACACATTCTCTCACTGGCTAAGTGACTCCATTGTGCCAGACATATCCTGGAAATTTTGTCCAGGGGGATCTTGAGGATTTGCTTAGGCTTCCCAGGTATCTAGTCACCTTGAAGAGATCAAATGATGGATGCATGCCTACTTAGGGCATAATGCAGTCATGCAGCTCATGAACAGCGTTTCTAATGCTTTTGGAAGCATCAGTGGAAACTCCAGTGTACCTGCTGGATAATGTTCTGCATGTGTATATTGAGTCCAACATGTTTGTGTTAAAAGTGCTGGATTTACTGTGGATGAGATTCATGGTAACCCCAGACATTGCAGGACAGTTCACACAGAGGATGACCTTCCTGGTTTGTCTCTAGATGCTGTCCAGTGGGAAACTGGGCATATAGCTGCAGGATTTAAGGCTATGAGAGTGAGGAAGGATAAGGAAGGAAGTGAAATGCCAAACACCTATATAGGTCCTGGAACTAAGGTGAAATTTCTCTTGCATTATCAAGAGAAGCAAGGTGAAACATCTCACTGTTTTCCATCCAGTTAAAGCTGGCATTCACAGCATTCTCCAGGGCCTAACCTGGAGATCAAGAGGAGGGCTCGCTTTTCAGGAAACTTAGGAGGAAACTCAGGACTGAGAAGCCCTGTACTAAGCATCATGTTCTTTTTCCTGCTCTCAAGTGCCATGCAGCAGAGGCCAATTTGCTGGCTTGACTTATGCCCAGCCACAGAGCTGATGCTGGAACCCAGCCACAGAGCAGGACTGCATGGTAATGCTCAGCGGAGCTGGCCATGCCTGGAGCCCTACACTCACAGAGGCCTGCTACAATTAACTCATTACAGCTGAATTTTGTGCATAGAAGGTAGAGTTTCATGATATACAATAGACCTTCAGGAACAATTTTGAAATGCTGTAATAAATGATCCCTGAGATTGCTTCAGCAAGTGCTTTTACGCTTACTTTTAACAAGAACAGCTGAGATTCTGAGCCCTAGAGAAAAGGTTCTTCCTTGTAATTCGAATTAGCATAAATTGTAACAACTCTTGAACTTTCTTCCCTGCTCAGGCTAACAGCCCTTCATTAACAATTACTTGTTTCAGACCATGGGCAATAGCAAATACACAGAAAGAAAAAAAAAGGAAATAAAAAAAAGAAACAGAGCACATCCAGAGTGACCCTTCTCTTGGGGTATTCTCCCACCCTTGTGGTTTATATCTTTTTAAGCTGAAGATTGTACCTGGGTCAACATGTTTAATAGCATGCTTCCCCAAAACTTAGTACGAACAAGAAATCCTTTCATCTCTTAAAGCTCTCTTTCATAATCACAAGGAGACTCTTTCACACGACCCACCTACTGGAGCAGTTTCAGGGCAGCATTCTGTAGCCTGACACTCCCTGGGAATATCTTCCTACGATCTTACATTTTTACCTCCCTTTTCCTGGCACTCAGACCCGCTTGTCACACTAATGCCAGGCTTACCCACACAACTTGTTGTTTGGATGTTTGATCACCAGTAGCCGTTAAGCTCTGAAAAGCAGTGATTAGTGAGAAGAGGTTACCAGCTTCTTCTAAGAGAGGAAGAAAATCCTGTATTATTTTCTGCACTGGTAAAATACCATGTGTGGGTTTTTATGTACTATGTAATCCGCTAGGTTTTTTTTCTGCACAGGGGTGTGAGGGCATTTATTTCTTCACCCAGTTAGTCAAAAGCCTTGGTGCATTTCAGAGACAGTCCCTATTGCCCATGGCTTCATATATAAATGCCAGATATTGGGTGATAGAGTTAGGAGAGCTGAGGGAAGGTGATCTGGGGGATGTGATCCTCTGCTTCAGAGCCTGCTCCCCACCACCCCTGTAGGCGCTTACCGTAGCCCATGAGGGACTCGCAGCTCCATTCCCCACCCTGGGCAGGCCTCCTGCAGTTCTGCCACAGCGACGCTTGCTGCACATAGGGCAAGGTCTGCGACTCCAGCCAGCCCCTGCCCGCCAGTGCAATGATACCGAAGATGACTCCTATGCCCAGGAGCAGGGGAAGGATCCATCTGCAGCGCGTGTAGTCAAGGCCGTACTTCACCATGGTTCAGGGCAGGTGGTGGTGGGATGAGGATGTCCCTCTCTGCCACAGGCTCAGCGGTGCAAAGCAATGGGTGCTCCTGCAGAGCTCCTGGAAAGGTGGTGCCCGTACCTATGAGCGCGTGTGCAGATGTTGGAGAAAAGATTTTCAGCCAGGACAGGCACGGCAGAGAGGGAGGGAGGGATGGAGGGAGGGAAGGAGCTCCACCTAGATTCAGATGAGTAAGAACTGCCGCTGAGCAATAACCAGTTGAGCTGGGGAGAAGCTTCGAGGCTGGGTTTATCTGTGGGATCTTCTCTGCCCTGCTGACTAGGTAACAAATCGGGAGCTGTTTATCCTCAGCATTTAACACTTTCCTTCCTGACATTCCCACCAGCAGGAGCATCTCAGAGCTCTGCTTACACCTTTCTATCTTCTAAGGTATTTGCACTATGGCAGGTGAAAGCAGAGATGAGAGGGAACGATTTGCGTGACATGGCAGATGCTTCTGAAACTTGCCACCTGGAGGCTGTAAGTTGTCTTTCTTGGACGCCATTTAAAAATAAAACCATACCTTATTTTTTACAATTAAAGAAATTCCCATAGCTGTTATAAAGCTAAGACAATAAACATTGTGACTGCCCTCTCTTCCCCTTCTGGGGCATAAGTACAGAGGAAAACAAAACCAAGGTTTATTGTTAAAAATATATTATGATCTGGATATAGCCTTACTGGGAGAACAAAACACGAGTTTTGATTTGGCTGAGCCTCACAAACACTCCCCGTGTGTGGATCTGGCTGTACATGCACTGCCTGGGGCCTGTCAGAGCCTGTCTGCGGCTGCTGAGAGCAACGCAGGGATGAGCCATCTATGCCCTGGGAGTGCAGGGCAGAGTTTTCTGTCTGTCAGCTCCGAAGCCATATTGCTGTGTTCCCTGCACTCTCCCTTTGAACTAACATGTGCTACAACCTAGTCTTTTGGTAGCGCCCAAACGCATTTACATGTGAAAGCAGCTGCAGCCCTTGATCAAAGCTGGTTTGTGTGAAACACAGTTAAGCCCAGAGGATGCAAAGTATCCTTTGCTCACATGGTGGATTTTGTCAGGTGGGGCTGCATCCAAGTACTGACCACATTTACTCAAAGAAATTTGCTATTGTATTGCAGCTCTCATGGTGCAATGTGACAGCCATGAACTGTTTTTGAACTGCAAACTCCACAGCATTTTTCTGAATGAATACTCATAAATCAATAATGGCCTAAATAAAAGAAATTAATAATTTACATTACTCTGATACTCTGTGCCTGAAGAGGCATTGAGCTTGCAGAGAACCAAACTGGAACATCCACAGCAATGAGCTGCAGCACAGTGAAGAAACAGTAACTCCATGAAGAATTTGGTTTGAAGAAGTTAATATGACAGCATGTGTTATCTCACATAACCTCATTAGCCTGGTGGTAGATGAGCGTGGTGAGGCTGTGTTATCTCTCATTCTGGCCAGCTGAAGCATCCTGCCAGCATCTGTCCTGTGGCACAGACAGTCCAGTATCCCTGTGGTTGTCCATTAGGTCCATTAGGGGTATCCAACAGGCTTCTGTGAGAGCAGGAGACATTTTTACTGTTTTGGCCATTGAATTTGAGTGTTGCTGAAAGCCATAGCCAACTATGAAGACACCTCAGCTGCTGTTTTGAGTTGGAAATAAGGGCCAATCTCACCTTTTTTTTTTGTAGAGTAAACTTTAGGGAACAACCATTCCCTTAGAATAGAATGTATCTTCCATTGTAGTCCACATTTATGCTATCCACAAATTCAGTTATCATTAACCTAATGTTTAAAATATAATTTACCTGTTCTATAACACTGCAATATATAATTTTTTATTCATGATTTAAAAAAATATTTACATTAAAGCAAATATCATTTGAAGCTCAACCTTAGTACACTATGCTGGTACCTGCAAGCTGTCCAAGTCTGTAGATGCATGTTCTTTCTGTTGCCACAGCTGAGGTAGAAGTGGGCACAATAGAATCTAAAAGTTTGAGAGAACACATGTTTTGATATTAAATGGCTTTTAAAAGATGGCTTCATGAATGTGGTAGTAGAGTGTAGACAAGCCTTCACTCAGTTTTCTATATCTAGTCTCTTGCCAAGTTTCAACCTTTCACAAAATTACAGCTTTATAAGGAAATAGGCAAATCAAATTCAAGCAACTTTGTCCCTGAAATCTAGTATGAAGAGAGGTACTGTCATGCATTTGAGAGCCAATGTCTGTTGAGGACTAAAATGGCCCTCCCTGAATTTAGAATGCTCAGCCATTTTTCAGGTAGGCACTTACTGAAGGATTTGTCAGCAGTTTCTATTACAGCTCACCTGTGGATGAATGCATACTGTCACAAATGCTAGCATTTGCAAGGTGATACCACAGAGAACAATATCACATTGTGAAAGAAAGGTGAGTAGTGTTCAGTCACCACGGATGTTTCTGTGTCTTGCCCACCTCTGTCATCCTTAAGTAACTTAGAAGCAATCTTCACATTCAGTAAAAGGGTAATTTGTGATACCTTGAACAGTAGAGAGGGAGATATATCCAAAGGTGACAAAATGATGTATCTATCTCATGTAATTCTGATACTCCTGTGGCAAACAAGGAACAATGATTGGAAACTTTAAATGAAGTGATGACTTACCTTCTCCATGCTTTGTCTTTTACAATGTACAAGCTGGGTGTTTACATGAAAGCAAATGCTCATTCTCCTTCTCCAGTGTCTGTGGATAGTCCCTCCTGGCTAACACCAGAATAATCTGTTGAAAATGAAGATATATTATCAATGCTAAAACTGTTAGATTGTAGTGCACTTTCTGCACCTAGAAGTATTGCTAATGAATCTTCATTATTACTTGAGGTAACCAAGTAAGCAGGAGGATATTGATAAAACAAACAATTCTACAGCATTAGAGTTAGAATTAAAAATATGCCTTTTTCAGCCAAGACACAAATGGTTTTCTTAGTGAAAGAAGAAGCTAACAAGTCACTGCCAGCATATTTTCATTCACCTTTAGTCTCTGGTCTGGTCAGCTAAGCTAGATAAATGTCTGGATTGGCATAAGCTGACTAGCTGTGGTGCTTGTGGTGCATGACTTTTGCAACAAGCACATTTTCATTCTTTAATGTTCACACTGCTCCTAAATAAGAAGTCCCCAGAGTTTGGATTTTAAAAGCTTTGCTGAGATTATTTTATGATCTGTTCTCTTGTGTGCTACCTTACATCTAATAAGTGACTCTGAGCATAAATCTTGTAACTATTACTACTATATTTATTAATCTATTTACAACCATAAGTCCTTTTCTTTTTCTGCTAATGCCAATCTATGGTTTCCCATTGGAAAGGGCTGCACTGCAGTTATTGTTACAACCACAGCCTATACAGTGATGCAACTCAGTCAGCCAAATTGTACCTTGTGATCACTCCCTGTACCCTGCCTGTAAGGCAGTAGTGTTCTCCATATGATTAATATTTCATCCATAGCAAGCACATGTAGAAAAGGGCCTTTAGCCATCAGGAGTGTTCACAGGGTAATCCAAGCTGCAATTCCTTTACGTTAATTACAAGGACACTTGAAATACATTCTGAGCAGGACCTGACTTTACTTCTTTGCAAAATAAAAACACCTTCCTACAAAAATGCACGCAGTTGAGATCCTGTAGTTTTGCCCACACCAACCCTTTTTGAGGAACTCTCCCGTGGTGGCCAGGCACTATGATGCTTCTCCATGATGCTTCTCCGTGATGCTTGTGATGACCTGGTGAATAGTGGGTGCTCAGTCCTGCTGCTGTGCATTTGGGAAAGCTTTCCTCTATTTGTCCCACACAACACAGGAAAGCTCTGCAGATGTTGGATACTTCCTTTGTTCATCGACTGCTGAGCTCAGAGGAGAATTCCCACAGGGTTTTGTTAAGGTTTTTAGCAAGAGTCATCCAGGACCAGCTTGCTGCAGGACCTCCAAAGCCTGCCCCACATGCAGCGCTGGCTGGATCTTGTCAGCAAAGCAGGCTTGCCTTGACAGGACAAAGAGTAGGCTCAAAAGGGCTTTCTTCATCTCCTTAGCAAGACTACATGTTCAAACCAATAAGTTTTAACACCCAAGATGCAAACACAGGGTGGCATCCAGGACTGTCATTTATGTAAGCAATTCAAGACTGTATTAGGAAAACACAAATAAGGAAAACACAAGATTAGGAAAGTACAAAGACTCTGTGTGCCTGAGCATGGATTTAATTGTCAGCTAGTTTTTGCTAAAGGACGTGATAAGCTCCATATTGGAACAAGGTTTAATCCCCAGGTATTTCCTACAGGTACCCTGTAGGAGTTTAATCAGTTCAGTCAACTCCCCTTTCTCCAGGCAAAAGGCTGAAATCAAGGGTGTCTTGTAAATCAACTACTCAGTTAGGAGCTGAGATGGCCTCTGGACACTTGTAACCATTGTGAGTGTCCGTATCTTCCTTGAGTGGCTGTCAGGAGCACAAGTTCTCTGGTGAGCATACAGAATCATAGAATGAAAGAATCATAGCATGTTGCATACAGGGATTTTATGAACCCGTGAGTAAGCAGTTAGAGTGGTACATCACAGTCCTGTTCTACATATGGGATGATTTTACTTAAGCTACTTGCTTTGGGCTCCACAACATTTCTGTGGCATAGGTAAGCTAACTGAATACTTGTCCTGTTGTAGTGGATCATAATAGTAACTCCTTGTAAAGCATAAAGCTCAGTTGCCTTAGGAGAGGAATAAAATCAGCTTCACTTAGGTAATTCCCAGGTGCCACAGCCTTGCTACTTACAGTTCTCTGTCAAAGAAATGGCTTTTATCTGCTCTGCCTTGTGGGTCAGTTGCGAATAGCTACTTGTTTAAACACTCTGAGATTTACAGATATGACGTGCACACCAAGCATATCTTTAAGGGTTTCAGCCAGGAATATTCACTTTGAGATTCTCTAGCCAAAAGTAGGATTTTGCCGAAACTAACACGTTACACGGAAATTACCTCTTCAGTTTTAAATGTTTGATATGAAATTGATTTGACAAGAGGGCTGAAATTAAAATGGAGGTCTCCTAGCAACATTTTCAACTTACTATCGTGATACCAAATGCCAATTATGATTTTCCCAAGTTTTGTTTTGCAAGTTGTTTTGTCTTTCTATTTCAAGTCAGAAGTTAATTGTCATATATAAGAATTCACCTAAATTTTTTTTCATTAAAAGTTCTATTTCCTGTTGTAAGGGATTGCTAACACAAAGAGAGCTTAAAAATAGGCTATTTCCTGAAAAGGGACTGTAATGGCCACAGGTTAGCTCCTGCCCCAGTCATATGCTTCCATGTGTATTCAGGACTGTGCCCATCAAACTAGGCTACTGCAGCCCGTGATCATTTCCCAGGGCAGCACACTGTAGGACAGGACTTACCTGGCTTTTATGTTCACAGTTTCGTGAGTGCTCACTCTAAACTTTTCTGGGCCTTCTCAAACTCAGTGAACACTGATTTCTAATGTATCACCTTGAGTCTTAGCAAGCTTTGATGCTTATAAAATATTCTGTATTCACAAAGACCTCTGTGAAAAATAGTATGTGTTGTCCCCATTCCCACAGATAAATAAAAAGCAGCAGCCATACCAACTCTTCTAGTGTTATCCAATCCTGCAAAGATGAACCCATGAGGAATATAATTCATTTCTATTTATTAATTATATTATATAAAGCATATTTCTTAGCACAGATTATTATTTATGTTGTTTATAGCTGTAATATTTATATTATAAAGCTCCAGGCATGTCTGTCTGTTTTCTTCTGCAGTCTTTATTATAAATACAGCCTTATTAAATTTATGCATTCAAATGTCCTAATGAAAAAAACTCTTTGGATTATTCTAACAATTCTCAAGTAATTTAAATATAATTTTATATAGTCAAAATTTGAGGGCATTGGATTTTTGCCTGGAATTTATAGATGTTAAGCTTCATAGCTGATGCAGCTTTGCCCACACCTTAGAACACCAGGAATCCCAGACAAAAGGCTGCCTACTGTACCAGTGCAGACCTGCACCATGGAGTCATTGGAATTATCTCATAAATACACTGCATACGTGCAGCAAATGAGATCTACACATATAAACTGCTGCACCTGTACAGTAACACTGGCATTTAACACGTTACTGCAGTAACACAGAACAGTGGTTCTGTGAACCCACTGCACACAGATTTTGCTACTCCTGTACCGAATGCCTGTTACAAGAATCAAATTCAGAAACTCAGCATCCCTATTTTTGACAAATGCATCCTCCAGATTTGATTTGACTTTATTCTAGTTGTGAGTATCATCTCCCAAGTTTATTTAAAGATCTGTGCAACTTCACCTACTGGCACAGGTTAACCTGTTTTTTCAGGGTGCTTTTCCATATTGCCAGTAGCTCCCACTGCTCTGAGCTGTGGGACCAGTACCTCAGCTCTCTCAAATGTCATGCATTTCCTAAAGCGTTTTGGTTTCCATAGATATATGTGCTTGGGTCATTAGTTTGTAAGTGCTCAGTGATCTCAGCAACTCTCTTTGTGTGTGTGTGTGTGCAATATTTTCTTTCAGCATGCGGTTGTTTTTGTTTCTGGAGTGCTTATCACCATAACAACCCTCCCCCCTCCCGAATGATCTGTTACTACACTCCCTTGATTTATGTATGTGTTCTACATCCAAAAGGCCTTGTATGCAGGATGTAAAGGTCAGGTAAATAGTCTTTTAGAGTTCTATCTTGTCAATGAACTGTCTAAAAAATTAGTCACTTGTTACGTCAACTAAAAATACAAAATCCCAGTGGGGTGTGGCAGCTGTTTGCCATATCCATGAGATTTAAGCATTAATCATCCCATTCAGGTCAATTAGTCTTCCCTAGTACTCAGTCATGCACATTTTTGATTGCTCATAACTCCCCCTGAAAAAAGGGCCAAGTGTGCTCAGATTCTTCTGAACTGCTCTCTCTTCTCCCGGGTCGGATTAGAAGGAGCAACAATGCAGCCTGAAGCTCACTGGAGATGTTCAAGTGATTTTAGTGAGCACAGATTTAGGTTGCAGCTTAATACAGACTGGTAGGTAAACAGGAGTACAAATTTTCTTCCTCTTGAAAGAAGGGCATTACAGAAACCCTGCAATTATCTTCAGAGCATTTAGGAAAATCTAAAAGGAACCAAAATATTTTTCCTATTTATTTACTTAAAATTAAAAGTAATTAAAGAAGGGAAGACATGGAACCAAAACCCAAAAAGAAGCACATGCAAGGCACTAGGATCCAGGGTAGTAAATGAATTTTAAAATTAAGGCATTTAGGGAAGAGGACAGATAAAAAAACAAACAGGAGAATGATGAACCTGTCTTTCCAGAAATCTGAAGCCACAGACTGGTGTAAGACAGGAGTGACTGACTGATTTGCTCTCTTTAAAAATGCCACTAGGACAGGGCTACCATATGGGCCATGCATAATCTGAGGTTAGAAGTGGGACAGTTTCTAATCATGGCAGAAGTGCATCCTTCCACTGAAAATAACAGGCAAGTACACCATCTTTTTTTCACTATTTAAATTTCTTGATCAGTGTAGGAAAGGCACTTGTAACAGTTTTGATAAAAACAGACTTCCCACACCCGAGACCTCCTGCAGACAGTTGTGTATTTAAAACGTTTAGAGTTCTCCCTTAAGCTGTGATGCACTTGAGAGGTTTTGACTTAGCAAAGAACATTCTATGTCTGGCACTTCAATGAAAGTGCACAGACGTTTTGCAGTGTATACTGAAGCTTATTTGACTGGAAAATGAAGTTGCTGCCTCCTGGACATGAGGTCTTTAACTTCATTTTAGTGACCTGACACTTTATGGATACTGATATTCACATTAAGAAAAGAAAATAATGGCTTATTTGTTTGATCTTATGAAATTAATCCATGAACCACAAACATCACCAAGTTTCTACAACCATCAGTTAAAACATTTTTAATTAAGCCACCACATTTGAAAGGAGTGTCACATACATTAATATCACTTGAAAGTAATTAATAACTATTTGCAATAGCTTTCTCTGGAACATCTTAATTGTGTAACATGCTGGTTATGCTTCTACCCCTCCCAGTATATTCAGAGCCAAGTTTATTTTACATTTGTGCTTTTTTGACAAGTTATGCCAATGCTTATAAAAAAGCATACAGAAGACTTAAATTTTGCTAAATCCAATTACCATATTACCAATACCATCTTCCCTGTCACTAGAAAAAGTGTCCATTTTTTTACTTTTCCTCCTTTTCAGCTTTAGTTGTGCAAGGATTTTCCTATCTTGAGATTCTCTGCTGTGTTTTGAATTCACTAGAAGTAGGTACTATCATTATTTATGATACAAGTAAGTCTACACAGTATTCCTACCAGCCAGTACTGTACAGAAAAGGGGGGAAAAAAATTAAAAGGACATGTTTGTCACAGAACTCTCTTATTCAGCAAGAATCATAAATACAACTGATTGTATATGCCACAACTGAGCTCGTAACACAATTAGGAAGTCTGCAGACATTTGTGCTCTGTAAAGTTATAAAATACAGGCCTAAAAGGGACCTTCAGGAATCACCTGGCCTCTCTAAAACAAGATCACATGCATTATCAAATTGAAAAAGGTGTTACAAAATGGAAAGCTATACAATATATAATACAAGAAATACAGGGCACTGCAAAAGATTAGTTGTAAATTACTTTAGCTTTACAGTCTGTTGGTTAATGCTTTTTAAGTTCTATTTTGTACATGTGCATGAATACACATATCCACACACCCTCTCCTAAGTACCAGGTTCATGAGAGTAAGAAGTAACAGAGTAACATGCAGCATTTGCTTTCCACCCCACCTGTACCCTCCTCAGTCTGTCTCTGCTAAAGCTACTTCTCCCATAGCTGGAAGAGGAGTTCAAAAAATGAACTTCCTTCTTCCCCAGCTGAACAAAGCCCTGACAAAGATTATAGACCATAATTAAAGCTGCTGTAAGATGCTGCAGGTCCATGACCAACACAGACACAGCTACGCCTTGCTGGAATACTTAGTTGGAATTGCTGGCTACAGAAACACAAATGAGGAGCCAGCCAGATTACTCCAAAACGGGTGTCTGTATGAAGTTTGCATATGTAAATTGCTCACAGAACTGCCTTTCTATTTCTACCTGTTACTCCTACTCCTTCACAAAGCAGCCCCAAGTTTACTAAACTCTGAGGTACCTACAGTGTTAGAAACTTTCGGAGGTTTTTAAACACCTTCTGCAAAGGCTTCCCTCCAAAGCACACTGATAATTAAAACACTGCAGCTTTACAAAGGTAGACAAATAGAATAGTTTATGTTTCTGCTCAACGATACTTTCTAAATCAGCATCCCTCAAATACCATGTAAAAATGTGTGTAGTTTAACATCTGAATCTATAACAACATAAATATGTGATCCCATCACAAGTCCTGCTGTGGCCACAAACCCACCAATGTTACGTTAGCCACTGTTATGCTATACACACCAGCTCCATGCTTTGGAAGAGACCTTGTCCAACAGCAGCAATTGGTGAAAAATAAATTTTAATTTTATTTTCCCCTTAATTCAAATAGCTAGTAGTCAACAACAGTCCAGTAACAGGAATGAGAAAAGATTTTTAGGCAGCAGGTGACTGTGATAGTTTCAGGGAAGTTCTTTCCTTGGGACTGACTTTGACAGAAGAAAAAGCCTTCTTTGGAAGGCTGTGTTTTTTCCTAGGTCCATTGAAAGCAATTTTGTCAGAGGTGGAAAAAACCAACCCATCTCGCAGGACCCGCTAATGGGTTGTTTAAAATACTTTTAATCCTTTTCCTTTCTACACTTGAAACACTATCATCTTTATTCATAGCAAATGTTTGAATAAAATAAGGATGAGTCAATTAATTGGGAGGGGAAGGAGCAAGAAAACCACTTAAACTGAATTGACATGAGAATATGTAAATAATACTTCAGGTAAAAACTATTTGGTTTAAGACGCCAATGTTTTTCCTAATTTATTGCCAGATATATTGGAACAAATACTCTGGCAAAATAAGGTGAGTTTTTTCACTCTCCTACAATCACGCCAAATGTACATCAGAGGTGCTTCTCTGTTTTGATAGTTGACTGTACTTGGACTTAATCTTTCAATTTAAGTATGGTGCTCTCTCTGGGGAGGAGTAGTAATAGGTAGGCTTGATGTTTCCCAGGACTTCATCTTCCCAGTTGGGGAGGCAGCAGAAGAAGAAAGCACAACCTATTACGACAACAGTGCTGGCCCAGCCAAAGCCATAGGCCCAGCTGAACATGTTATCTCCAGTCAGTGGAATTTCTTCTGTGAATTTCACAGGGTAAATGACCAAGCCAATGATCTGGAATACAGCTAGAGAGAGAAAAGAAAGAAAATCAGGAGTAAGTTACAGCGAACGTATTACAGTTCCCACTAAAAAAAGGTACCTGGAGATAAGTGCATACCTAAGATATGTAAGGATTAGCTTCAGACCTGCGATCAAATCTGCATTGTTACAGAGGTGCGTGACTTCTGTCCCAGGCACATCACCACGCCTACGCGGCTGTAGCAGCTGCAGTTGCCACTGCCAGGTTGCTGAGGCACATACCTGCATGCTGTGACCAGCCCTGTCCCACAGCCAGCAGCAGGAACCCTGCCGAGCCAGTTCCTCCCAGAACCCCGTTCCTCCTCCCCCATCAGAAAGGTGGGAAGCACCCGGGGCTCTCAGCTCTTAAGTCTTAGCATGTGAAATGCAGGGTCAAAGGTGCTGGGTGTCCCCACAGAGTGCTTTTGGGAAAGTGAGAACTGACAAAGGCCACTGGAGCTTCCTTAACCATTATGCTCTCAGAGGGTAAATCAACCTTCCCTTGTTTCCCATGAAAATGAGTCATAAACCAGACAACGACGGCTAATTTTGTGAGGGAGGCTCCATCTAACATGTTTTTCTGCTGATGCCAGTTTCACATCTAAAATAATCTCTTCTTTGTGCCCAGCCTTACCAACAACAAAGAGCAGGCCTCCAATTCCTCGCACAAAGTTGAAGCGGAGGATCTCGATTGAGAACGCGATGACTGCAAGGGCAAAACAGATGACCAGGATCACAAAGCCAACGAGGTATGTGGCAGCTGCTGCTCTCCCCCATCCTTGAAGAGAAAACAAGATGTTACACACAGCAGTACTCTCCTGTAGGTCATTGCAGCTCTTTGGTTTTCTTTAATCATTTTTTATTGAAATGGTTTTCTGTAAGAAGCATGTCCTTACGTCAAAGCAATACTGAATGCCTGCAAAGTACACAGCAGCAGAGCAGGGAGGCACCATCATTGCTGGAGCAGCACAGGACTCCCAGCCTGCTAACTTGTCTTGCTGAAAAGCGGGATAGAGCGCAGCACAGAACAGAGATAACACATATCTGTAAGACACCCACAGACATCTGAGCAGATAGGGCACACAACTGCTGACAGTGCCCTTTATCATTACAGCTCCTGTTCGATATGCAAGTTTACAAAACCACTTCCATGCACAGGGAAGTGTGAAAGCAGACAAGAGGGTACCACCACAGGAGATAACTGCTGGAAAATAACAGTGCTGTCTGCACAAAACTTCTGGTTGTTTGTGGCAAGAATACTGCATGTGGAGCAAAATCAGCACGACCAAAAAGAAACTTGGAATAGCTGAAAAGATGACAAAAAGAAAGGTCTTGAAAATAAGTATCTATTCACAGCTAAAATGTAGCATGTGGAGGAGAAACAATAAAATCTGAGTTAAAAGTTGATGAGCCCTCTTTGAATCATTACTTCGACATTTGCTGGAACAGGGTGTATCAAGCTGCTTAGTATCAAGCTACTGCACGCTGGAGAGGCTCAGGCACGAAGCAAGTGGCTGTATTCCTACAGAGCAGCACCAGCATCCAGAACTCACCCACCATAGCCCAGGGCCAAGGCAACAATGGCAGGAAAACCTCCTAGAAAAACAGCCAGCAATTCTACCTTGGCAGTAACACGGCCTTGTGAAAAGGCCCTCACACACCTTGTCCTCTTCAGAAACCAAGTAATTTAGGTGAGCCCAGTGCAAACAACTACAAGCGAAGGTGTTCCTGCCCTGGAGGCAGGATACCTGCCCACAGGGGCCAAACCACACTGGCTAGTGCTTTGTTTTCCAGTCAGCTGTCATCACAGTTCAATTCCCACATCTACATATTGTGGGTTTCTACTTTCACACACTTAGACAGAGGTAGGGCCGGATCCTGAGCTCCCTCTAATGTAGGAAAATAAAGAGGCCAGTGAGATCTAGGTCAGAACACTTAAAAAAAGTTCTCTTTCATCATAGCTGTCCATTCCAACACAGCTGAAGTGACTTTGGAGGTATCCTGCTTTCATTGTAGACTCCATTCTTTCTCTGCAATTTGCTATCTGAAAGCAAAGCATTGTTTTACAGCTATTTTAAATAGATCTGTTTGAACTGGTTTCTTTCTTCCCTAATCCAACAACAAAAGTAAAATGCAGCAGGTATCCATCAGCCAAATCTCTGCCCAAAACTCCCAGCCACTACCACTGCCACCTGAAGACAATAAAGCTGACATAGAAAAGATAAGAAAAAGGTTTTTCTTTCCCCTCTCCCTTCCTGGAGCTACTCAAGACAGTAAATTAGTTCTCCTTCAGCTAGTTGTGCATGTTTCATACCCCTTCCCTAAGGGAATGCTGAGGGGAAGAACAGGGAGGAGACCTGATGAGTGTCTAGAGATTAGAGCTACGTCAGTGGTTTGATAAAATCTTTTCATACAGAACAGTGTCTGACTTACAGGTATTGAATATTGTCTCCACAACAGGATTACTTTAGTGATAACTAATATAAAGGGATATGTAAGATAGGTAACCATTACACACAGCCAGCCCAGGAAAACCAATTCAGACTAGATGATCTAGGCAAGCTATTTATCAATATTTGCCCTATTAAGAAGAAAAAAAAGCACAACAAGAAGGAACACTTAGTTATCATAGCATATTCCCTTTCAGATGCATTATTTATGCTGACAAGGTGTAGGAAGACAAATGTGGCATCTGTTTGATAAAATTTAGGTTGTAAATTCAAATACACCTTCATGTTAGGCACCTTGAGGTTTGGTGTAACACAAACACAACTGGAAGAGTACAAGGCAGAATGCCCACAGTGCTCTCTCTGACATTTTTATCTCATCTGTACTGTCCTTACAAGTGTGATAAGCTTTTGGATACAGGTCAGCCCTGGCTCTGCTCACAATGATTTATTTTCTTGTCTCTGGCAATAAGAAAATGACAACACATACTGCTGCAGGAGATATCTTGTCAGGAAGATTAATATCAAGCCCAGCTTTGCTTCAGGTCTTCAGAAGCAAGGAAGCAGTAGGCACCATCGTTATGAAACTCAGTGAGTTTTGTGCTTATGTGTGACAGAGCTCTGTGTTGGTGACCTGGCACCTTCTCTCTTTCTCCTGCTGGATTATCTTTTCCAACAGCATTTAGCAGCAGGTTGATGCTGACAAGACCTGATAAGACTGAGTCATAGGTGCTGGCTACAGGACTAGATGGGTGTGCTCTGGGCTGGATGAGTGTAGTCAGCCATTGAACTATCAGCCAGCCATTTGATCCCCTGTGGGAATCACAGGAAAAGCAGCAAAAACCTCTGGACTTACGGTTAATTTTTGAGATTTCTCTTACATCGTGTGTATATAAAAGTCTTCTAATAAGTGACTGATGGGAGAGATCAGGGTGGGAGGGTGCACCTTCCCAGAGCATAGGTTGCAGCCCTGGGATGTTCCTTATCCACATGACCTGTGGCCAACCCCACCGACAGGGAGAGTTTTCAGCAGAGGGGCTGCTGCAGGGCTAAGACTGAAATTGGTTTTTCTCCATGCAGGATTCCCCTCACCCCAATATCTGTCAAGTCAGGTTTTCCCAGCTCCTTTTCCTCCTAAAGGCTTCTGAGAACTGATTGAGTCCCCACAGGCACCCAGCTCTCCTGTCTTTCTGATCTTCCCCCTACAGCTCCCAGCTGCCAGGAGGGGAGAGGTGCAGGTTTACCTTCTCACTGTTTGCTGCCATAAGAGCTGGAGAGACCTGCTCACAGTCAGAGAATGACAGATTAGCCCCAGTTTCTACCTGGTTTGTGCTCAAAAGTACCTTGTACTCATAAGATATTTAGCCAGAATTTAAGCTTTCCCATAAAAATAGAAAATTCTCAGATCCATTCATTTGGCAGAGAGAGTATTTCTTAGGCAAAATAAACATAAAGATGATGTCTGTTTATGAAATCAACCAAGAACACCACAGTTATTTGGAGCTGCCTAAATAGGAGGGCAGAAGAATAGGAGGGCAGAAGAATAGGAGGGCAGAAAAGCAGAGAAATAGCTGGGGGTATTAGTGTTTCCAGGTCAGCTTGGCCTCAAAGAATAGTCAAGTTCTTTGCATCTAATCAGCAGAAAAGTATTTATCAATTAGGTGGTGTTGAAAGAACATTAAAAAAACAACTGTTCAGAAGCTGAAGGTCTATAATTATTAGGAAGGATTAAGAGTTTTATTACATAGTATTACATTACATTAATGATTACTATGGAAAGGAACTAAGGTGCAAATGTTATCATGCAAATAACTAGGAGGGGTCATGATTACTTAATGTTAATGATGAGCACCAGTAATATGATGAAATTAAAAGAAAGCAAGCAACAGTGCCTTAGTGTTACGTGTATTTCCTGATTTCATTTGGCCATGCCTCAGCCTCACCAGGGAGGAGATGGAATCTCTACAGGCTAAGATATTTAAATCTAGATTTCTCTTTAGAAATCAATAACAGAGCAGTGAAAATAGTCTAGCAGGAAGATTAGCTGCTACGGGATTTGAAGTAACAAGACTCTCATCTTTGTTCATTCACTTCCAGAAGCTGAAGCTACTTCATTAGCTTGTGAATAAATGGAATCTTAGGGTATTTTTTATCATTACCAGCATAGATGGGGCAGTTTTACACTGTATCTGTAATATTTTTCTGTATATAAATGGCAGTAGCAATCCTTGTTTGGTCTCAAGAGCCCATTACACAGAATATCCAAAAATATCTCCCTTTTTTGATGTAATAAAGGAGTAGTGGACTGTGAGCAAAAGAGCACTGTCAGCCCTACTTTCTTGCTCAGATAATGTGCAAACTTCCATGGTAGCATGACTGGTGAGAGGAAGCTATGAACATACCCACCACAAGTAGAGAAGAGCCTAGAATTGAAGGATTTCTGGGAGGGCAGGTTGGAAATCAATACTGGAAATCACTACTCTGTTTTGGCTTTAGGAGTGCAAGAAAAGCAATCGCTACACTACCAAAATATTAAATACAAGCCCTCTAGTACAAACTTGGCTTCAGCTGAGAGCTGAGGAAAGACACAATCCTATACATTTCCAACTTTTAAAGTCTCTGGATTGTTAGCAGCAAAGTGTGCCTGCCCAGGAGCCAGCAAAGTGCCCTGGCAGAGACACCAGCCTCACCTGTTCACTGGGATCTCTTACCGGGAAGTTGCAGTGTTTTCTGGGTGTAGGCAGGGACACTGACTGCTACACCTCTCCCACTAGCATTTCCCAAGTGCCTGCACTTGGCTGACACTATAAACAATGCTTGTACTGAATGCATCCCGGCATTGTAAATCAGGCAAAAGTGTGCCTGAGAAGAGGTGTATTGAAAAGGTAAGCATACACTTAGCATTCCTCCTTTATTTACCTGGCCCCTCAGTGAAGTCTCCACATGCACTCAATTTCACCAATAATCTGTGGTATCAAAGTCCATGCCTCTAGGGACACACGTACAGTGGCACAGCTGCAGTGAAACATGATTCACAAAGGTTGGGCTCCTACTTCTAGGTTCCACCTTTTTTGATTCCTTTTTTTTTTTTTTTTCTTTTGGCACTTACTAAGGATCCAGAAGAATGCTTCCCTTTTCCTTTGTTGGCTGGTGTGTACTTAATGAATAACAACTGGCTTAGGAATAGAAGAGTTAACCTAATGGGGTTACCTTTACTGCACACATACACGCCCATCTTTTACAGTGTTAATTCAAAGCACAGTCACTGGGACCAGTCATTCAGAACCAGGAGGCCACAGCCACCCATAAATATTGCTCCTAAACTTACAACCTCATCACTATAAAGACAATCATCCTCTCCAGTAACACACTGCAAATAATCCTTGGCATAGCTGATGGCTTACTGATATGTTTTAAACACACAGTCAACAGTTAAATCCTGCAATGGTCTACACCAAGTCATCTTGAGTCATATTCTTGTGCAGTACAGCACTTCTGCATTGCAACATTTTGATAATACACAGACGCTGCCAGCCAGGGCACTTCCAAGACACAAGCCAGTACAGAGCTCTAAACAAAATCCCCTCCCTGCTTCCCTACCACATGACACCCTACTCTTCGTTTTCCCTTTCACTTCTTCCCTCTCATGTGGCATTTGCAAATGTGCATTAAGGAGCTATGCAGTTTAGGAGACACTCCTATTTGCAAATCTTTGTTTGTCTTTTCCTGCCCCTTCCCCTCATTTAAAATAAGTGACTCGTCTGCTTTTTTTCTTCCTCTTCCTAGTACACATGCCACAGCTCAATTAAGAATTTGTCTAATGGAACATTCTGTTAATGAAGACCCACTCTGAAGTCTTCATTTCATCAGGAGAGGTGCAGGATGGTTAGTGCACAGCAATTATTTTATGCAAAACAGAAGTTATGCATCTCAATTAGTTAACCTTTATTTTCCTGCAGCAGTGCTGTAAATGCCTGCTAGGCATTTTTTCCTTTGTAAATGCCCTCACCTATTTTGACACTAATTGCATTAGCATAGAAGAAAAGGAAACAAAACAAATCAAACCTGAACTCATGTGTTACATCCTGTCTCTAGATGTAAATACTATTTGAGTAGACAGTGGCATTGATGTTATGAAAATTTGAGAACAGGCAAATTCGTAAAAATAAGCCAAGGATTTAAGTAAGTTTTGCTTTGTTTAAGCCTTGGCTTAAACAACTGAAGTCAAAGATACTGTTCTTCTCTGTCAGTCTGTTAACTAGAAAAAAAGCCACAGAAAATTACTTCTGCCCCACAATGCTGAGGACTGACGCAAAGCACACACCCATCAGTACTCAGGGACGTGTGAAGCAGTGTCACTACAGGAGAAAACAAATTCCAGCAGCTGTACTATATTAGCACTTTTTCCCTGTGCAATGCAAGTTGCAGCAACCCTGCACTAGCTTTTCTTCTCTGTCTAATGGGGGAGATGGATATTTTCACCTCACTAGCCAGAATTCTTCCACCTGCAGTAAAGCCCAAAGTCATCACCCGGCTGAGAAACGAAGCCACTTCTCTTGCAATATATTCAGGATTTAGTTTGTGCATGAGTGTTGCAATGAAAAGCTTCTGGAAGTGAGTCTGCTGTGCTCAGGCAGCAAGGGACCTGCGCAGGGAAACAGTCCCAGCTCTCCCAGTTGAAACACACCCTTCCAGCCCCCCAGTCCCTAAAGAACCCTCATCCAGGATCTTAAGGCGGGTCTGCTTACTTGTCCAGAAATATTTTGTTTGAGGGAAAAGCAGATGTAATCAGACCCACGTGTTCTAGCAATAAAACAAAGTCCCCCAAAAGACCTAGAAACTGAGAGTGTGCAGTAAGAATATTACAGTGGCGATGCCAGATACAGAAGCAGCTAAGCAAGTTAAAACAGACGCACACTTATCCCTGATTTAGGCCCCAGTGCAACAGAAAGCTACAAAGGAGAGAGCATTTTTTTTTCTGCCTGCAAACCCACATCAGACTATTTTAAGCTGCAGATCAGGAGGCATTTTAATAGCTGCACTCCCTTGGCCAGGAGGGCTAAATTAAGGTGCTCTCTCCCTGCGAAGGGTCGGGGAAATACCATTTTACTACTGTCTAGGTGTGGTTCTGCATAGGACACCCTGCAAGAAGGTTTCCACACTTGCCATCCGACCAGGGAGGCGAGCGGCACAGGGAGGGAGCTGCCTGCTGCCAGGTAAGGCTGTGCGACGGCAGCCCGACGAGAGCTGAGGGGAAGCAAATACACGGACTTGGAGCCAGTTGCTATCTTACTTTGGTTGTACGATAACTTTAGAAAAAACCCAAAATATCAACACCCCGGCTTCTCAGTGTTGTACTGATCAAAAAAGATCGCTCTGGAGCAGTCTAGTCCCGTGTTTCATTGCTGGTTTAAGTCCCGAAAGAGCATGGATACTGGTTCTGGACGGAAACTCCATCCCAGGAAGCAGCTACTCCACAACGGAGTTAGGGGAGGTCAATGGTCTTGGCACCCACTGCCCCGGGTCCCTCGGAGGGCTTCTCACTCACCGTAGTCCATGAGGGATTCGCAGTTCCAGTTGAGGTCCTCCTCGCCCCGCGTGCAGCTCTCCCACAGCGACGCTTGCTGCACGTAGGGCTCCGACTCGGATTCCAGCCAGCCCCGGCCCGCCAGGGCGATGATGCCCATGATGATGGCCAGGCCCAGCAGCAGGGGCAGGAGCCACCTGCACCTCCAGCAGGCGAGGCCGCACACCACCATCGTGCCCGGCCGGCGGCGCGCCCAGCGAGCCCGGGCGTCGCGGGTGTGGTGCGGCGGGGACGCTCCGCCGGGACGGGAGACTGCGAGTGTGCCGGTCCGAGCGGGGTTTTAAGGCGCCGGGGAGGAGGGAGTCCCACCCACATTCCTCTGAGTAAGCCTGCCGCCGCCGGCGGCCCCAACCGGTGGGGCTGGCGGAGAGCGGCGGAGGCAGCGGGGCCCAGCCCGCTCCGCTCGGCCCGGCCCCCCTCAGCCCCGCTCGGCCCCGGCCCCTCGCTCGGCCCGCCCGGGCTCACCCTCGCACTTCTCCTCTCGCTGTACGCCACCCTCCCGCACCCGCACCCGCACCCGCTCCGCCGTGGTGGCCCAGACACCGCAAAAACGCAAAAAACCTCGCGGTTCTCGGGGTTCCACGAGCCCTGCCTTCCTCATGGGGGCTGGAGATCATCATCGTCCTCTCTGATCACTGGATAGACCGAGCAGCATTGCCCAACATTGATAATACTGATGGTGTTAGCCACTACAAGTACCAAAAGCTTGCAAAAAGTTTCTTTGCAGTTGACAAGAAAAGAGACACCTTAAAGAAAGGTGTCATATGAGGATGGGAATATGACTTTATTAACAAGGAAACCATCATTTGCCTCACATCATGCTTAGCATTAAACAAATGCATGTTTCCTAATGGCTATCTAATGAGTGTTTGCTTGCAATTGTGCTCTGGCTTCCAAGCAGGCTGTGCTGGGCACTGGACAAAGCCCAGCAGTGGTACTCAGAATCCATCTGCCCTGATCTTTTCCCATTCCATGTCTGGAAATGCACTCCAAGATGCAAGATGACCAAAATGAATGCTTCCCCATCACATGGCATGAATGGACACACAAAGTTTTGGTCATAGGAGAAGCACTTCTCCTCAATAAGATCTCCACATATCCCATTGTGTCATCCCATCGCCCAGCACCAAAGCAAACTCATTGTATGAGCAGACACGTGCCCATGACAGGACTAGAAGTGCGTGTGTTTTGGGCACACAACTCACACATGTTTGATTGAGTCTTGGAGCAGCTTCTAGGCCTCAGCAAAGAGGACATCAGGAAGATAAATCTCTGAGATCTGAAAGGCTGAAAACAATAGTGGGTAAGGGGATTACACATGTTTCATGAAGGATGGGAGCATATGAGTTCCTATTGGACTGCATCAAATGGGATTTTGTCACAGCTATGTCACATATAATCAAACAGTGCCCAGTGTCAATTCCTCAAATGATATTCATGGGAGGTGTTCTGTGAGGAGGGATGGTCAACCTCATCTGAGTACTGATTGCTGGTAAATATTAAGGAATAGATTGTGATGCTAAAATCAGAACAATAAGACGATATCACCACAGGCAAGTTACAAAAACTTCAGGCAGGGTACCAGAAATCACGTGGAGTTTCACCAGCCCTCTCAAAATCCTTCTGATGTTCATTCCCACTGTTCAGATTTCATTCCAAATTCATAATAGAGTTGTAAATAAAATTTTCCAGAACTACTTGCAAGCCTATGTCATCAGTATACAGGTTTTGCATAGGGGAGAAGTAATGGCAGAACTGGGCACTATGATCCTCTTTTTGTCACTACAGAAGAACTTCATTTGTGCAGTGCCGAGCAGTGATTTTCCGGTAGTCTCACTGTCAGCACTCAGGTCACCTCAGAAGGTGATGCAGAAAGTAATTTCTTCAGCACAGAAATTGAGAGCTGTTGGAAGGGAAGTGAGGTTAAATTTCATCCATTTTTCAAGAAAAAGAGTAGAAATGCACCACACAGGAAAGTTCTGTCTTCATTATAAGGTCAAAAGTTAGAGTTCCCTCAGTTCAGACAGTATAGAGCTGGCTCTGATTTTTAGTAATTGCATTACTTGGTTTCCCAAGGCTGTCCTACATCTGGAGTGCCTCAGTGTCCAGGGCCTGCAGTGGCATGATGAGACGCTCTGAGGGCATTAGTGGCTTGTGTGGCCTATCCTGCTGCTCCCAGTGACCCCATGAAGACAGAAATGCCATCTTCTCCTTTCTTTTTAAATACCTGGCTTTTTAACAACTAGGAAATCCAGCTGAACTTGAAAGATAATACACCAAAGATTCCATTCTGTATGAGGGCCTATAACACAGCCAATGAAGTTACCTGCCTTCAGTCCCAATGATACTTGGATCTATAAGCGAAGAGATCTAGCAAACTAATGAACCAGTGCCTCCTGCAGCAAGACAGGCAGCTCCAGCAACATATGCAGCTTTTCTCACCTCTGGGCTCTATAACCCACATCTTCCCAGGGACCAGATGGTAGGAGTCAGCTCTGTGGGGCTGCAATGATCCACACATGAAAAACATGCAGTGCTTTGATTATGAGGAAAAGATGCCCTAATACATAACAAAACAAACAGCAGGTTTGCTTTACTAAACACCAAACCTGCCTGAATGTAGCTGGGCATTCTGGATCAAGCTGCTCTGCCAAACATACGCTATCTTCTGCCGTGAGCACAGCAATGTGTTCTGTAGTTATGAACATAAGGACACTTTCCCCAATTTTATCTTTGGCCATGTTAAAAGGAAGCATAAGCTTCTTTGACCACCACTACCCTTACCTTTATTTATTTATTATGCGAATAATAAATTAATTTCATAATCTTTGTGGATCTATAGAAGTATTTTTTCTCTGCAGTGTAACAAGGGATATGCCTCTCTAGCAGGCGGTGCTTTACATGGAGTAAATAATTTACTAGCTAGCAATCATTCACCCAGCTATCAGAGAAAACCAAGTAGCACTGAGTGAAGGTCAGGGATCAGCTCCAGCCCAGACAGGTATGGCTGGCCTCTCACAGGTTTTGAAATATGCCAGCGGGAATCTGCAGGCTGGTTGCTAAGAGTGCATTTGGGTTGAGGGGAGGGGAGTGGGACACACAGTGCCAAGGGCATCCCTCTGCTCTGCAGAGTCCCCTCAGGAATGGGGTACCCTTCCTTTATCCATTTTACCTGGCTATTTTTTTCTAGCCCGTTTACCTCTCAGATCAAAAACAATTCAGAAAAAAAATGTCCACAGACTGAATACCTGTTGTAAATCCAATTATTTTGTAATTCATGGGTGTTGTCCTTCAACAGCGTCTTATGCTTACTTTCCTCCATGTTGGAGTGCCCCAGTTCTACTTAATCTCTCTTCAGGCATCACAGCCACCTAATTAACATCACCTAAACAGGGTAGTCATTCAACCCATAAAAAAGGATAGGCATGGGATGTACTTCGTATAACCCACAACAACCCCTCCATCAGTGTTTCCAGATCAAACTTCAATTTCCTCATGTGTGCTCAAAAGCTGCCATTATGTGAATTTATAAGAAAGCAATTTTTCTGACCAGCTCTTGTCAGTATCCCTTAGTTGAACTCAGTTTACTTTGGAGACTCCTCTGGGGCTGGCATAGATGAAATAAGCTGACTCTCTGCAACTGATGTTCTGTGGAGCCTGCTTCAAAAGCCTTGTGGAAGTACCAGAGCAACAGTTTGGCCTGCAGAGGTGTGACTAACGCTTTCTCATTCCTGCAAGGGACAACTTGTGTGACTCCATCAGCCTGAGATGACCTAAAATCTCAGAAATAAAAGAGTAGTAAAGAGTCTTCCTTCTGTGCATGCAGTACTTATGGTTGCCATACAGCCGTAAAGGTGCATGTGTGCTTGCTAACTCCAGTTTCCTGCACTTAGGTTGTGCAAAGGTCTCTCTATTGTCCTGGAGTTGCACTGGGTGAAATTCTGCTTCTAGTGAAGGAAATGGCCAAATCCCAGGTGGAAGGGATTTTACCCCAAAGTTCTCTAAAGGCTCAGGCTCACTTAGACCATGCCCACAGAATAATGAGGGCCTCCTAACAACTAAGTTCTATGTACTTGTTGCTGCAACTTTTCCTCCTTTGCCTCATCCTCTCATTTGCATTTCCAAAATGTAAGAAAGGAAAGCATCAAATAAAGAACTGTGTCATCCTTGACCTCCTTATTGATTTTGATTTTGTTCATAAGCCCTTTTCCAAGGGCTTATGAAACTGACCATCTTCATGTGTGATGTTACAAAGTGATAGCAATTGCCTGGCTAACACTGGAACTATTCCTGCAGGAATGGGAGCTTGGCGCAGTGTGTGAACATTTTTTCCTAGGGTTGCTGTTACTTGAACCACCCCTTCAAGAAAACCCAAGGTACAGTGTGTACTTATGCTTGAGGGGCCAGGGGGTTTCACTGGCGTTTTACTTTGCTTTCTTTTAAGATAAACTTCTGTTTATTCAAGAACTGGAAAGATTTATTAATTCTTGCAGAGCAGCATGCTTGTGTTTATTCTGACTTTTGTATTCACATCTGATAAATCAAGAGAAGATGTGTCTTGGAAAAGATCATATTTGTGCAATATCAGATACAAAGCTGGAAAACTTTTTTCACTTAAACTCCCCTTGAGACCTGAGATTGCTCCTACGCTGACACTTTTATTTAAACACAGAGACGCGGGTGTCTGGGGGCGGCGGGGCCGGCGGCGCCTCTGCCGCCAGGGGGCAGGAGGCACCTCGGGAAAGCCGGGATAGGGAATTCGATCCAGGGGCAGGAGACACCTCGGGAAAACTGCGATAGAGGATGCGATCCTGGGGCAGGAGACACCTCGGGAAAACTGCGATAGAGGATGCGATCCTGGGCCAGGAGACACCTCGGGAAAGCTGGGATGGGGGATGCAATCCTGGGGCAAGAGACACCTCGGGGAAGCTGCAATAGGGGACGCAATCCTGGGGCAGGAGACACCTCGGGAAAGCTGCAATAGGGGGATAGGGTCTAGGGGGCAAGGCGGCCTCCCGCCAAAACCCCCTACCCACAGAGGGGCTTATTGTGTCCCGGGACCCTCTGCCCAGCACCCTGGAGCCTCCTGAGTAGCTTGGCCAGGCTCAATGGGGCCCTTTCAGCCATCCTTATTTCTGCTCCTCTAGCAACAAGACATGTGGCCAGGAAGGCAGAGGGCATCCTGCCCTGTGTCAGGAATAATGTGGCCAGTAGAACCAGGGCGGTGATTGTCCCCTTGTACTCAGCACTGCTGAGGCCACACCTCAAATCCTGTGTTCAGTTCTGGGCCCCTCACTACAAGAAGGACATTGAGGGGCTGGAATGAGTCCAGAGAAGGGCAATGCAGTTGGTGAAGGGTCTGGAGCTCAAGTCCTACGAGGAGCAGTTGAGGGAGCTGGGATTGTTTAGCCTGGAGAAAAGGAGGCTCAGGGGTGACCTTACTGCTCTTTAAAACTCCCTGTGAGGAGAGTGTAGCCAGGTGGGGATCGGCCTCTTCTCACAGGTATCAAGTGACAGGACAAGAGGAAAAGCCCTCAAGTTGCATCAGGGGAGGTTTAGATTGGATATTAGGAAAAAATTCTTCATGCAAAGGGTTGTCAAGCATTGGAACAACCCAGGGAAGTGATGCCCAGGTAAGTGGTTGAGTCACCAACCCTGGAGGTATTTAAAGGATATGTAGATATGGTGCTTGGGGAAATGGTTTATTGGTGGACTTGGCAGTGCTGGTTTGATGGTTGGACTTAATGTTCATACAGGTCTTTTCCAACCTAAATGATTCTACAGTTCTATGGCATTTAGGTGCTTATCTCCCCTGAAACTGCAGGCCAAGGACCTAAAATGGAATTTCTCTCACTCAGATGTTTTAGATAGAGGCTGAAGTGGAGAGAAGTGTCTGATTGTCTCACCACTGATGATGGAAGGTCACCCAGGCCATGGTGTTAGCTCCCACCCAGACACCTGCAACCCAGGTGAGAGCAAGGCAGAGCCCACAAGCTGTATGTCTTCCAGTGAGAGTGTGGCACTGCCTTCCATCCATGGGTTTGAGTTCATTTAAGGAGATGGATGCCCCTGTACTGCTGTCCATTCTTAGCACTGAGATTTTATACATATATATACATATACATATATATCTGTATATATACGTATTTAACTCCATATTTCTGAGAGCTTTTAATTCAAAAATCTCATGGAAAAACTGTCATGATAGATATACAATTTTTCTTTCCACCAGCATTTGCATTTTCTTGCATCAATCTGTATTTTCTGTCTCCGCTCTTCCTTCTTCTCTGTAAAAGCCACGTGCATCTCAGAGCTGCCCACACAGCATTGTAGAATCACCATTTTTGTTCTTTCCAGCCTCAGCACAGTTAGCTCTTGTAAAACAGTATCTTGGTTCCCAGGAGTGACATCAGGAGCTTTTGGGATGAACTTAATCACCACCTGCACATCCAGAAGACGACAGAGTACGTTTGATTGCACAGCTCCACATTAAAGTCTCTGTTTAGCTTTTATAAATGACTCACCCAATAGCTCAGTTCACTGAGGCCTGATTTCTGAGAGACAGTCTGGTCTTTAAGCACATACTCAAATGAGGGATCACAGCTCTGAATTAGCAGCACATGTGGACATGACGCTGGATTAACACAGCATGCATGAACGTCAATACTTTGAGTCATTATTTTCAGGGGCAAATCAGGGGTGCTGCTTCTGACGCAATTTCTCCCAAGCCGTGTTCCACCAGGAGCTGCTTCTGTGTTTCTCCCTGGCAATGACCCACTTTGTTCTATTATTAAGAAAAGCAATAGTTTAAATAGTTATAATTCTGAGTTTTCTCTTCCATTGTGCTGGACAGAAAGTAGGAATTTCCATCTATTTGTCCTGCTGCAGAAAACTCACCTTCTTCACATCAGTTTGATCACACTTGTGGGGTTTAGCTTCCCCTTGCAAAAACCATGCTGTACCTCTAATTTTAAAAGCATGTCTTTCTTGACCCCCTTGCTGTGATAGACAGAGTTGAGCGCAGGAAGATGAAAGAGGACTGTGCAGAATATGGTGTTGTAAATGCCTAAAAATATGGGAGAAGAAGTAATTTTAAAACTACACACAGAGTTAACACATACATGACCAAGAGTAAGAATTGAGAGCAGTAAGAAAGGGCTGGGAGATTGAAGAGGGAGAACAGGGAAATACTGCTTGGAGGGAGAAGTTTCCTTTTTGGGGAGGGTTGAAGGGAAGTGTTTTAGCTCAAGAAGTGTGACAGTATCTACCTGTTTCCCTCAAGTGTTGGTGAGCTTATTTTGTATATACTTTTGTGCTTTGTAGTAGCAAACACTGAGCTACAAGCATTGCACCCATGTAAAAAAGAGTGGAGATGAGGGATTTAGTTTAAATGCTGTCATTGATAAAAAGTAAGCACTGAAGATATGTGCTTACACAGAAAGAGAGGAATGGTAGGCAGGGGAAAAACACCCTTGTCTTTTTGCTTCTCTCTCTCTCGTTTACACATCATACAGTAGATAGCAATTACATTGAAATATAGTCTGTGGTATAGCATGATCAGTTGGAAAAGTGAGACCACAAGAGACTTTAATTGATCACTCAATAACAGATGGGGTAATAAAACCTGGGACAATAAGGAATATTTGCGAACAAATGAAAGATCAATTCCCCTTCTGTTGTAGAACCAAGAAAACAGGCAAGTGTTAAAGAACAATCTAAAAGGCAAAATAATGAGGAAAAGAACATATGGCAAAGATGGAAACTGCTAAATACACACAGAGGAAAATGTATGTTTTTAAACTGTCTTTACAGCATGCCTGTTTCTAGTCTTTGCATGCTTTTTTTGCTACCATTCGTGAAGAAATAATTCCTTGGATATCAGTAGTACAATGCATGAAGAAACTCAGTACAAAATATAGGTTCAGCAAAAGTTTAAAGCACAATAGGCAGAGGAAAAAGAAAAGGAGTCTTTATCACAGGTGATCTGAACAAAAATGCTACTAAGATTTTTTTTCCCACACATATAATTGTAAAGGAGATTATGCCATGTTTAGAAAGTGAATGCAATTATAAATGGCACAGAAATCAGCTCTGTCTAGGCACAGACACTGTACTTTTAAGTGCAGTATCTAAACAGCAACACCCAGTGTATCCTGTACTCCATTCTCTTGGGAATAGAAGAACCACATTAAACATGGGAAGCATTGATAAACTACTCAAATACTGGAATCTCTTTCAACTACTCAGAGTATGTTTGTACAGTCTGATGAAGGCCAAGAGGAGGCCAGCATGTGAAATGAAGTGCCAGTGCAGAAATTCAGCCTAAAAGGGCAGCTCCAAGGACAGCAAGCTTGCTTGCTCTCTGTGGGACATGCAGGGCCACACAGGGCTGGCACTTCAGCAGCCCCGAATGGTCTTCAGTTTCTGGGTGAGACAGATGTGAGGACAACAGGTACCCAGATCAGTGCTTGCTGCCATCCCCAGCTTGGCACATTCAGAGCACCCTGGATGTGGGCAGTCATCCACATCCAGCAGTGACCGCTCCAGGGACCCTCTGTGAGAAGTTCATTGCAGACTTAGCACTGAGCAGCCTGACTCCCACTGTGAGCAGGAAGGCTGCCTTTAAATGTGTGCTGGAACTGCAGGTTTCATGGAGAACACCAGGCCTTCTTGTTCCCTCACTCTGTGCCCAGCTCTTTGCTAGGAAGGTCCCACAGAGTTCACTAGGACTGTCCTGTATTTAAAAGAAATATCTGCTAGTTTCTGGGCTGACAAGGCTGTGGCTCATACATGGGCACTGCCCACTCACGCAGTGGGATACACAGCAGAGACGTATAAACCCTCCCTGGGCCCATAACTGGATCTAGCCTTGTGCAATTCTTTGCAAGATCAAAAGTACAACTGAGCACAAGTGAGGTCAAACCCCTGGATTTAGAACACCCATTTTTTTTAATGTTTCTGTGTTTGTTCTAAACAAGTATTTATTTTTCTTTATGCTGCATTTCCTTTTTCTCATGTCAGTATGGAAAAGAAGAAAATTAAATGGAGACATCCCTAACTATCCATCCCTACAGCTCTACTTGAATACATCACAGTGAATATTATCATTCATGGTAATATGAGACCGACAACATGGAGAGAACAGCAACACTGATGCCTATCACCTGGGCTACACTGCAGAACAGTGTGAGCTGCATTCTCAGCAGAGCTTTTTCTGGGTTATGACTCATGCAGAGCCCTGTTTTTCTGCTGCTCTCCCACATACTGAGACAAACAAGAGAGCTACAGTAAATAAATAAATAAATAAATAACTATTACTATCAGCCAGAATTCAATAAAAATGTAACATACTGCATATCTTGCATGCAGGTACACGGGGATCCTGAATCCAACATCACTTGTGCAATGACCTGTGCCTCGCCCCCTCCCACTCTGAAGCTTCAGCTGAAGCTCTCTTATTTCAGGCCTTCTTCTCATTTGCAGTCATTTACCTGCAGGAGTAGGCCAGCAAAGAAGAGAGGTTTTTGAGGATTCTACAGCCAAGGAAGAGTAGGTGGAGAGGTTGGAAGGAAGAGCTAAAAAAGCCAGAGGAGGTACGCAGTAGGGTAATGCAGAAGCAAGTCTGGGCAGTGGGTGAGAGCTTGCTGACAGCGGCTTTTCACACTATTGAAGACCTTTCCAATGATGTGGGTAGGGCTTGTGATTGTAAGGGTTTCAGTTTTCTGGTTTTTAAGGATGGGTATGTTTATGTGCCTCAGAACAGTTAAAGGCAACCAGATGGAAGTTACAAGAGTGAACCAGCATTTATCTGAGTTTGGTGGAGACCCCTCTTCTTCATACCCACCATAGCAAAGTTGAGCCTGAGCTACTTCAGAAGCTGAACTTTGGGGACCAGCAATCTTTTATTATCCAGTGGCCTTTGACAAAGTGAATTAACATAGGAGGCATCTGCATATCTGGATGGGAGGGGACATGTGCTCTATGAGCCTGCTTTTGTCTACATTGGACTTTGTCTTTTTGCTGGCTTAATGAAGGGGCAAAATCTTGACATAATTGGAAACTCTTGACTACCTGGAAGTAGGGACTGTCTTTATAATGTTCACCAAAATAAAGGACATCGGATAGCTGTGTACAACCAGCTTGAAACAGTAATAATAATACAAGCGCTCAAGTATGACACATTAGGATAAAATCAGGATGCACAGCCAAGTGAGTGACTTAATCTTGTATGAAGCTGCTTTTATTTGGAACCTTTTAAAAAGTGTAATAAATTCATTATTTTGGCTGAACTGGCTTAAGCACCTTAAACCATGGCAACAGCTTTCCAGTTTCTTGAGTATTAGGCTTTGGGGCTCATCTTTTTGAAATACTTAGCAGTTTCCTCCCATCCAGTCATTTTATGTTATTTTCTTTTTTTTTCAGGGGAAGGAGATTTTTTTGGTGTGCTAATACTGCAACAGTGAAGCTCTTTCCTCAGGCTGGTTTTATTTTGTGGATATCTGAAACATTTGGGATCAGATTACATACTGACAAGTAAGACAATGGCATTGCTGTAATGAGCTGGAGGCTAATTTATGGGCTTTGCAGATGTGAATGCATTACCATGCAAATCATGAGCATCTCCTGCCTATAAATAAAGTAATTTACCTTGCCAAGGATGGCTGTCCCAAAAATATAATGAGTATTATAAATTATAGGCACGTGTCAGATTTCTACTTCCTTCGTATTCTTGTTTGTGCTTCTCTAAGGAAGCATTTAAAGATAAAATGTATAATACAATGCATGGCACAAGCAGTTACAATCTTTGCTGCCCAGCACTATTATCACCTTTTGCCAACTGCCACTCCTCCAATTGTTAGAAAAACTGCTAGTCAGACTTGTCAGCAGCCTTGAATAATATGTTCCTACATGGTAGTCCTCTGAAAAGAAAGGATGAATGGTGAATGCCCTAAGCAGTGGCGAATGCACTGGACTGTGGCTCAGAAGTTTTCTGTTCACAGCTCTGCCTCAGACACAGCTCTTCCTCAGACCTAGTGCGTGGCCTTTGGCAAATTTTTTAAGCAGTCCATTTCATAATTTCCTTAGAAATAAGCAACAATAAAGTTTGTTTTACCTGTGTTTCCTGTTCAAATGTTGTTTTGGGGTAAAGCCTGTCTTGGCTGTCTATCTGTGCAAGGTTGTTTGTGTTGGCACACACAGGACACACCTGGCAGCAGAAACAACAGCAGAAATAACTTCTGAAGTTACAGCTTCAGAAGATATTTAGGAATTAGCTCAATACAATGGGTGCAAAAATCTAAGGGTTTTTTTTTTTTTTTTTCAAACTTGAAGAGAATTTAATGAGACTGCATGTAATCATGTGACTTGCATTATCAAGTCATGAACTCATGCAGGACGGATGTCTCTATGATTTTGCCAGCTTCCTGCCACTCCCTACTTCCCCAAAACACCTTTTAATGACAGAAGAGCAGAAACAGCAAAACCGAAGAATTCCTACAAGCTTCACCGAAAAACATTGCCTTGTGGAGGAGAGAATCCCAAAGTATTGCCTTCCTCCCCTAAGGAGAAGTTCTACAGTGAGCTTAGAGAGAAACTCAGAATTGTTAAATTTTGCTGCTAGTGGAGCTGCTTGTTTCTTCTTAAAATCGTATTTTTGAGGTTGATTCCAGTGGAAGAAAAATCAAAGTGGAATAGGCCTGCTGGAAACAAGGCTCACTGACAGCTTTGCTTATTTTATGGACATATTACACCAAGCTAAGCCTTTGCCATCTGCTCTGCCCCCAGTTGTATATGGAAAAAAAACCACACCAACCAAACAAAAAGAACAAATCACAAGAACACCAAGGAGATAAAAGTGATTAACTGCCTGTACATGCTCTACCAACTATGCAGCTTGCACTGAAGATGTTCTTTCTCATGATTCAGATACAAATCACAAGGAAAACAGTTCACACAAAACACAGTAAGTTTCCTGCTGAGCTGGAGTTTTCCTGAACCAGACCTGACTCCACAGGAGTGTTCAAATGTACTTATATGAAATTATGTGATCTTTATATAAAGAGTGTTCTTAATAACTTTTATATTGTTTGCATCCCAGGCAGTAAGGTACAATGGGGTGTGCTCACAGCATTGCAAATACTACAGTGGCTAACTGCAATTCACAGGAACAGCCTTTAAGAAGGCAGGCATGCAGGAGGGAAGGCAGGAAGGAAGGCAGGAAGGCAGGAAGGAAGGCAGGAAGGAAGGAAGGAAGGCAGGAAGGAAGGCAGGAAGGCAGGCAGGAAGGCAGGAAGGAAGGCAGGAAGGAAGGCAGGAAGGAAGGCAGGCAGGCAGGAAGGAAGGCAGGCAGGAAGGAAGGCAGGCAGGAAGGAAGGAAGGAAGGCAGGCAGGAAGGCAGGAAGGAAGGCAGGAAGGCAGGCAGGCAGGAAGGAAGGCAGGCAGGAAGGAAGGAAGGCAGGAAGGAAGGAAGGAAGGCAGGAAGGAAGGCAGGAAGGAAGGAAGGAAGGCAGGCAGGAAGGAAGGAAGGAAGGCAGGCAGGAAGGAAGGAAGGCAGGAAGGAAGGAAGGAAGGAAGGAAGGAAGGCAGGAAGGCAGGAAGGAAGGCAGGAAGGAAGGAAGGAAGGAAGGCAGGAAGGAAGGAAGGAAGGCAGGAAGGAAGGCAGGAAGGAAGGAAGGAAGGCAGGAAGGAAGGCAGGAAGGAAGGAAGGAAGGCAGGAAGGAAGGAAGGAAGGCAGGAAGGAAGGCAGGAAGGAAGGAAGGAAGGAAGGCAGGAAGGAAGGAAGGAAGGCAGGAAGGAAGGCAGGAAGGAAGGAAGGAAGGCAGGCAGGAAGGCAGGAAGGAAGGAAGGAAGGAAGGCAAGAAGGAAGGAAGGCAGGAAGGAAGGAAGGAAGGCAGGAAGGAAGGCAGGAAGGAAGGAAGGAAGGAAGGCAGGAAGGAAGGAAGGAAGGCAGGAAGGAAGGCAGGAAGGAAGGAAGGAAGGCAGGAAGGCAGGAAGGAAGGAAGGAAGGAAATGCTGCTGCCCTCCCCAGAGAGTCATGTGTATGCACATACATATACTGAAGCATCCAAGGACTAGAATATGTGAGGTATGTTAACTTGCGTTTTGGGCAGGGTTATGGTAGCTACAGGATTTGCTTCCAGTTCTGAAGGGACAGCCTTCTACAGTGCTGATAGGAAGCTGTGTCTATGGCCAATAACAGTAAATTAGCTTAAAACATCTTGCACAAGGCTGAATGGAAACAGATGGAACTTCAGAGTTTAATTTTAAAAAGTTATTTCTATTTCATATGTGTTGTACTTCAAAATCATGGCTAAAGCAACATGACTAAATCCTCTTATTCTGATATCTACATCGCTATTCATTAATGGGTCAATGATGCTCTGTTCTGCACCATAAAGATCAGCTTACCCTTGGCCTGGACAACAATTGAATTAATTTGTTCCCAAATGAAGAAATTATTCAAAGTAGACCCTTGGTGTTTAAGAAGATAATGTTTTCAACTTCCACGAAGATTGGAAAAGGCACAGTAAATAAAATGAACAATTTTCTCATTACTAGTGACATGCAACTACATGAAATCAATATTGTATCTGTAATACATATGTCATTTATAAAGTTGGCTGGCATTATAGGTGGCACTACCTCAAGGTTACCTGGCAACTGCCACAGTACAATCTCATTTTCACCCACTTTGTCAAATACTAACTGGGGCTGAAGTCTTCCATCTGGATGGGAGCAGGGGTAATTGCTTTGCATTTCAATCAGATTAGTTTCACTACTTCTAGACCAAAGAGAGAAGATAATGTTTTGCCAATTTTAATGCAATCTGAGAACCTTTATTTGAGAAGATGTCCCTGTTTGTTGTCATGAAGAATTAAAACAAAATGCAAGACTGGCTTATGTATCTGGGTTATGCTTTTTGCTGCACATTGAAAACTTGTCCAAATCTGTACAAATTTCAGCAAATCATCTTACACATGTCCAGTAAGGTGACTAGTTTTTATCAGTTCTTACGGATCAAATGTGAGAGAACACATTGCAAAAGTAAGGGGCTATGGTAGAAAAGCTGCTCTTGAGACACAAAATCACACAGTTCTGCTGGTTGCAATTGTTTCAATAAAACATGAGAGAAAAGAGTTGCACAGGACCAATCATATACTAATGAAATCAGTGAGACTTACAGTAAGACAGAAAGCAAGAGTACTGGTAGGCATATTTAAGATCAAACCATCAAAATCCATTTGTGCTGTATCCCTAAAAATAGTCTTTGTTCTTTAAAGGACCATCCTTTTAATAATCTCCCCAAAATTTCAATATTTTTTTTCTTTCTGCTTGCCCTAGTACACCAAAGATAGCACGAAGTCCAGTTTGACTGCTAGAAACCAGATGAACCTGTAGCCTTGGTTATTAGATCTGTTTTCTCCCAAGGTTTTTCATTTCTAGACTGAGTATATTTGATCTGGAAGCTACTGAAATTTAAATACAGAACTCTGCAATGCCATTCCTTGAAATCCCTTTTCAAAATACATGCTGGGAAACACTATATTTCTGCTAGATTTTTCATTTAATGCAAGAGAAGTTTTCAAAAATTATACACATGGTTAGCGGTGCTCTCCCTCAGGTCCACAAGGTTGGGTGCTTGTGTGACTATTGCTGTAACGAGCTTTTGTGAGGTTCAATATCACTTAGCATTGGATTTTCAGATCATGAATTAAAGGCAATTACTGTCTACTCCCAGCAAGTTGGAAGCTGAATGTTCTACTCCCTCTGATTATAGCTCCAGAGAGTACATGCCAATAACAATCTGAACATTGATTTCATGTTGATTAATACTAGTAGTGAAATGTAAAAGGACATTACTCAACGTACAAGTTCATCAGTCAGTTTATAGCAAACTGGCCTCTTGAAGAACATTCCAAGAAAGCTTCCAAGTGTGTGGCTATACCACAGGTCTACTTACTGGTCAACTTTACTGCTAATATGCAATTTAAGTGTGAAATTCAGAAAACCAGTCCTGTGCCCAGTCAGATGACAGAGGGAGATGTACAGGTAATTGATAGTCTTTTCCAACCTAATTGATTCCGTGATTCAGTGATACCTTTGAGATGAAAACTAATGTCTGCAGGGACAAGAGCAAATGGGGTGTAACAGATCTTTACACCCTTTGGAAGAACTTTTGGAGACCAGGACTTACCTCCCTTGAAATAAGTTCCGTCTTATTATTGCGAGGAAAAGGCATAATAAATAAGAACTAAACTATGATCTGAAGCTAACTATCTATCTTAATTCAGAACATTTTATCTTTTAAATCTTTTAAGTTGCTCTTAAAAAATAAGAAAAATAAGCACCATTGACTAACAGAGTCAAACTGTATCTCAGAGAGTTTGGGAGCAGCACGGAGAAGAAGAAGGAGACTTCTTTCTTGTGTTTATATTGAGTATTATACGAATGCATAAAAAGAAGGCTCTGAATTGAATTTTCCCACTATTGCATTGTAAACCTGAGAGCAATGGCCCAAAACCAGGGAATTCATCCCAGATTGATCTGTGGCAGAACAGAATCTACATATTAACACTATTAAACATCTATTTAACCTGTCCCCTTGTATTTCTCTTTACTTTGCGCCATACTTAACAAATTCAGAGATTTGTCAGGGAGTGGTCCTCCATTAAAATTTGTAATAGTGGCACGAAAATCTATTTATCTATTTCAAAAAGAGCATAGTACGTTGAAAATTTTTATAATGTTTAACTTTTCTAGGAGTATTTCTAGTACTTCAACACATGCATTTATATGCTTAACAATAAATGGGCAGTGCAAATCACAATCCATTTCCTGGCCAGTAGAGATGTATTTAGTTAGACCTTGCTGACCTTTCTTGACTTTGTAACACAAGCCTCTGGCAGCTGCAGATGCCATGATGTCCCTGTTTCCTCATAATGAGGAAAGGCCACAACAGATTGTAAAGCAGGTTATGGACACAAATATGTATAATGCATTTGTAACTTTCAGTGGCCTACATTTCATACAGCTACATGACAAGTTACCAGCTCAGTCGCTTTTCAGAGACAGCTTCAGAGTTTGGGCTTGTCCATTTTGCATATTCCAAATATATGATGGCCAGATGATACAATCCTTTTGTATTCAGCTTTTGAATGGACTGCACTTTTAAGCTTTCTTTCCATAGATTAAACTAGGGGAATCCTCTAGATTATGGGAGAAAAGTGGGACTCTGAAGTTTAGTTTTCTGGCTGACTTGGAACTCTTGTGATATTAAGGTTAACTCCACAGTTACTTGTAATTTTCTTGCCCCTCAAAGCCTTTTCAGTGGAGTCTGATGGAAGCAAGATTGTTCAAATCTTCACGCTGCTTTTTCCCATGTACTCACTCTTCTTCACAAGCTCTTGTATTTCAGGGTAGAGAAGAACTGGAATTAGTACAGTGAAGGGCAGTCTCCTATGAATGACTAAAAATCATTTAGGGAGAAAGATTAAATGGAATAGTTCACTGTAGACTGGAATAAAAACAGCTGAGGGAGAACATGCTCAATGCATAAAGAATCATGAATGGTGGGGAGAAATTAGGGGATGCTTATGCATTGCTTCTCACAGCACAAAAGGTAGGTAGCATCAAAAAACTAAGCAAAAAGAAGCTAAAACTGGTCAAAAAAGAATTTTCTTTTGTTTGCATACAGCTTGGCTGTGGAACTCACTGCCAGAGGGTAGTTGTGCAGGTCAAAAGCATAAAAAAGATTCAAAAGGAATTAGATACATTACCAGAAGAAAAATCTGCCAGGTATTACTGAATACATGAAGATAAAAACCACTGTCTCAGGAAGTGCCTAGTCTGCAATTTAACAGAAACTGGGAGATTTTAGCAGAGGAAAGGGCACTATACTCTTTCTGCCCTTTCTTTAAGAATGCCCATCTAACTTCTGTCAGAAATACACTACTGGGTAAAAACGATTTTGATCTGGCCCAGAATAGCTGTTCTGTCTTCCTGATGCCTTCTTCAACTGCCTTGGCAACTCTGCAGGGATGAAAAGATTATGGTAAATTGAAGACAGTTATGGGGATTTTTATTTTTTCTCTGTCTTTGCAGAAAATATATCTTCAACAAGGCCAGAAAGTCTTATCTCGTATTTCTACCCTTGCATGGATCCAAAGACTTTACATTTGCTACAACTGCTCTTCACAGAATAATTGTTGTGAGGCTGTACCGAAAAGACAGTGCTGAATATATGTTGGCTGTATTTACAGCTCCCACTCCAGAGGCTTTTTCTCCCTAACTCTGTAATCCTGCACTGAGCAGGTGCCTAATGTGCTTTGCCTTGCTCAGAAAGGTCATACTTTGAAGGGCACAGAAAGTAGCAGCAGCTCAGCAAGGACTTCATTGAGCCCTCAGCTCCAGCCTCTTGTAACTCCCTGTGTAATCAGGCAAATAATGACAGATGCCACCCCATCATCAGTGGTGTGCTTACAGTCTAGACAACCAAAACCAAAATCCTGACAAGGGTCTTGCTTGTCTGAGTCTCGATGCCCGCTGGGAGAGGGAAGAAAGAGTACCTCCATCTGCTATGAGGTGTCACAAAGGTGGTGATGAGCCCATGTTCCAGCTACAGCTCCCTCCACTTGAATTTTTTTTAGCAATTTATCCTTCGTAAGGGCAGTCACATGTACAGAGCTTCTTGAGCAAAACAGAGCCCAAGCTTCTTTTGCAAGGGCTGGTCAGTCCTGTCATAGGGGTGCTTCTGGGAAGAGTAATTTTGAAAAATCTGGCAAGGCATAATTTTTGAACCATGGAACCAGGTGGTTTTCCTGTCATTAAAGGGAATTTCTTAGTATTTTGTAATTAAATTTGAAGGAAGTTCTCAGGGACACAGCCCATCTTTTTGGTCCACCCTTTCCAGCATCTGCAGTATACAATGAGATCTTGACAAAGAATATTGTTAAAATGGCCAAGGCACAGGTGATAATACATGAGTGATAATGACTAATAGAAAAGATATGTGATTATCTTGCAGTCTAACGTGCCTTTAAACTTTGGGAAACAGTACATTTCTACTGTACTTTTTAATTCTTTTTTATGTTCCCAAAGACTAGAATTACAGGGCAGACAGGTGTGTGCTCAGAGCTGTGAATGTATCCCAGGATACAATCAGTATTCACATAATGCAAAAGATCAGTAGCGCTGGCATGGCCAGGTGAGTGTTACAAAAGCACACTGTGTATCTGCCACTGCATCTTAGTGATACATGACTACTGCATCCTGCAGATACCAGATATGCATAGGAGCCTTCTGACTTCCAGTTGGACCAGGCTTCAGCTCTGCAGGAGATCAACAGCACTGACTCCTACTGCTGTAGAAGGCTGCTTTCAAAAGCCAGGACAAAGCAAGGAGGACTTCTGAGCTGTAAGGATAACCATAGAAAGCTTAGTTTTTTCTTCATGGCAAGACAGGAGGCTTCATCACCATCGTCCCTCCTCTGTAGCTGGACTTCCAGACATTGTGACATTTTAGGACATTTGTCTTGAAACCGAGTCCAGAGCGCATGATTAAATATGACCTCCTCCCTAAGCAAAGCTTATTCACGGAGTAACTTCCAGCAGGACATGGTTACTGTGTATTTACGTGAGTACTATAGACAACAGACTCAAGGACTCATGGACTCCTGTCCATATGGAAGCGGAGGGCCTCACGTGAAAAGTTTCAGCAAGCTGACTCATCGTACTCTGACACATACGCTCGGGAAGAGTCATCATGGCTCACTTGTTCCTCCTTCTGCATAGTCTTACTGGCAGACCTTAAGATGCTCTAGAGAGCCTGAACATGACCTTCATTTCTCACAAGATGATGACATTACTACTGAGAGAAAGTGTTTAGCAGCACAGAATCCATGTTGCTTGAACATACTGGACAGTGAGTGAAACACGAATACAAATCTTGGTTCAGTGACATCGAGCATCTATGAAAAACACTATAGCTCTGGTGAACATGCCAGCTGCAAAGACCTTCCTATAGGGACTACAGAGAAATTAACCAGTATGTTCATGATGCATATAGCTAGAAATAATCTGAAATTAAAAATTAATTCAGTTTCATCAGTGGTTCCCTGAAAATAAGCAATTAATTATTTACTACTTATAGATACATATTTATCTTTTATGTTCCAGCGATCCAAATGAACTCTGGTACATAATTTCCTCATTAAAAATACCTAAATCACCATCATAGTCCTTTTTTCTGTTCCCCCCCCCCCCCCAGGAAAAACAAAAACAAAGCCTTGAAAAGCCAGAAACCGACCCTCATGCTCATTTCTACTAAGCACAACACAGAATAAAGAGGAAGCACATGGGTGGGAAACAATTCATCATCACTTCAACTTGAGCCTTGACGTACAGCATCATAGTGCCTTGACAATCTCAGTCACCAGCTATCATGAGATTTTTCGTTCTAAGGAAGGTGGCAGAGCATGGTCTGAGGCAAGAAACCTTGGGAAACTACTTTTAGTTTCTTAGAGGTTGGTTTATGGCCTGAAATTGGAAGCTAAATGGTATTTCTGTTAAAGGTTGGGGTATTTTGGTTAGGGTTTTTTGTTGGTTGGTTGGTTGGTTGGTTGGTTGTTGTCAGGCTTTTTGTTTGGTTGGTTGCTTTTTTAAAATTCTTAGTATTGTAGCAATAGGTTACACCTCTCCACCTCCAGCAATAACCTATCCACCTCTAGACCTTTCTGGCATCATTCTAAATCCTTTTCTTTTCTGACAGGACTTTTAAATTCTGGCCTTAAAAGGCAACTATGGATTATGCATTCATTATATGTCTGAACACAGGATGAGCTCTTGTAAGTATTTGGACAAGGGACAGCCTTTGAAAGCCCAATATCCTATGGGAAATACTATGGCTGATTCACCAGGTGCCAATATCCTGCCTGGTAATTCACCATTGGTACTCTTCCAATTAGCAGTAGGAGACATAACCGCTAATACTGCCAGCTGCTACCTGGAATGCCTTTCTTATCTGCTGTCTTTTTCTTTCCATTGTCTGCTTGTCTTCTTGTCTCTTTTAAGAGAGATTCTGCAAGAAGACGACGACGTTGTAACACTCAATTAACTGATGCGGTCACAAAAAGGGCGAGTAGCATATAAACTACAGATAAGGCAGGGAAACATCAAACTGAGGAAGGTAGGAGGTTTGATGGGTAGGAAGCATTCCGGGTGTGAAGGGGAAGGTCTGAGCTACTGGAATGGCTGTTCTTTCTTCTGGAGATTGGCTTGTTGGGGACATTAAGGTGTGCGTGCCTGTGAAGGCACAGACAAGTAGCTTAAGTCGTGACCTTCTGCACTTGCCAGCCAGGAAGAAAGGCGTAGATCTCACAGCCACTTACTTTACCCCACTCGTTTCAGGCTATACCCATAGCCGGCACACACGCCGGTGTGCTGGCCTGGCTCCCTGCGTCCGGCCCGGTGCGGGAGCGCCCGCGGCTCCGCAGGGGACTGCGGGACACCGGGGCTGCGCTGCGGCAGCGCCGCCGGGAGCGCGAACCTGCCCCGCAGCCCCGGGCTGTGCTCAGCAGCAGCAGCAGCAGCCGCGGCCGGAGCCGCGGGGCCGAGCGCACACCCAGCGCCCGCCTCCCGCTGCCCGGGGCGGGCGGGCCGGGGCTGCCGGCGCCCCCCGCCCGCCGGTCGCCATGGCGACCCGCCTGCCCGCCTCCCGCGGGGCTGCTGCCGCCGCACGGTCCGGCCCCGGCTCCGGCGGCACCGGCTCCGCTCCGTTCCGCGGCTCCGTCAGCCCCAGCGCCGCGAACAGAGTCCCTGCGGTCCCGCGGGCAGGGCCAGGCCCGGCCCCAGCCCCGCTGCGCCAGCGGGGCCTGCCCGGGGTGGGAGAGGAGGAGGAGGGACTCCGCAGCGGCAACAACTGACGTGTCTCCGCCATGGAGCTCGGCGTGATTCATCAGCGGCGGCGGGGCGGCAGCGGGGTGCCGTGCTCCGCTCCCGCGTAGGCACTGCCGCGGCGGGGGCAGCCCCGGCACCGCTCTGCCGCCCGTGCCGCCCTCCTCCTCCTCCCTCCTCCTCCTCGCCGCCTCTCCTCTTCCCCCGCGGCTAGGCGAGGATCCCGGGGGAGGCAAGATGGAAGAAATCCTGCGAAAGCTGCAGAAGGAGGCGTCGGGGAGCAAGCACAGGGCCATCAAGGAGAGCTGCACCTCGGCCATCGGTAAGGGGCGCGGGCAGCGGCGGCGGGCTGCCCGCGGGAGAGCGGAGCGGGGCAGCAGCGCCGAGGGAGAGGTTTTGTAACGGCGGGGGCAGGGAGACCGCAACAAACTTGTTCCGCGCCGGCCGCGGAGCCTCCAGCGGCTGAGAAGGGAGCGGAGCACCTGGGCCGTTCAAAATGCCCGGGAGCTCCGCGCTGCTGGAAGGGGCCGTGTCACCTGCTGCCGGTCCCGGAGAGCATCCGCGCCCCTCGCCTTCCTCACCTCCTGCATCTGCTTCGTGGCTCTTGCGAGGCAGATATATGGGTATCAGTAGCTGTCAGTTTCCATGTACGTTTTGGAGGTGCTATCTTTTCCTTAAAAGGCCCCCTCCCTCCCTTAAATCATCGTAAAAAAACATGCAGTGCAGTTTTTACGCTGTCTTACGTTCGGGAATCTATTTTAAAAGCTAGAAGTTTTGTTTTACTGGACTCCATGAGCTCTTTTATCCTTGCTTTATAATGATCAGTATAAAGAATTAATCTTTTAAGGCAATATGAGCTTAGGTACATTTCAGCATCCACCCATTTTCAGAGATTGTTTGTGGCTTAGAGTGTTTTTTGACACTAACAGCCTGGAACACCAATCATCAAGAACCTTTACTTAAATCAGCATAACTGGGATACTTTCAATTGCTTTTAATATTTTTTTTTCATCCATACATAGCTACAACATTCTGTGGTAGATCAGACCTGTTGCTGTCTTATTACTGGCCTTTCATCTTGATGTTGCATGGGTTGCTTCATTAATTGTGTGTTAGTCTTGCACATGCAAATATCCTCTATATTGTTCCAGTTTTAGTGGATGTGCTGCTGAAGTGCTGATAAGTGAAAGGGAAAAGATGGTACTATGTGCCTTCTCATTGGGCATGCAATGTCCTGACAGATTTATGCAAAGCTTTGGCAACTTAGAGCAGCAGTGGTTATTGTTCTGTCAGCTCTAGTAGGTGTAGACTTTAGGATCATTGGGTTGGAGACTGTAGCCAGATGTATTACTGTGGTTGAACTCAGAAGTTTCTTTCAAAAGCCCTGTTGTTTCCTTTAATTATACAGAAACCTTGGATTCTCCCGATGCTGCTATCAAGATACCGCCCTATCAGCTGAGGTAAGAACATTGAACTTGAGTTCTGTAGAGCTTTTGAGTATTTGTAAAACTGAAGCAAAAATTTTGAATTAAAAGTGAGGTAGACAGAGGAGTGGGCTGCATCTATGTGATTTCTACAGTTTGTAGATATACATATCTACATAATTTTCTGATGAGCCCTTGGCCTTTGGCCCTGAACAAAATGTAAGGAAATGTGTTAAAAGGGGCATGAGTAGGTATAGTGGTGACATTGGTTAGAAAGGAGGGCTCTCTTATGGTCTAAAGAGTTTCCCTTCTAAGTTCCACCTTTCACTATAAGCAATGATACTTCTTAGTTCTTCTCAGTGTGCTTGTGTTCTTTTAAATCTAAATCAGGTTTTGTTACTGGAAATAAATATTCTAGAAACTGAAAAGTTATATCATCATGTAGCTAGGACACTGACTAGGAACTAAAATAATACAGTTTCTATGCCTGCTTCTTCCTCTAGCCTGCTAGATTATCTTGATTGAGCCTTCTTCCTTCTTCCCACCTCCATTTGTACACATATAAAATGGGAGAGGTGGCATGACCCTCATTTGTCTAGCTATTTCAAATCTCATTTTGGAAATTGTCATTGTTACGGAGTAAATAAATAGGCAAAATTATTCACTGTCCTTTCTGACAGAACCATTAGGAATCATCAAAAGAAACTAACAAGTGCACTGCTTAAAACAGAAGCACGTTCTTTCACACAGCTTAATAGTTAAGATGTGAAATGCTTAGGCTTGCCTTATTAAAGAATGTATGGATGCTGAAAGATTGCATGCGTGCAAAAAGCACCTCAACAAATCCATGGAAGAAATTGATTGAAATCTATCAGATGCACAGGTACCCTTCTCATTCAGAAGTACTTTAATGAGAGACGATGGAGTTTATAAAGGAGTATGTAGGAATGTTGCTGTATATTTGGCCTGTCCTATGGTCCTCTTAGATATCCACTGTGAGCTGCTGACAGAGAGAACATTTTTTTTGCCACAATATTACTCCCTGGGAGTGTTTTTATCACCTCATTATTCCCTACTGCTCCTTTCAGATATGCTTTGCAAGGAAAGTTAGGGATTGAATAGCTGGTTATTCCAGAGCAGTCACCAAATAGGGAAAGAATAGGCATATTTCTTTTGCCACTCTAAAATCCAGTAAGCTGCAGTCCACAAGAGGCCTCAAGTCAACGGGGGATGGATGTAAGGCAGGTCTGACATGACCTGAGCCAGACACATGCATTTCCAACACAGGATGGAAACAGCTGGATGACTAATTCCCAATAGGTCCATTAGAATTATGTTTACTTGACACCGTGGCTGGAGAAAACTTGGCTCTTCACCTTCCCATTTATCAGCCTCTATCTTTAATATGGTGTGTGGTCTCTGCTTTTGAGTGCTATTGTCATTCCCTATGAATTAGTTAGCTAGCTGTTACCACATTTCTTCCTTTTTCATTTGCCTACTACCTCTTTACAGAGAGGCCTTTTTCTCTTCTTCCTCCAGTGTTCTTAATGATGTATTTGTTTAGTTGGGGTGTTTTTCCCACTGTAAATCCCAATCTTTTAAAATAAAGCTAATACCTTTGCAGGTGTAGCTATGATGAGGTAAACTCTTAATGATAGACTTGTCAGTAGCAATGCACTCATTATTACTGGATGTTTTGGAAAATGAAAGGTACAGAGGAGCATTTGGACAAAAACTTTTGTTGTGGGGTCCTTGGTAAGGCTCTGCCACACAACCTTAGGTAGTGTGGGAGATGTTGCTAAACTTAGCCTTCACTCTCTGATAACAAGCTACTGCCAGGCTCTGGATCAGCACACTGGGCCACATCTTGGGTTGGAGTTCACCTGCGTGACGTACAAATTAGATAAAAGTTCTTCACTTGGTATTTTTTAAAAAGCATGGTTCCTAACACTGGAAAAGAATAGCCTTGAAAGTAGAACAACAGCTGCGATCAGAAATACAGACAAGATACAGGATGGAGATGTCTTGGCCGTGCTTCTTTTCTGCTTGCATCTTACATCAGGTGCAGATTGTATCAGCTGTTGTAACACAGATCAGCCTCTGGCTGCTCATCCACTTGGAATCTGAATCTACACTTCATACTTAAGTTCTTTTCTTTCTAGAACTGAAGAATGAAGGCTGCTCACAAGAATGAGAATGTGTAAACTGTATATTCACTGTTTTTACTTATAAAATAAAAAGCCATTTTCTGCTTCTGACACCCCAGTTCTAGATGAGTAGAGGTTCTTCATAATATTTTCTTTTGTAAAATCATGGTCATAGTGTGAGAATGGGGAGGACAAGGTATCTCTGCTTTTCCTCGGTCTATGACCATTTGAATTCAAGGGGGTTCTTACATGTATTGTATCAGCTACATACTTATCTCCACTGTAGTATTGGGATAGATGACTTCTGTGTTCTGGCTTGCTCCTGACCTATCCATAGTTTTGCATTGTGTTGGACTTCTGTTACTGAACATGAGGCAGACCACATTACAGTTCCCTGATGTCTGTGCAATTAATTGGGGGCTTCAGCTGTAGCATTTGCATGGGAGCTGTTTCCAGCACTTGTCTGGTAGCAGTTTAGATAGCATATGTCTGCTATGTTTGGGAGCACCTGAGGTACTTTTGCCCCAAGGGAGTCCCAGTGACTGGACATCCAGGCTGGAATGTAATTCCTTAATTAGTTTGATAGAGATTTGTTGGGTATATCTTCAGGGAGCTAGATGAAACTATTTTGCTGTTCAACTTCCTTTGATGTTAATTTGACTTATTAATCCAAATCCCAGTTAATGACTTTGCATATTGATTCTAGTGAGGGGCATTATTTAAATGTCTCACTTCCTAAAGAAATACAAATCTCCAACAAATACGGAGTTTCCTGCAGAGTCTTGTCAGCTCTGCCTTGAGATAGAAATATGTGTGTGATTTTTCAGTACTTTTAACTTATGATCAGAGTATTGGGTGAGGGTGTGAGATAGTAACAGAGATGAAAGTGGATCAAGATGGAAATGGACTTAAGTCTGTTCAAGGCTTTGCTATAGATATTCCATGAATTCTTGAGAAGGGAGAGTCACATAACCCATTGGGAACTGGTTTCTTGTTACCTGCCTAGTATGATGATATTTGTCTCTGAACATGAGTTGTGAAGATTGGATATATACTAAGGGCTTAAGGAGGCTGGATGGCTGATTTATAAATAATGAATTGGGTAAGAGGAATTGATGTGCTGGTGTTTTAATTGGTGAATTGATCACATGGAGAATAGCTTAAGAGACCTTAATGTTGTCTGCCAGCAAACAGTTGTTTGCTACTCAGCTGGACTACATTCACTTCGGTATTTTCAAGATGGCGAATTCTCCCCTAAGGCCAACACTATACACTGAACAAGGCTCTCTTCTTGGCTTGTTGTGATTTTAGAGGCTGAAATATGAGCTATAAAAGGTAACTGAACAGACACAAGAAAATGAGCTTTGAGAAAGAATGTTTGATCAGAGCAGTTTAATACTCATGAGGATTATCCACATATCAGAGAATAAAATAAGAGGATAGACAGCAGTTGCCCGTCACATACTGCTTTGAAAAAACTTGGGATTGCCAGAGTTTCTTGGAATGCATTATGTAATTAAGTCATGCCTTATAGGCTGTGTAAAACTTCGTGACTTGCTATCAGACAGACTTGCTACTGCAGAGAGGAGGTTGGTTGGGACTTCCGAGGGAGCTTCTTTTGGAAGGAATGTGAATTGGGTTTGCATAGCCAGGTTTTGGTAGCAGAGGGGCTTCTGTGAGAAGCTGCCAGAAGCTTCCCCCATGTCCAGCAGAGCCAGTGCCAGCTGGCTCCAAGACAGACATGCCACTGGCCAAATCTGGGCCAGTCAGAATGGTGGCAACACCTCTGTGATAACAAATTTAAGAAGAAGAAAAAAAGTTGTTTGGCAGATGTAATTGCTTCCAGAGAAGAGTGGGGTGAGAGGAACAACTCAACAGACACCAAGATCAGTGAAGAAGGAGGAGGTGCTCCAGGTGCAGACCATGGGCTGTAGGGGAGTCTGAGCTGTGCCCCTGCAGCCCATGGAGGTCCATGGGGGTGCAGAAATGCATCTGCAGCCCATGGAGGAGACTCACAGTGGAGCAGGTGGATGCCTGAGAGGAGGCTGTGAGCCTGTGGGAGGCCTGTGATGGAGCAGGCTCCTGGCAGGTACCTGTGGACCCATGAAGAGAGGAGCCCATGCTGGAGCAGGTTTCTTGTTAGGACTTGGATCCTTGTGGAGGAGCCATGTTGAAGCAGGCTGTGACTCCTTTCCCTAAACAGTGGCAGGAGCAACATGTGATGAACTGACCATAACCCACATTCCCTGTCGCCCTGTGTTGCTGGGTGGGAGGAGGGAGGAGTGGGGGAAACTGTTTAGGTCTTATTTTACTTCTTGTTATCCTGCTCTGGTTTTGTTAATAATAAATTCAGTTAGTATCTCTAATTTGAGTCAGTTTTGCCTGTACCAGTATCTGGTGAGTGATCTCTCTCTGTCCATATCTCAAACCATGAACCCTTCATTATATTTTCTCTCCCCTGTCCAGTTGTGGAGGGGAGTGACAGAATGGATTTGGTGGGATCCTGGCATCCAGGCAGGGTCAACCCACTAAAATCACTCTTATATTTTGCATTGGCCTTTCAGAAATGATCAGTAATTCTGGAGATTACAGCTGGGAGGTCAGAAGTCAGTGGTGAGCCAGGGTCCTGTGTACTAACCAGCTCATGTCCAGTTCGTCTCTTCCTGTTTGTGTCCCAGTACTAATCATGTTGGTGCTAGCTTTTGAGGGCAGTTTGTGAACTTTTTCTATAGTCATGGACATTTGGGGATGAAAGTGATAGTTCTACTTTTTTTTTTTTTTTTTGATATCTCTAGATTTGCATCTGACATACTTCTTGAGAAGTATGCCGTTTATAATCTCTTAAATAAAACAACATGCTCACTCATTTTACCTTACATGTGCTCAACAAATAATAAAAGAAGTAATTGTGGTGTGATTATCACCAAACAGACAGTGCTATGGAGACTTTCAATCCACTTACCTTTGCAGGTAATTCATCCACTTGAGTCTTGGGATGCATTTTGCCTTCTCTATTGTGAAGAAACGTTTGTGATTTCATTGTTTCTGTCTTCTCCCATCTCTTAATTTTGTTCATATTTTCTGTTAGTTTCTTTCTGCTGGGGGAGAGTGGATAGGGAAGCTGATACATACATAGCAGATTCCCTGAACAGAAGTAAGGAGTGGGGAGGGAGGAATGGTTGTCTCTCGCATATCTCTCTCTCTCTATTTTACTCTCTCTTTTTTTAAAGCAATTTGTTTCCTGGTCTTGCTGCCACAACCACCTGACATTAGGTGCTTCTGTGCTTTCTTCCTGGATGTGACTGCTGGATGTGACTCATGCTGCTCCACCATTACATGGTCACTATCTGGCATTCAGCAGGTGGATTATGAGTTCCCTGGCAGGCATCTGGCCAAGAAGAGATTCTAGTGACAGTGTGGATTAATGACCTGCATCTCCCACGTTGGCAGTTTACAGCCTGGATCCAGGCTTTTAGGGGCACTTATGTAGTCCATTTGGTGTTTAGGATGGTGTATATGCACTGGTCTTGATTTAAAATGTTGCACTCCCGGTTCTAATGTTGAGAAGTAGGTGAGGGAAAGAAATCAGCGTTTAGAAAGGCAATGTGGCACTAATACAGTATTTGGATCAGTCTGCATGTTTAATCTGGGATATGTAAGTGGCCCTGTAGTGGCCTATTTCTTGTCTAATGGGCAGGTATTTTTATCTCAGCAAAACTTTGCGTCTGTTCTGGGACCCCAAAAGACGGTAGTGTTGGAGAGGAAAGGGATGTGTAGGGTCAGTTTCCATGCAGTGTGTCTGAATTCTTGGTATCAAGACAAGGTTCTGAAAGTGTTGGAAGGCCTCAGGAGTCCCTGAAAACCTATTAGCTGGGGTTATGACTCTTGAATGTATTGAGCAAGGTTTGCCATTGTTATGAGAAAAGGTGCACGGTTTCTGTTACTCGTGTGTTTGAGGTTTTTTTTGTTTGGCTTTAGTGGTGGTTTTTTTAAAGGGCAGTGCTTGCTCTTCCTGAAACTAACTTTCTGCCCTTCCAGCTGTTCTTTGTATTAGTGACCGGTAATATTCACCACTGCCTTGGGTCTTTGTTCCTTTTATAGACTTTTCTAAAAATTCATTCTACTTTTGTGACAAAAACCCACAGTGAATTAGTCTTGGCGGGGCTAAAGTTGATTTCCTTCATGGCAGCTGGTAGAGTGGGAGTGGGGAGCAGCTGGCTGGGGCTGAGGATGAGAGCAGCCATGGTTTTAACTGTTTGACTTCTAACAGCAAATGTAACTGAAATATTGCCCTAAAGGTCTAAGGATGTTAATGGGATAGCAGTGTGTGTGTTTGTTTTAAACATTTGATCATTTTCGGTGCTTGCAGAAGAGAAGGAGAACATCATGAGGCTTTTGATAATTGCCTTAGAGAATGAAATACGGTTGGGGGCGGTGGCACTGAAACTGAGAGGACTGTTTTCCTGCTAAATCGTGCTTTACTCTGCTCTGGTCTTTGTGTGATGCTGTGCAAGTCATGACATTTCTTTGTTTTGAAAATGAAGGGGTCAGTGGGAATAATGAAAGTCTTTTCTCACATTTCCTTTGTTTACTTTCCATGCAAAGTAACAAAGCTTCAGGAATTTCACTGCCTTTCATTTCCTTGAATGTTTGTTTGCTTAAGAAATTGAATATGCTTAAGTGCAGTGAGTATAAAATTACGTAATGCACTGCAAACATGGGGATATTTTTAGCAACCATTAGGTCTGTCAAGATTTAGCACTGAACTGCTGTGAAAGTTGAATGGCATTGCAGATTACAGCATTGACCTTTAAAATGTAACTAGTAATGACCAGAAATATACCTCATTCTCCCATTTCTTCATCTGCCTTCTGTAACTCACAGCTGCAGTGGAGAAAATAAGGCAATTCGCAGGATGTCCATGCGATAGTACCTCTGTGTCTCTTTTTCCATTCCCTTAGCCCTACTTTCTCCCAGCATTGTAAAACTTCTCCTGATGGAAGCTCAATTCTCATAAGACATTTTATTTGTTATTTTCAGTGTACTTAAATTTTGAAACAAAAGTGCTTTCACTAGACAAATCCTTAGCTTCCCTTCCAGGCTTACCAAATACAGGGAAGAGAGGCTTCGTGGAACAGTTTGATAAGCTTTCAAAGTTGTAGGCTGAGCAAGTCCAGCTTGTCACCTCATCTTCATACTCCAATTCAAATGATAATCAACAAAATCACCTAAAGTATATAGATTGCTTTATAATTAAGACCTGGTGAGGTTTACATGTGTCATCAAGTTCCTTAAGAGCAGAGTTTGTAAGTGGCTATGATTCCTTGTGCACAAAGGTCAAATATCTATGGGGGTGGATGTTCTAGGGAAAGCAATGATAACATATCAGAGAGAGGTTAACACTAGAGCTTTGGAGACTGGAAGCATCTGATAATTATTTTGGCCTTGTCCACCTTACTTTAATATTGTGTAGAATCTTTTGCTTTCTCTCTTCCTCTCAAGTAAAGGTACGTCTTGTGCTTATGCGGTATTTTTGTTCTCTTTTGTTTTCGTCTTGACAACAGTGTCAGGCTCTGATCTAGGAACTTTCTGTTTCTGTCGAAATCAAGATGTTATTAGCGAGTATACAAGGAGGCAAATGACCTCAGAAGTGCTCTCCAGCTGAGTGACTGTGTTGAGGTACTTAATTATGATTGTATGAATTTTGTGGTCTTGGCTGCATTGGGTTGGCTGAAAGATTAAATTGTTCACGTTTGCCTTTCCCATGAGTAAAGCTATGCTGCTTCTGCAGTGGCAAATTCATTTATCTTGGAAAGGATATAAATAAAAAAGATTAGAAATACCATTATGTCACTTCTTTAATACCAAGCAGTTTTAAATTGCAATCTCATTCAAGATTCCAGGTTGGAAAAAAAAAAAAATTATTAAAGTTCTAGCTAAGAAACTGTGTGAAATTACATTTAGGCATTATTCTTCATTTTCTCTTCCCTGTGTCATTAAGCATCCTCTGATAAGCAACTCATATTTCCCTGCAAAGGCAGGCTTATTTAACTGTTGGATGAAGACTTTGTGTCTTGGTTTGAAAAGCAAAAGGATTGAAGGGAAGAGGGAATATATGAAAAAAAGAGGAAGGAAAAATTAAATACTGCATTGGATGGAACTCTGAGAGACAGCTGATGTCAGCAGCTGAGGTGAGAAAATCGGACAGTGAAAGAAAAGGAGTGTTAACCTTAAGTCAGAGGAGAAGAAGCCTTTCCATTGTAACTGGATAAAAGCGAAGAGTTTTGTGCTCTGTAGGAAGGAAAAGAATAAGATTTTTTTAAAAAATAAGATGCAAGTGATAAGAAAGAAAAATGCAAATGCCTTCAGCCAGGAATTACAATTTCTTTAGTTATTAGCAAAGGTGGAAGCTCACCTGATATGTGCAAATATATGAGGCAAATCTCGTGACATGGGAAACATGCCCACAGGTGTCTCTATGCTTCTGACTAACTGGTGTAAAATCCTGGTCCTGTTGATGCAAGTCAGCATTTATATCTACATGGTATGGCAACTGTCCCCTAACTTATTTTTTTGCAGAACCTGTAAACTGCAACACTGTTTGTTCATTCTCGTGTAGCACTGTAGCGCCAAAGTTGCTTAATGGTGCATGACCGTCTTGTAGTGGCAGTGGCATAAAGATAACTTATTTTCTTTTTTCTTGAAAAGGAGGGTTCTAACTGGAATGCTTCAGATTTTGTCTTTTATCCTATTGCTCTACTATGTCTCTAATACTATTGACAAACTTGTACTTGCATAGAGGTACAAATTTTAGTGCTGGAGGGGTCTGTTGTAATCCTCTGGTTTGACTTCTTGCATTGTGGAGGTGGGAGAACTTGCCCTATATTTATATACTGTGGAGTCCAAACTTCTCTCTGAGCTTGACTGTAATTCTCTTTTTAAGTGGGATGATCATATTTCTGCAGGAATCATTTCTCTAGAATGCAAGCAAGGACTCAAAATCTTCCTTCTTCTTGAAGAGCTGTTACTTGGAAAAGAATGCATTTATTTCCTGTTCCTCGTCTGGATTTTAAATACTTCCATTATGAACCCTGAAATTGTTGGTGGAATCTTTTATCAATGTTCTCCAAACTAGCACAGGAAAAAAGATTTACGTTTCCACTTTTATACGTACATGTGTTCGTATATACAATACTAGAATTTGTTTTATGTAAATTAAATTATCCCTTTTTGTGTGAGGACAGTGTTTGCTTTTGTTTGGTGCACTTAAGGGTAGCAGCTGTGGGTACTTGCAGAATTCTAAGAATTCGTCTTTACTGTTTATTTTCTCATCATGGGCCAACTCTTCTGCTTGAGTAAGTGGTGTTAATAATATTACACTGTGCTGCTCTGTTCATTTTAAGCTGCCAAGGCGGAGAAGATCTTTTCAGCTGTTGGTTACTCTGACTAAAAAATGTCAGACTTTTGCTATGACTGTTATCCTGCCTAATAAACAGTGTATCAGAAAATGGCAACAGTGGTGAATGAAATTCTTATCTGTTCTTAGACTGGGTTGTGAATTTTTCTATGAAATGCAAACTGCATGCTGATAAGGCCTTGAGGTTCTGAATTTTGCTTTTCCTATGTAATTTTCAGCAGGAAGATTGTGGAGGGCTGTGAGCCCTTCGCACAAGAGCCTTCTGCACTCCCTTGGAGGAGAGAGGCCTGAGTGCAAAAAGACTCTCCCCAGAGATAAGCAACCTTCCTCTGGGTCATGGTGACAAAGTGAACCACCCCCAGCATGCCTTGTTTCTGTATGGTAATAGCCTGTACCCCGTTGGCTAGTTGGTTTCTGCCCACCCCCTGCCTTTCCCATAAAAATCCCCTGTTTCTGCCCCTGACTAGGGAGCCTTTGTCCCTGGCCTCCCCTTCACAGGGACTGCTGGACAATAAAGGCTACCTCTTTGGAATAGCCAAACGAGCCTCCTGTCTCTCTGTCCCCGAGTTTGCCGTGGGTGATTTCACAAAGAGCTGAATCACAAGAGCTGGAATCACTCGTAGCAGAGAAGTTGCTACACTTGTTGAAGTCACCTACTGCCCAGGGAGGCCTGCGACCACCCCTGAAGAGCTGTTACTTGCAGGACACTCTCTCTAGGAAGGTCGCGGCACACCAAGTTGTCCACCCCTGGCCCTGTGAAAGCAAGAGAAGATAATGCAGAGAGCTGTCTTATTTTTAATCTTTAATTTTCAGAAATGGGATAAAAATAATATGATTATCACCATTTGCATGAAGGGAAGAATGCTTTATTTATTATGCCCTTTTCACTAAGTCAGGGAGGGGAAGGTGTGCTGTGAGACTGTTCCAGGCATTAACAACAAGGAGTTAAGATTATTTCATTACAGTTTTGATCACGAGAGTGAATTAATGTGCCGTTATTCTTTTCTCACTAAAGGCTTTTTTGTCATTACAATGAGAATAGAAAGATTTTTATGATCTCTCTACTTACAATAGTAATTTGTCTTGCTCTGACCTTTCTGGCAGTCTGTTTTGACTGACCTCTTATAGCATCCCTTATTCCAGACCTGCAGGGAAAGAGGTTGGTTGACGAGCCACAGCAAGCTCAGACAACTGGAAAGGTTATTATAACATAGCATGCTGAATATAAAGGCTGTGTTTGTTCTCATGACTCATTCTGCAGTTGGCAAAGCTGACAGTCTCGGAGTGGGGTAGCTCAGAAGGGGCAGCCTGTGCTCTGGGAGGTGCTGGTCCTGGATTACACACTTGGTTTTGTTGCTGAGCTTTTTGCTTGCCCTGGCAGGCAGCTTCTCCTCATCCAAGTCAAAGGTGTTCCCTTCCTTTCACTCTCCCTCTGTGTTGTACTTGATGTGTTTCAGTCAGGGTTAAGTTGGTATTTGTGCCTCAAACTGTATGTAGTATGTATGTCTACACTGGCATGCAACAGTATGGATACTTAAGAGTTAGAGTGTGAAACTACTTTCTGTACATTCTGTAAATGGAGAATGTTCTTAAACATGTTTTGAAGTATATTGTTGTGCACCAGCTTATTCTGAGAACTTCACTTATGTAAAATGCCTTACATGTGTAGCCCTGCAAAACCTGGATGAATTGTCACTTAACAGTACAGAACTGCAGATGGTGCAGTAAGCAGTGAGATCCTGTGGTGGGGGACCGCTCAAAACAGGGTGGAATTATAAAAGGACTGCAAGGTATAAGAGGAAACTTCATTCTCTTACTTCATTGCATTCAAATCCATTGAGCTAATTCTGGTCTGCATTCCCTCTTGTGCAGCCTTATCAAGCCCAGTTCTTCAGACCTTGGGAGGGACTGACTGTGTTAATTTGCATCATTCTCTCCCATTCTGCTTGAGGATTATCTGCCGTGTCCTTCGTGTTCTCCTGCTATCAGATGATGCATTTAAATGGCAGGTTGAACTGAAGTGTGGAAGGTGCTCAAGCTAATCAAACATTATAAGATATCTCTGCAGGTGTTTTATAGCTGTAGCATGGAAATGCTAAAGGTTTAATTGACTGTGTAATGAGAACAGGAAATGACACAATGGCAATTAATTTTCTCCAAGAATACAGTGGGAGCACAGTCTGCAGCAACCTTAATTAGATTTTCAGTTAAACATTTTTAGCAAGGATGGGAAGTTCAGCTAATTGAATCTGTTCTAATTTCCATCCTCCTGTTTGTCATTTTTTGCTCTTCTTTTTGGGACATATCTCAAAGCTCTCATTGTTCTCTGCTCATTGCAGTATGTGATGACAGATGGCAGGCAACATGCTGATGTGCGGGGTAGCTACACATAAGCCATAGGAGCTCCCACCTGTCTTCATTATCATGAAATTGAACTGGATCCACTGCAGTGACTTATGACATTCTTCATTTTCCCCTCTCCTCCCAGTCTTCCTCCACTTTAATGTGAGAATAAGTTTGTTCTGTATTAATAATGCCCAAAATGTTTATATGCTGTTGCAAAAATCTGTAGAAAGTCTGAAAAAAATGTGGTGTTCTGCCCAGAAGAGATGCAGGTCTAAACAACCATCAGTTTTTAGCATCCTTCAGTTAGTACTATACACTGTAGTAATTTCTTTTCCTTCTTTTTCCCTGTCTGTTTCTGGCTGATGGAGTACCAGCTAATGCACAGGTACCTTGTTTTGGCACCTGTTGATCTGCTGATTTCATGTGTGAGTTCTCCCCCAGAGGGTGATGATGAAAACTTCTTTAACAGAGGGCATGTAACAAAATCACAATGTAAAAGTTAGCTCCTAAAGGTGCTTTCTGGATTAGAGATGTATTGCTGTGGCACCTCGCTTTCGCACTCTGCCTGCATGCTGTATATGTTCTTGGATCCAGGAAAAACTGGTGTTGGATATGTAGGTGATAGCCAGCTCTGTACTGGCTAGAAGATTGCTGTCTAAACCATGGAGCAGATGTTTTGGCAGCTTCTGTAGATCTGGATTGTATGCTACTCTTATGAGGAAATATTTTCTAGAAGCTCTGTAGTTTTGGATGCTACGCTCACAGGTTTCAAGAGTCCTTTGAGCTAAATTGATTCCAGAAACATTCAAGAAAGGAGCTTCTGAGAAATTTGGGCTTTGTGCCTGCCTGTTTCTCAGAATATCCTAAATGGAGCAAATGGTTAGCTTTCAGTTAGAAACCTATTTTAAGATATGCGTGTAGTCTGCTTCAAGTTCTTTAGAATTCATGTTTCTTTTAAAAAACTACTGTAGTGTTATGCCAAGTGGCCTTTTACAAGTTCCCATAACCTGTGAAGAAGGTAAAAATTAAAAGACCTGCAGATTCTTAAGAATATTTGCCAAGTACAGAAGCTTGCTATATTGCTTAACTGGGTGACGTGAACTTGCTTAACTGTGACTCTCAAGTCTTTAATTTATCATTAAATGAAGGGGTTGCATTTCAAAGAGCAAATAGAAGATCTTTGCCCCTTGGGGTAGCTTGTGATTTGTGGGTTTTGAGGGGAAAGGTGGAGAGAAAGGAATAATAACTGAACAAACCCAAAAGAGTTGATTTTCAGAGTGAAAAATCAGTGCCCTCTGCAAGCAGGATCCACTGGATGAGTTACAAGCTAGGTTCTCCAAAGGTAAATAGCCAGTGTTCAGTAATCTTCATTTATGTTTTTATAAAAAGAAAGTTCAGGTTGTAGACTGCCAGTTTAGTGAGAGGCTGGTAGGTTATAAGCAGACTGTGGATGACTTTGGGTAGCTTTGACAATGCCTCTGAAATGTCAGTAATCACTATTGCTCTAGTCTAGGGCTTCTCCTTAGCTAGCTGTGAAGGAAGGATTATTGATTTCCAGCTGGGTAAGAAGAGACTCATGTAGTTGTTTTCTTCTTAGCTTGCACACATTTGTCTCCATGGGGAGGAAATTAATGTGATTCCTAAAGGGCTCCTTGGGGTGGAATGCAGACAGTTGGAGTGCTGAGACTCTTAAGGGCTGGTACAAATGGTTTGCCATAAGCAAATATGTCTACACAAATGCAAAAAATAGGCTCTATGAACGTCTAAGTGCCTATTATGGTATGTAACCTAATGAAGTGCAAACCTTCAGGGAGCTGCAGTTGGACATGGGCTGAGTATCTCTGATCAGGAATGAGTTTCTTGCTGACTAGCAGGATTTAAAGGGCTTGCTATTATTAGGTGTTCATCAGATGCTGCAGCCCTTCTCTGATGTGGAGCAAGGAGTAAAGAGAGAAGTCGCAGCTTAGGGCACTGTTTGATTTTGTCACCTAATTAAATAAATTTGGTATCTGAGCACTGAATCAGAAGTATCTAAAATAATATCCTATTTAATAATTTATATTAATATTAAAATTGTGTTATTATGTAATCAGAGTACAGCTAAGTTATAATTGTAGCACATGCTAATTCAGGTGTAAACCAAAATCAGTGTTCATATGCTTTAGTCTACACTATTTTTAGTTGGAGGGAGCTAACATGCCATTGCACACTGTACTGTAGAGGAGGCCATAGACTGAAAATCAACTAATAGAAAGTGGATTATGAAACTACTTTTCTGGAAACTTGAATATTAAACAGAAAGTAAGTGAAGTGTAATGCTCAACATGCTGAGTTGAAAGACCACTAGTGAGTTGTGAATCAATCCCTTCTTTATGCTTTGCATGCTCATGCATACACACAGAGGGCTAACAGTTGTGAAGTATTTTGTGAAATTTCAATTAAAAGGCCATTCTTAGCAATGTGTGAAGAAATATGCCATCTTTCTTTAAAGGGTAAAAGTGCTTCGCAGAATTGTGAAATTACCTTTGACTACTGTATGCAAGCGTGATCTTTCTGAAACTGATACAGCCCTTCTGGAATGTTACTTGAATACCAATTTTAGTTGCATTGTTCCCTCTCACTTTTTTTTTTTTTTTTTTAATTTTCCCCAGGGAGAAGTGTCTCCTTCCTCTTCAACTGGCTCTGGAATCGAAGAGCATGAAGCTGGCCCAACAGGCTCTAGCAGGGATGCAGGTATGGCTTTGGAGTGTGTGTTGGCAGGCGGTGGGTGTCAAGAAAATCTAGGCTTTTCTTTTGAAAAACAGTACAGAAAAAGTGTCTGTCCTCGGGTGAACCTAACAATAATGTTCGTGTTTCTGTAACAGTGTTCAGAAGTTAGGATACAAGTAAAGGCTGGTGATTTTGTAGAAGCTGAAAATGTTTTGCAGATAGGTGGGAGGTCCTGGATTTCAACAGTGAAATGCAGATGTACTCTTCCTTGTGGGCCCTGTGCTACTCCCAGAAAGTTTGCCACTGCTAAGCATCTTAGAAACTAAGCTTAGACTTGCTGTTTTCTTTGATTAGAAGAGAGGACAGCAGTGCTTGGAAGATAGAGAGGTGAATAAAGGATCTGCGTGCTGTGTTCTTTATGTGTGGGCACTTTCCTGGGTTTTTTGTACACTGAAAACAGTAGAAACAACATCTGATTTGAAAGTCTATGAAATTACAAAAGAAAACAGCAGTGCAGCACAAGCAACAAAAAGACTCTCCTGGGTTTGACAGTATAAAAACTAAAGCAGTTTACTGTTCTTTTGATTGGACAAATGAGTATGAGTCAGTAAATACTTTCACTAGGGGGATGCTAGTTGTGGAAAAGGCTGGCAAACTGCTGGGGCATAAAATCCATTTTCCTAAAATAATTTTTTTCCTTGGAGGGCAAGAATGAAGTTGTTCTGGGAATATAAGGGTGTAAGTGGATCATTCAAATTCACTTAATCCAGCATAGGAGGTGTCAGACGCTTGGTTAGAGAGTGCCCCGTATTGGGGCACAGTGTGGTTGTAGAAGGGAAGGACTGCTAAGATAACAAAGGGATTGGAGCATCTGTCTTATGAGGAAGGGCTGAGAGCTGGGACTGTTCAGACTGGAAAAGAGGTGCTCCAGGGGTGGAGACAGCACAACTTCCCTGGACAACCTGTGCTTGATTACCCTTATAGTAAATTTTTTCCTAATGTTCAGAGGAAACCTGTGTTCCAGTTTGTGCCCATAGCTTCATGTCCTGTCAGTGGGCACCACTGAAAAGTTCCTGTCTGTTCTCTTTGCAAACACTTTTCAGATACTTATGTATGGTGATGAGATCCTCCCTGAGCCTTCTCTTCTCCAGTCTAAACAGTCACAGCTCTCAGCCTTTCCTCATAAGAGAGATGTACCAGTCCCTTTGTCATCTTAGTAGACCTTCCCTGAACTCTCTCCAACAGCTCCATATCTCCCATACTGAACTAAACATTCTTCTTTATATAGCAAACCCCATTATTTTCATTTCAGATTGAGTTAGATCTCATCAGGCTGTACAGTGCTAAAACAATTGATATTCTGGTATGTGGGAAATGCTTTAAAACATTGTGCGTTAAACCCTGGCTGGCAGTTCAGCTTTACCCACTCACTCCTTCCCTCTCAGAGGTGTGGGAGAGAGAGTCAAAAAGGGTAAAAGTGAGAAAAATTGTGGACTAAGACAAAGTTTAATAGCAAAAGCAAAGCTGCATATGCAAGTAAAAGAATATGTGGAATTCATTCACCACTTGCCATGGAGCAGCAAGTATTCAGCCATCTCCGGGAAAGCAGGGCTCCATCATGTGTAACAGTTACGTTGGAAGACAAATGCCTTAACTCTGAAAGTCTCTGTCCCCTCCACTTCCTCCTTCTTTGCCTGGCTGTTGTTTCTGAGCAGTGTCATATGGTTTGGGATATCCCTTTGGTCACGTTGGGGTCAGCTGTCCCAGCTGTGTCCCTGCCAAACTCTTCTGCACCCTCAGCCTACTTGCTGGGGAACCAGTCTGAGAAACAGGCAGCCTTGATGCTGTGTAAGCTCTGCTCAGCAATAGCAAAACATGGGTGTGTTATCAGTGCTGTTTTGGTCACATGTCCAAAACACGGCACTCTTTGGGCTCCTGTGAAGAAAATTAACACTATCCCAGCCAAAACCAGTACAAGCATAGAAAATAAGAAGTAGGAATGAACCAGCGAAATGTGCTACAGAGTTGAAGCTGAGGAGGAACATCAGTACAAAAGTGATGAAAAATGTACAGGGGGAAGTGGGCTGTGCAAAGTCTCTACTAGGACAGAGCAAGGTTGTGTTCCTGGGATCTAAGACAAGCAGTTTTGCTCTGTTGTGGGATCTTCTGAGAAGATAGGAGCTGGGAAAAGACTTGTGTGGGTACATCCATTGCAGGATGCCTGCCACTAATCAGAGACACCCATGAAGGTGGTTACAAACTAAATGGAAGAGACATTTCTGGTAGAACTCCAAGGAAATAGTGCCATTGACAATGTCAGGAGATAGTCTCTGAGGTACTGGGCAAAGTAAATCTGATCAGTCTAAAATATTCAGTCTGAAGTTCAGCCAGTCTGTATTGAATTCAGTTCAACCAACCCAATGGCAGGGCAAGGAATTTTGGTATCACCTCAGCTCAGGTTGGTTTCTATGTGTGTTTGTGTTAGTCACTTGTTACCTGTACTCTTTGTCCGAGGACTTGATTGTATCCATTAACAGTGAACTTCTGAATGACGCAAAACACATCTTGTCAGTGATCAGAAGTGTCACCTCCACAGCACTTGTGCTCTGTATGCTATTGGAGTAATTGGGTTGATAGGTGACTGTCTCCTGTTGGGCAGGGCATCTGATAGCACTAGTGTAATCCCAGGATACTAGCCTGAGTGGGGTTTTTTAATTTGTTGTTGTTGTTTTGAGGGTCTGGGGAGCTGCAAAGGTTCCAGTCTCTCCCAGCTTCTGAAATACTGAGAGGTTTTGCTGAGGACATTATTTGAAGTATCAGTTACTGATGTATGCTTTCTTCTGGACACTGGAGAAGTGGGATGGGGAAAGATGATACCAGAATGGCAGCTGACATGACACAGATCTCCCAGTTTTGCTATTTTTCTTATATTTTATATTACTGGATTCATTTGAAATTTTTACCCAGAAAGCCTAACTACCCTAGTACCCAGTGCTAATAGGTTTAGTTGCAGTACTTTGCGGAGGCAGTTTTGTCTCAACATGTACATTGCCATTTTCTCTCTGCAGAAGCTGCTGTCTGATGAGAGGTTTGTATCCGTGGAAACAGACTCCGATGAGAAACAGTTGCTTAATCAGATGCTGAATGCTGTCAAAGTGACTCCTTCGCTCAATGAAGACCTGCAAGTTGAAGTGATGAAGGTTAGTGTTTCACACACATCAGTGCTTGCAACAGGCTGCATGATTGAATGCTGGGGTTAGCAAATAAATTAGCTGTTCCCTTGAAAATCTTCATTTTAGAACAGTATTTGATTCCCTTTTCCTGCTGGCAGATGTCACTTGTTTCCATTTCTATTTTGTGTTATCTTGGATTAAATAGGAGGCAGTTTACATTAAGAGTCAGAATACTGGTGGTTCCAGTTTTGGCAAACTTAAGCAGGACAATGAATTTCCTCCGTGGGAGGGCACAGATAAATGACTTGTAGATTTGGAAGTTTATTATTGAGCTTTAGTGGTCATGAGGTGGGCTGTGCACACTTGTAATTTTGTATTGTGTGTGCATAGGTGCTTTGTAGTTTGTTAGCCATATTTTCTCTTTGTAAAATGCTAATGGTGGGGCATGACTTGTTTAGGCACCAAAATGGCCCTGGACCAGTGCATAAGGGAAATTATTGTTTTGTATACTCTGTCAGAACTTCCAGTTCTAGAAATACTCTAGCATTCTCCTGTGTGCATGCTGGGAAGCTTAGCTGCCAGGAGGTACTGTTTCGGAGGGGAGGTGATACCAAAATTCCTTGCCCTGTGATCGTGTTTGTTGTATGACTTAGAAGTCACCTTTTTATATCAGTTTTGGCAATACCTGTGTTATTTGTACAAAGCAAGATGGCGGTGGACAGTTTTCAGATGTTTGGGTAAACTTTGTGCTGCAGGGCTTGTTGTCCTATAGCTGATCATTGGTCAAAACCATTCTGGAACAAACCTTTTTGCACATTCATTATACCTGGTACTGATTGATATATTTGAATCTACTCCTTGACCATCCTTTTCTTCTAAGTGCATAGATTAGTTATTTTGTTTCTTTCATGTGACGTCTTTGGTCTAATGAATCCATGTTATCCACTCTGAAACTGCTCTGTGCCAGCTGTCCTCTTTGCCACTGGAGGTGACCACCTGGGTAGAATATGCAGTGTCAGAATGTGTAGAGGGGTGAACCTAGCAACAAAAAAAGGGAGTAGTATTTGTGTGTATTCGTTACACACAAATTTTGTATTTTTAGTATTTGTTACCTGTTTTATGGGAGCAGGCTTCTGCCCCAGGCTTAACTGATGACACTCTGATCTGCATTCCTAACCCTGCATGCCTCCTCCTTGCCTTTGTCTTTACAGTAGGAAAGGGGAAGAGTTAAGTAGTTGCAGTACTGAACCAACAGGTCCCTCTTGGAATGCAGTAATTTTTTGCAAGTTGCTTTTTTTACATTCTTGAGTGTTACAGATTCAGAATCTGCATGCACACTTTCTTTGACAGCCTTAATGTACATCTGCGAGGCGAAGCCCCCACACTAAGAATGTGAACACTGTATTTTGCTACAGTTCTGAGTAAATATCTTTTCAAGTTGTCTTGACATGTGAGAAGCAAAAAAAACCCTCAATAATTTCAAAACATCAAACCACAGAAAACCCAAGCCAAAACCTTGTATATATGTATGCTTTTTTTTAAAGTAGAGAAACATGTTCAGTTCCAGTTTAAGCGCAAAAGAGAAAGGAGAACATAGTCTTAATTTCACTGAGTGAAATTTTGATGTGCAAATCATTTTCTGAGTGAAATGTGTGTATGGTAAAAATCAGGCTATAACTTCCAACTTTACGTTCTGAGAACAAAGCAAAATTATATTTTGATTTAAACATTTCAAGAGACCAGAGGGCCAAAACATATTGTAATCAGGACAGTTAAAACTCAGACACATTAGATCTGAGCCTTGCCTGACAATCAAATCAAGTAGACATCTCTTCAGATTGTAACCTGAAGGTTACAGATGCCATTGCAACACTTGAAAATGTTGTTAGCTAACCCAGGCCTGATGAATGGCTAAATCCTCTGGGGGGAAGGAGGGAGGTTTCTAGCAGCTGGTCTCAGCAATGTGTTTGTATTCCTGGATCTGCTAAAATGTGTCCTCAAAGCAGCAAATTACTGTACATTAGACTGTGTTACTCCATCTGGAGGAGATAAAATATGTCTTTATCTAGTGCAGATAGATATTAAACACTCCTGAGTGTGAGCAGGTTTGTGTGAAACTGTGTCAGCTGTGGTGCCAGCCTGGTTCTTTGTGACTCGCTGCACAGTTGCACCAGTCTCACAGGTATTAAGAATGCAACCACCAAAGATTACACAAAAGCTTTTAGTCATGCAAAATCAGTGTGAAAGTGGACATGCAGGAATACAGAATTCACTGTAAGTTGCTGGCGTGTAAGCTCCTAAATCACTTAAATGTGTTTGTTTTTTCTTTTTTTAATCCTATCCAAAATATCTCCTGTTGTTCCCAGTAAGAGTATACCAGAAATTCACACTCCACCTACTATCCAAAAAAATATTTTGAGTATTTATGTTAATGGACTTTTGTGACCCACCTGTATTACAGATGGAAGCGTGAAGGGATTTGATTAGCTGAGGAGAGCATTCTGTAAAGCTTTTTACATTCAGATGACTGCATATTGGAATTGGCAGTGAAAAGAAGAACACAAGAAAGAGGTGTAAGGGCAGGTAGTTGCCTTGCTTTGCACACTTTTGGAGCCTGTAAAATATTATTGTAAAGGGCCATCCTTAGACAGGAATGGAATTAGTAGTTGTAATGGTTACTGTAAATAAATGGAGAGGAGAGCTAGCTGGATCTCTTCTGGAACTGAAAAAAACAAACAGTTGGGGCCACTGTTGTAAGAATGGAAGGGCAATGACTAATTTATGTCTAGGTACCAAATCCTCCTGATTTTTAAGTGTGTCATGGAATGCTCTGCAGATTGCCATATTGGAGGATCACAAAACCAGCACTCTGACAGCATTCAGACTTAAAGGCCAGGGCTGGGAGACTGTGCTGGAGTGCATCCTGGGCAGCCAGAGAAGATTTATACTGCCTAAATGCAACTGTCAAATGAACTCAAAGCCTTCCCTCTCACATTATCTCTCTCTTCTGTGCTAGGTGAGGTACCTCTTATCTTTGCATAAACTTAGCTTGACTCTCTGCTTCTTCTGAATACCAGTTGGCGATTGCATCTTTCTCTTCGGTGTTTCATGTAGAGTTATTACGTGGGGAAATTGCTCCCTTGAATTTCCAGAATAGAAGTGATACTCTGAAGTCTTTGTTTATTTTTCTCGTAGGACACCCTTATGATTGCTAAGCACTAGATAATTCTTATGCCAACAACACATTTGTGCCCAAAAAAGGCGGTGGTCTTTTCAGTGAGGAGAGGGGAAAGGCTGTGGTTTCTCTTTGACATGAATGGGCAGGAATAACAAACACAGATGTACTAACTGGATTTGATTTCCCACATATCAAAGCAAGCTGTCTGGGGTATATAAATTTTGCTTTCAGTCTTGCATGGTTTTTAACTGCTGAGCCAAATATTTCTTGCAATATCTCAATTACTACCCACTCTGTGTATTCTCTGTATCTCTGATGTGGTTTATGGCAGAGATTTATTAGTATTTTCATGCTTGCGACGAAAGTGAAGTTATTTAGGTGCTTTAATTTATAAAAAGATACTGAGAAACCAGATAATTCAGAAAATGTGACTAGAGGGAACAGTGTATCTGACACAAGGCCACTTTAGTATTCACATTTGCTGTTGTCATGCTTTGCTAAGACTGAAAAGCTTTCTAATATGTGTGTTACCAGTTTGTGTTTTTACTATGCTCAGCTGGCTGTATCAGTAGAAGGGAAGAACCACACAATCCTACAGTACCTTGCTGATGATTTTGTAATACATCAATAATTCAACTGCAGTTTCAAACGGAATAATTAAATATTTATACTTTTATATTTTCTTTAGAATATTCATATAGGAAGGAAGAGATATATTGATTGCTAATCAAATTCAATATTTTATCAGTGAGATACCAAAGTGACTCACTACTCTTATTTCTACAGTTGCAGATGTATAGAAAAAATCAGAGGGACAGTAATTTAGCACTTTCCTTGGAAGAACGTGGTCATGCAGTGGGGCTGGCTCAGAAGTGGGAAAAATTTTTCTGTGTGACGTGGTGACATGGGGACATGTTATAATTGAGGGCAATGGTGAAAAGCAATGGTGAAATGCAAGGGTATATCTCACATTGAGGAGTGGGGACATTTTGTTGATGTTAAACACTAGACAAACAAGCTACAGATAGTCCCCTATCTGTATGTATCTGTATCTACAGACAGGGGACATGTTCTGGGTTGACGATTAATACACACTTTTGAGTTCAGTTGTGGAGTCAGGGGATCCTGGTTTTTTTCTTCGCCTTGTCTTGATGCTTGTAAATTCTAGCTTCAGATGTTTTTAAAACAGCTGAAATACTTCTGCTTTGTGCAGTTAAACCTTTGCTTGGAGGAGCACATAAAGTACTGACAAAAGCACTGTCAAATATCATCAGATCAGCAGTGGAAAAGGAAACTAGGAAACTAATCTATAGCTGAACCTCTGGATTGCAGTCCCTTCAAACTTCAACAGTTCTGTGATTTTTACTTTCTCTTTTTGAGTTTTTGGTAACTTTTCATCACTAGCCCTGACCCTGAAGTGCTATCCCTCCAGGAAGGGCTTCTGAAAGAACTAGAATTAGGCTTTGAGTGTAGCTGTGCCACCGAAGCAGCTGAAACCAAACATTAAGGAAGCGGAAAGTGTGGAAGGAATCCTAAACAGCAGAGACACCTGTTTTCTTTTTTTTCCTTTTTTTTCTTTTTCTTTTTTTCTCACACATATTATAGTCACTTTCATTTATGAATTGACCACCTTCTTAATAATGCAATACTTCTATCTACCTGTGATAACATTATTCTCAGATAACAATAAAAAAATGTTTAATGAAGAATTGCAAATTACAAGAGTTCTCACACAGAAACAAATTCTCCAGATAAACCAGATACACAGAAACAAGTCCTCCAGATGAGCTAGATACACTGTAATATAATGTATACTGAAGTAAGAAAGTTGCTCTTAGGACAAAAGTATGATTGATCAGGTGAAATTTCCCTTTCTGCTGCATCCTTTTGTTTTCGTCAGTCACAGAGACAGCCTTGTCATATAATTCAGTGCATATCAGTTCAATCTGTGCCAACATGTCCCGAAAAATTTAGAGCTTGCAGGACAGAAATTTTCAAGCAAGAAAGAGAATAATGACCTCTCATGAAAGAAACTCAATTTTTGGATTTGATGTTTTTTCAAATACTTGTTCTTTATTTCACTGTTCTAATTAATGGTGTTATGATATGCTGTGATATGATATATACTGTGTTTCTGTCAGTGAAGATCCCAAGCTTTGTTTCTTATTACCTCTGAGAAGACTTCGCACAGTTGAGTTGCAGCTACTTTACTTGTGGTGGTTTTTGAATAGATTTGAGGATTGCTTTGAAACCAAAAAATAATCTTCCAAAGTGGCTTTAGTGGGAAGACTCTTCTAGTTCCCATTATTTACCTATTATCCATGGCAAACACTGGTTTCATTTAGGACAGATTAGTTTATTCTCAGTGACTCCAGCTTGCATTTGTTAGTGGATTAGGTGTATTTCTTGCTGATGGGCAAATTTTTTATTATTTTTTTTCTGTAGGCTTTCAGTGAGGAGCCAGCCAGAAGTCTTTTTAATCTGTGAACGAGGTTTAATGAACCCTTGCTAAATCTGCTGTGTCAAGGCAATCTTTTCTTTTTGTCTTTTCACTGATCCATTAATACAGCATTTGGGAACTCTCCAGTAATACTAGTAGACAGCTCTTTTTGTGATTTCACTTTTCATTCTGGATATATTCAGAACTGAAATCTGACTTAGAGTTCTGTGGTAAAAGTTTGTGTAAGGACAGACTGTCTTTAGGTTGGACAGACTGTCTTTAGCAACTTATCAACTGTTCTTTCCAAGATTGCTACCATAATGCTTTAAAGTTGCAAAGTGATTCTTTGAGTGCTAACAGTCATCTCTTAGTTTTTATTAATTTATATTCTGTATATATATTTATATTCTGTATGAATTGATAGGGTTCCAGTTATGGTGTCAAATTAGTCACTTGAGAAGGTCACTATTGAAAGTCCACAAGAAGTAGGAGAAAGTTCAGCAACAATTTTATTTTTTTTTTTGCCTCAGTTTCTATAACAATTATAGTTGACCTCTTTTAGGTTCTGTACAACCATGTTGTTACAGGTTCAGGAAGGTGGTCCTGATCTGGTGCAAATATTGAATGAAGCCGGACTGTGCTTGACCAACCAAACAAAACTTATGGTTAACTATTCCAGAAAACTTATCAGGAACTTTGTTGCTGCTGAGCAGGTCTTTGGCCCTCCAAGACAGAGAACAACTTACATGTTTCAGAAGTGGCTCCAAAGTGTTTGATCCAAAATGTTGACATAACACAACTGTACAATCCCAGTCTCAGTGAAAGACTGTATTGTAGACCATTTTCTTGAATATTAATAAATGAGATAATCACTCATAAACTCTCACAGATACATATCTTCTCATTGTTTTAAGATTAATATTTATGAAATCTATTTTTCCACATACAATGTGGTTATGCTTAATAGAATATAATTTTCAACTGTTCTGCTTTGTCTTGAACTGTAAAATCAAATGGAGGACTAAAACAACGTGGATTTAAAGGTATATGTAAACTGTGTTATTCCCTGCCTCTTTGAGGCACAGCATATATAATAGTTACATATAGAAATAAAGACAGTGATTTAAGTGCCCATTAAAAAGAAGAATTCATTGATGCAACAGTAAAAATATAACTGCTCAATGGTGATGGAGAGGAGAGACTTCATTATCAGGATGGGAAACAGCAACCCAATTGGTGATACTTGCTGTTTATGCATTTTAATTAATATAGAATTTGAGAACAAGTGACCATTTTTCCCTCTCAGCATATTTTATGCACTGCATTGTTGCAAACATTTTTCAATATCCCTTGCAATATAAATTGCAGTCCAGTCATCTTCTGAGCAGAGACAGACTATGCTTCGAATAAACTAAAAATAATAGCAATGATTCAACTTCAATTGCATGCTTCAATTCAGAACTGGTTAAAAATTTATATTAATAAAAAAAAAAATTTAAATGCTGAAAATTTGTAGAAGAAAAGTTTTGCCTGAATGTGCATTAGTTCTTGTAATAGTGGTTCCTGGTACGAGCTGTCATAAGCAGTAACTGATTTTTGTTCAGACCATAATTCAGAGGTGTGTTAGCATCTGCTCTGTTAAAGAGGGGGTTCTATAAAGACTTGCACAATATCAAGCAAATAATATTCTTTTCTAAGGTCGGTCCTGCTGAGAAATGCTAGATAGAGTTCTTAGTGCTTAGCCTTTTCATAAGATAACTTTTTGTAATGTAGGCCAACTACAAATCCAGACTCTCTTGGGTTTGCTTGTCTCATTTTACTTCTTTTTGGTTATTTTTAAAAGTCGCTTTATTCATGTGCTTAGTTATAAATAACCAGGTTAATTCCAATGGATTGAGTGACCTACCTTGTGTGCTTCAAGATAAGATCATCCTTTCCTGAGTTAATTAGAACTATGGTAAATGCCTAGTACTGTGATTAAAGAACTCCCCTGGTTCTTAGGTGCTTGGTCATTGTAGCCAAAACCAGTCTGGAGTTAAATAGCTGAGCTTTCTCCTTAAGGGATACAAAAGAATGGCAATGGTAATGACCTGAATGTGGCCAGATGGATGCTGGATGAGAGCTGCCTAAACCAGTCACTAGTGGATGCAGTATCTCAAAAATCAAACCTCTTTCCAGGATCCATGGCTTTTCCTCACTAACTTTCTGTGCTTGAATGCTATCCCTGAATAACCTCTGTGGGTTTGGTCAGACGTGTAATTTCAAAAATCTAAGCAGAGGGGTTGGTCAGCTTAAAAGATTTGCAGGATAGAAAAGTAGGCTTAGTTTCTTGCCTGAAGAAATTCTAATGCAAAAATTTTAGCTGTCTCAGAGCTGTGATGCTATGAAGGTGTTTTCAGATGGAGAACATGCTCATTCTGTCACACTGGAACTGTCACATTTGGTGTGGCATAATCAAAACCGTTGGCATCAGCCAAAAAGTAGCAAGTCCCTAGCTCTGGAAAGTGTAATTTCACACCTGTCCAGTGTGGAAGTACAAGTTCTTACAGACTTTTTTTATTCTTAGACACATACCAAGAACCTGGAGTTTGTTTAACCATTAAGAAAACGAATTGCAAAGACATTGTATCGTCACAACCCCAAATATAGAAACCCTTTAACTTTCATATATTGCCTTTTAGTCTTTTGCCTGCTGCCAGACGTGAGTGCTTACTGGTGGTGACAGTGCCAAGTTCTGCCAGCCAAACTGGCCACACAGCAGTGGCATGAAAGGGTCACTTGCCATAGCTTTTGCATGCAATAGTACCCGTACTGCAGGTGTGGCACAGCTGTGCACAGATGCACCCTTCTCTGGGTGCATCTCTGTAGACCTTCTCTGCTTACGAGCATTCCATGATCAGGGCCACTGCTACCATAGCTGTTAACACCATCTGGTCCTGGGGGCAGCTGAGGAGAGAACTTGTGTCCCAATAAGCTGTTCTGACACTGCCAGCCATCTCTGTGGGTCATCTGCCCTGGAGCTCCTCACATCTCTTGTAAGAGAGGAAAAAGATACAGAAACTATGTAACATAGTGGTTGGTGATGCAACCGCAAAACCAGCTTATCTGGCTTTTTAATATCACTTTTCTGGATGCAGGTCAGGATATGGTCTGGGATAGTGCAAAATCCTCTGGCAGGTCAGACAGCCTGTGGGATACCACTTCTTAGCTTGCCTTCAGGCTAACTTCTTGCCAATTAATCTAGAGATTTGAAACAGTAATTTTAAATCAGCTGTTGTAAAGTACATTGCCATGCAGAACACTTCCCTGTTATAGTTTTGCATTATCTGAGAGCAAGGGAGTTATCTTTCCTCTCCCCTGCCAAAAAAATTCTCTTGTTGTCAAGAATAAATGTCAAAATTTTCCACCCAGGGGAGATACCAGTTCTTTTTTTGCTTGACAGCTCTGGTTGTACTTACATCCATGTGTTGACATCCTGTTGAATCATTTTGGTAATTGATGCATGAAACTTCATTTTTATTTGAGAACTCTTTAAATTTTTGTTGGTATTTTTCAGTTTGGTATTTGTGCTTTTTCACTTTCATTTTACTCAGATTTGTGTATTATAATTTGTGCAGTAATGCAGTATACCTAAATAGGATGTAACCTTTGAAGGGGAAATTGTCATCCTAGTATTGCTATTCAGCCTTTTTCTTTATTTTTCCCTGCCTTTGATTGTTAAAATTCTAAAGACAAAAGCCCCTGTCAGAGTGTTGAGAAAAACTGTTAAGCATCTATTAAGCTTTGAATAATTTCTTTCCCTTCTACAACTGTACTGCATAAGCAGACATTTCACTTGGTTTCATACCACCATGAATAGTGTTCAGCAGCAGTTCTGTTTTAATCCAGTGAACTAAATGGGCATTGTCTTCTCAGAGCACTCAGCCTGTCATTACTGATGATGTGTAAGGTTCTCCTGTACCAGATCTAGTCCTTAAGTCTGAAGCCCTGGTGCATTCATAATGCTGAGCAGCATTTATGGGTTTACTAATTCATAGCAGACACACTCTCCTCTCTCTCCATAATTAAAATCTGCTGTTTGGTACAGTGACCCATGGTACAGCGTACATGACTTCATTAGTGCTTTTTGTTTCTCTTGCCCTTGTTTCCCTTCAAGGCCAAAGAGTGCGACATGAGCAGGTTACCAGTTATTCTGACAAATAGGAGGACACCTCCTGTCCAAACTATTTTGCAGAAATATTGGATGACTTTAAATGTCAAACTACTGAATGAGGTAGAGGGCTGTCCTTCCTTGTCTTCTGTCAGTGTTTTCCTCCAAGGGGCAGGATTTGAGAATCATCTGAGCGCACATTGCATCCAGGTTTACAAGCCTGCAAATAAAGGAAGTCAGGAAAGGCTTCTTTTACAAATCCCACAAAGGGATTAGAGGTGGCTGCAAAATTGTTTTGTTTGTAAATTGTAAAATTTTGAACCTTTTTTCTCTTTCTTGGGGGTACTGCTTGCTTTCTTACACGCTGTGTTTATTTGATGTGCCTCCACCATAAGTTTTTCAATGTGAGAGTTGCTTTCTACTACAGACATGTACTAAGCTCTTGCAGAACTTGGCCAGCAATGCTAGGCAGCCTTACAATCTAAAAACATTCCCTCTTTTTTCCTCTTCAAGAGGTCATAGAATGGTTTGGGTTGAAAGGGACCTTAAAGTTCATCTACTTCCAGTGCCCCTACCATGGACAGGGACACCTTCCTCAGACCAGGTTGTTCAAAGCCCCATCCAACCTGGCCTGGAATTCTCTCTCTTAAAGTATGGAATCACACAGAATCACAGAATGGGTAAGGTTGAAAGGGACCACAGTGGTCATCTGGTCCAATCTCCCTGCTCAAGCAGGGTTATCCTAGAGCACATGGCACAGGATGGATAGACGTCATGATGTCAGTTTAATTACATTGCACTTCAAATCCCATACATTTTGTTTTAATTGACCTACATTGTGGCATCAGAAGCAGATTTTTTTTGGTTTGTTTCTACTTACTGTGAAAACTACCCAGGTGTGTGCTCTTATACTACATTTGGGACTGTATCCTGGGACTCCAGGGAGTAGGAATTACACTTGTTGTTCCATGACAGAACTTCAACAGTAATTAAAATAAATACTTTCATTACAAATAAACCATTTATGGAAATGTGATCTCATCAGGCATTTGCAAGATAATGCTAGCCAATTAAAAAATCCTGTAACTTTTGTGACTTTGAAACTATCTCTACAGTTATATAAGTTCCTTCTTTAAAAAAAAAAAAAGTTGTTTAGAGTCCATGCCAATCAGTAAAAGCTGATTTTCAATTTTGTTTTTTACTGGAATTGCTTTCTAGTTATTAGGAACTGCTTTGTAGTTTTGTTTTTGCTTTCCCTAGCAGAGGTTGCAAAAAGAAAATGTCATTGCCCAAGAAAGCCTCTACCTTTCTTTTCTTTATTTTTTTAAATACAGATTGTTTGAGTTAGTGTCATGAGTAGTTAAGCAGCCTATGGGGATATCCTGTCTGGAGACTCAGTGTTTTCAGTGGATCTGAATGATTAAGTTTGGTTTTGTTTGGTTGGTTTTGATCCCATTTTTCATCCAGTAATTTAAAAGAGGAGCCTGCTGTCTTCCTGTTTGTTCCACATAAATGGGAAAACATGCAAGTTAAGTGTTTGGATCATTCCCAAGACTCTAAATGAGCCCTATAGCAGCGCTGATGGAAATCATAGCTGAGGGTAGTCTTGTGTATTGGTCAGAGATGGTGTTTCAGAACATACAAATGATTTGTGAGGGAAGGTGGAGCAGTGGAGTAAGGCAAGAATATACTGGCCGATAACTTGTGCTTCTGTCATTTGACTGCATCAGATCGTATGCCCTTTCTCTAGCTAGTGGGTTCCCAGATCTTTTTTTTTTACAAACAGTAGCAGTCAAAACTTAGCAGTCTTCTGCTGAAATTCTCTATTGCTTCATAGCAAGGTTTTGATCATCACTTCCTTACTGAACTTGATCTCTGATGTTTCTGTCATTCACGTTACATGCAGGTTTTTTGGCATTTGTGACAGAAAGGAGTATATATATGCACATGTATATATATGCACTAAGTTTTCACAGTTCAGCTCTATAAAAGAGGGAAATTTAAAAAAAAAAAAAAAGAGGGGAAGAAAGATATTTTGAAGAGCAAAGACTTAAAAGAATGCCTGAACTGGCGTGTCCTTCCATGCATTGTAGTGTATTGGCATCTGGGTTTTGATCTGTAGAAAGCATTAGATAGTAACACATCCTACAAAGCCAAGATGGGACAAGAGAGCAGAAAATCACATGAAGTAAATAAGGTTTTACAAGAAGGGAAAATCAGGACACACAAACTACTGAATAGGATTAGTCATGGATGTCCATCGCAGCTCTTAGCGTGGTAAGAAGAGATTTGTCAGTAGGAGGTAACAGTTGTCTGTCTCTGTGTTTAGGAACTGTGTTCTACACCTGTGTTTAACCCAGCAGTGTCTGGACAGTACAAATCAGTTTTTCCTTAAGTACTGAATATATATTTTTAGCTGGTTGCTGAGCTCTCACAGCTATTAGAAATGTCAATAAAATTTCAGGGTAATTAATAGTTGAGAAAGTGAGGCCCAACAGCTGACTGTGAGGCTGGCCAGTTTAGAATCCAGTTAGTGCTCAATAAAATTGTTTAACTTCAAAGTTTTAAATTTTGCACATATGGACTGAGCAGCAGATGGAAATATCAGCCCTTAAAGCTTACGTACTTATTAGCCAAATGAGATTATTGAGAGTTTTTATAATTGACTTTTTACTTTCCTGTTGTTCTGTAGAATTTGCTCTGTGGACAGGAAGAGAGGTACCACAGTTCACTTTCACTGGCACTTGTGCATGTACCAGTAAATGTTATGGATTGCAGAGAAATTTGTGGAGTTCCTATCAAGAAATACAAAGTACAGCATTCTTAATCATTTGCGGTTAGAATTAGATTGCTTTCTCTGGCAAGTTCAAGTGCTCTGTAGCTCGTATATCTCCTTGTAATACTGAGCTGGGCTGTGTAACACTTTTAAGATAAGAAAATCCATTTTGTCCATTTCGAAGAAAAGAGAAACCATGAAGAAGGAACTTGGCTCAGAAACGTTGCTTTGCTCTAAAGATAAATGCTAAATGTCTAAAAAAGAGTTTCTAGTGCAGGACTATTTAATTCATAAGAGTAGCGTGCCCTTTTTTGTTGTCACTTCCTCTAGTATTTATCCACATTGTTCAACCTCTATTTATGAAGGACTGAGAGTCAAGGCAAGATAATATGTACAGAAAACTGTAAAATTGCCATTACACAATGGTTTACTTGGAACACGTTTTGTAGTAATATCATCTTCTGTAAGAACAGATCAGGCTTCTGATTGGTATTTTATTTATTAAAAAAAAAGCAAACAAACAGAAAACCCTACAGCCTTGGAGTAAGGTGTGACATCCTGTAGTGAAATACAGTTTTTCTGCTGAGAAAAACATTGGTAAAGGTGCAGTGCATTTCAGTGTATAGAAACTTTTCAGTGTGAATCTCAAAATGCAAAACAGTTTATTTATGTCCTCCTTCAGGAAGATGTCACACTCACCTGTGGACAGACTCTTCTGTACTTTGCTTCTAGTTAACACCCAGTAATGTTGACTTATCTGATGGCCCGGATTTCCTTGTGAAGCAGAGAACGGTAGTTCTGAGTAGGGCTGAGAAGTTGTGGGGACCAATACATAAGTGTTAATGTGATTGATATTTGCAATTGTGATTGCTGGTACACTTATCCCAAGAAACTCATACTATTTCAGACCAAGCAAAACATAAATTCTGGTACTGGAGGATTTTATGCTTTGAAGGACAGAAAGCAGTAGCTGAGACTCTGTCTTCTGTGAGGCAGGAGAGATTGGAAAGGAAGACAGGAGGGAGGGAGGACATCTCCAGACATGAAAGGCATCGCACCACAGTTCCTCTCACCGCATTGCCCCACTCATCCATTTGCCCTGGTGGTTCACATCACATTGTCACTCCCCTTCTCTTCAAATGGACTTTTATCAACTCAATTGGGTTGAATTGGGCTTTTAGTTTCTTATTTCTCCTGCTGAATTCAGGACAGGACAAGCCTCCCTTCATGGACTGGGGTTTATGGATTGGTTTTTACTCATTATCAAGTGACTGTAATACACTTACTGGAAATATCCTATGCTCGGAAATCCTAGTGTCATGCAGTAATTAATGGCTTGTTTCACATAATACTTACCTATCTGTGCCACTTAAGTAATAACTTGCATTGTATGCATTTTTCCTTCCTCTTTTGTTATATTGATAGAAATGAATGCAAGGACTGATTATAAATCATGCAAAGCTTGTGGCTAAAATATGAATAGGGGTCCAAGGCCAGAGTTGATCACTGGATGGTCTTGCTTTTGGTGGTCATATGTAGGAGACAGCAATAAGTAATCCATTGGGTGGTGCCTCTAGGGCCAACAGATGTGGCTTCTCAGGAGGATCTCCTCTATCCCAGTAACACACGGTGCTAAGAAGCTTCTGATGCTGTTCTAAGAATTGGAAGGAGATGTGGCTAGAAGCACATGGGTGGGAAAAAGACTCAATAATGATTGAAACTTAATTTTTTTCATTTCCTCTCTTTTGATGCAAGGTCTTGCTCTGTATAACATATACCTCCACCTTTGAGCTGAATGGGAGTTCGGTGTTGAAGATTGCTGAGGTAAGTGCTTCTGTTATACCACAGCTTGTGTCACTTAACCTTTCCCCGCTACCTAGAGTGTGTCTTCCATATGTAACCTGAAACTGAGCTAGTCTGAAAAACATCTACTGTCTTTAGGACTGATATTACCTAATGTCTGTTGTTAAGAAATAGTTGCAAGTTGGGCGGGTTTGGGCTTGCATGGGAAGGCACTCTTGGAAGCTGACTGATAATTGTATATTACAGCATTACACATTTACTACTCCTCATATTTACTTTATTTTGCTTTTTTGCAGTAGAAAGGTTCTCTTGAGTTCTTTATAAAACAGCACTGTGCTGATTTCTTACTGGTTGCAAGTCTAACACTAATGAAGTGTCCTCAAGAGAAGCGTGTAAGCCATAGTGTGCCATGTTAGCACAAGTTCCTCAATGTTCCTTGTGTGTATCTCTTTCCTGACACATCCAAGTAAAACATTTATTATGCTTCTACATCCATTAGGCTATTAGTCACTCTATTCCCTCTAGTCCATTAGATTTTAGTATGAATTAAATTGTAAGGGAGCTTTGGTTGTAGAAAAACATACCTGCAGGCATATTAAGTGAGCCTTTTTTAGGTGGGTGATATTTTTAATACACTCTGTTGCCAGCCATGGGACTGTTTGTTCAGGTTAGAGAAGATGCACAGGAACACTTAATCCTCCTGTGCAACGCACACTGCTGTGTGCAGAATCTATTATAAAATTACATTGTTATTATGGTATGGGCAGAGCTAGTGTCTGTGAAGGAATGTAAATATTATTTACATGTCCTACACTCTCAAGTGTCTGTAGACATTTAGAGATGTGTGCCTTCTCATTTTTTTGGTATTTGGCATGGGGGTTTTTGTAAAAAAAAACAACATCCCATGTGAAAATAGCTTACTTTAGCTGGAAGTTACAGTATTTTCTGAGTTTAAGAATAAAACTGACCTTGTGTTATCTTATTGGAAGCTGAGAAAGGAGTTGTAGGGATAACAGGGAACCAAAGAAAACTACCTCCATTTTGTAAAAAATGAGTTTTAACAGGCAAGGATACAACATAAATAGTTCATGTATATAACATATACAGGATAAAAAAAATATAGTAATCATTCTAGATTAGCACAGCTTAGATTTTGGTTTCTCTTGTGCTAGGTGAGACCATAAGGTGTGGGCTATTTTTGGAGGTCTTCGTAAGCCCCATCTGTAGATGCTGCAGCAAGGATGAACTGAATTGCTACTTAAAGCAAGCCACAATTTTTGGATTTCTACTAAACCCTCTTTATGTCAGTGTTGCACACTGAAAAAAATACAGATAATTTCCCCTACTGCAGTTTTTCTCACATATTCTCACAGACTTCCTAACATGCGAGGCAAAAGCTGATGAATTCAGCTTAGTGCATCTCTTTGCTGTAGGTAAAGACCTCTAGATTAAACAAAGTACTTGCTGGCAAAAGCATTTGATGACTCTAAACCCTTCAGCTTTCAATCTTTAAGAGCATTACCTAAGACTGGGGGAAATGGTCAATCAGTCATGGTCTGTATGCTATAAACTGTAGAAATAATCAGAAATAATATTTTCTATTCTCTCTCTAAACAGCAGGGTTGTTATTCATCAAAAGCATTCTGAAAAATTGTAGTTGTCTTTCACAGATTGATGTGAAACTGCTGTTCTTGGTAGTTGCACTTCATTTTCATTCTCAGAAGACTAACCTGGTTTTAAAAAACTTTGCTAGTATACTGATACAAATTAGGACAATGAGAGTTCTTGTCTTTTATGGTGAGCAAGACTCTAATGCATGATGAGATGTGCCGGCAAGGCAAACAAAACTCATTTCCGTCAGTGAAAGCAGTGTCCATGAAGGAATGTAAATATTATTTACATGTCCTACACTCCCAAGTGTCTGTAGACATTTAGAGACGTGTTCCTTCTCATTTTTTGGTATTTTGGTACATACCCAGTATTACAAGCAGTAATATTGAGTGTGCTTGCTTCTGTTTGGAGTGTTTGGGGGTACAGTTATTTTCTCCACACTTCTTGAGAAAATACTAGGCCTTAGAGAATTCCTAGGTCTTCCTAAATAGCAAATCCTACCAGGCATGTACATGCTTCCCCAGGTTCCTCCTGCCCCGGCTTTAGGTAAGGCAAAGACTTTAACAGCTGGAATCACTATGCCTTTGTATCTGAATCTTCCAATGTATAAGCAGTAGGAAACAGAAAATAATTTCTCAGTTCAGCATTTGGTTAACCTTCTGACTTGCTTTAAGGGACAGGTGGCAGAGAGGAACTTTCTGTTCCAGTGCCCATGCTATTTAACATTTCTTTCCATGTTGGTCCCTTACTTTTCCTACCCTGCACTCTGTAGCAAGTAGAGCCACTCCACTTTCCAGGATTGGAAAGGTGCTGCCTTTGTTACTGGTAGAACTCTCTGAGGACTATCTCTGACAAACAAAGCTACAGTCTGGCTATTTTGCACTGCCTGAGCATTTGCAATTCATGTGTACAAAACAGTGGCACTCCAAATCTTTCTGAACCTTATCAGCTTCAAATTAAGGAAGCATCCAACATGAAGAGTACTATAACTTGTGGCCTAAGTATTTATTAATAGTATTGAAAATTAATTAATAATAGTATTGAAAATAGATTAACAGTATTAAAAATAGACTAAATCTTCCCCTGTGCACCTTCCCATGCTTGCCTAGACACTTGCAAGAAAATTTAGTTGATGCTGTTGCTTGTTTTTATGTGTGTGTTTGTTGCTCCAGTGTGTCTTTTGGAGGTTTATTTTGATTGACTCTGTTGTGTTTCATTAGCTAACCCTTCTGTGTTTTGCTCTTAGTTGTGTTTTGCATGCCATAGAGCTGGAAGTCCCCGAATGCATGAAATGATCAAAATGTCCATTGCACACCTCTTTGGAGCCCTGAGCTCTCGCATTTTTACTGCTGCTTCTTCATCAGTGGCTTTTCAAAAGGTACCTTGCCCAGCCATTTAGAACACAGGCCTTCTGTAAGATTGGAACTCAAGTGGACAGTACTGTTGCTTATTAGCTCGCATGCGGAGGGGAGAGAATAAGGAGGTACCAACCATGCTCTTTCCAGAAAGTCAGCCTACCTCTAAGAATGGTATTCCATTAATTAATTCAGGTACTCTAGAAAAAGGCTTACCGCTCAAAAAGAATGATCTCCACTGGAATGGTTTGGCCTCTGTGAAGGGCTGTATGTGGTTAGCAGGCTTTTAGGGTTATTTGTCCGCTGGAGTTCAAGTGATAGGTGAATGACAGGCAGAGTTGGTCCAGACCAGCTTACAAGAACATCTGCATCACTGACTGATTGATAGCTTGGTTTCATTTCAGTGGCAGTTAGAAAGAATCAAGAGTCTTGTTTGTGTGCCCATGGCCGTATTGATTAGACTGTGTAATCAGATCACTTTAATTTTTCCCTCTTAAAAACTCATCCTCATTAGGGAACTATAAAAATGACTTTACATCATATAATACCCTTCTCATTCAAAAATGTACACCAGGTGCATTTATGTATACTTCCGATGCATATAATTTATACTGTATATTTATATTTTTAATAATTTATATTTTTAATAATTTTTTCAAAGCTAGTTCAATTTATATTTACAGTTCTTGCTAGCTATATATCTAAACAGTGGCAGAATGAAACCACTAAAACTGAAAAATATAAAAGTATGTGAGCAATTGTTTAGTTTTTTTTTTTCTTTTTTGGTTGGTTGCTTGGTTTGGATTTTGGGAATTCTTCTTGTGGTCATAGTGAACGATAAAGCTTAGTGTAGGACAAAGGACCAAAACTGCTTCCTCTAAAAGACTGTATTGTACAGTTCTGTCACAAACCCACTCAGCTCCATCAAGACGTTTATCTACTTAGTAGTTACTGTGCAGTGTGCTTAAACTGTTTGCTCCAGTTACAGAGACCCAACACCTCCCATGAAGTATCTGATGAAGGATAGAACCTGCGCTTTTCAGTGTGCTGTCCACAGGATCCTAGCTGTGTAACACTTTGGCAGCCATTTGTGCTGGGGCAAAGGTCAAGCACCTCTCCGGGCACAGCACATTGACAGAAAACTGCCACCAGCTGGGCATGGAGTTGGGATGATCCATCAGTGTTCTTCTACTGCTACCTTGGCTCCCATGGGATCTCTGAGCAGAGGAGCCCTCTGCTGGATTGCCAGTTATTAAAAGGCAATTGTTTGTGTTATTTATGGTAAAGTGCTATTGTATTTTCTGTGTTAAGAAAGGCCTTCAAAGGCTTTCAGATGTGTTACAGTATGTAATAATTACCACAGAAAAAGTGGCAAATACCTGTACATCAGAAGCCACATGCTTGAAGAATTGGAAGGTATTTAACATTGCAGACATAGACTTGCAGAGGGGTAGTTACAGTAAGTATCAAGAAATGAACAATCAAAGCAGCATTTAATGAATTCTGTACAGAGCAAGGCAAGTACCAAAATCACTTGGGTTTGACAGGAGACTTTGCTGGTTTTGCCCCACCATTTCTGCAGCTGTGAGACTGATGAATTGCAGGCTGCTTCTAGATGCTGCTTACTTGGTTTCCATACTGCTGAAGACTTCTAATGCGCTAATAAAGCAATGAGAAATAGTATGGAAGGCTGACTCTCTGCATGCAAGAGACCTTGGTATCCTCCTAAAATGTGTTCCTGGCAAGTGACAGTTCATCTCTTTGTACTGCTGTCTTGTTTCCTCATCAGGTTTGCATTGAGACATATGTATCTAGCTGTCACCAGCGGAGCATTAACACCGCTGTGCGGGCAACCCTCAGCCAAATGTTGAGTGACTTGACTTTACAGTTACGACAAAAGCAGGAAAACATGGTGAGCCTTCTGGCATCAACAAATGGTTCCATGTCCATGGCTGCGTACCGTTTTGTTTCTCTGAATGCCTTATGGCTTTTATTTGACACTTCCTCAATTAATCCTGTTTAAAAGCTTTTTTGTGCTCTGATTATGCCTGCCTCAGAGCTCTCACATTGTCAGCTCTAGCTGGTTGGTTTGGTTTTTTTTTCCTTCCATTATCCAAAACAGACTTTGTTCTGATGTCAGGCTGCCTCAGCCTTTTCCATTCTTTTATTTTGTTTGCTTGTTTTTCTAACGTTTATTGAAATCCTTCTGCCAAAAGTTTTTGCATGACAAATATTTATGTAACAAGAGCAGATTCTCAATTAAGGAAAGTGTAATTGAAGTTTTTCTTCCACTTTTTTAATAGAAGATAATTTTAAGTTAATAAAATTCTTTTTTTCTTTGTTAGCAAAAAAAAAATTATTTATTTCATTATTAAAATCCATAAGAGCTGTTTGAATGACATCCAAGCACATTTTCAGCAAAACTGTAAATGTTCTGGGTAAATGTGGAATTACATTGGCTTCTTACATTTGTTTGTACTGCTTTGTATAATATCATATTGTCAAAAAAGTACTATTTGTAAAAGCCAGTTTCTATTTATTAGGAAATTTTAAGGACTGTAGTTGCACAGATTTCTTTTCCTTATATCTGCTTTGGGTTAAGATGATCACGTCTATTTTGGATTAGTAGACTAGATTGCTTTTATCCTGCTGAGCAATGGCAAAAAGAATTAATCAGTTTAAGTAAACTTGTCTTCTGTTTGTGCTAAGTAGGTTCATTTTACTAGCCAAAGCATTTACCCAAAAAAACCCTCAAACAAACAAAACCAGTTTGGGTCTGCAAATTCAATTTTGTTAGTTCTTTTCTTAGCTGAGGAGTAGGTAAAAGGGTATGAGAGCTGCATGTAGTTCCTGGCAGTTTGTTACTGATGCTTGAGAGAAGAACTTGGCTTGACCCTGTTGTGCACTGGTAGGAAGAATCCCATACCGCAGCTGAACCAAACGATATAAGAGATCATTTCCATTTCCTGACTGCCATTAATTCTGTTGATACTGTAACATTAGCATTGTCAGTGTTCTAAACTCTGTAATACTCCATTGATTTTGGTTTCTAAGTAGTTTGTGAAGTCTAAACTATGCTTTCCTCTCAGTTATTTTCAATGCAATTTACATGCCTAATTATTACTGAGTTGTTTTAGGTGTAGGAAATCCCTTAAGGACTTACAAAGCTTTCAACATCATTGAGATGCAATTTCCTTAAATCTAAATGACTGTTAAATCAGATCTTAAGGAATTTTTTAAAATGTTTTGCAAAAGCTTCACTTAAAAACCCTAGCAAACAAAAAACCCGAAATAGATAGAGGACATGAATTTAAGAAAGTTCTGCTGTTAAGTTATTGCTTCTATAGTATTCTTCTGCTCCTTGCACCAATTACACCACCTTTGTCTTTCCTCGACAGACAGCTGAAAACCCTGACACCTTGCAGAAATTCAAGAGTCAAGGTAATACTTTTTTAGTGACTCCTTCCAATCCAACTTTTTTATTCTTAACTTTCCTTTTATCAACACAGTGCTGTTTGATGTCATGGGAGTTGCACCCTTAGGGTTTCATAACTTCTCCATAGTTTGGTGTTCTCTCTGTTCCCTGTGGTAGGAGCTGAGACAGTCCTGTTAGCTCCTGATATTTTCAGTTGTGTCTTCATTTGGACCATGGTAACAGCATTGTACTCAACATAGTAATAAATTTTTGTTTCAAGGTGCTAACTTCTGTAATTAAGGAGTTCCAGTGGTCTGGAAAAAATTTTAGTAAGTGCCTTTACTTCCTGAAATGAAATAGATTCACAGAGTAAGATGTGGAATCTGAAAATGATTATTTTATTTCAGTCATATATTATATTATATGATTATATAATGACTACTTTTGAAAGCGCATCACTATTGAAGGTGTGTTTACACTTGCCAGGTGATTCTTTTACAAGAGAATGTTCTTCTATTCCCATTGTAGCTTTACTTTCAACATCTTCTAGTGAGAAAAGATAGTCCCTGCTTTTGACCTTCACAGAGGATTTCTGTAGGAGAACTTGTGTGAATGAAGACTAAAATCTTTGAAGAGCACAAGCATTCTTTTATAAGATCAGAACATGGTCAGACATTAGAAGTTGTGTAAGAGAGAGAAGCTGCAGGGAGAGATACAGAAATTGGCTGCCGTGTAGAAATACTGGGGCCTATCTTTTTTATTATTTAATTGTATACTTATTTTATTATCTGAATTTGATTTCAGCTAACCTTCTGTAAATGCATGTAAGCAATTAATGCTCTCTCCGGAGTTAATACTGCTGCTTTTGCATTTTGTGGCGATCACTTTCCAATCTAGGACTTTCCTACTGCATCTTCTCTATGAATTTTGGTAGCCCTGGCCCTTGTTTAGAAGCTCTGACCAGCTCTGATGCCATTAAGGTTGTAATCCAGCTGCTCATATGTAATGCTTCTGATCTTTGTCCTTTTTGGAGGTACTTCAGCTGAGTCTCTTTGTGATGATGTTGTATCTGTCCTCAGTGTGCTCTGTGAGAAGCTCCAGGCTGTCATAAAGTGAGTTATTTAAATTTATAGTTTCAATTTATTACCTGGAGATTGAGAGTTTCACTGATGCATGTGATTGTACTGTTGTAGTTCTGGAATTATGGATCAAAGCTGTGCTTCAATGAAGTGTTTACTACAGAAAGTATTGTTCATGATGCATTAATTTAATCCTCGCTTGAATTGAGGAGCTAATTTGCCTTCTTTGTGCACTGTTCAGCTTTAAAGAGCTTCCAGCAAATCTAATCTGTCGCTAACTTCCATACAGCAGCAAAATACTAATCCAAGGAGAAGTTTTCTTTTCTGGCTGGAATAGCCATCATAGAGAGAATAACAAGTACAAGAGCCATGGAAAGACCTAACAGAAACTATATTTAGAATTAATAAATCTGTCCTTCTTAGGCAAGCATTTATCCAATTGAAGTAATTTGTATTATCAAATAATTCTTCCAATTTAGGAATATCATACACTCTACCTACTTGAAAATGCACGATCTTAACTTTTAAAATGTGGTTGTTATGGACAGTGTGTTATATGCTCTACAATTTTCAGAAGCTACCAGAGGCGAAGATAGCACAGGCATCTGTGTGCAGTTCTACAGACTTTCTTCCCATGAGTGTCCCTAATAACAGCAAAATTACAGAGGAGTGCCTTTCTTAGCATTATTTAATCAGTGTCAGCATCTGGGAGAATAAAATCAAGAGTGCAGGGATGCCCTGTGCATGCCCATGCAAGTGTCAACTGCAAGATGATGATCATCTGCATGAAGACACATTGTAAGAAAAGCTGTTGGCAAAAAAGGCATCTGTACCTGGAGTGCCTGTGCCTTTCCAGATAGGCATGGACTGTTGTGAGGAAAAATTTATCACCTTTAAAATATATGAGAAGCCAGCAGTTTTCAACCTTCCATAGCACAGAGTTATAAATCTAGCTTTGAGCCTCAGGATTTAGTGTTTTCTGCATGGCTTGTGAAACAGATACTGCTCTACTTGGAAGAAAATTCATATATGTGAACAAAAGGAACTCAGGCTGTGATAGAAAACCAGGTATTTCTTACTCCTTAATTTCAGTTAAGATAAATCCATTCTTTACAGCTTCCTTGACCTACAATCATGTATCAGAAAATGCATTCCTCCAGCTCTCATCTCTGACCAGAAGAGAGTTATTAAATCCTAGTTTTCTCAGAAGTGCAAACCAGACTGTGGGTGCAGTTGCCATGGAATGCTCCTTTCATAAGGCAGACCTCAGCCTTGCTTGTCTTCTGGATCCTGCAGTTAATGTTAAGAGTAGGCACAGGCAAAGTGCATGTTACAAGTATATCAGTTCCAGGTGTCCACAGGTTCTTTAATATTATTTCTCATGAGGCTTTCTTTGAGTTTATGGTTCTGACAGAGTAACTGGCAAGGCCCTGAAAGCCATGTTATCGTGTTATCATGCCTGTAGGCATTGACTTTTGACCATTGTGGCCACCACCATGAAAAAAAAAATAAAATAACCAGAAGAGAGTAGCCTAAACATGCTTCAGATTGCCTGAAGAAACTACCCAATAGTCCAAAATCTTCAGTTGTCTCCTCTTCCTCTGTTTGAGGCTTCCTTCCCAAGGTTTTAGATTGAATTTGAGTAATTATTTGGGTTTTATTCTTCCTCTTTTTTCACTTTTTTTTTTGGTAGTAGTAGATCATTGGCATGTGGTCAGTACAAGGTAAATGGGATGATGCAGGTGATCACACCATTGTAAATTGATAGAGAGAAGCAAAATAAATCACTGCTGTAAATTACAGTATAATTTTCAAGTGAACTAAAGTGGTTGTTTTAGAAAATTAAATAGTCTTTGTTTTAATATGATGTGAATGGCATCTTTTCTTTGCCAGTGACAATCGTCAACTTCAGCTTCTTTACTTGGAGTGCATCCTCTCCATGCTAAACAGCTCCTCCCCCAGCATGCACCAGCACAAAGGATTCACTGATCTAATATGGTGAGTACATCTGAAGACTAACGCAAATACTCAGTTTGTAATGTAAAAGGACCTGCTCCCACCAGCCATGCAAACAAACCAGTAAAAAGTCTCCAGGTGTGAGCAGACCTTGCTGTTAACCTATTAATTTTCTCCGTTTTCGTTTCTTTTCTTCTTTGCCTTTGTTTTGCAAGTTCTTTTACTAAGAGTTTGGATTAAAAGGCAGAGATGCTACGTTGTTCTTCGGACTTAGATGTTTATTATCTTCTTATCTGTAGCACAGCTGCACGGGATGTGCCTCTTAGTTAACAAGGTGGAAAATGGCTCTAACTTCCAAGGTCTTTTAAGGTCCCAATCACACAATTATGAAATGCCAACTAATTTGTTTTTACTTATAATCCAATAACTAACTATTCATGATCCGCATTGCGGGTTTTTTGACCCAATACCAGAACACCCAGATTTGTGAAGAAGAAGGAGAAAAGAAGGAGAACAAATCCCCACCCAAAATCCTCCATATTGTTATACATATATATATTGTTATATCCCAGAAACCTAAATTCTCTAAACCCAGGGTTCCAACATTAACCTACTATCAGTTCTTTCTGTGCCTCATATAAAATTGGTTAGGACCGCCTGCTCAGCTACCACATTAAATCCCGGTGGTGAATTATCACTGTAATGAAGTCTAATGGATTTAGCCAGAGCAGAAAATCTCTTATGCTTTCTGCAATAGTTTGGATTTGTGTGTGGCATTAAACATAGAGATGCTCTGCTTTTCATAGGAGGGTACTGTTGAGATTCTTCATGTTCTGATACAATAATATAGGAAGGTAAGCAAAATTAATGTCAAATATGTGCTGGTGACCAAAAATCCTTATTATGACCTGCATCGTTGTATAAGTGTTGAGGCTAAATAGTCTTAATGGTGCTTCTATTTTATCAAGAAGTTCTCCTTTTTAATACACTTCACCAGAAAAGCTTGATACCTTTGGTTTTCATATCTACCTCTAAATTGTTTGATACCATCACCTCAAAGCACCTGAAGTAATCCTTCTTTCCTTGTGATTGAAATAGTGGGATTTTTATTGCCTGTGGATAATTGAGTTACAGTAATAAAGCAAGAATGTAAGTAATATGCAGTTCCTTGCAGTCTGTGCCCATCTTGTGACCTAGTCAGGTGATTGTATTAAGGAGAGATATATGTGACTGTTAATGTGTTTCTTGTGCTTTTACCCTGTGATTTTTGAAACTCAAGTGTGTGCCTTGGTCCCAATTCTAAGGATACAACATGTAGAGGCACCCATAACTCCCCCTGCTGTCCCAGGAACATCAGTGGCTGCAAGACTGGGAGGTCTTTAGACTGGTAACACTTGGCAGTGTTGCACAAGGACTCAGTGCTGAGGCCTCTTGGAGCTCTAACATAAGAGCAGAACTCCCTCTCTCATGGCAGAGTCATTTCAGAGGTTTCTGCCTTCGAATTTCACCCAACCCTTTTGTGACAGATTGTGGGGCTATCCTATAAGCAAGGTCACTGAAATGATCTCAGTTAAAAGAAAGCACTTGCTATTTTATTTTTAATTTACATCATTTTGATGATCCTGTTTATGCTGCAAATGTACAGGTGTTTGTGTCTGTAACTGTGTACCATGAGGGCAAGCCATCAGGGGTGGGACTTTTTAACCTGCACTGCTGCCAAAGAATGAATATGCATGCTTCAGCTACCTGCTTAAGTGGGGGGAAAAAAACCCCAAAACACTAGGAAGATGTGAAACAGTTTAAACTGCAAACATGATTTTGAACATTTTGTACACACTAATACATTACCTGTCTAGTGAAGTTGTGATCCAAACTGGTAGCTGTCATTGTTCTTTAAAGAGCTGTTGCCTACATGCACACAGGTTTCACTCTGACTGGCACTTTTTAGTCAGTTCTCAACAGAAGATAAAGAAGGGAGCAGATAGAGAAGATTTAGCTCTGTGTTCTGACAGCATTCTCCATAGTTTGATACAGAAACACTTTGATAAGACTAAGATGTGTGGGGAATATATTGCTGTTGCAACCTGTGATTATGCCTGCTTTGAGACAGGCATGTTTCTTAAGCAGTGAATTGATATGTTTTGAAATGTACTTGATTGGAGAAATAAATGGAATAAACAGATTCAAAGTCATTATCTGATGTCCTATTAAAAGCTGTTTTTCCTTCTGTGACTTGAGAAAGCTGAGCTGTTTCAACAATCTTGTTAAGAGAAGCAATGAAAATTCAGGACTGCAAAAAATCTTGAGAAAATAAAATGTACTTACCTATGAGGATGTATTTTATGAATTGTTACTTGTAATTGGGTGCTTGCTCTAGGCACTCGTTTGAACCCCTGAGACGTGGGTGAAAACCAGATTTGGGACTCATTCTCAGGCAGCCCTTGGCTTCTTAATTTAAGGTCTTGCAGACTGAAGTAAAATGTCAAGTGTGTGAGTGCAAAGCTGAAATAACGTCTAATGGAGCAAAGTGCTGAGCTGGCTTTTGTTCCACAGAAGAGTGATCTGCTCGTGTTGAATCACTTAACATGAGTGCTCATGCAGAAAGACAGTTGAAGGAAGGATGGGTATTTACTGTGTAGTGGCATATGAGTGGTATAATGCGCACTTTGAGTTATTGTAGACAGCTTTAATTATGTTCTCAAAAGACAGCCAAACAAGCTCACAACTAAGGGTGCTAAAATAAATGCATGTGCAGCTCAGTGATGGAACATTCAGCCTTCTAGTTAACATAGATTAGTTCTTGTTTAGTCAGGTTTTTTTAAAGCTCCCAAGTTGGACTGAAAAAGAGACACTTAGCAGCAGAAGCCTAGAATTTCTGCCTTGTGATAGGCTGCAGCCAGTGAAAGAGGCAGGCATACTATCCTGCAAAGGGACAGCAGTGTGCAGCAACATGAACTTGCAAAATCAGTACCATGTTTCTACAGCACACAGAGGTATTTCCATATGGACTAGCATGCTGATGCTTGGGAGATGAAAAAAGTCTGGCATAATTTGTTTTTCTATCTAACCACTGCTGTTTGACTGATCATTAAAACAAGAGTGTGTATCTCATTTAGCCATGGGCTATTTTCAATCTGTTCTTGTGAGAGTATTTTTTTCCAGTTACCATCTGCTGCTTTTCTCTTTCTCAGGAAGCAACTGTGTCCAGCCCTAATAGTAATCCTGGGAAATCCAATCCATGACAAAACTATCACCTCTGCCCACAGTAGCATCTGCCTTGAGGCTGATTCACCTTCCTCAGGGATCTCTGATCATGGCCGGGGTTCAGGTTGTTCTTCCACGGCACCTGCCCTTAGTGGGCCCGTTGCACGGACCATATATTATATTGCAGCAGAACTGGTTCGACTGGTGGGGTCAGTGGAATCCATGAAGCCTGTGCTACAGTCTCTGTATCACCGAATATTGCTTTACCCACCACCTCAACATCGAGTAGAAGCCATCAAAATTATGAAAGAGGTAGGGTAATCACATGTGCAAATCCAGACATGTAAAACAAAATGTTTGTTTAACAGTAAGTGTTCCTGATATGTACATACCAATCCATTTCAAACCTTCTCACATAGGGATGTTGAAATTGTCCTTTCTGAGCACAACTGGTATGTCAGTACCACTCTGACAAATAGCTTTATGCAGTTGTAATAGCTGTATTTGTCTCCATAATGCAAGCTACTCTGGCAGCTCCATCAGTGCTCATGCTGTGGTGCGCGTGGAGCAGATCCTGTCACTGAGTCATGACTGCTCTTTTGGGTGAGATAGAGCATTACGATCCAGTTCACAACTCCTTTGGCATCTTTCCCCAGACACATCCTCACAGTGTGGTTTCCAGGCATTAAGGTCCATATATGCTTTGATAACATGCCAGGTTTTTGAAATCCAGTTTCTTGGAGCTTTTTTTGAATAGACACAAGAAAGCTGCCAATGTCTTAAGAACCCATTTCAAGACCAGTCCATTCTGGCTTTTTGCCCAGTGCCTCTGAGAGCACTAAAACTGGAGCACTGGGAGTCTTACTTGAACATTATCTGAAACCTTGGACTCTTCCATTCCACATGGGCACCTTTCTTCTCATGTTGTGGAACACAAGGCAATTCATGTAATTTGTAGGATCAGTGGTATCTCCTAGAGAATTTTTCATCTAGCTTGTGCATACCTAGGCTGTTCTGTTTCTGAAAAATCTTTCTTAACACCACACAGCCACCCACTTCGTTGCTGTCTAAACTAGCAGTCATCCTATCATTGTCTTTCTCTAATTTTAAGCAGTAGCAAGGTGGTAATTGAAGTTTTAGGGAAAGCTTAGTGTAATGTTGTTTTGTGTAGGATGTACCTGTTGCCTCTTTGGGCTCATTAGTACATGCTTGTTTGTATTTCCTGGTGGGCATTAACAAGATGCCACCCAGCAGGCTGAGTCTGAAGGAATCACTTTGCGTATCTTTGCATGATTCCACCATTTTGTAACTAGGTGACTGAGGAGAAAGGCTTCCTTTGGTATAAACTATAATAAAAAATAACTTATGTAGGCATAAAAATTGTCTTGTGGATAGTATCAGATGAAAAAAATTCAGTCAAAAATGTAAAGCACTGGAGAACTTTCTAAATGTGATCCTTCCTGAATATTCTCCTTTACTTGCTTTTCTGCCTTTAAAAAGAGGAAAGGTAGCTTTAATAAGTAGAACATCAGTGTGCTGTTTTCCTTTGCTGTGAGAAATTACAGTAGTGCTACCTTGGGTTCCAGGGCTTGATAGAATTATGACTTATTTATTGTATTTAAATAGTGCTTAGATAATCTACTTACTTCCATTTCCTTTCCTTTCAGATACTTGGCAGTCCTCGGCAGCTTTGTGATTTGGCAGGGCCCTGCTCTTCTGAGTCAGAATCCAAGAAGAGGTCTATTTCTAAAAGAAAGTCCCATCTGGATCTTCTCAAGCTGTACGCTTTGTTTCCTCCTTTAGCCTCTTCTGTCTTAAACCTGTGCACACCGAACACTTAAGCAGTTCAGGAGCATACCCAATATGAGCCAGGGTATCTGCCTGGTTAAATAACCTCTGAAAATGGAAAAGGTTGCTTGGTTTGTCATCAGTCTGGGCCTGTTTGTAAAGATGTGGATAACTACCTTGTGGAGTTTGCCAAAATTCCCACATACGTTGGTTTACAGCTGAAAATTTTTGGGTATGGGTCCATAAACTTGCAGTGAAATAAATGTGTGTTTCTTTAGAGGTACATTTCTAAAATGAAGTCAGAGGAGGTCATAGAAAATTTAAACATTGTCAGATCAAGCAAGAAGGGTTCTCAGTTCCTATAAAGATCATATCTTGTAGATAAGATCATTTTCAGGATACAGATGGGTTTAAATTTAGTTCAGCTGGGTGCTGAGATTTTTTTTTTTCAGTTTAAGTGCTTGTCTATAAGAGAGAATATGCTGTGCATGCCGGTATAAATGCATGGTAACTGTTTCCCTTGTTGGCACTCCCTTTACAGAATGACCATGTTTGCATGGAAGACTTAATAATTTGTTGTAATACTAATTGTCTTTCTCAGGAATAATCTTAAAGGATAAGTTCACTTCTTTTTTTCCTGGTTATGGAGAAATGGTGTTGAATGATGGTGGTGTGCTCGCCATACATGTTGCATCACTTAAATAAACTCTGTATTGATTGTAGTGTCATGGATGGGATGACGGAAGCGTGCATCAAAGGTGGTATTGAGGCGTGTTATGCTTCAGTGTCCTGCGTCTTTGCCCTGCTTGGAGCATTAGATGAGCTGAGCCAAGGGAGGGGTCTTAGTGAAGAGCAGATCCAGCTGCTGCTCCAGCGCTTAGAAGAATTGAAGGATGGGACTGAGACAAGCAGGGACTCCATGGAGATCAATGATGCTGACTTCAGGTGGCAGAGACGCATCCTGTCCTCAGAAAACCCTGCCTGGGAGTCAGGAAATGAGAAGAGTCCTGATATTAGCATTAGTGTTACCACAGACACTGGTCAGACTACTTTGGAAGGGGATATGGGACAAACAACTCCAGAGGATAATCCAGAAAGTCAAAAAAACTCCTTGCCATCTCCAACTGGACATGAAAGCAAAGAGATTCATTACAGAGAACCAGAGTCAGAAACCATTGACCAGCCAGATGTTGTTCAAAGAAGCCACACCATCGTCTATCCAGATATAACTAACTTTTTATCAGTTGACTGCAAGACCCGTTCCTATGGATCCCGATACAGTGAAAGTAACTTCAGTGTAGATGACCAGGACTTTTCTAGGACTGAGTTTGATTCATGCGATCAGTATTCCATGGCAGCAGAAAAGGATTCGGGCAGGTCTGATGTCTCAGACATAGGCTCTGACAATTGCTCCCTGGCTGATGAGGAGCAGACACCACGGGATTGCCCAGGTCACAGGTCCTTACGCACTGCTGCTCTCTCTCTCAAATTGCTGAAGAGCCAAGAAGCAGACCAACACAGTGCACGGCTCTTTATCCAGTCACTTGAAGCGCTTCTTCCTCGGCTTATAGCTCTTCCCAGCATAGAAGAAGTGGATGGAGCACTACAGAGCTTCTCTTCAACATTCTGCTCAGGTTTGCAAGCAAATATTTACTGTCTAACCAGCATGCACACTCTGACAGCACTGTACACAGATTCCCTTGTGGGATTTCATCTTCAGAGAACATATCCAGAATAAGGAGGTTTGGGCTTTACACCATACATGCCTCCACAGCAACACACTTCATTTAGGGCAAAGCAAATTGAATATGCAGGCGCTGATTCAAAGGGAGGTAAATCCATTGACTCTTAACAGGCTCTGGATTATATCCTGAATCAATAAAGAAATGGAATTAGATACCTCTTTATAGGTTTGTGAAGATCTGTTGAGAAGCTTTGCACATTAAACAGAGGTTGGGTTTTCCCCTTAGCATGAGAGGGCTGTGGGAAGTACCATCACCCGTTTTGAATAAGTAGCTGAGTACATCACCGCACTGTTATTATTAGTAATGCCAGCCTCACAAAGAGGGTGATAATAATTCCACAGCAGCAAGCTCTAGAAAGGATAGGGAAAGAAGAGAGGTCTTCACTCTTGTTTTTCTTAATGCTGCTATCTGACAGGAAATGCAAAGCTCAAAGCTCAGACCAAGTGAAAAATTAAGATCTTGCCTTCTAAGAGATTAAATATCTTCAGTTCTTTTGTGGTTAGAACATTTGAGGTCTTGACCTGTCAAACAAAGAAAAAAAGTCATGCAAAGGCTAGTTTGTCCTGTTGATAGCATATTTAAAATGTGTGTAAATATATATTTTTAGAAAGATTTTGCTTTTCTGACAGTGGCCAAAATGAAAATGTTTGCTAAAATATATGTCTCTGTTTCTTTAACTTACTTTGCTGCAATTGCCTTTCTTATTGCTCATCTCCTAATCATTGCTGCATTCATTTGTGCTCTCTCACATACATTAAACTCATACAGAGTCAGAAGGGGTGCTTCCCATCATCATGCAGCATAATCTAGATATGAAGTTGGGTGAATAAGATTATATTCCTGATATCCTGTTTAAATGCTACCCAAATAAACCCTAACTCAGGAAGATGGTTTAATGGTATTCTTAAGAAACATTGGCCATTTTATATCACAGAAAGGAAATACCTTAAAAGAGGCATTTGATGTCAACCACTTTCCTAATTGAGGGGCTTAAGAGCATCCTTTCTGTCACAGGTGTTTATTTTTTTCCTGAGAAAGGGTAATCTTGAGGTTATGCTGAAAGACCAGTGCTAGACCTCTAGCTCAAACTTTTGTGCACCTGTTCCCTCATGCATGAATAAGTATGCCACTTCTTTTCCCTTTTGTCTGTAAAGTCTTTATAGACTCTTTAAAACTTTGGAAGATGTGGACCTAGGAGAATTCTAGATTTTAAGGCTAAACATAGCTTTTCTTGGCATTCAGTATGAGTAATACAGTGAGAAAAATGGAAGAATATAACTCAAATTCTGCATTAAAACCATTATTTGTGGTTTACATATCTTAAAAAGATACCTAGTCTTGGACTTACATTGTTGAGAGAGACCTTTCACTTTTCTAAGAAAGCCACCTCTGTGGCTGTATCTGTACTTAAAAAATGTACACCACGTTTCCAGATGGATTTGGTGAAGTACTCGTAGAAGACACCATTCAGTAAGGAATTGTGGAAAAGTGGAGTAGCAATTTACTGTATTAAAACAGCCTGGAAGAGGTATCCTGGAGTTTTCATGGAGATATGGCTGTTGCAGGGTTGTACTTTTATGCTTTCATAAGATCCGGGTGGTTCCTGTTTCAGCTGGACACCTGGAATGAGACTCAGTCCAGCTGGAACAGTCCCATAACTTGTACCTCAGGTCTTAAGCAAATGTCCATCAGTCCTCCCAAGGTGAGAACTTGTGTTCCTGTGTAGGTGAGAGAGCCATGAGTTTGAAGACCTGTACAGACTTACTAAAGTTGAAACAAATGTCAGGGGGTAGGAACTCCCCCTGGAGAGCTTTCGAGACACCAGTTTGATCTGCCTATATAAGCAATGTGTAGGTCCTTACTTTAGGTCCTACTTCATTAGCACCAGGTACTCAAGGTACAAATTGGGTGATGAAGTTAGAGGGATTGATCCCATTCATTGTATATACAACATTTATTCGTGTATAATTCTTGAAGAATATATTGGGAAATTTGAGTGTTGGTTAAGATTCAAGTTGAGAAAAGACACAGATGCAGTTCTGAGACCAGCCAGTACAGAAGCAGTATTTTTGTGTTTCTGGGAGACCTTGTTTAACTGCTTTGTTTCATTTTGCAATTTTTCTTACAATTTGGAAGAAAAATAGAGTTTAGTAGTCTTTCCTACAGGCTAGGTCCTTATATAGATAGCATTGCAAAATTAGGATGTTTTCATAGGATTGAAAGGCAATGAATGGAGGTAGGAATTTGAGGCACTGCTGAGATAAAAGTGAAGTGAAGTCGGCTAAGCAGACTTATAGTGAAATTAAAATTTGCAAGTAAGTTGGTTAACTCTAAAGTTAGGAGTAAGTTATCCCATCTTTTCAGTTTTGATTCCATACTTTTTAGAGGGAAGGTGTTTATCTTGGTAAGTATCATCTTATCCTCTGTGCTTGTGATCTCAGCATCTCCCAAATGCAGTTGTTTATTTTCCCATATTTTAGAGAAAATGAAGGAACATATTTTTTCCCCCCAATACTTTTTGGTGCTCAAGTACATGCCCATGATGGAGTATCCACTTTTCTGTGCAGCTCTACACCTTCCCTTTCAATTGTAATCTTGTGTAGGAGGTTACACTTTTTAAAAAACTTTTAAATGCAAAATAAAGTGGGCTTTTTTTTTTCTTTTTTTTTTTTTTTTTTTTTTTTTTACTTTTACATACATCTCTGCCTTGAGGTTTTTATTACTCTAGCAGGTTCTAGTCCCTGAGGTACATGTTTAAGAGAGATAAGACATAAAATCAGTGAGAGATGAGATAGCTACATCAATATCATGATCCTCCATCCAACAAAATGTTAAGATGCATCTTTGTTTTAAGTGATGAAGAAGTCACTAGAGCTACTCACAGGCTACTTTCAAGCACATAATTGCAGTTTTGGTACTAGGTAAAGGTTCTCTGTTAGCATTCACTGTGAGAAATCTACCCCAAGCAATGCCAGCCTGTGTGGGTATGGTTTATGGCCAACCCTATCACCCTTCTTCCAGAAAGGTTGCTCCCTTGAACAGATATTCATTTTTTAGACCCACCCTGGAACAGTTACTCTCTTTCTAAATCCGCCCTCAAACAGTTACTCACCTTATCCACGCCCCCAAAGTGACGACAGTGGAAAGTCCGAGAAGGCAGCAGCACAGAGCTTTCAAACCCTCACGAGGCAAGAAAAATATTTGCTTATTTTCTGTGTGTGGGCTTTTTTTTTTTATGTTAATGATTTGTTGTATTTTGTCTAAGAAGAGGTATGAGCTTTATGGTGGGAGGAATATTCACAGTAAACCACTGCAGCAGTTAACAAATGACACAGCTTTGCTTCATCATGTAACTAACCTTGGAAGCTGGTTTTTGTTCCATTTCAAACATTCCTCTAGGATAAAGCTGACTTCTTAATCTTCCTTAATTGACATTATATGAATGGATTTCACTGTTGATGTGAAAACCATGAAGTACTGTGAGTCATGTGGGTGGATCTGGTATTTCTGTTTTTTTCATGGCTCAAACTACAGATCATGGGGATTCAATTAGGTGTTGCTCATACTTGGTTTATATTTTTCTACCAGTAGGTCAGCTATTTGCCATCCATGGGAAGAAGGGATTGTGCCATTGAACATGGTTGTAGGCTGTTTTTTCATACGCAAAGTGTTTTCAGGACTACTGAGTACTTACAGGTGTCTTCTGGGTCTGACAGAAGTGTTACTGCTCAGCTATTTAGAAACTAGGCCTTGTATGAACTAAACAGGGCTTGGAGTTGTAACAAGTTCCAGCTAGCTTGGCCCCAGATATTTGTCCACATACCTCTAGGCCATGGAGAGAATGATGGTTATAGACTGATCTTGCAAGGTGTGGAGCACTCCAGTCCCCATCCAGCAACTGACTTAGGCAGAACAGCTTTACTGGGGGAGTTAAAGGGCTGTTAACCTCATTACACCATTTGGTGCACTGTATTCTCAGTTAACTACACAGACTTTGGGTCTGCTCCTTCCCACCTCACTTTTTCCCAGTTAGTATTGCAGATGTATCCTGCCCCCTATGTACCTGGTAGTCATCCCAACGAATGCTGGTGCTCCTTGGTTATTTCAAATTTAGCATGTTGCTTTGCTGGACTGTGACTGGAGTGTCCAGTTTGTCTTGCATTCTAGATGAACTACTTATTTTTCTGTTCCGTGTTCTAGTATGTTTAGTAGAGTAATTTCTACTGATGATTCATTAACTGTTCTAGCAATCTGTTGCTCCCAAAATGCTAGGGATAGTTTCTGATATTTTTTTCCAGGAAAAATCTGTGTAAAATATGAGAGCTCACATGGTGTTTTTGTTAGGTATGATGCACTCACCAGGATTTGAGGGAAACCTAAATTTCAACTTCCAGACTCTGATGAATGCAGACAGTCTCTACGTGGTATCACATTACACTCTGTTGCTGAACCTAAAATTGGCAAACTCTGATTACTACAGGAAGAAGCCTGCCCAAGCCCCTGTGTTGCTGGTGAGTTGGGGAATATGGGATAATTGTTTTTAAAAAATGAAAAATTATTTTGTTTCCTTTCACATAAACCAGCCCACACATAAAGCCTTCAGGCTGCTTGCTAAGTGGAGAAATAGTAATTGCAAATGAAGCGTTCTCCAAGCTGCTTATGAATCTTGCATGATAAGTGTCATGCATCTGAGTTACACTGTGGTTTGGTGGGAAGGAATGCTGCTTACTGATTGTCATTAAAGTCACAGTCATTTTGATGGTTAAACTATTTTCAGAATAGATTAACATCATGTGAGATAGCAAGTATTGTCTCTTGATAATGTGCACGAACGTACCTTCATCTTGCAATTGCTTTTGAGCCTAATGACAATTTTTTTGCTTAATACTCAATTTGAATTTCTGTAGATGAAGATGTGAAAAGTTAAAGTGAAAAATAAGTAGGTCTTAGTATCAATGTGAAATTATGATTTTTGTCGCACCTGGAATTCCTCAGCTTCTTGGGCTTTTTAAAAATCATTTTGAAGACTGTGAGTTATAAAGCATGGATCCATGTTTATCAACTTAGTTACCCACAATACATTGTTTCAGAATTTTCTGAAAAACCAAAAAAATTGTGATATATGGAACAAATAAAAAAGGTGTCAAAATGTATAATTATTGCTGAGCTTCCAGTGTAAGAGAATTTATAATCGAGATCATCTAAAAAGCAAGTGGAGTTTAACATCATCCATAGTTCTGGTGTGTTCTGCAGCAGATCAAGTGCAGCTATGTGACTCAGAACATTCTCTAGAGGAGTCAGTGTGCACAACAGGCCTGAGCATGACCAAAGTATTCTTAGAGATCATTCTGATAAATAATTGGAGACAAGTTCATCTGTGATGTCTGTTCAGTGCAAAAGGGCCCAGTTGTTGGGCAGGCCACATTAGGTGCCACAACTTATTTTAATTGGATTTGAGATCCTACTGCTATCTCATGGAAATAGTGAGAGATCAGCATGTCCCATTGTCACTGTGCAAGAACTGCCATTCTGATTTGTATCTTGCATTAACTGCAGTAGAAGAAGGGAGAGGTCCTTGTTCATGTAATTCTCCACTGCAGAAGCAGATACAGAAAGATCTGGACAGGCTTGGTTGATGGGCCATGGCCAATTGTATGAGGCTCAGTAAGGTAAATTGTCAGATCCTGCCCTGGGGTCACAACGACCCAGTGCGGCGCTGCAGGCTGGGGCAGAGTGGCTGGAAAGCTGCCTGGGGGAAAAGGACCTGGGAGTGCTGATCAGCCTACTGAGCATGAGCCTGTGTGTGCTCAGGTGGCCAAGAAGGCCAGTGGCATCCTGGCCTGTATCAGGAATAGTGTGGCCAGCAGGATCAGGGCAGTGAATGTCCCTCTGTACTAGTGAGGCTGCACCTCAAATCCTGTGTACAGTTTTGGACTCCCACTACAATGAAGACATTGAGGTGCTGGAGTGAGTCCAGAGATGGACAACAAAGCTGATGAAGGGTCTAGAGGCCAAGTGCTATGAGGAGTGGCTGAGGGAGCTGGGGGTGTTTAGCCTGCAGAAAAGGAGGCTCAGGGGGACCTGATCGCTGTCTACAACTGCCTGAAAGGAGGCTGTAGTGAGGTGAGGGTAGGCCTCTTCTCACAGGTAACAAGTGACAGGACCAGAGGAAATGATCCCAAGTTGTGCCAGAGGAGGTTTAGACTAGATATTAGGGAATTTCTTTTCATGGAAAGGGTTGTAAGGAAGTAGAACAGACTTCCCATGGAAGCATTCACAAAACATGTGGGTATGGCACTCAGGACATGATTTAATGGTGAACATGGGAGTGGTGCTGTGTTGACAGTTGGACTTGATGATCTTGAAGATATTTTCCAACCTTAACCTTAATTCTAAGATTGTAATTCTCAGTTAATTCTTTGCATAACTTAATTTCTACTTCTGCAATCCCTTACTCAGAAGTAGATCTGGGGACTGAGGCTGATGCTGTAGGGCTTACTCTGTTGTCTTACATTTGGCTTTTACGATTCTCTGCAGAAGGAGTTTATGAAGCAGGTCCAGTCCAGTGGAGTGTTGATGGTGTTTTCCCAGGCCTGGGTTGAAGAACTGTACCACCAGGTACTAGAAAGGAACATGCTCGGAGAAGCTGGATACTGGGGAAGCCCTGAGGAACACAGCCTTCCTCTTATCAGCATGCTGACAGGTCAGTACAGTATTATGGTGGCAAGACTAACTTCCAGATGTGTCTAAAACAAGCTACAATGACACGCTGCTTTATTGCATTACATACAGAGCAGCGTGTCATCATGCAATATGTGGTGTCTCATGGAATTACCAGTAGAGAAGGAGCCAGACCGAGCTGTGGCAGGTACTTAAGTGTTTGTTTTAGATCAACTGAGTGGTTTTGAAGCATGGGTTTAAAAAAAATCGAAACTGTCCCTGGGAGACAGGGAGAGTAGTTTTGTTCACTGGACCAAAACATCTCTTAACTCCGTCAGCTTCAGTTCTGGTAGACTTGATAGTTGTTAATGATAAGCAGTAAGGCTGCTGTTTTCTTGATGTCATAGCAAAGCCATTTCAGTGTGCCTGCGGTGCAGTAGAAATATAAATATCGGCATCTGATCCTGGATGCCTTCCATAGACTGGACTCCCCTTGGTTCAGACTTGAGCTGTGCCAGGGATATGCCAAATGGCACTAGGGAGAAGCTGAAAACTTGGAGCACAAATGCTTAAAAACAATCCTTAACTTCATTTGAGGGGAAAAAAACCAAATTGTATCAGCTGAAAGACAGCAGGATGGCCATGATACTGTATTGATATAAAAATGCACTGTCTGCTTTAATGTGTATGTAATTAAAATAGTGTATGCAGGGGGAACACTGGCTTCAGCTGAGCCATTAAGTAGTGATCAAAGGGCACTGCTCTGAAAGTTTTTTGCTGATGATATTGAGTTCAGTGTTACTTTTAGGTATTGAGCTGGGAAGATGAAAGAAACACTTGGAAAAAACAATACTCAGAAGTATGTGGAGAAGGGGCTGTTAGAAAGGAGAACAGCCTGGTGTTCGTAACGTGCAACTCTCTGCAAGAAACTGGTCTTTCGTTGTGAATGGAGAAAGGGTTGTATTTCTTTTGTTGAGATTGAACATACATAGGTCTACTAAAAATTACATTTAGGACATAGGATCCCAATGCATCTTGAGAACTCAGACTGAGGTCTGGGAACATGTAAATACAGGATTTAGGAAGATTTGAAGTTATACTAAGAAATGCAGAGATTTAAGTGTGTGGGAAGTTCTGAACTGTAAGAAATACATTGAAATCTTTGCTGGAAGTTCTGTTCACGGTGTAACTTGAAGAGGGGGAGGGCAGCTTTTGAGAGTGGGATATCTCTCCTTTTCAACAAAACATTGGTTATACTGGGCAAAGCCTAAGATGCCACAGCTCATGTTTATACCAAGGCTTTAGAAGGCTGGCAGAAAGAGTAACAAAAAAGCACACCTGAGAAGTCAGGAGTGCTAGTACTTAGTTGAACACAGAGCCAGTAAGAGATGCTTTCTTTGTACCATCTGTGTGTCAAATCGTAATCTGACGTATTTTAATGTTCTGGCAGACATTGATGGCTTGGGCAGCAGTGCAATTGGTGGCCAATTGATGGCATCTGCTTCAGCTCAATCTCCTCTTTCCCAGAACCGGAAGACAGATGATTCTGTTGTTGCAGGTACTAAGACTGTATAGTAAGTACAAGTGTGTCTACTGGCAGTGGGTTGTTATGTACCAAAAGCATGTTCAGATAAACTGTGTAGAATAACAGTTTAAAAAGAAAGTATGTCAGTACATTGTACATGTGAATTGGTACTTCAGCATGCAGAGGACAAATGGGACTTCGCTTTTTACCACTGATGGTAAAGCTGCTGTTGTGTCATTTTCTAGTAGTAATAGTAGTAATGGTTTTTCCACTCTAGGAATTGCTTTTGCCCGATACCTTTTAATTGGCTGTTGGAAGAACTTGATTGACACTTTGTCCACCCCTCTGACCGGCCGCATGGCAGGCAGCTCCAAGGGGCTGGCCTTCATCTTGGGAGCAGAAGGAGCCAAAGAGCAGAACCAGAAGGAGAAGGACTCCATCTGCGTGAGCCTGGATGGACTAAGGAGGGCAGCCCGGCTGAGCTGTGCTCTAGGTACTGCTGCATAGGGGATGGCATGGCAGACTCATAAATTAGGATGGTAACTTTCCTTGAAGGAATTTGGGACAAAGAAATGCAGCATCCTGCTCCAGTTTCGCGTAGGAATGTGGATTGTGGGAATATGCATAGAGTGCCCTAAGGCATAAACATATCCAGCCAACTTTCCTTGACCTTACCTCTTGTTGGGGTTGTATGGGATTGGGGAGGAGGAGTTGGTCATACAGTAACTGTGTCGTTGCCTTACAGGAGTTGCTGCTAATTGTGCATCTGCTCTTGCCCAAATGTCTGCGGCCTCCTGTGTCCAAGAAGAGAAAGAGGAAAAAGAAATCCAAGAACCCAGTGATGCTATAGCTCAAGGTAACTACATTATTAAATTACCTACCTTGTCTTACATTGCCTGCAAAGCTCAACTGGAAAGTACTTTGCTGCACATAGTGGCATTTCCCTCTTGTTCTGCTGCTGTGCACTACTCACTTGTCGGCACATGGGATGTGTGTCTTCGGTACATGTCCTGCTGTCCTAGGCTCTTAACATTATGTCCTACTAGTTATATTCTATATGGAACTGAAATCAGTGGAATAATGCATAAGCTTACGGCATTTTTCAATGTGTGCTCTTTAAACCTTGTGATACTAGTACAACCAGAGGGCATCAGAGAAACAGCTTATTTGGGGATTTTTGTGTGTTGAGTGGTAATAGCTGAGTTTGCATCCCTCTCCCTGTCTGGTTTATATATCCTTGATTATCTTTTCTGGAAATCTGACTTTTCTGTCATCATCAGGTATTTAAAACTTTCTGAATCATGTTAAATTAAAATGGAATAAAAAATGATGTCATTTTAACATATAAAAAGTTTTGCATCTCTATACCACCATTTCAAACTCAGTGTAAGCCAAAGTCAATTGTTGTCTCCAGTTTGGAGAGGTGACTGTTTGGAGAAGTACATAAAATTTCTCTGGTTATGTCTGATTTCTAATGGGAAGAAACCCGTAAAAAAACACAGTGTTGCACAAATGACCCTGCTTGGTACTTAAACTTGGTGTCTCGGTAGAGAAAACAAAACTGAAAAAGCCTGAGCTTAAGGAAGCTTTTGACTGCTCTTCTGGACATGACTGAAGGGAGTTGACAAGGCCATGCTGAAGCAAAGAGGAGGCAGCAGCAGTGGCCAGCGGCCAACAGATCTGTTCTGTGAAAGCTTGCAAAGCTTCAAAACTTGTTTCCATTCCAATGCAGCATAAAAACAAAGCTTTTCGGGGATTCTTGGAAAAAATAAATAGATCCAAATGGTTGTAGTTCAGATCAAGATTAGTTTTGCTTTGACAAGAGCTCTTTGGTGAAACTTTTTGTGTGGAAATACATGTGCAATCCAGAAATGCTTTTTTTTTTTTCCATAGCAAAGGAGATTTTGGTAAAAATAAATGAATATCCAGTCAGTCATCTCTGAAGAGAAATATCACTGGCAATCTGCAACTGTTCTGTAGGCAACAGGATGTGAATTTGGGGGTGGAGGGTGTCAATCTAGCATTGATTTTTTTCATGTATATAGGATCAGTCAAAAAGGATTTTAGTTTTAAAGCTGCCTTGGGTTTATTAGGAAGAAATTGGTTTCTCTGATTTTTTGGGGTTTTTTTGTCTAGAATTCATGTTCTTTCATAGATTTCAGACTGTAATCCTTTGCCCATCACCGTGTATACAAAACAGTGTTTGTTTAAAAGCTGGAGAACCTAATTTTATTTTATTCTTTTTTCATGCTGCAGTGAAACAGAAAGTGGAGCAGAAACTGGAGCAGATGGGGAAAGTGCAGGGAGTCTGCCTGCACACTGCTCATGTTTTGTGTATGGATGCAGTCCTCAATGTGGGTTTGGAGATGGGAAGCCATAATCAGGACTGTTGGCCTCATGTATTCAGGTACTCACCAGCTTTCCCAAAATAGCCAGAATTCATACCATGTTGCCTGAAAGTAACGGACTGAGAAAAAGGGCTTTGCAGACTCTGTGAATGTTCTGTATAGTGTCAGAGTGAATTAACTGCCAGTATCTCTAAAACAAAAGATGGTGCTGTTTTCTACCACTGCTCAGGGACAAAATCAGTGCTTAGAAGCTTCAAAGTTACCAGAAGACTGTAGCAGACCCAGGAGCCTAAATGGGCTTTTCAGGCACCTCCACCAAATTATTTGCTGTCTAGGCACGAGGGGCCAAAGGATGTAAGAAGAGATGTTATCTATGAGTAACCTGAGAGTTAGAAATTGTCTGTTTATGGCTTGAGGAAAATGTTGTGCGATTAGTGCAGTGAGGAGTGGTTGTTTCAAGGTGTTTGTTAATTTTTTTTGCTTCCCCTGTGTGTTCTCAGGGTGTGTGAGTACATCAGCACACTGGAGCACACCCACTTCAGTGATGGTGCTGCCCAGCCCTCCCTTACCATCACCCAGTCACAGCAAGCACCTGGAGGGCTGCACCCAGACTCTGAGCCTGGGGAGGCTCCTCAGGCACTGACCCCCGAGCAGGAGACCACGCTCAGCAGCCATCCGGTCATTCAGCCAGTTTCTATCCAGGATCTCATCAAGGACAGCAGTAAGGGCAGAGCTTTTGACTTCCGTGGAGGCAGTCTGCTGTGTGGGACCAGTGCTGCCAAGGCTGTTCTCACGCTCTCCACACAGGCTGACAGGTAAAAGCGCTGCTGTCAGGAACCAGAATCCTTGTTCCCAAAACAGTACCAAAATGGCCCTTTTTGTGCTGCAGTGGGTCTAATTGTTGTTTGTTGCAGCCACTTGCTTCAGTTGAATTTCACAGAAGAGCTGCATGTTTGTCACAACCAGCAGCTTCTAGAAGACCTGGCTTTTTTCATCTCTGCAGTACCTGCAAGTACTGAGCTGTCTGTGCACAATAGTAAATATGCCAAGCAAATCAAATGCATCCTGAGAGTGGTGGATTTATTCCTTGCATGTAAATTGACAGGTTGTATTCAGTAAAGCAGACAAAATAAATGTGTGTCTTGTCCTGACCAGAAGGGACTGATTGATAAGAGCAGTGTCAGTCAGAAAGCAGCTGCTTCTGTCAGGGCTGCATGGACAGTTTGTCAGGCTTCCCCAGTGCGTCCAGAGGAGGAAGGGAACCAAGTATGGTCACACAATGGCTATGTTAAATGTCCTTTTTCATGGTCTGCCAGCTGATATTATTTCTGCTATTTTTTCAAGCAGCCCAGGCTACAGCTGAAAATTTCTTGGTTTTGCATGCTTGCAATTACCTTTTTATTCAGCTAACACTTTTCATCTTGATCTCTGCCCATAGGAAGGTGTCATGTGTAAATTCAGAGCCAAAAGTAATGCATAAACTGCTTGTAGAAATTTGACTCTGGGCATTAAAATACCTTTTAGTTAGGAAGCTTATAATACAACTTGGTTCTGAGGATTAGAGAATAACAATACTTTTAATAAAGAATAATTTAAGAATAATTTAAATGATGCTGGTTTCATTTCTACTCTTTTACTTAAGTGCAAATGCTTATTAGGACTCAATCTCTTGTTTCTTAGGACTATAGAAAGTTTTGCCTGAAAAGCAACACAGACAACCATATTTTTGTCAATTTCTGGCTGCACCGTGTGAAATCTCACGTAATCTCTGTGGAGCCCTCTCCAGTGTAACCACACTTACTGTTGTATGTGTACAGATTTTAACTGTTAAATCCTAAGAGCCCGTTGCAGCTGAAAATAACTACTCTTACTTGTATTTCTCATTGTTTAACTAAAACATAGCCCCATACTAGCCACTGTTAAGAAAATTAACTCCACCCCAGCCAAAACCAGCGCAATATTCCAAAATAGCAATTCAGGTACAGTAACCTTAGGTTTAAGACATGAATTAATTTATTTTTCAAGTTAGGGTTGGTAACTTCAGATGGAGCAAACTGGTGTAGCTCTAAAGTCAGTGAAGCTATGATGATCTGTGTTGTGAGGAATGGGCATGTTTTGACTGGTTTTTTAATTACTGGTTCATGAATGGCTTATAGCATTAAGATAACTGGAAAAAGTGACTTTTTGTTTCAGCGCCATAGTTGAATCTTGAAAGGGTTCTGATTGATCCCATAGCAACCTACTTTCCACTCTCCAATTAATAAAGCTTCTGGATCAAAGTCTTGCTGCAGCGCTGTATAAATTAAAAAGCTCTCAATAACCTAATGTGTCACCAAAAGCAACATACAGAAGCCACAAACAGATAAGAGTTGTCCTCTTACATACACATTTAAGTCTGCATCTCATTAATTTTTCAGTTAGATTCTGTTCTTTACCTACAGGCTCTTTGAAGACGCTGCTGACAAGTTAAACTTGACGGCACTGGCAGGCTTCCTTTACCAGCTCAAGAAGGCTTCTCAGGCCCAGCTTTTCCATTCAGTCACAGATACAGTTGATTACTCACTAGCAATGCCAGGTAAATCACCTGAAGATCCTGTACAGAGTGTTTTATATACAATTGTACTGTTTGCAGGACTTACCTTGTATTCTTACAATTTTTTTCAATTGAAATTTCAAGGTATAAATAAAACACAGTATGTAGTCTAATAAGATCTTTCTTATTAGAATTGTAGGACTAATTCAAAACCTTTAGAAAAGATTGAGCACTTTTTTTGGACAGGGACCACATCCACACCTGCTTTGCAACACATCACAGGACATTCATTTGGTTCTTGGACTTTGGGGGTGTTAATTGCCCACCAATATATAATCACAGCTCTATTTTTGAACCCAGTTCAGTATGGAAACTTGGGTCAATCTAGACTTAAGACAGTGGATTTAGGTTAGACATTTGACAGTAGGATAATCTCAAAAGTGTTCAGAAAACGGGCAATAGAGAACAAAGCCCACAAACGAAGAATGTTAAAGCAGTGGGATTTGTCCTGCTTGATTTTCCCCAACAGAGTAGAGCATGTACCCCACAGTACAAAGCCTGTAAATTGTTGTTTCCATCACTATCTCAAATGAGGCAGAAGAACTGGACACAAAGGAAGATACTTCACTTAAATTTATACTATGCCTGTAGAAGCTACATTAGTCATACAGGTGTTGTTCTCTCCTGTGGCAGACACAGTTTTTATCTATGTTTCCAATTTAATTGGTTTCCTATCTCCCTGAAGTGCTACTTGTCATTTTCTCAATATGACACTTCAAGTTTTTGGGTTTTTTGCTCTTGCTTGTCTCCAGACCTCATCATTCATAACTCTAATTTTAATAAATATATTTCCTCTTATCATGTATGTAGTGTTCAATCAACAGTAGTTGTAAACTGAAATTAAAGTTAGGATAGTGGAATTAAGTGCTATTTTTTATTTTAAAAGTGGTATGTCCCCTGATTACATCTTTTGGTAGAGATAGAAGCACCACTGTGTTTGAAATGAGAGGATGAAATGTCTTTCAAAATGTTGTAAGAGCAATGGAAGATGAATCCCTTTCAGCAGGAAATAACAAGTACTAGTGACTGGGGAACAGAAAAGCATTTTCTCACATTCTGTTCTTTGTATCATTTGCTTAATAAGAAGTACAAAATTAAATACCCAAGCTAAATAATTTGCAGTTTATAATCTTTCCTGTAGATGTCACCAAAAGCTTTTGTAACTACCATTTTGGGTCTTAATAACTTTTTTACACTACTTTTCCAAGCTTTGTCTCTAATGTTGGCAAAAAAAGTGATCACTTAAAGTATGTTTGGTAAGTTTTTCTTTGAACTTGGGTCCATCTCCTGTTCTTTTACCTACACAGGCGTAGGGTGTGCTTTACATCAGTTTTGGGGGTTTTTTTTTTCTTTTTGTCACCCCACTGAAGCTCTTCACCAACTTAATATTGATAAATAATTTCTAATTCCAGTTCAGACATGTAGGAGTAGAGGAGAAGCTAAGCTAAGCTGATACTTAGCTTCCATTTATTCTTCTACTTTCTTGTAGGTGAAGTAAAATCTACACAGGACAGGAGAAGTGCACTTCATTTATTCCGACTTGGTGATGCCATGCTCAGAATCGTAAGGAGTAAATCCCGCCCACTGCTCCACCTCATGCGCTGCTGGAGCCTGGTGGCACCTCACCTTGTAGAGGTAGGAATGGGGGACAAAAATGGGAATGTGTGCACAAAACAGCAAAGCTAAAAAAGGTGGAGAAAGCTTGATAGCTCTTAAAATGTATAACAACCTTCAACATTGTCAAGTCTGCTCTGTCTTGTATAGACTGTGTCGTATATTGTGATACTGCCACCAAGGAGTGTGCTTGCAAGTGATTGAAATGGGCAGGCTTAGGGACAGGGTGTTGGGCTTTTGTTATGTGATGCAAATTGTTTCTGGTGAAAAACCTGAAACCACCCCAAGGGGCTCTAAGTGTCTCCTCCATCTATCTGTATTCCCAGTCAAGGTCTGCATCCTTGCAATTCTTCCCAGAAAAGGATGCAAGTTTTCTTTTCCCACATAAAGCCAGCTCAGCTGCTACCTTTTGAAGGGAAGAACGGTCACACAGTCAAAACAAAACATTTCCCACAAGTTCTGTTCTGTGGGTTTTAGTATTTTATTTATTTATTTTTAGCTCTATGCTTTTTTAATTGTCAGCAGACTTTCATATATCTGTGGACCTCCAGGCAGCTCAGAGTCTCAGTGATCTGTTTCCGTGGCAGTACTCTCCGTTTTCACCGCAGTGGGGTCCCTAGTCACATAGTGGGGAAGCTGTTTGGAGGGTTCAATAACATGTAGTGCTTACCTCTCTTGAAAGTGTCTGACTAAAAGCAAATTTTTTGTTTGGGCACACTCTAATACTTCTCCTTTCTCTGCAGGCTGCCTGTCACAAGGAGAGACACGTGTCTCAGAAGGCTGTCTCCTTCATCCACGACATCCTCACCGAAGTGCTGGTGGACTGGAATGAGCCTTCTCACTTTCACTTCAACGAGGCGCTTTTCCGCCCCTTTGAGCGCATCATGCAGCTGGAGCTGTGTGATGAGGATGTCCAAGACCAGGCAAGTCAGCTCTGATCAATGTGTCTGTATCTGGCCTTCATGCCTGTAAGAATGGCTTCCAGAGTGCACTTGGTCCATGTGAGAGTGTTTCCCAAATTCCCTTCGAATGCTGCTCCTTGATCATCTTCAAGGAATTGGGAGTGCTCTGCCTACCTAATCAGCATTGTGGCAAAGCACAGAGACAGTAGACCTTTAGGCTTTAAAGCAATTAAATAAAGATTTTCTATTATCTAAAAAATTTTAAATAATGAATTAGTCTAGACTGTCATAGTGAGATCTGGAAATATGTTTAAAGCCATCCTCATTCATTCTGAAGATCCATGTGTATATCAGTTCGGGTTTTTGGTTTTTTTTTTCTTTTAACCCCCCCTACACTGCCTGCAGGTGATCACCTCTATAGGAGAGTTGGTAGAAATGTGTTCTACACAGATCCAGTCGGGATGGAGACCCCTGTTCAGTGCCCTGGAAACGGTGCACAGCAGCAGCAAGTCAGAGGTTAAAGAGTACCTTGTAGGAGAATACTCTATGGGTAAGGACTGACTGTGCTGTTTCATATGTGCTTTTGATTCCCTGGGGGACACAGTAACTAACTTAATATATTTTAATACCCAAACTGAACAGTAGCACTACAACACTCCACAGCTGTACCGAAGTGTCTGAAGTATTAGTTGGGGTAGGAGGGAAAGCAGACATATTGTTCTGACCTTTTATCCTCTACATTCTAACAAATGAGTAGAATGAGAAAGAAATGCTTCAAATCTACTTGAATAATTCTGAGCAAGACAGTAGGGCAAGGGTACTGAGCTTGGCTGAGTATTTGTCGCTGTCCTGCTGGAGAAAGGACTGTATACAACCAGCATGTCTCTTGTGGACTGTCTTCCTTACTGTATGAAACCTATTGCTCTTATTCATCAGGGTAACTTAGTGTGATAATCTAGGCAAGTGCTTGTCCAGGCGTGTGATCACAAGGCTTTCAGATTCCTGGTGCTATTACAGACCACATTTCTGTAAGAATGTGCATCCCTCCCAGAGATGTTTGCTTGTATGGAAATGTGTTATTATTTTTTTCTGTTCTTTTGCCCCATTAGAAAGTATTTTTGAATGTGACAAGTCATGTGTAAGGGATGTGGTTTTCCTCCTAAATTTTGTGATTGAGATCTGTTATGGCTGATGGCTGATTGTGGGTGTACGCAGCTTTTGAAGACTGATAATCTACTTAGGAAAAGCAAGGCTATTTTGTTACTGTATAGTGTGAATAGTTTTCTGCATGATTAATGTCATCTTGGCAGTTATCAAAAACTAAAGCAGAAACTAAACAGAAACCTCCACCAAACAGAAGTATTAGCTACTGAATTCAAGAGCTCAAACCTGCTCTGACCATTTGAGCAGACATAAATTGGTATTTGTCATAGACTGGGCAAAGGAGGGAATCTCTATCACTCCCTATGAAAGGCTACATGAGTTGCCTCAGCAGCAAGAGCAGGTTTTACTTTTAAGATAATTTCTGTCTCTGCCCAGAAAAGAAAAGATTCTACAGATTCAGTTAAATTGGTGAAAAACTGTTGGAAAATGATTTTTAAAGGGGGGTGAGGAAGAGTTCTCATCTTGTTATTTCCACAGGGAAACGCCAGGCTCCAGTGTTTGATGTCTTTGAAGCATTTCTAAACACAGACAACATCCAGGTCTTTGCCAATGCTGCCACCAGTTATATTATGTGCCTTATGAAGTTTGTCAAAGGATTGGGTAAATATTTTCCATTCCTATTAAGTCATGATATATCAAGCTTGATCCTGCAGAAGAGGATAATTCAGTTATGTAAGACATAGCATGGTAGCAAAGAGAGGGGCAGTGAAGAACTTGAGTCCAGAATGCTTCAAAAGAATAAAACAGAATCAAGACCGAGGGATTATTTCCATAACATTTTTAATACTATCAGTTCAAGATTTTATAGCAGCAAAAATGCATCTCCCTATTAACTGTCTGCTTCTTAATTTGATCTTTGTTTACATCAGGACTCGCTTATATTCGTGTAAACAATAAAACAAAAAACCTCCAAACCTAGCATTTTGCAGAAATGGCCTGGCATTGTGCAGAGACAGCATGGATTGTTTGCAACAGAGCAGGGCATGTTTTACACTGCCGGCAGCAGAGACCAGGCATAGCGTGTCAGGCTGACCCTGCAGAGTAATTGTCATGCTTCACCAGCCTGCAGAACAAAGGCAAACGCTGCTGGGTCATTCTGCTCCCATGCTGGTGATCCATGGCTTGCCTTGATCATTAGAATTTGATACTTTTTATTGAACTCTGACAATGTTGGGGTTTTTTTGTGTATGTAAATTATAGAACTTCTAAGTAGTGATAAAACGGGGCCTTTTCTTTCTATATGAATATTAATTCACAGAGGTTTCTAGCTCTGTAAGCAACTCCTTTTGATTTAAATGAAGCACCTAGCTGCAGCAGATCTACTCTTTAATGTTACTCTTTGTCTCACTGAGCTATTTCACCATTGATTTCAACAGGGGCAGAATTCAGTTTGTGATGTAATTGTAGTTATTACTACAAAAGAGAAATAAACTTGCATGTCCAGTACCAGTAGAGGGAACTCATGTTTCTTATGGAGAGCTTAAAAGCCTGTCTTATATTTCTTTATGTTTCTTACTTTCATGAGATAATTTTGACCCCGTTGTGGTCACATATCAAAAAGCAAGGTCTTTTTTTGTATTAAAGGTAACAGAACTATGGGATACATCAGCAAATACAAAGCCATACTATGTGCATTTTATGGTAAAACTAAAGGATTCAAACTTCACTGGCTGACTTGGTTGATCTCAGTAGTAGACAAAACTATAAAATACATTATGGAGGAAATACCTAAGAGCATAGAAAAAGCAAATAAATATAGTGAAAGGAGAACAAAGTAGGATCTCATAAAAGGATTTAATATTCATCTTGTGCTTTTTATGAGAGGAATAGCTTTTAAGGCAAGAAAATGTTAATGTCTATAGGCATTTAGTAAAGCTTCAGAGTTGTCACTGAATGGGAAGTATTTGGCTAAACTGGAAAAATGGTTGTGAGCCAAGTATTCTAAGGTGGGCAGAACATTGGCTGAGAGGGGAGCCAGGCAGACTGGCAGATGGGAAAATGGTGGAGAGGAGTTATCCAGAGAGGAGCTCTGTAGCAGGATGCCTTGGAATTGCTCTGCTTATTGAATTCAGTTAGTGAAACTGGTCTGGAAGGAGCAGTCTGCTGATTTAAGTTGGGAATACCACCCATAGTGAGGCACTAGAGCCTGAGGTTATGTGTCATAAGCTGGAACTGTGAGACCTTGACACCTGCATTAGACAGCAGAAGGAAGTGTAATAGTACAAAATAGAAAATTATATCTTTAAGCAGTAAATAAACTAATAGGAAAGAACTTGTGGTAGAAGAATTTTCTGGGTCACTGGGGTGGAAATGAATAGAAAAAAATTAGTATAGTAATTGAGCAAAGGATGAATATGAGCAAGTAATTCCTACACCCATGGAAGAAAATGGAGTCAATGTGACAGATAATATAATTGTATGATTATTAGAACTCTCAAAGGCTCTACTAAAGAGGTGTTAAATAGGCATATGCTTACTAAAACGTTTATTCATATAAAAATTCATGTACAAACTGTGACCAGTATTACTGTATTGTTTCAGTGGGGGTCACCTGGTTGTCATCTAAGAAGATCAAACAAAGGACGTTTCCTGGATTCTGTTTGGACATTAGGGCATAACTGAATGAGAAAAAGCTAATGCTCTTTGTTTCTTTTCTTCTGTCCTTCCCAATGCTGCCTTTCCTGTCCCCAGGGGAAGTAGATTGTAAGGAGATGGGTGACTGTGTGCCAGGATCGGGATCTGCATCTACAGACTTGTGCCTTCCTGCTCTTGATTACCTCAGGAGATGTTCTCAGGTATGATGAACAACCTTATACAGGCACAAACCTGGCCCAGGAAACAATTCTAACCTGCAGGCTTTGCGTCAGTCATTGGATGATTTGCATGAACCCAACAGAGTCTGTGGTGACCCTGATGGTAATACCCTACACTGCCAAATGGACAGTGGTGATCTGAGGGAATATCATGCCTTCTAGGCCAGTTAGCAGTGGGAAAACTGAGGAGATAAAAACACTCAGACCCAGGGAGCATATGAGAGAATGTGAATGCTCAAAACCTAGTAGTAACATTACTCAAAGCTAATCTCATTCTCATTTAAACAGTTACCATAAACGGTGTTGGGAATGAAACACAAAAAAAAAAACTAAAACAAGAAGTTGTGAATTCTCATATTTTAAGAAAAACAGGTCACACCCTCTGAAATGCAGAAGCAACTTATTTGTACCATGCAAGCATATGTGAAGTTCAGGACAAATCTCTAATAATTAGAATGCTGGCATGTTTCCTGTAATCTCCTTGCTCACAGCATATATTATTATCCAGGGTTATCTGGACAATTTTTGTCTGATTTTATAATGTTGTTTGTATTTTTGTAGCACCTGCGGGTCTTTTTGTTGGACTCAGGCCATGTTTTTTCTGGGTACAATACAAATGCACAACAAAAGATACTATCATTGCTGAAAGGACTTAATATCTAAATTCAGAGATAATGGGTGGATTCAGTGTGCAGACTGAGAAAGGAAGGGAAGAATAAGGCAACTCAGAATAATAAACAGCAGACATACCAAACTCAGCTTGCTATCTTGTTCATCTAAAAAAATTAGTAAATATCTATGTGTATATCTAATATATGTTCTGTCTATAAACTATTTGCACCACATTGCTATTCCTCATCCTTACAAACCCTGGTTCACAGTGAGGGGGAAATATTTTCTCCTCTTTAAAAGAAGCAGCCATTTATATCTTGTACTTTTTAACTTGCCAGTAAAAGAAGAACAGGAATGACTAAAAAAAAATCCTGTCTGTATATTGCAAGTACATTATTTACTTAGAAAGACCTGATAAAATGCTGGTAGCATCTCTGCAATAGCACAGTTCTGCGTTTTGTATCTGTTGTGTAATGGACAACCCAGGCAATGAAGCTCTGAAGTAAACCTTTACAAACCCTTTTACCAGTATTTATGTAGTCCTTCAGAGCTTCAAAATATTCTGTGTATAGCTAACAGAGCTTCATTAGGTCATAGATGCAATCAGTGAGTTGTAACATTTGCCCTTCACAAATAAGAAGAGAGTACACTCCCACCTCAGAAATGTGTTATTTGAATTGCTACTCTCCCTCTCTTTACCCACAACCCTTTACTTGTCAGTGAACTGAAGACTTCTGGCCTCTAATTGTGTTTGCATGCATTTTATTTTTTTTTTTTTTTTTTTTTTTATTTTTTAAATTTTATTTTATGTACCTGTATTGTATGTGATCGCTTTTACAAACTTTCCCATGGATATTTATCCTCTCTTTTTTTCTCTCTCTCTCCTCTTCTCCACCCTCCCAAGTTGTTAGCCAAAATCTATAAAATGCCCTTGAAACCCATCTTCCTCAGTGGCCGGCTGGTTAACTTGCCCCGGAGAGCACAGGAACAGTCAGCCAGCAGTGAGGATGGGATTGAGTGCATCCTTTCTGACTTTGATGATGACACTGGTAAGTGCATTGAAAGCAGTAAATGCAGAACTAATCAATTGCTTCTTCTATGTGTTGCTGCATATTTTGCCAACGGCTGAAAGCAAAAAGGAGGGAAAACTTCATAGTTTATTGTCTCCTTGTTGTCTACACACGCCCACGTGCACACACAGAAGTTGGAAGTTCAGGTCCTGTCACCTTCTTTATGTAAAAGGTACAGTTCATATATAAGAAAAATACAGCTCCTCTCTTAGGGCAAGATAACAATATTTTGATTACCAATTAATTTGATTATTCTGATACTCATAATACAACTGTTGTGCATTTCTGAGAGCTAACACAAAAATACTTTCTAGACCACAGCTCAAGTAAAGGAGTGAAAACCTTTTAAAGTTGGTATTGGCAGGCCTGCCTTTAACAGAAAAAAATACCAGTATTGAGTTACTGTCTGGAAAGATAAAGAATAATTGTTTGTTTCCAAACTTATGTTCTGTGGTCTGTTGAAATAAACAGTGAATTTCTGAAGTCCATAAAAAACACTATGACCTTCAGAAAAAACAAGCAGCATTTGCCTCCTGATTATTTGTGTGGTTTATATGGGTTGTGGATTAATCAGGTGTTGGATGAACTAGATGTGTGCAGAGCCAAGCAATAGAGGAATGCAGCCTTACGGCTTCTGGGCTCAGGAGACCTTCACAGCAGTACAGTCACTTTTGAATATGTGAACTACTGACCTGTTCCACCAGGCTGCCTCAGTGAGGAGTCAGCTGCAACCTGGCAGAAAGCAGGCTAACTCCAATGCCTTTCATTCATATGCCTCACCAGACTGGCCCTTGGTACCTACTTTTATCTAGACTCTTCCACCATATGGATTGTCCTGTTCCACTGCTACTCTGGATAAAGGAGAGAAAAGCTGTTCTCTGAAACCAGAAAGTCACAAGTCCTAGTTTTTCACAAAACAACCTTTTACTTTCTTCTTTCTGTGCTGGGTTTGGTTTGGTTTTTCCCTATCAGAGTATTTTAGGATATTCACCTGGGGTGCAGGAGACCCAAGTCATTGAAGCCTCTGCTTTGAATCAGACTTGGAACTTGACCTAGGGTCTTCCCACCTCAGTTGCCTGATGTTCTGAAGTGACTCTGCCTGTCAATGTCTTGCTGTAAATAGAAATATCACCCTGCAGCAAATAAACCTTCTTCTGGTTCTTGTCAGAGCTAAGCACTGATACTGTCACCTAATTTGTTATTTACATGGCAGTGGTGTTAGAACATTGCTAGGTGAACTGACTTCACAAAGACACGAGGCAGTCTTCACCTGGCACTCTGGTGCTCAAAGTCAGTACCAGGATGAGGCAAAGTGTTTTAGCCTGCTTTGCCATATCTGCAGTATATTTTCATGGTGTCTTTGATTTTATGCTGGACTCTTCAAGAGGCTGTTTTAGAGATACTCAGTTCTCCCAGATTAGAAAACGCCCGTATTTCATTCTGAGTCATTCGTGCTGTTTCCTTATCCAGAAGTATCATTAAAGTCTAACTGCCTGAAAACAATGTCACCATACATACTGCCCTTTGAAAGTGGTGTGACTAAATAAATGATCAACCTAGTTACAGAGTAATGATTTCACTGTTTTTTCCTTGTTTCTCGGGAAGATTCTTGCAGTCAGCAAGCTCAGTGAATCTTAAACTAAGTTCCCTCTTGTATTGCTTTCAGAACATAAGTAGCCAACAAACATCATTCAGATACAGACTACGTCAGCATAGCTAGCTCTGGCAGAGAACATGGACTTACTAGTGAACCAAAGTAAAATCCATTTTAAGCCTAATGAGCCCATAGCCTTCTAAGGCAACTTAAGAGTGTAATGTGCAAGATCCTTCTAGCTGTTCATGATATCATGGCAGACTAGCAAGTACTTAAGGGATCTGTGAAAAATTGAAGGTCAGCAATTCCTAACCATCTTCAAAATTGTATTGAAAACTAGTTGTATCCCATAATCTTTTAGGGCTTATCTGTTTGCCAATATAGATGAGAGCTCACCTGTATCCTATCTGCTGTTCTGGCAGTTATCCAGCTCTGTGACCTCTTTAGATGTTAAAGATGACATGTGAGGCAGCCTGATGATACCTCATGAGACATTTTTACTGGTCAGTTCTGAGTACCAAATAGAGCCAGTTAAATTATGTCTAGTCTCCTCAGGAGCCTTACTTAAAAGCATAACCTAAAGGAGCTATTCTGGGCAGCATTTGAGATGAGGTTTTACTCATATTTTTTGTGGGATGTTTTACACAAGGTTAAAGAGACTGGACTAGTAGGAATAGTGAAATATGACAAGAACAAAGTGTACATCATGGACAAGGAAGGACGGCACAAAACACAAACCTGATAAAAAGGGGGGGAAAATGAAACCATCATTTCAAAAACGGCTGTTGCCCACAACAATTACACAGCAACAGTAAACACACAAGAACCATGATCTTTAAGTTACTTAGTTAATTAATTTCCATCACTTTTTGAGGGCAAGTTTCACCTGTGGTCAATGCAGTATCTTACCCAAGGTTTTTAATATTTCTTTCTTTACTTGTAGGCCTTATCAATGTCTGGATTATTCTGCTGGAAGAATTAACAACTGCTATATCCAACTGTCCCCGTCAGCACCAGCCTCCTACTTTGGATCTGCTCTTTGAGTTGCTGAGGGACGTTGCCAAGACACCTGGTAATGAAAGGGCTTGATAAAATGTGAGCTAGTGGAGTCCTAACTAAACCTTTTAGACTCCAAAACTAGTTCTGTAAAGTATGTTACTTGTGTTAAAGCTACACAGAGACATTCTCTGCTAGAAAGAGAAATCTCAGAGTTGGTAAGTTGTTCCAGTTAGGGCATCATTCTGTTGACAAAAGGCATCTTATAAGAGTATATGAACATATGCTTAAATTTGTTACACAGTAAAGAGGTGTGGTACTCTATCAATGTCCTAGCCACAGAAAATGTTTGCTTTGTGTCTAGGAAATGGAAAGAGAAAATTACATGATCCTGCAGATATGTTGGGAAAGACTGCAGGTAAACTGTTGGATAAATGTACCTCATAACTACATCCAAAATACTTTACCACTCTCAGCCACAAAAAAGTTTCAGAACCTCTTTCCTTCAACATTACCCCAGGCTTCAGCTTGGAACAAGCTAGCAAGTTTACTGAGCATGTAGGCTTTGTAAGCAAATATATACAACCATTATTGTGTTTATTTTAAGGACCAGGATTTGGCATTTATGCAGTTGTACATCTTCTTCTTCCCACGATGTCTCTTTGGCTCCATCGCAGCCATGGTGACCATTCTTACTGGGACATGGCATCTTCTAATTTCAAGCATGCCATTGGCCTTTCCAGTGAACTTGTAGTGGAGCACATTCAGAATTTCATACACTCAGGTATGTCATTGTAGTGTCACATCTACTGTAATCAGTGACATGTTACTGAACAGCTACTTGGGGAGGTGGTTTCGTTGCTTTTTTGGTTGCTCAAGCATAAAATAAGAGGAGAGTTTAAAAATTCTAATTGGGATTTTTTTTTCTTTATAGGGTTTAGAATTATGGGGAAAAAATTGTAAGGCACTTATGGAAGTTACTTAGACCAGCCTCCTTCTCAGAGCAGGGCTATCTTCAAAATTAAAAGATCACAGTCTTTAGTATACTTCCCAAAAGAAGATGTAAAGACTTTGATCATAAGGAACTAGAATATCAGAAGCAGGATCTAAGATACTTTTTCCTGTGCCACTTCGAGCCAGACATTTTATATTGTTAACTTAAAAAGGATTGTTCTTATTTCAGCTTGATGTGGTGCATAAAAATAGCTGTATAAAAAGAATTTGGTTTTGCAAATTCTCTGAATAGCAGTAAGTGTAGCAAGACTGTTTATCTCTAATTATAATGAAAAGGCAATTATGTTAAAATCAGTCTGTGTCTTTTCCTTACAGATATTGGTTATGAAAATATGATCAATAACATGTTGAAAGATCTTTTCAAGTTGCTGGTAGCCTGTGTAGCAGAACCAACAGAAATTATATCCAGAGTTGGTTGCTCCTGTATCAGGTAATCCAATCTGTTCACTCTTAGCATGTTCAAAAAAGATGTCTATGTCTTTGTCTTTGAAGAACTTGTGGACTAAGTTGGTTAACATCTCCAAAGAATTCTACAATATGTCTTAGCTCTTGTTATTGGAATAATGAATTTTAGACTTATTAACCTTTTCTTGCTGTTTTCAGTGTGCTTCAGAACCTGTGATTTTAGGCATTGCTATGTGTATGATTCTCAAAAAAAACACTTGTATATTATTTATATATAGTTAGTCAATAATTGATCCTTAAGGAAAAGGGTCTTTCTTCTGGCATTCACAGGTCTTTAGAGGTAATTAGCACTTTTCACAGTCTTCAGGTTATTGCAGTCATAATCAAAATAAGCACTGCATTTATATAGTTACATAGTGTGTGGTTCTTGTGGCAAGATGACTCCTTAAAGAGGAAGAACAAAGGAGAAAAAGTCGAAACTATTGTGTAATTACAAAAATAGGTCAGGGCAACAACTGAGGAGATTGGATAACATTAGCTAGCTACTGAGTAAGCCTTTTGTTCTGTTTTCACAGAATCATAGAATGGTTTGGGTTGGAAGGGACCTTAAAGACGTAGTTTCAACTCCCCTGTCATGGGCAGAGATACCTTCCACTAGACCAAGTTGCTCAAATCGCCATCCAGCTTGGCCTTGAACACTTCCAAAGATTGGGATTTTCACCCTTCTCCCTTTATAAGTAAGAATTGTCTAGTTCCTTCTTGAACATGGTAACATTTTCCTGTGTCCTTGCAGGTATGTGTTGGTGACAGCAGGGCCTGTTTTTACTGAAGAAATGTGGAGGCTTGCATGTTGTGCCTTGCAGGATGCATTCTCTGCCACTCTGGAGCCAGTAAAGGTAAAACTGCCATTTTGCTGTCAGTCAAAGTGTAATCACACAGTGGATACACTAACTTTTGGCAGGTCGTTAATTTATCAATTCACAATTAAACATGTTGGATCAACAATGGAGATTGAAGTCGGTTTTTCTGAACGTATGCAGACAACACTAGTAGCTTACAGTTCAGACTTATTTTAAATTGCCTTGCCAGTACGAAATTGGAAGAGTTCAATAGGCAAAAACTTCCCTTTTGATCCATTTCTTCCTCTGGATTGACAAAAGCTAGGTAGAAGACAACATTGCTTTGTTGTAGCTGCATGCTCTGTACAGATTAGTTTTCAACTCACTGATTTGTAAACAAAAGATCTTGTGAAGTCTTGGCAGACCCGCATCCGTAAGAAGCTGTACTGCCTTTACATTGGATCTATTAGTTGCTAGATGGCAGGTGACTAGCTGGTGGGAATGGCACAGGTCACTGAATCTTGTATTTCACACAAACAGGCTGGACATGGCTACAGTCACTTGTTTAACGCACAGTGAAAGTCTGATGTTGTTTCTCTCTATAGAACCTGTTGGGCTATTTCCACAGTGGTTCTGAAAGCTTTAGTGGAGATGCCTGTGAAGTGAAGGTGGCAGCCCCCTCCCTCTCGCCAAGTGCTGAAGCTGAGTACTGGAGAATCAGAGCCATGGCCCAACAGGTACTGACAGATGTTTCAGGGGAAGTCAGAAAACCTTTTAAACTTGGAGCTTTTCTTTATGAAGGTGTATTTTTTCCACCATCTTCCTCACAAGGCCTACAGGCAAAGACTTTCTCATCACCTGGCTAACATCAATTGTCTAACAGTAGTATTCAGAAAATTTAACAAAAAAAACACCCCAAAACCCACAACCCCCCACAAAAACCCAAACAAAAAACTAAAACAGCAACAAAAAAACCACAAACAAAAAACAAAAAAAAACCCAAAACAAACAAACAACAAAAAACCAACCAAACAAACAAACCCAACAAAACTCAAAACTGTCGCCCTGTAAATAGGAATTTGGAATGCAAGGTGAGCATACATCATGTTTCTGATAGAGAAAGGGAAATAGTCTTATCACTGTGAATCCTCATCTAGAATGTCACATAGATTTCTGAATACTCTGTTAAAGAACGATAAATTCAAAGGACAAAAAGTGCACTAGAATAGAGATGGTGATAAGAAAATAGGAAAACAAGATTTGATTAACCTGTCAAAGCATTTTTCTCTATAAATACCTAGGTATGGATTGCAGAGAAGAAAAAGGGTTACTTGGAACTAGAGGATAATGCTGACATTTAACAAATTATTCACTAACTCCTAATCAGAATCAGCAGATCAAACTTGGAGAAAACCTTCTTAGGGTCGTTTTGACTACAGCAAAGGTTATTCATTCTGTGAAAGTGGTTATATGAAATAACTTCTTTGAAACACAGCAGACTGAACTTAATGACCTGCAGGGTACCATAACAGTGTAAATACCATATGACAGTTTCATCATGGGAAAGCAGCTAGATTAAAACAGCCAGCAGATGTTTGGTGTCAATTTCTGACTTGATAAATCATACTGTGATGCTGCTTGAAAATCTTAGATGCACAGACCAAGATTGGTGATCACAAATAATGTGGTAGTGGTACACATTGTTTGAATAGAAAACATGTTTTAAATTAAGTTTTAAAGATACAGAACTCAAGAAAGCAGGGAATGTAACATTCTTTTCTTGTAGACACTATCAGTGACACTCCCTGAGGCCTCCTCAGTGAGGATTTGCCACAACTATGAAGCTACAAAACAAAGCTACAGCAACTGAGAGTTGTTTCCCTGTTTCCCACTGTCCTGATTTTGGTTGGGATGGAGTTAATTTTCTTCCTAGTAGCTGGTACAGTGCTGTGGTTTGAATTTAGTATGAGAATAATGTTGATAACACACTGATGTTCTAGTTGTGCTTACACTAAGTCAAGGACCATTCAGTTTTCCATGATCTGCCAGTGAGGAGGTGCACGAGAAGCTTGGTGGGGGGACCATGGCCAGGACAGCTGATGGAGACTGGACAGAGGAATATCCCATACCACAGAGCGTCATGCTTAATATATAAATGAGGGGAGATGTCTGGCAGGGGCTGCTCAGGACCAGGCTGGGCATTGATCATTGAGTGATGAGCAGCTGTATTGTGCAAGTTTTATTTTTCTCTCTTTTTTTTGTTGCCTCCCTTTTTGTGGTGGTTGGTATTATTATATTTTATTTAAATTATTAAACCATTCTTATATCAACCCATGGGGTTTACCTTTTTTCCCCTGATTCCCTTCCCCATCCTTGAGAGGGATGGGGTGTGGGGTGTGGTAAGTGAGTGCTGCTTTGGTATTTAGTTGCTGGCTGTGGTTAAACCACAACACACCCCCAAAGGATGGCATATGAGGTGTCTGTTGTATCTTCATGGCTGAAAATAATCCTTCCAACAACCAGCCTTTCTAGGTGCAACTGATCTTTCACACTGCAGGGAATCCTATTCCCAGCCCTCCCCCGCCCTGCCCCGGACCCACTGCAAGTGCTAAACTGGTTGTTTTATGTAACTTCTTGTTTTCTAGGTCTTCATGCTGGAGACTCAGTGCTCCCCAAAAACCCCTAGCAACAAGGAAGGGTTTGAACATGCCCAGTCATGTGTGCTCATCATTGACCTGCCACCAGATAAGAAACCAAATGGGCATAACCAGAGAAGGTAAAATATCTTCCAAGGAAGACACTGTGTCAATAAAAGCAAGATGAAAATATTGCTGGACAGGAAGAGCTGTGAACTGAGCCTGGCAAACCATACGTCTCCATAGGGCTCATAAAAAAAAAATGAATACACTGATCAAATTAGGTTTTGTGACACTGTTGTGTTTTTAATGACACCTAGGAAATGCAGTGTCTGTTTCACTAAGGGTCTTTTAAATTTGTTATTACTTGGTTAAGAAGGTAGAAGAAGTTAACGGGTAAACTTGGGCACTATAAACTGAGGAGACCACATCCAAAACTGCAAAGCTGTCAGCATTGAGCTAGGGAATGTTGGTTTTGCTTGGCACATTATTTGTGTGGAAGTCTTTCTGTTGTGTTACCACCTGAGAAACTCATCTATTTGCACGACAGTCTGATCCTGTGAAAGAATATTTCTTTTTGCTTGCACTTGGTTGTTTAAACAACTGCTGTACCATCATTTGGGCCAAGAATCAGAATTCTGCGTTCAGGGTTTGTGTTTGTATTGCAAGGTATGTAATGGCATGAAATTGTGTTTTATGAGATACCAAACATGCTTTTATACCATGCAAATTTAAACTATTGCTTGCAGCAAGGAGCCAAAACGTGATGGTCCTTCTTTGGATGGACAGGAAGAAAGATCATGCAAGATGTCTCTATTCTTACACTGCTGTACAGTTTTCCCCCAAGACCAGGCACTCTGTTGCCTCACCATCAGAGAACATGGCCATGCACAGAGACAAGGAAAGCTTGAGATCACAGGCTAAGCCCTTCCTTTATAGGGGAAAATATCTGCTTTGTCCAAAGGTTAGCAGGTCATTCTTCTTGTTACTATGAATGCAAAGCAAAAGTCTGGAATATTCTTCTCTCACAGCACATAAGACCATGCAGTCTAACAGGCTGCGTTTATAAAGGGTCTTGCTTGTCTTTAAACACATAAATAAAGCTTGCAATTAAATACAAACTCTGAATGCTCTCACACTGCGCTTTGTCCAAACAACTGCAAAAGGTGTATATGCCCACAGGCAAGTGTTCTCCCAGCAGTGCTCATTTTTTCACCAAAACACAGCTCACAAGTTGACTGTGCCACTGTTTTCATATTATTTGCTACGGCAGTGCAGTAATATGGCAATCATGCATGATAGTAACTGTGGCCTTTCCAAAGTTTTACTTTAACCTTAGCAGGGTTTCTCTTTTCCCTTTTGGTTTTGTTTCCTTAATGCTGCATCGTTTCACAGGAAGCTGGGGTAAGGGAGCTTTTCTTCTTCCTAAAAAGTAATCATATATTTCAGTTTGAAACTTTGGGCAGAATAAGAAAATACTATCCTTAACCAGCTTTGGCATTGTGTTTTCACCTGTAGTTCTCTACCAGTTTCTTTTGGGATGGAGCAGTACTTTATACTGTCCTTGTAAATTGCTTTTTTGGCTATTACAAGGAAAGCAGATCTCCTTCATTCCTGACCCTGCTTTTGGAACAGGATTAGTTGCTTGAAATCACTGCAAGCTCTCATTTAACTTTATACGTGCTCTTAAGAGGTTTTCTGAGTCAGAGCCTCTAATGATTTTTACAGCAGAAAACTACTTCCCCATAAAGAGCTCTACTGTATGTGCTAATCATCAACATTTTATCACTGTCAAATAATAAGACTACTAAATTTTACTGATGTATCAGCACCGACAGCTGTGTCATGGTAGGCAAACTGACACAGGGAATTTAACCAGTTTTGCCTGAACTTTCTTTTAAATGTTGCATTCTCAAAATTGGGTTTTGATAGGATTTCTCCAAAAAAAAAAAAAAAAAAAAATTTGGCTTTTTGTTTTGGCATTCTGAAAGTTTTGAAAGGTGTTTACTGAAAGTGGAATAATTTTTGCAACAAAAAAAATTAAAGGTCTACAACTGAATTTCTCGTGTGACATGAAGATTTGCTTTGACTTAGACCTAAAACTTCAGTATTGCAAGCAAACTGAAAAATCTCTTCCTTAATTGATAGCTCTGCTAATTAAAACTTGACCCATCACATCAAACCAAGTATTATTATGTGCATCAGCTCCATTTGAAACATTGTCCTGTAATCTTACATAAAGACTTTTTAAAAAGGCCTTAAGATAGGTTTCACAGTTTATAATTTGAAATCCATGAGATACCAAACAACAATCCTGTCTTTCTTCCAAGCCTTGCTTGCCTGTAAGCCTCTCAGTGTTATTTACTGATGAAAGACCTGAAAACTATGGTCACAGGAATTTGCCATTCCTGTGTCCCCTGAGCAAATCAAAAATTAGTGAGGGCTGAAACAACTCCCAGCATTTATCTAACAGGAGCACAGCTAAGAATCACCCAGTATCATATGTGAGGAGCAGGGTTAAGAACAGATATTTCCATGCTAGACTCTCAGTGTTCCAGTTGAAGTCTTAAGAGCAAACAGTGAAATGTGCCTTCAGCCAGACTTCAGCTTCTTTGCATGCTGCATTGCACTGCTGATGTTTCTGTACATATTTCTTTATTGGTTGGATACCTCTTCATGGTTTATTTTTAAGAAGTGCTCCTGGGCATTAGTGGAAATGGAAACTGAGTAGTAAACTAGTTTTGGCCTCAATTTGTCATGACAAAGTAAAGGTTGTCTGACATGGTGGAGGAGGAATAACTTGTGTGTTAAAAATTCCTCAGCTATAGCAAGCTGAAATATTTGATTGTGTTTTTATTCCTAGTACAAGCCCAATGCCCCATTTTAATATTCTATGATTTTTTTTCCTTCCCATGCTTGGTTTACCAAGTATTCCTTTCAGGACGATAGTGGTGAGCTTACTGTCCCACCAAGTACTGCTCCAGAATTTATATGACATCTTACTGGAAGAATTTGTGAAAGGCCCTTCTAACTTGGAGGAGAAAATGGCAATACTAGTACCAGAAAACAAGTTGGCTGGTTTTCTCAGGTACATCTCCATGCAAAACCTGGCTGTCATCTTTGACTTACTTCTGGACTCCTACAGAACAGCCAGAGAGTTTGACACCAGACCTGGGCTGAAGTGTTTGTTGAAAAAAGTGTCTGGCATTAGTGGAGCTGCCAACTTGTATCGCCAGTCAGCCATGAGCTTCAACATCTACTTCCATGCCCTGGTTTGTGCAATCCTGACAAACCAGGAGAACATCACTGCAGAGCAAGTGAAAAAGATCCTCTTTGAAGATGATGAGAGAAGCACAGACTCATCACAGCAGTGTTCATCAGAAGATGAAGACATTTTTGAAGAAACTGCTCAGGTCAGTCCCCCGCGAGGGAAGGAGAAGAGGCAGTGGAGGGCTCGAATCCCATCTCTGAGCGTCCAGCCTGTCAGCAATGCAGACTGGGGATGGCTGATCAAGCGGCTTCACAAGCTCTGCATGGAACTGTGCAACAACTACATCCAGATGCATCTGGACCTGGAGAATAATGTAGAGGAGCCTCCAGTGTTCAAAGGTGACTCTTTCTTCATTTTACCGTCTTTTCACTCAGAAACCTCCACCCCATCAACTGGAGGGCTATCTGGAAAGGACACACCATCAGAAGATGACCGAAGTCAAATCAGGGACCAACTGGGAGACAGCTTGACACCTCGAGGAGGGAGTGGAGAAATATTGCTGCTACCCCCACCCCTGAGTCCTAAACCAGAGAAAAAAGAGCAAACCAAGAAAAAAGAATGGTGGGAGAGTGCTGGCAACAAAATCTACACCATAGCCACCGACAAAACCATCTCCAAGTTTATGACAGAATACAAGAAGAGAAAGCAGCAACAGGCCATGACATCGTTCACCAAAGAGGTCAAAGTGGAAAAGAAAGGGGAACTCCTGGGTTCAAGAGGGCCAGACTCACCTGTACTCCAGCGGCCACAACATCTTCTAGATCAAGGTCAAATGAGGCATTCATTCAGTGCTGGTCCAGAGATCCTGAGACAAGAGAAGAGACCCCGCTCAGGGTCCACTGTCAGCTCCCTAAATATATCTATTAGGGATGCAGAGGCCCAGATACAGGTAGGACATTCTTGTAGAATGCTAATAATAATAGCAATAAATAAAAAGATACCTATACATTTTTTTATTTATGTTATTATAACCTTTTTGTTAAGTATTGTATTATATATAATGAGGTCCTCATAATGAGGACTGAATCTTTCAGGAGCTGGAATTAATAAAAACCTGATTCTGTCCTATTAAAAGAAAGTCAGTCTTGAGGGAAGTGTCATCAGGCATATACTAGTTCAACTTTCAAGAGTGCTGCTATGACTGGAGCCAAAGCTGCCCTTAATCCTGAGAACTGACAATCTACAGCAAACTCATTGCTTACTGCTATGGGCTGTAGCCCACTGAAGGCTTTTGAAAATGCCATGCTGCTTGTCACATTGCTTTAGTACTTAAGAATGGGGATTTTTGTTAATTCCAGAGAAAAATAATGGGTTCTTTTGCTAAACAGAAGCTTGCTGCATGCATGTCCAAGTGAACAAATCAGTGAAAGCATCAAAATTGGCAGACTTTATTCTCTGTGGGACAAAAAAAAGGAAGGGTGAGCATGAGACTTGCAATACAAAGTCAAACAATGACTTAGTACTGAATGTGAATTAGGAAGACACAGTGAACATTAAATGAATATGCTGGCATTACTCAGTCTTCGTGAGGCTGCAACCACCAGATACCTTATTTTCTGCCTCAGCCCCTGGGGCTCACCTGTTTAGAAAGGTCTTCTCAAGAGGTTTTTTTTAATCCAATTTCTTCGTAGGCATGGACCAACATGGTGCTGACAGTTCTCAACCAGATTCAGGCTTTGCCAGACCAAACTTTCACAGCCCTGCAGCCAGCAGTGTTTCCCTGTATCAGCCAGCTGACTTGCCACGTGACAGATATCCGTGTCCGCCAGGCAGTACGGGAATGGCTGGGAAGAGTGGGCCGAGTTTACGATATCATCATTTAAACCAAGCTGTGCTCTGTTGCAAAGGGCAGAAGACATTCAAGGTATACAACAAAGAAGTATTTGGGGTTCATTAATTGCCTATTTGTTGGTGATAAATTAAGAAACAATGAGCTTGTCAATATTGTCTATCCACCTGAGATTGTGTCCCTCACTCACACTAGCAAAGGAGGCAAAGCATGAGTCCTTCCAGAGGATCTGGCATGGCCCCAGAACCTAGAACCCTGTCTGTAAATTAGGCTCCTACCAGAAGAGGTGATACATTTCAGTAGCCTTCATTTTAATTCAAATTTGCAGCAGTGGGAGCCACCAGAAACTGCAGCAGAACTTCCACGCTTGCAATTAGCTGTGAGTGCAACTGTTGTGAGGATGTCAAACCAGGTCAGTAAGCCTATTTAACGTAGAAAATAAATAAATAAATACAAGTCAGTGAAAAGGTGGGGCTATAGGACAAGTAAGAAGGTGACACTTTTTAGGGTAACATCTTCCCTTCAAAAATTGGCATGAGAGGGGATAGCCAACTAAAGATTATTGTAGTAACTAAACCTGTAACTCACTCGAGAAAGTGGAAATTTATTTTGCTCCAAGAAGAGCCTTTGAAGTCACATTTGGAGTAGCTAAAGAATCCCAGGTCTAAAACAGGTGAAGCAAGCACAGGCTATTGATCCTTTCATTGCTCTTATGGAGTATTGCTCGAAGAGAAATGGCACTGTCAAACTGCCCTCTCTGCAGCACTACCCTGGCTGCCTCTTCACCTATGCCTACAGCTGAGCATTTTGCCACGTCTAATTCCCACTAAGGGTGAAAGGGAAGTTTGTTTTGCTGTTTCCTGTAAAGCTATGGGGAAGACATACCACAGCAAATACCAGCATGTGCCAGTATCCAGCATTCAACTAAGCAGAGATAAAATGCTCCAGTTTAAGCACCACTGCAGCTGTTATTCTACTGGAAATTTCTGTTTGCTTATGTAGAGCTGCTGTAGCCAGGAACACCCTTATCAAACCTTTGTTAAATGTAGCCTATCACTCCACTTTGAGCTGAAGCAAGATGGAAAATGGTATGAAAGGGAGGTATATTTCCTGTTTCTCTCCCATTTCTTGTCTGCTGCTGTAAATAGAAAAGGACAGATCCTCGTGGAGGTACATCCCTGCTCCGTGCAGCACTCCTATAGGGACTACTACAATTTGCTGTTATTAGTAAGAGGGAGGAGAAGGGGGAGGATTGACTATTGTGTTGTCAAGTGTATATGTGATGCTTTTCACACTAGAGAGAACAAAGGGTTACCTTGCTGCACAAGTTATGTCACAGCCCCTGGGATATTTCATTTCGTACTCCCATGCTATACTATTTGTTGATTTGTTGATAACTTGTTGAAAATGAGTTGATTTTAATTTTGGGTGACCCCTTAATGCTGTTCTCCCAAGGCTTTTAAAATGTGCACGCCAACTAAATATACAGCTTCAGTCCCTGCTCCAAAGCATCCTAAAAATGTCATCTTTTTATATAAGGCCTGGATTTTGCACAACTATCTGCTTTTAGCATCTTAAACCTGGAAAAAAGAGGGAGCCAAGAAGCTCCACTGAACAGCCATCTCCCAAGCTGCTTTGTTTACAAAGAGTCTGACACTATTCTCCTGCCTTTTCCCTCCATTACCTACTTTGCATTTGTCACCTGCTAGTCTTGTGCAGGGAGTATTTGTCCCGTAACTTTCTGTAGTGCCAGTCATGCTGTTTCCCTTTCTTTCAAAAGTTTCCTTTGCTAAAGTGCTTAAAGGACATAAAAATGCTGTAAAAACAATTATTTTCTACCACCTAAACTGACTTTATAAATAACTAATTTAAAAATGTTTTCAATTGTCAATTTTCCCCCAACAGTTTTAATACTTCCTCAGGGACAGGTTAGATTAGCCTTTGGTATCTGGGAGAGTAGTAGCACAGTTTGATTTCTGTTGCCATGTCTTTCTTACACATTTTTAGGTAGAGTAGAAGTGTGGTTACGTTTTTTGTTAAAGTTTTTATTTGGCATCTATACAGAACTGCTTTTAAAGCAGTACATTCGTTAGGCAGCAACAGAAATAAGAATAATACATCATATTCAAAGCAGCCAACTCTGATGGTTTTCATTATAAATGCATTGAATGGGTGCAGATCCTTGCTGTACTGATCTAGAACTAAAGCAAATCCCTAAATTATGTAGGGGAAATAAAATTGATATCAATACTAGTGAAATCACTCAGGACTACAGAAGAGGCCCTTGTATCTGGGAAACACCATGGTTGTGTTGTGGTTGCAGTACAAAATTCTTCTGTAAATCAGAAAAAAAAGCTTTAAGAGTGACAATACCATTACCACCACCTCCCTCAAGCTCATGAACACAGTATAACCTAGTGTTACTTGACTAGCCACCATCTTGACCTAAAATATAATTTCATTTCAACTATATACACTACAAATAACCACACTGGAACATGAGGACAAGTAAATTTGCTGTGTTGCTGTTGCCGTTTTGAACTTTGTCCTTCAAATTATGCACTAAAGTGCCCATTGTCACCCTCAGTGCCTCTGCTCATTAACACCCCTCCCTAAAAGGTCATAAGTAACTTCGTGTAATTCCAGAAATGTAATTTAGAAGGAGGGGAGAAGGAATCTTTGAAGCAGCAGGCTTTACATAGCAAAGTTCAGCATGTGCTGCTCTTCCTTTTCCTTGTGTGTAAAATGCTAGTCAGGTGAGGGGAGCAGCCCATGGCCACTTCAGTGACCATTACCATGAGATGTAAAAGCTAAAGCTTTCTGATGTACCCTCAAAACATAAACAAACAAACAAACAATATTAGTTGATTTGTCAGATTCTCAGCATGTTTTCTGCTGGTTTAGTTATAGACATCGGCAAACCCCAAAGAAGTAGAACAATAAATGTGTGAAGTCACCATTTCATAGGTCCTGTGTGGCCTGTTTCATGGCTCATGACTGCCAGCATGATACTTTCAGACCTCATAAAGCAGGCTTTATGAGGTCTGAAAGTCCAAAGGAGTCTGCAGAACAGTGCCAGGAAAAAGGAACTAGCATCAGCCTGTCCTAAGCTTCAGAAGGAGAATTCCCAACCCTGCACACCCCAATCACGTCCAGGTACATGTCCATGCTACAGTGGCTTTTCTGCTTTCTACCTGTGAGTGGGGAAGCACCTCAGTCAGTAGCAGTAGTAGTCCTTGTATCCACCTGTGTATTCACATATGTATCCCATTCAAATCCTTAATGATAGCTCTATAACCTCATGCATGGCAGCACATTGGCAGCTTTACTGTTGAATCAAACATTTGAACCTTAAGAAAACCAGTCTCTCTGCATTACAGCCTGAGCTTGCTCTTTCTCTTTGCCTTGGTTAATGACCACATTCTTCCCTTTTCTTACCCTTACTTTTTTTGTCACATAAATTTCTATACAAGTTTGGTTTGATTTTTTTTTTATTGAACTGGCCAGTTGTTTTTAAAAATGATTGCCCAGTAAATTTTACTCAACTGAAATGCTTTAAAAAAAAAATTGTGGTAGCTTGACGTCTTTCTCAGGTACCAGAGCTGCACCTCCGCTGCCTTTGCCTAACTCACACTGCCCTCCTCAGGGCCACCGCAGCAAGCAGAGACAAGGGCATCTCGTTTTAAAATCTTGTAGGCAGTTCCTAAGAGAGAAAGTTGCTGCTGTCCAGCATCAACTACCTTTTAGCACATGAAACAGCTCATCACTGTGCAAATATTTAAAGCTGAGAAAAGCAGAGCACTCATCACGAAAGTGATCCTTTTCCTGAAGAATAGGAGCAGGGTTTGACCCCAACCTGGTCTCAGGCCATTGCATGTGTTTGCACTTCCTTCTGCACGGTGAACATATGCAATCATATGAGATGATTGACATGTGTTTGTACAGATACCTGGAGCTCCAATCACTGCCATATTCTGAGCATTCAGCATATTTTCAGAGAGCTATCCACATTATTAATGTGCTTATCTGCTGTGTTATGTATTTGTATCACACCAGCAATGGTTAACACAGTTATTCTAGTACCTTTTCTGAGCTTTCAGCAGCCATTGAATTGCCACTACTGTCTCTTGGTTAAAATGCTTTCACGTCTTTAAGATGTTAAGATACAGATTTAATACTTTCCTAGGGATAAACTCTCATTTGAGAATAACTGACTTAATTTAGCATATAGAAAGAATTACTAGAAAAAGATTTGCATTGACCTGGGCAATATCTTCCTTGTACAACTCCCAGCACAGGCAACATAGCTTTTGCCTCCTCACAGATGAAAAATTTCTGTGCTCTGCACTGTGGCTTGCTCATGTCAAGGCCAAGCACAGTTTACACCTGTGACTTGTAAGGTGCTTTCCCTTTCAGTTTGAGCTTCAAGTTGGGTTTAAAACCTTAAACCTGACTGTAAAATTCACTGACAAATCCTCACTTGCCAAAGATAAAAACCCCCACCTCTAAGTACCATGTGCAGTCTTCACCTGTACTTCATATATACTTCATAGCAGCATCTCAGTGTTGTTGTCAACACTGCAGAGCCCGGCACAGCACTGGCATGAAACCATGTGGCAAACAAGGTAGAAAGTAGAGTCCAGCTCCATGTGCTGCCTGCACTTTGTACCTTTCTTCACAGCTTGGGCCCACATTCAAAGTGCTGAAGATGTTGAAATCAATGGAAGTAGCTAGGTATCTTTAATATTCAGGATTCAGTCCTTGAACCCTTCAATTCCTACATACGGGTTCACAAGTTCTCAGGAAAGGGGGAGTCCTGTACAGTTCTTTGTGTTACCCTCTCGTCTGCTGTCCTCCATACACCTCCTGCTTGAAAAATCCATGGGAACCAGCACATAGTCCCACACATCCCAGTACTGCAAAACTAGAACCCTCACTTTTGCACAGATCTAGCAAGCCAAAGTGTTTATTTTTTACCTATCTCATCTGTATAGAAGCCTGTTGAGAAATTGAGCATGTGGCTTGGCTATTGTCACCTTCAGCAATCCATTCTAGAAATGCCATTTCTCAGTGCTAAATTGCTCTTAAATTCACAAAAAAAGTGACGTTCTTCCTTTTTTTCCCCCCACTTTTGCACTAAGATACGTCTAAGATGTCTAAGCAGTCAATTTACTCATTACTCCAGTCATAGTAATTAATGGAAAGACCTGTGTACAGGGCTAATCGTATGACATGAAATACTTAGGTTTTTTCAGTTGCTGATCATTCCACATTTGTTAAAGAACTAAGATGATACCAATCTACCAAAAGAAGTTTCTCTTCGTTTAGTGTAAAGGACCAACTTACCATGGCACAGAAGCACAAATGTTGGATTTTATGCAATGTAGATAAAAGCATGTGGCAGCTAGTGATCCCTCTTCACTGAGCCTCCGTAATTTGAGTGGAGCTTCTATAGGGATATCACCAAAGGGTCTCTCAGCAGCCCTCACCAGCAACACGCCTGGGACTCCAGGAAGTTGTACAACTGCAAGGAAAAAGTCGTAGATCCTCTTTCCATTGTTTCCACTACTTCCCCTCAGAACATATACTTTATGTGTGACACTAATAGGATAGTAAACAAACAGTTTTGGCCAAACATGCAGTGCTGGCTATTTAAAAAGAAAAAATAAAAACGTACATGGCCTAACACACATCAGTCTTTTCACTTAGTGCTCAGAGGTCTCCAAGCTGAAAACTAAAAGTAGAGGGAAGAAATGCCCTAATTCTGCAGATATTAGTGGAGCTACACTGTATGATCCTGGATTAATGCAATAATGAGCTCGCCTGTGGAACCAAATTCCCTCAAATTCCAATTTTGGCAAAATCACAAGTTGAGGTTTGCATAGTCTACACTGCCACATTGAATCAGGGAGCTGAGTTTATGGAAAGCATTTTTGGTTAAGAAACATGGCAACAGGATCGATTTCAATCATTTTACCCAAACATCCTACTTTTCAAAAGGTAGTTTATGTACTTCCGTAAATTCCATCTGACTCCCATGGAGCATCAGGGCCCTGTTTCCTATCCATGCATTTGGTCCATCTGAGCTGTGGTGAAGTGCCACACTTCCACAAGCAGCAAGACAGCTGAGCTAGCAGACAGGCATAGGTACACAGGTTCAAGCAAGGGACAAATATCTCCTCCACAATCAGGCTGTGACTCCTGAGCCCCCCACTCTGCAGAGGAAGACCGGACTCTATGCCAAAGGGAGAACAGCCAGGAAGGGCAGAGCATGGTGGTGACAGAGCCCTGTAGTGCACACCGTTTGCTAGAGCAGATGGGAGCAAGAGATTGAAGGTGTGCGATGACAACAGCAAGAACCTTCTTTCAGTTCCCCCCACTTTCCCTTCTCTTTTCCCCTCCCCCCTTTTTGGCATTTTTTGTGAGACTGCATACATATTTCTATGGCCCTTCAACCAGAACTGAAAGCAAGCCAAAGGGAGTGGACACTCCGTTTCGCCAAAGATCTAAGTCTTTCCTGTTTGAAAATTAAAAAAAAATATCAAATTTTATTTCTGTGATGATGGCTGCCAGGGGAAGCAATTTACCACAAAACATGATTCCCAGGACTTAATCTCTCTAGCTGTATATTCAGGAGGAGCCAGTGATACTTCTTAAGAGAGTCTATAAATTACCTTGTCAAGCAAGTGCTTACATTGGGTTTACCTTCTGCTGAGTTCATACCTATCTGCAATTCCTTGGTTTCATCCATGTTTCTTCCCTCTACCTTTCTGCTCTTCTTTAGAAGAACACTTCCCCATGTCCACCGTGTCCTGTTGTGCCGCTAGCTTTGTATGGTCCTTGGGTGTCCAGTGGTTGGGCAGTCACTGTCAGCTGGCTTGCAAATTGTATTTTGTGTATATTTTATTCTGACTGAATTCTGAAATGGAAATATTTTAAAACAAAAAGTATAAACTATTTATGTTGCTTGTGTTGTAGAATAAAGACGCAAATGCAAAATAAATTATGCTTCGTTTTTGTCTAATGAAAGTTATTGTACAGTTCCTGATGAAGCAAAGGAACAGAGCAGAGAAAGGGCCTGAAATACTTGGTGTGTACTAGCAGGAACTGCAGTTTTCATGGATGACCTTGGGAATTTAGTCACTGTGAACTGCTAGGTGTTGTTGATGGGAACTGAGATCTAAACACTGACAAATGAGTCCTACAGCACTTCTAGCCAGAGTCTGGGTTTGTGGGGTGGAGAAGGGTGACGCTACTGAGATAGCTGGAGGTGCAAGTTGATGCCATGCAGAATTTTGAAGCATCTAGACAGGTGAAACATTTCTCCCTCCATTTAAATAAGGAGAATACTTTTGGCTCTGATTTCATTAGAGATGGGTTGCTCAGAGCTCTCATTCACAGCCAGACTTTTGTTGGGGTTTTAAGCTAGGCATTCCCTGACCACCTTCAGTTTAGATAGCGCTCATCAGATGTTCCCAGTAAACAGGTGCGTGGATGCTGCAGTGTTTCATTCTGCTGAAATGAGAGCTCAGCAAGGGCTCTCCCCATCACCTCTTTTGATTAAAGTCAAACCAAATATTGCTCCTGTTGAAGAAAAAACCTTTAATTTAATGAAAATAGTAAACACCTTCTTTACAGGTGTCACTCCTGCTTCTGTATGCAACCAGAATTTAGGTACTGAAGGAGAGAGCGTTTGCCAGTATCCCTGTCAAGAGAATTGGCATGGGGCTTCCTGAAAGCAGGAGTGTGTCAGTGACAAGACATAGCATCATACAGTAAACCTGAGGGTACACCTCTGTGGTCAAGGATGCTACCCACAGCCCAAAGGCAAGCTTTCCACATAATCTCAAGAGTGAAAATGCAGCCAGCTTGCCACCTGGCCTCACTGGGATCTCTGGGCATGGGCTCCCGTACACTGAAGCAGCATAAGGTCTGGCCTTCACTGGCTGTTACATAACAGCCTCATCAGCATGAAGGTTAAGAGCAGATTACAAAGCAACCAAATGAGGTTGTGATACTTTAATAATCTTACACACTTCTGGCAAAAGAGAGTGTGTTAAATCCCAACCGCCAGATCTAATTTCATTCCAGGAAACTACCTTCTGCTGCTCTACACGTCTCATTTAGATCCCATTAGAAAGAGTTTCCTTTCCTCCTAAACAGCATTCAGTAATGTGAAACAGCAACAGAGTAAATACAGAAACTACTGCTACACTATTCCACTCCTTACATGTACAAATTCCCAGTTGCCTTCCCACTAGCGCTGGGGTCAGGCTAGCATGGTTTCTGCTGCCTTTGGTGCAAGAGGTCCACATGTGGTAGACCTTCCTTTGTACTTATCTAGAAGATGCTTGGTCTTGTTCTTCTGTTGAGGAGCAGAGTGTTAAGAGCACTTGCCTAAGAAAACAATAAAGGGAATTTTTAAAGGGATGAAACAGGCACACCATTGAATCTCAAGCATCGTTTTCCCTTCAGTGGATTCACTAAACCCATTCATTTTTCTCACAATGTAGGTTTATCCCTGGCTACACTGTGTTAATCTGTGTTAAATTAAAAGTTAAAAGCTCCCCTGATACCAAGCCAGACTAATTGTTTCCTAATTGTTATTTTTTTGACAGGGTGCCAAGGGAGTGCCCAGTGTCACTACTACCATTTTACAGCTGGGATGAACAACTGAGCAAGTAAAAAATTTGTCCTTGACCTCAAAATGGCCCAAAGTATCTAAACACATGCTCTGGCCTCTTGTTTATCCCAGGGTTGTAGATCTGTGAGATAATCTGGTGAGAGAGGGAAAAAAAAATAACAACACTAAAAAAACAACAGCAAAGACAGTTCATAGGAGGGATAAAGAAAGGCAAAGTAGAGATACCAGCAGGTACTTCAGGTACAAGACAAAAGGGAAACACACTTTGGATGTAACAGTTAATGCACAGTAGGGTTGCAGAGGAGACCACTGTCACATCCATACCCCCAAGCACTCGGGTAATAAGGGGACAATATTTTCAGTAATCCTGCTGGAAGCATGCTCTCTCCAGGACAGCTACTGGTCATGTTTTCCAGATGAAGAAACCTTTTGGTTCCCTGAGCAAACCTATGGCAGAAGTTGAAATAAGAAATAGAACGAGGCCAGGATTCTGTCCACAGAGCTATACGAAATGCAGGGTGATTTCTGATTTTTGGAGCTTTTGGCAAAGAAGCTAGCATCAGGATAAACCTCTTAACATCTAATATCACTGTAAACAAACACAAATTGAACTCTATCCAAATGCACGACACAGTGTCCTAAAAGAGTGTAGTCAGAATCCAGAATTCAAAACTCAACAGAATCCAAAATAAATCAGTACAATTTAGATGTAAGCACAGGTCAGCTAGGTCCAAGGAAAAAAAAAAAAGAAAAAACCAAAACCCAACATATTAGTTACGCTGCATGTGCAATTTTCTGACTCCTGATAGAAATCCATAGCAGTAAATCTGGTTGATTTTTTGTTTTGTTTTTGTCTTGGGGTGACCTTATGATGTGTATCCCATATCGCTGCCTATGCCCAGAAATTAATTTTTGTGCCTTTCTATGCCTCTAAACTGAGCCTGAAAGGGGGAAGGAAAAAACTGAGCAAAACTTTCTCAAAGCAGTTTGCAGCTCGTTCAAGGTTACAAAAAGATAGCAGGTTTTTTTTTTTTTTCCCTAGCTGGGGCAGGGGAGGGAGGAAGCACCCGGCTTGTTTTTTTTTCCAGTCAGTTTTTGGCCAGTTTTTTTCTTCTTGTTCTCTGGAGAGAGACTGAGAGTTGGACTTTGGATTTCCTTCTCTGGAATTCCGGATTTTTCCCCTTTTCTACTGGACTGCCTGATTGCTGTAACATCAGAGCACATCGGGAGGACTTTCCACCGGGCACAGAGGGCCTGGCCCCGGCCCAAGCCCCAGCTCCGAGGAGACCAAAGGGAGGACTCGAACACTTTCCCAGGTTTTTTCCTCTACCGCGAAAGATTTTACCATCTAACATTGTTTTCCTTCCCATGTGTTTGTTAAATAAATAGTTTTATCTTCTTCACTTTCCTTCGAGGAAAATTTATTTTTTCCCGAACCTGGTGGGGGAGGGGTGGTTGTGCCTTCTCTCAGAGGATATATTTCTAAATTTGCCCAAACTGGAACAGTTTTTACAAGAGATTTGTACCTTTATCTATACCATAATTTCTGGGAAATCTGTATCCGTAGGGGAGAGACAATGCTTCTGATTTGCCAGCTCTGAGAAAATATGCCCAACCTGAAATATTTTTGTTCGCTGTGGTTAATGTGACCACTTCTGATCGCTAATCATGTTCATTCCCTACCACAGTCAAACAAAATTACTTAAAATAATGTGAAATACTTTCCTGCATAGCATTTATAAATTATTTACTATGTTTTTTAATGTTACATTATATTCCCAGAAGACTGCTTTGTACTTCAAATCAGGTTCTTTGTGCCAGAGATTACAGGGAAAAGAAGAGATCAAAATAAAACTGGATAAGATGCTATACTGAAATCTATCCCAGTAAGTAATTTTGTCTAGGAGGTCAAAAAAGACAAATCTTCAAGCTTGGGAAACAATAATGTCAATCATAATGAGAAAGTGAAAAATGGTTTTGAACAGGTATTGCAGTAACTCATGCGAGAAGAGGAAGGTGACAAGGCCCTTGGTTGGTTCACAATGCTTACTTGCAAAACCAGTCCATCATCCCTTGAGAAAACAGAGGAATCAGTTTCTGGGTAGAATTGCAATGGTGGCGCTACAAGCACAAGAGCCCTGATAAAAACGTTCTTTTAAAATGCCAGCTGCGGGGATGGTCACCAGAGCAGGTCTTACATCTCTCTTGCACATTACCTTTTCTTTTAAAAGGACACTAAATAATTGAATATCTCAATTCAGGCTCTTGTGGCCAGCACCAAGCCCAAGAGAATAAACATTATTAGTTTGAAAAGCCAGGCATGAAAGTTAAAAAAAAATAAAAAGGAAATACTTTAATCTAGGTTGCTAATTTTTTTCTCACACATTTTCAATTTTTTAGGCAGAGCTGTGCTGAGAGTAGGACAAGAAGGATGACCACTATTGAGGGTCTGTTGGGAGTGTGGGGTATATAGGCTACACTGTGTTGTTCTAGACAACATTACAGATCTGCAATGCGTGCTGAAGAAAAACAGGATGAGAAAGAGAGCCTGGGGCAGGGCACAAGTGCCAAACTACATCACTTTTTGAGTGTCTCTTCTAGAGCCTGAGCCATCAAACAAGCCAGTCTGGGTGGATAAGCATCCCTCTCAAGAAGGCTATACTCTGCACATAGCAGAAAGAAATGTTTGGAGTCAAATAAAGTTTATAAAACCCCTGAAACCCTGAAGAGCAACATCAGAATGTAAATGCCTTAACCCGTCAGGCCTCATGCCGTCCCTACGACCTGGGCACATTGTAACTGCTCGCCCCTACAGGCCCCACTGCCCCACAGCGGCCACCTGGTTCCTCCTGCCGTAACACACCAAGTCACTTGACACTGAGAGTATGAGGATATGCCTGGAAAAGGGGTGAGAGGATCCCCATCTTGTAGCAGAATCAAATGACTGCCTCAGATGTTCTTTTCACAACTGATTCCCTTTGTACACCACTGCCCCAAGCAAAATCTACTTTTTCCTTCAAAAGAAAATCCACATTTAATCAGCCTGGCCCCAGGCTTTCCGCCTCTGTACAATTCTGAGTGGCCCTGAAGCTTCACAAAGGAACAACATTTTGCACGGCAGCATCAATGCAGCCCATGCAGAATGAACTGGAACTCACCGTGGGACACAGATAGGGACATCTTTCCACTCCCTATCCAGAAGCGGGTCACTGCAGTGGATATTTTCTCAGTACTCTCTCAAATGACAATTATATTATATTATATTATATTTTATATATAATTATGTTATATATAATTACATATAATTCAGCCTCCTGAATTAAGGACATGATGGACTGCACACACAGAACTGTACAGATCATCCATTCAACCACACCAAGCCCCAGTGCAGAATTTTCTTTACATTTACATAGAAGGCACTATCACACACCTCTATACACCTTGACATCAGCACGTCATTCTTGGGCTGCAGCTTACATTTCCTAGCTGAAAACCTGGCCTGTTAGTTATAAAGCTGCCCACACTGAGCAGTGGTTCTCAGCAGCTCAACTGTCCAGGTATTTCTAATGTGCAATTGTTCCCCTCTAAGCATTCACACGTCCCTCAGACAACACATTTCTTTCATGATGGGTTTGCCATGCCACTCCCTGCTGCCAGGCTATGCCTCTTGTTTTAAGAAACCACACTTAAAGCCTTTGCCTTTGTATCCCTGGTTTTCTATGGAGAGTATTGCATGGTGCCTTGCCTTTTCTAATACCAAGACCCTTTCATTTCCAATCCTGTGGCATACTTTCCACTTGCATCTCTGTAAGCTCTAATCTCCCGAGCCCGAGGAAACTGTGGCTGTGTCTTTACCCCACTGTCCCAAGTGTTCTTATCCTTATGGCCTTGCACTTGTCAATTCTGAAATATTTTTACATTGGAAATGTCTGCCTTTCGTGTTTAACTCATCCCATTTCCCCCTCTGCCTCCTGACATTTTAGTTTCCAGTCTTTAGCTCCATTGTAAGAGCTCTTCAGCCTTCCCCTCAGAGTTTTTAGCAGGTAACTTTAGCACCTACAAGGGTAATGGCTTTTCACTTATGCAGCAGACATTGCCCACCAACACACGTGCACGAGGCACGGCAGCCAGTCGGCATAAGCAGCACAGGCACTGCATCAAGTGTGACACAATTGATGCAAACGGTGTCATAAAGCAAAAACAGCCAGTGGGGACTTTGAGCAGCTTCCACAGAGTCATGCTCAGCACTGTCACACAGCACCTGCTGCACCAACAGGACACCCCAAGGAGGAGGACACCTGCCTGGCAGTCCTGCACTTCCCGCCTGACTGATGGGGAGTTTTCCCTTTTCTCTGCCCCTTCAGGTATAACTGCAGTCCATACATGCCATCAGCTCTGCTTTATCATTTATTAACATTTATTATCATGCATTTAAGGCTGACCTGCCTTTGTGTAACAAGGCTCATACCCTAAAATCTAGGCTTGGCTGCAATTTTGCTGGCCAGCTGAACCATTAACAAGTGCACTTGAGAAAAGAAATAAAGATTTTGTCATGTCTGCAGATTTGGGGCCTTTTTTATATACAGGATTTTCTTAATGCATTTCATTTCTATAGCAAACTTTATTCTACAGGTTGCAGGAGGCTGTGCATCTTCTCCATAAGTTCGAAGTAGAAATCTTTAGAGTCAAATCAGGAGATTAACCTTCAGGATGTGCAGGCTGAATTGGAACTGTATACAAACTGTGTTTTATTTCACGCAAAAAGAGGTACAAAATTACTCAAAGCCTCTCAGTTGATGTTCTGTTAAATAACACAGTTCATATGGATTCAGAAGTCCACAGACACGAATAATTTTCACTCCTGTCCAGAAGGGCCAAAGGCCAAGGGTCTCGCTTGGCTTTTCCTTGACAACTGAGTACAACACTGAGTGTATCCTGATTTTGCAAATGTTTCAAGCATTTTAATAACGGCAAATGAAGAGTTGCAGATTCATTGTTAGTGATGGGCGATATCAGGGCCTCTCTGAGTCTGTAATCAGAGACAATAACCTGTAAGAGGGTGTGTCAATAACTACAGTTCTCTCTGGAGCCGCACCTGGCTTTAAAGGGATGACAAAGGACTTTTAAGTTAGTTTGCATTTTTTCCACTCTGATGAAAAACTGAGCTAGTTTTAGAAGCTAGAAGAGCAATTGCTTCTCCAACAGCACTCTCCTGACGCTGGTTTTAAGCAACAATGTCAGAAAGAATAATTCCTTTGGAATCTAAAGATAATAGATTTTTGGCAGCAGCAGATGATACTAATCAAATCAGGCTATAAAGATATGATCATGCTTTTGAATGAAATCTACTGTGTTAGCAACAAGTAGTGACACAGAGACTGCTGTACTTGCATACAGTCTCAAGAGATTTCATTCAGGGATTCACAATATGCTAGCAGAAAATTGCATCAGTTTGAACAAAGAATTGAACACAAGACTGCAGATAGCTTGAGAGTTCCATGTCTAAAGCCTGCCAACCAATACACAAGGTCAACAACCAGGGTAAGCAACATCAAATACAATGAACAATAAGGTAAATCTTAGAAGTTTACTTTTAAAAGCTCACCTGAAGGTTAACCACACATTCACATTTCTCCTTAGAAGTTTATTTCCCTGTGTTGGTGTCATGGTTTAGGAATGGCACTCCCCAATTTAGTGTTTCCCACTGAAACTCCAAACCACACACCACTTGGTCACCCTCCCCCTTTTCTCCTCCTCCCCTCTGCAGAGGATTGGAGAGGAGAATCAGAGCCACAAAAGGCGAATATCATGGGTTGAGATAAGAACTATTTACCAGAAACAGCAATGAGATAAGAAAATGAACAATATTAATAAGGAAAGTGTACAAAAGAGAGAGTGTAGAGCTCAACCCGCCTGCAGCCATGCCACCCAAAACGCTCCCTGTGGTCAGGACCAGCGTTACCCCACCACTCTGTCCACCATATTTTCTCACCTGGAAGGAGCCCCTTCACCTTGGAAGAGAGTCTCTTTCTCCCACCCCTGGCAATGACACATCCTGGCCATGGCCCCTCCCAGATACTGCAGAAACTTAGCCCTGTCCTGGCCAGAACCTGGACAACTGGCAAATACTACGGGACGAAAGCAGCAAAAGAAATAAAGTGTGGACAAGGGTTACAAAAAACCTGTGTGCCATTCTTTAAGATCAGGGTAACAAACACTGCTTCTGCTCTGCTTCCCAAAGCCTTGTAAAAGGACAGATACATCCATCATTTCAGATACTACAAATATTGTAATTTATAATGTTGCCCATAGTTGGTATTTGAATGCAGGCAAATTTTACAGCTATATTAGATAATCTATTGAGTAAAGATACCACAGACATAGAATATTTCTTATTATTGTTATTGTCAAGATGGAAATAGTTCAGCCTTATTTTTAATGGTCTAACTTAAATTACATTGCATTCCTGATATTAAAATGGGATTAACTTTATTTAAAAGAAACTGTAAAGAGGAGACATATATTGCTACCAAATTAATAATTTCTGTAGGAAGTCCCAGCACAGGTTTTCTCAGTTATATTTAAGGAGTTACTATTTTTTACTTACGGGGGACTTTATTTATTTTTATATACTGCAATAAGAAAGCTTTCACTAGATATGGGATGAGGTCTCCCCCTCCTTGCAACACTTGCCTCTTCTTCTTCACAGCCAGGCACAGACACTCCTTCACAGCTGCCTTCCTCCCTCTCTCTATACTCATCTTCTGGCTACCTGCTGCCATGGAGCTTTTGCCCCCTTTGGATATGCCAGGAGTGTCGGGCATTTCTCCCTAGTTAGTGCCTTTCCATTTCCTCACTCCCTTTGCCCAAAGCATTTCTAATCCATTTTGTTTCTTTTTAGAATATCTTCCTTATAAAGTAGCAAAATACTTAATCTCTCACTAAGGTTAAGGCAACACTTCTAAAAGCAAATGCAACTAAAAGCATAATGTGGTCAGCTGGTTCTTCAGAATTGCTGAAAAAAACCCAAATCACCAAAAATCCAACCCCAACACCAATCCCTCCACCACCCCCTCCCCCATAAGCAAAGAATTTCTATAGTTTGCCTAAATAGGAATGAAATGTCATACAGTGTGTACTGGCAGACACGCACTCTTAAATAGAATGGCAGATTTTTCTCTTAAATAAGAGAAAACAGAAATTCAGTGTAAGGGTGACCAAATGCAAATGAAGGTGATCAGACCTAGACTGATAGAAATTACAAAAAAAGTACATAATAAAACCCCACAGCTCTAGACAGTATCATCAGATGGATGCTGCTCAGCCACCAGCACTCTGCCATGACCACAGAGCTTTTCAAGCCTTATCACACTCAGAACTCTGAGGGACATTCTGTAGGAGACAACCATGCTCTGGCAGCAGCCTGAGGTCTGTCCCTGGCACTCTCTAATGGTTTTGCTTTTACCCATCTGCAGCAAAGGGATCTGGGATCAATAACTCAACAGTACCTCCCCCTGCCCCCGACTCCAAGGGACAGTATCAGTGTGCACACGTTTTGTAGCTGGGTCTCCCTGCCTCTGTTTCTACAGGCTGTGAGTACATCCCTCCCTGTCCTCAAACACTGCTCTCCAGAGCTATGGCAGAGCTACGCCAGCTTGTGTCTCTCCTTTGAAGTAACAGTGGGTTTAGTTTGGTGGGGAGAGGAGATTGCTCTTCAGAAGTTGCTTTGGTTTTGGAAAATAAATGTATTGATAATTAACTCCCCCCAAAAAACAAAAAACAACAAAAAAAAAAAAAAAAAAACCCAACAAAAAGTAAAGCTAAAATCTCAATCTAATGAAAATTTATCAAAAAAAGTACAAAACAGAATTGCTTAATTACCCAAGTAGGAGGGAATGGACAGAAGCCAGCACCACTCCCACCTGAAGGATACAGCAGCACCTGCCAACTGGTTATAAGCAAAAGTCATCATCTCCCTCCATTTCTCCTGATGAATCTACACCTGTCAACACAGTACTGCTAACAGTGGTAACACCTCACTCACTAAAATTCTAGTTTTGCATTATTCAGCTTAGCTCTCTCCATCTCTCACAGCATCACAGTCATTCAAGCAGGGAACTTTCATTGCCATCTGTGGGCAGCAGTAAAAGAAACTGGGGGAAGAAAGTAGCAAGAAACTTGAAAGGTATCTAGGGCACTGTGGATATTGTGTTCCCTACCAATATTAGAGGCAATACAGCCTAGAATTACACTGCTAGCCTCGAACATCTCAGCAAATCAGAGATTAATAATTTATGACTGGCAATCTGAGCTTCGAACTGAGGACAGTGGAGGCGCCTATTTTCTGCAGTGGCTTCTTCAGAAAGTCTCTCCCTGCTTCTCAGCTAGGACATTGGAAGTAATAATAGCAACACTGCCTCAGTTAAAAACATCATGTTGGCACTGTTTCACAAACCTTTACCAAACTTTGATTAAAGTCAGTGGTACTATTCTATGTTGGCTATTTTCTCCAGATTGTTTGACCAGACAACTTCTAGATCACACTATTTCAAAGAACAAAGCCAGTGGAGAAGGAGGGCAGGACATTTTGTCCATGTCAACATCTGATGACCTCTGAACCCGACCCACACTTCAAAGTGGCTAGCCTGACATCTGGCCAAGGGGCTTGGAATTAAGGATGAGCCTCCTCCCCGCAGCTTTCACATTACAGCATGCCCAAGATATGATGGTATTTATGAACTCCTTGTGAGAAGGAAAAATAAGTGTCAGGTGTGCCACACAGGGTTGGCAGAAATCTGCAACAGATTTGCCATCACAAACCTGGTCTTGAGTGGTTCTGTTTCAGTTCTGCACAAGAGCCGATCTGCTCTACAAAGGAAGTGCAGCAAATGGGCACCTGATCCCTGGCAGCAGAAAGAGGATACCCCAATCATGCTCACTAATCTTGCTGCTGGGTCGACTGATGATATAAAAAGCCAGAGAGACAATCATTATTTTATATTCTAATTACCTGCATGACAAAAGTCACTGCATTTCCCCAAATTCCCATTTGGCCTCAGCTCTACAAAGTTAAATCATTCTTATACATTTTCCAGAGGTCAAGAATTCAAAGCAGCACTTGACAAATCAGGTCAGTGAGTCTGAAGAGTGCACACCTTATTTTTCTTGGCTAAAATTCATCAACTAGAATCCAAGGATGCCAGACAGGGTGTTTATACTGTAAGGAGACATATATTTTTACTTCTCCTCATTATTCATGCACAGTCCCAAAGCAAATTTATAGCAAGCTTTTAAAAATAGCACGAATAATCTTAGGGGCTGCACTAAGACCCTAATTAAGATGGTATATGAATGTTTCCTGCTTGCACGTAAGATTATAGATTTAAGCTGCAGAGTCTCAAGGCTCCTTAAGGAATTTCTTTTCTTAACACTGGTTTGGGAAAGATGATCTTCATTCCTGCTTTTATACAAGGTGTTGAAACACCAAGTGAAATATTTTGCTACCTTGACCTGTGACTTGTTAAACCATGTTTAGGACCTGGCTTCTCAGTGGACATTATAACTCACAGTGTAACTGCCCTGGGCCTGGTGAAGCTGGACACACTCACCACCTCTGAAAGTACTTTCCAAGATGATGAGTGAGGCATCGAGGAGAGGAGGGGTCTTCTCACAAGCATGCAAAGGCTTTGCTGAGGTGAGACTTCTAGCTTCACATGGGACCTCCTCAGCAGAAGCAAGAGTTTGGTTTCCAACAAACGATGTGGCTGCTTCAGCAGCAAGACCAGCCCCTCACGCAATATTGTTGTTCCCTGTCCACTGCTCACCTGGCAACTTCATTAATAAAATGGGATAGATTTATCAAGCTATCACCTCTCTTTCCCGCAGCCATGGCTCGCCTGCAGGGTGAATCCTTCCTGAAAGATGCAGACACAGGGATCACAGCCAGTTTTGGAACAGGTTCTTCCAGGGTCCTCTCCTTAGAAACAGCGAGTGCTGGCACTGCTGATTGCCACTGTTGGAGCTGCAGGAGTACAGCCTGCTGCCTCCAAGTAGGCCTGCAATTTTCTAGGAGCCATGAACTAAAAGAAGAGTTGATGAAAAAAAGTCCAAGCAAGAAAGAAGAGGTTAGGATTCTAACCCCAAATTTCCATCATCAGTCCTAAACACAACTGTTGCTCGGACTGACAAGCCTTGAGATATCATGCAAAACACACCACAGTTGAAAGGGACATTTAGGAACAGCCTTTCCCTCTGCTCGCAGCACGGCAGCAAAACACACCTCCAACTTTTCAGCATGAGTTAAACCTTGATACAACTTGCAGCTTAGGTTAAATATTCGTCCCTTCAGAAGTTACCACACATCGGTGAAATAAGTTCGTGTTGCTTTTCTGTATAAACATCTCAGAGTCTTCTCACTGGAAACAATTGCCATTTAACGAGTATCCTAGAAAGCTGTAAACCTGATTTAACTGAACTGACAGCTCATTCTTACCAGAAGCAATCATACACTCTCACAGTGACCAAAGCTTTCCTGGCAGAGCTCTCTCTCTGGATTTATCATTAACATCTACATCCTAACACTGCTAAATAATTCAGTACAGCATTTAGCCCTGTGTCCTTGCCTCTCTACTCAGAAACCACTCTCTTTTCTGTATGTTTCAGCAACAGGGAAGAAAAACCTGCCTGGATTGTGATTCTTCCTTGTGCTCTGTAACTGAGGGGGGAACCTCAGTTACCCTTTCACTCTCAACATAGAAGCACAGGTTTTATTTATTTCATTTTATTTTGTTGGAAATAGTGTTTATTAGATAACTAAATATAAAGCGTTATTTATCCACACGGAGTCACAACCATGTGGGCTCAGATTCACATGCAAATTCCCCTTTTAATAATCCTAATGCAGGGAGTGCTCCAATCAGAGTGCTATCAGCCCCAGCTCCCAGATACCTGATGCCAGCTTTGCTGGTAATGTAGGCCACCGAAGCAAATCCAGAGAGATTGAGTTGGAATTGGAGAGAGGCTCTGAGATCTATTTTCTTGGCTTCTTGACGACTAGGGGGTGTCTAACGTCTTTTTTTTTTTTCTTTCCCACTATAAAGGGGATATCACTTAAGAGGGATCATTAGCTGCGAGCAGCCCGGCTGGGTCAAGGCTGGGAGGCGGAGACACAGTTGCAAGCAGCGAAGCAAGGTGGAGGCACGAAGACAGAAGACCAGGTTAATGAAAGCATGAGGAGGCTCTTGGGCAGCAGCTTGAAAAATTTTGGACATGCTGACAGGGGAAACTATGACTGGCTAAACAGTGAACCAGGTGGGCCACTTCTGGAAACAGAGCTTCAGGTCTGTACCCCCCCGCTCATCTCTGTGGCATTCCTTTGACTTTGCATGTGTGTGTATGTCTGTGTAATGCCTCAGTGTACAGTGCAGAGTAAATACCTGGGTATTGGGATGTATCAAAGCAGTACTGCTCAATTACATAGAGTCAGAGCATTTCTTTATTGCTGTTAAGTCTTTTTAAACACATTTGTGGCAAAGAAAAACATTAGATGGAATAATTTTGCTGGGGCGGCAGGTAAGGAAGTTTAATTACTTCTTTTAAGCATAACACATCCTCGATTTCCTTTCTGTTAAACGCGTGTTTACGCCTTGGATCTGGTCCCGTGAAGCCTTTCTGCAGATGTTACAAGTCAGTAGCAGGCAGCAATGAACTCTTGTTCCCTAAGCTGTGCACTGATTACTTCTGCGAGAGAGGATCACACGCAGCCGAGTGGGGGAAGGGAAGTAGCCCCCAGAGAGGAAAACACAGCCTGCTTTCTGGCTTTGTCTGGGATACAGCAGAAGTGTTTCTCTGATCAAAAATAATAATTTAAGGTGCACGTACTTCTAGGTAAGTGTCCGAAGTAAGATGCATTAGCAAATGAACTGGCCGCACTACTCAGCTGATATATATAGTGTACTGTTGCAAAATAAAAGGGGGTAGGAGTGTGGGTGGGTGTCAGAACAGGAAAAAAAGCAGTATTTAAATGCCTCCACAATTTTAACAAAGTCTACCTCACCAGTAACATTGTCAGAGTTAGAATAGCAATGGCAATGTCTTCACACCTCAAGACTGGTTTTATCTGACAATGAGAAACAAACAGCATCACTAGAGTCACATTTCAACAAATATTTGAAAATTCTGTGTAAATCCAGGCTCACTTCTAAACTTGTGTCATTACTAATGTATACAAAAACACATAAAAATGTTTTTCTGTTTGCCAGAGTTACATGTTTTTGCTTTTTACAAGCAATAATGAATCAGCTTCAAGAAGCAGGATAGAGCTTGGAAAGGCACCTATGGGTGGACCACACCCTAATGACTTCAAAGCAAACTTTGTTCCCAATCCGCTTAAAACATTTCAGAAGTATCAGCTTCCTGATTCAACTTCAAAAGATATTAGTATAAATATGGGCTATATTAACAAAATAATTTTAATGGAGTTCCTATTACTCTAGCAAATCATTAACAACACAATAAATCTTAGCACAACTCAGTCACTTCAATGGGAATTTCAATAAGCAAAATAAACTTTCATTTTTCTACCCTTACACAAAAGCTTTCCTTAAACTCATGTTTTACCCTCCCAAGGCAGGTACTACCCCTCTTTCATCTAGACACATAGTTCAGCTCCAAGCCCATTCCATTACTCATCACAGACATACCACACAACTCAGCCACGCTCTGCATTTCATTCTTTTACCAACAGGCATGAGTAAAAGCTCATCTTAACTGATATGGGTCACATAATCTGTAAGCTGGCAACTGTACATGCTCAGCATGTTAAAAAAACATAGGCAGGCAGATTACTAATGAAAGGCTTTACTGCTTCGAGTATGTGCTCAGTGGTTGGGGGAAACTGACCCTCTGCTTCAGTCCCTACAAATATATAAAGGAAAGGAGGAGAATAAACATGAGCCTACAATGTCCAAACTGTCCTACTAAGAATCAATTCTGGGAAAACAGAGGACTTTTTAGAAATATGATCCCTTTTACTCCCATGCTACTTTCTGACTTTCTCTGTTTTATAAAGGATATTTTCCCATATTTATGTAACTTATTTCATGCTGGAAGTCGGATCCTTATTTTTGTCACTTACAAACCTGACAATAGATGCTTGTGATGACACAGGCAGAGCATGCTGATCTCCAGTGAAGCAGCATCAAACAAAACCAGTCAATCAATAATTCCATCAGTCACTTCATATGCCTGGTGTGGAAACTTTCAAATGTAAAAGACTAGAGGATTTTACCTTAAATATGTTCTGCAGTCATTTTACTTTCAATTAATGAAGATTCAGTTTGATTTCTAGATCATTTTATTTTGCAGTTCTGGCAGCTATTCCTGATACCTATACACAGTGGTTACTAGTTTTAGAGCCACAGCTTCAGAAGTTAGTTTTAGGTCAGTGTAGAATTTCAGTTTTTAGTTTAGAATTTCAGAATAAGGGGGTTTTTTTAAGTGGCCTTTGATACATTGCATTAAAATTATTCCTATTTTTAGTATAATTTTTTAATGTCTATTAGATTTTCTAAGTCTTTATGTCAAAATTTTGCAACATTCTTCAGTAGCCCTTTAGGCAGTCATTGCAGAAATGGGCACAAAGCCACAATAGAAAAAGAGGAACTAATATTGATCAATTGTCTCCTAATACATTTGATATATGTATATGGATAAATGTACAAGAAGTCCATAAGCTTTTGGAACTACATCTCCAAGTAAAATCAGTCCACGTAATGTTTGGCAGGAGGCAGCATCGAAATGGATATATAATTCCCTGTTCAGGTTCAGGGCATTTGTGGGGCAGTATTAACTTATGAAAGATTATTTCAACTCAAATAATACACTAGGTAGCCTACAAATTATTTCACCCAGATAGGAAAGTCTTAACATTAGCTGTGTTTAAAAAGCTATGAACACTCTGAAACACAGACTGAGCAAAACTGATCTTTATTGTCACCTGTTAGCATACAGAAAAGCATGAAGCTGAGTCAGGAGAGGTTTAGGTTAGATATGAGGAAAAATTTTGCACTCAGAGGGTGATTGGGCACTGGAACAGGCTCCCCAGGAAAATGCTCACAGCACCAAGCCTGACAGAGTTCAAAAATCATTTGGAAAATGCTCTCAGACACCTGGTGTATCTCTTGGGGTGTCCTGCACAGGGTCAGGAGTTGGGCTCAATGATCCTGATGGGTCCCCTCTAACTCAGCATATTTTATAATTCTATAATATTGCCTAATTCTTAATCCTATCTGCTTTACATAGTACTATTTTTCAGATCATAGTAAAACACACTTACTGCTCTTTCACAACTATACAGGGCACGGTATTCACTTAATTACTGGCCATTCAGTGTGCTCCTTCCCTCACCTTTCCCAGCATCTTTCACTGCGTCTCCTTCAAACAACAAATGTATTATGTCTTCTTTTGCACACATTACTGAATAGATAGCCACCAGGCACTTGTGTGGTTATTTTGAAATAGAATAGGATAAAATAGGAGTCGTTCAGCTGGAAGGTGCCTGCAATGAATATCTAGTCCAACCACCTGACCACTTTAGGGAGTGCAAGAGAACATGGGCTGCCTTGTAATAACCTATGTCGTTTTTGCCCAAATCCCTCAGTGCAATAAAGTACTTGCAGGTTCAGGGCACTGCCTTTTCACCTTCAGAGACAGCAATACAGATGCAGAATTTCTGCAGACCATACCCAAGGATCTCAAGCCAGGCACTCAAATGAAGTATAACCAACGAGCAACCCACAAGAAACACCTCCACTGATCTGTCTTGCCCCTTCTGTAGAGCATTTAGTAGCAGAGACAGAAATACAGCTCCCCAGGAGAATATTTGCTATCCCACACTAGCAGGCAGTCCTCTCTCTTCCCACAGTCTTCTGACTCAGTCACTACATACTCTACACATCCTGCAACACAGTACCTTGTGGTATTGTGGTGTTCATCTTCTTCCCTAAGCAATCTATCACAACCCTGACGAGGCACTTTGTGCACAATAATGTAATTAAAAATTATATGTGTTGCAGAGCAAATTAAGGAATCACAGATTTCAGAAATGCTGTCATTTATTCAGCCTTGAGAGCTTGATTTTGCAACTTTAGAAGCAATGCTACAGGTTACTCTTGGAGGGCCTTTAAATAAGAGTTTTCAGGCCAGTAACCCACTGACACCCTAAGGTGTCCTTTTGTAGCTACTTCACAGACTGTGGCCATCTGAGCTAGCTCATACTACCTGTAGTTTCACTGCTTCCAGTTTTTACCATTAGATGCAAACTGTCCCCTCCACCAATAATATATTTTGCACCTTTCTCTTGATGGGTATTTCATTGCAAGGCTTTGGAGCAAAGTATTTCCCTGAGATCCAAGATAATTTGTAATTTCTTCCATCATGCTTAGCCTTTTTCTGAAGTCCAGTATTTGTATCAGGCCATGTCTTACAGCTCTAACTCTTGTCTGTGCTTCCACCAGCACACAAAGGATACACTGTCCTTGGCCATTATTTACACCCGAATATTGTTTCAGTGAAATTTATAGGGAAGCTGCACTGAACTTAAATTATAATCGGGGCTTTATATACCTTTGACTAGTCTCATGTAGGAAACACTGGCAATCTCACTCTCTGTCCTCACAAACCACCAGAATACTGTACAACTTACAGATCCTAAGACCAACACTTAACCCTGGTGAAAGCCTGCTCCCTACAAATTAAACCCAAAACCTGGACTTGGATTTTAAAAACAAGCTCTTCACTGATTGTGAATAATGCTGTCCAGTATAAGATCAGCTCTTCTAAATATTTACTGTACGACTATCGGTAACATACCAGTGTGTCTCCACATACGTAGTGCACAAACATAATACTGAATGCTTTTTTCTCATTTTCCCTTGACATGTTTTATGCACCTCATAAGACACACTAAAAAAGCATTAACAAACTTTTTAAAAAATCCACTCATTTTAAAGTGATTATTTAATGTCTGTACTAGATGGAAGAACAGCTGGAACAATTTCTTCCAATTCTGCTATTTCCTGTCACTCATTGAATGGCCAGGTAAGACAACAGCTTGTACAGTCAGAAGTTCTTTAATTAAAAACTATCAGTAAATATTAAATACTTCTTTAATATGCTTTTTTTGGGTAAAAGATAGTTGGGGAAGAATAGCTTAATAGCTAATCTGCAAAGGTTTCAGTGTGTTTTAAAATTATTTTCATGCATTTAGCTTCCGACCCACAATACCTTAGGGAAAAAATAAAAAAAGTAGAAATTTCCCCTGCATTATTTGTTAGGAGTCAAAGACTAGTTACACTGTTTTTCTTAGGCATCGCCACATAATAATAATTTCATAATATGATGACAAAGCAAAGAGGTTACAAATGCCTGGTAGATAATCAGTTGAATGTAAGTTACAGTGTGATTTTGTAGCTAGAAGAATGGCTGTGATTCCCGGAAGAATGAGCATAGAAAGTTTTTATAGACTAAGAAGGAGACACTGAGTTACTGTCCTTTCCACAAAGCCATTGCTGCAAACGGCCAGTTTGCATCCCTGCTTCCAAACGCTTTGAGGAAAGAATCACTCGAGTTTCCCAGCTTGAATAGGCAGCTTCACTCAAAGTAAAGGAAATCTGATCCATTGTTTAGTCTCACCATACAAATGTGAAAAAGCCATCTGATAGCATTTCTTAAAAACTTACAAAGGGAATGAGTTGATAATAAACAGCAGTATAGGGTCTGTGTTTTCCTCCCTCCCTAGACTAGACTCTGAATGAGATCCAATTATTAGAAGATAGAGCCAGACTGGAAACAGGATATACTAAATTTTAAAGCTAATACAACAGAAGAGCACAAATGGCTTTGTTTGTTCTTCTCATAGCTTATGACTCCAGTTAACATTACATCACAATTCAAAAGCTGTGGGACAGAGGTCTTTTGTGCTACATTTTGGAGAAAACAAAGATGACACACCAGTCCCAACTGTTACTTCTCTTACACCAGAAGTTCTTTTTTCCATAGTTTTAAATAGGGAAATAAGAATCTTGGATCACTGGCAGAACAAGCTCAAGAGCCCCACTCCAAGCTGTCCTGACACTGTGTTTTATTTGGAACTGGCCTGTGAGGTTAGAACAACACAAAGAGCAGGTATTGTAGGCAACAGGCCCTGTTTGAAAGGGCTAGTTGTTGTAATAGCTGTTCTTTAAACAATTTTCCAAATACAAAGAAACAACACTAGATGGTGGATCACCAGCCTTATTCATCTGCAATTCAGTGTTCTCCCAAATTTTAAAGGCTTGACTGATCTCCTGCAAAGCCAACTGGTCCCGCTATAATCCAAGAGTAATAAAATGTCATGCAAAATTACATATACTTCCAGGTTGTTGGGTTTTTCCCCCCATTGGAGATAGGGTTTTCTGAAAACCCAATACTCTTTGCAACTTCTCTGGGGTTTTTTGTCTCTGGCTGTGATTTGCTTTAATTGGCCAGGAAATAGAATTCATGAGACTGCACAACATATTACTTGAATGATATTAGTGCAAAGAGAAAGATATTTGGAAAAGCAGCTGCTATGTCATGAGGCGGAGATGGGGAATATGTTTTTGCTCTCTGATTAAGAGATCTCCAGGAATCCAACACACTTCCTATTTGCTTTGGTTACAGAGCAGACAACAGACAAGTTCAACCAAAGACGACATAGAACCATTTCTGTGTATCATATTGCCTGCCACCATGATGCTCTTCCTGGCATTCCTGCTACTCTTCCTGTACCGCCGTTGCCAGCGCCGCACTCAGCAGGGGCAGATCTTCAGCATTGACCTTCCTGAGGCCCTGCCTGAGCACGATGTGTCCCATTTCCTTTCTGCGCTGCCCTGGAGCAGTGAACAGAGTTTCCACTACTCCACGCTGCTCCCTGATGCCACATTCCTCTCTGTGTGTTTGCCTCCATCATATGAGGAAGCCACCATGAAGACTTCCATGGGAGAGGCTCACATTGAGCTTTCTCCAGACCCAGTGCCTCCTTATGAAGAGAGCACGCTGCAGGCCAGTAGCACCAAATAAACTTCCTATGGAAGCACCTTAGCTGAAGCGTGAAGCACAAAGGTAGAACTGCTATGGCCTTTAAAATTTGGGAAAAGATTCCAAATGAGGCACATTTATGAAGGAAGAAACTTGAAGAGACAGGGAATGAGTCTCTTCACCTCATCATAGGATTCTCTACCTTCCATTTTTGACAAGTGTACACACGGTGTAGCACCAAATCCAATCCAGACTAGCAACACAGGGATTCAAGTTAACAAACATGTCATGCAAGGTTTAAACTTATGGAAAGCTGGGAAGCTCTTCCTCTGTAATCCCTCAGCTACAAGGAAATGGCAATAACACTATAGATTCAGCAGTCACAAAAAGGGCTTTTAGCACATACCTATTTCAGTTTGGTTTTTTTCTACTTCATGCATTTATTTTCAAACGAGTTTTTGACAAGCTGAGTCACTCAGCCTGTGTGTGTTAACATCACATCATTCTGCAGTGCTCTGGAATGATCAATCAGCTCTCAGGAAAGCAAGTAAACATATAACCTCTACAAAATTTCCAGTAACTGTCCCCAAAGGTTCAAATGTGCACTATGAATAAAGGTTGTCTTTTCTCATGATTGAACATGAGGACAACCAGAGAAGATCTGTTTATTCTGGGTGAGGAAGACTCCATACAAGAGCACACTCACACTATTGCTGCAAGCTGCTTGCCAAGTCTGCAAGGTCCCAACATTCCAGACTACTCGCTTGACTTCTTTTCCAAGTCTAAAATAATAATAAATCATGCAACTTACTTGGTGCAGTGTGTAAACAACTTGGGGAAAAATTAATAAAATCTAGTGCACCAAAAAAAAAAATCTTGTCTGTTGTTGCTGTTGTCCGCAGGGACAGCACGAAGAACGACACAGAATTCAGGTCCAGGATAGAATGGAATTATTTAATTAATTACCACTGCATTTATATAACTTGATTCACAAGAGTGGCATAACAACATTGGGTGCTTGACCATCCACCTCCCAGAGTGATTGGCTGAACAGTATAACACCTATTTCAAAATATTTTCTTCAGTGTACCATAACAAGGCCATGCAAAACAAGTTTGCACCTGTGAGATAAAGTCTTGGTTTACAAAATAGCAAACCATTTCTCAGCTAGTTTGCATGAGAATGAAGACTTTCACAGGAGGCAAGCAGGAAAATTTCTCTGCTAGCTTTTTTAGCATCCATAATTCCCCCTTCTTGTTTTAAAGACCAAAACAGTAGCGTTTGTAATCCTCTGCGGGATCCCTTGCAGCAAGGAGAACAAACACAGCATAAGGATCCATTTGGTAGTGGCTGTTACCAAACTAAACCCAAATCAGATACTAACTTAGAGTAGGCAGAGAGATTCTCCAGCAACGCCAGGGGAGATACCTCTAGCGAATCCAGCTATACGTCCAGTCATTAATTCTGAATAGCTTTAAGGGCTCTAACATTCTGCATAACATTCTGACTCCATAACATAAGAAACTTGAAATTCACTCTCTGAAATTCAGTCTCTGCTTGTAGAAGGACCAGGCTGATGGTCAACATCTTGGTCACCATCAGAGGGATCATTCAATGAATGATCTGCATTCTGGTCATCATTTGAAGGTTGCCTTGGAGGTTGCCTGTTCTGCCTCTGGTGCTGCAGGTCAGGGTGAACACATCTTGCAGGTAGCCATCGCACCCCAGTATCTGTGGAAACGCAAGCATACCCACGACCCCAAGCAATAAGCTCATGCGGGCCTTCCCACTTCTCAGTGAGGAGGTCCCGTACCCAGACTTTCGCTCGAGGCAGGTGCGTCTCGCCTGCAGACTGCAATGAGAGAAAATGATTCAAAATAACAGGATTGTTTGAATTTAGTGGCACTGTAAGATGATTAATTGTATATAAAGCTTTTTCTAGTCGGCTCTGTGGGGTTTCTCCATGCATTCCCCCTTTTTGTTTCTCCAGAACACACTTCAAAGTACCATGAGCGTGTTCAACAATGGCTTGGCCAGTAGGAGAATAAGGAATACCCAAGGTATGATCTACATCCCACAGGTGCAGAAACTGTCGTGTCTTCTGATAGACATAGGCAGGGCCATTATCGGTTTTCACAGAAGAAGGCACGCCCAAAATCACGAAAGTGAGTTTCCTATGGGTGATAACATCACGGCCTTTCTCCCCAGTATGAGCAGATGCCCACATAGCTGAGGAGAATGTGTCAATAGACACATGCACATGCTTAAATCTGCCAAATTCAGGAATGTGTGTTACATCCGAACAGCCAAAGCTGCAAGGCCTGTAGGCCTCTAGGGTTTACCCCTGATGGCGGAGGTGCAGCGAGCCCGTGACCGTCAGCACAAGCACTGACAATGTCCCGAGCCTCAGCTGGTGTCAAATGAAACTGTTTCTGCAGGGTATGCGCACTTTGATGGAAGAAATTGTGCGATGCTTTAGCTTGTGCAATTTTGTCAGGCTGAGGCGCTACTCAGGCAGGGTTAGCTAACCTGTCAGCCCTGGCATTGCCTTCTGTTGTGAAACCTGGCAAATTAGCGTGGCTTTGAATATGCAAAATGTAATATGGATGCACTCGAGCTTGAATTGCACTCCACAAGGCCTTCAATAGTGAAAACAGAGCTGCATCATTCACTTCCTTCAAAAGTGAGCAATCTAAGCACTGAGTTATGTCTGCTACATAGGCAGAGTCAGTGACCAAATTCAAAGGAACCTGAGAAAACTGCTGAAAAGCCATGGCAACAGCCCTCAGTTCAACCAGCTGGGCTGAGCCTGACTCATGACCTTCCAGCACCTGCCACTCAGATTCTTCCCTCCGGCTAACAACAGGTCTCCCAGTTTTCCCAGACCCATTGGTGAAGACGGTGGGCCCTTTCACTGGCACCCGACTATTTTTTGGTCGTAAGGTGAAGCTGGTCAATTTTGCCATTCGCAGTATTTTATGGCTGGGCGGATGTTGAGCAATCTGTCCCGAAAAGTTTTGCAGCGCACTTTGCAAAGGAGCACTGTTAGTAAGGCTCCACTCAAAGTGTTCCTGCTGTATCGGAAGAACAATTGTTGCAGGATCCGCTGCCATTAATTGCAGACACTGTTGGCGGCATTTGATTATCAAACAAGCGATCAATTCAAACAATGTGGTGCTGTCTCTTTTGGCTGATGTGGCAAGAAGACCCATTCTAGGATATGTAAAGGGTCGGGCCACTCTTTATTCCATTGGCCAATGATACCTGTGGGATGAAGATCTGGAGTGGTAATGAAAACAGTGATATCAATGGAGGGATCCACTCAATGAACCCGATGAGCAGAAACAGCCTGTTGCACCTCCTCCAGCGCTCGTCGCACTTCAGGAGTCAATTTTAGAGGTGAATTCAACTCAGGGTCCCCCTTTAAAATATTAAAAAGCAGGGCAAGCTGGGCCGTGGTTAGCCCTAAATAAGGACATGACCAATTAATGATACCCAGCAATTTCTGAGCATCATTCAAAGTCTTAATAGAATCCGAGAATTGCACCTCCTGATGTTGTATGGTCTGATCTAGAATTTTGACTCCTAAGTATTTCCAAGGAGGTTGCCGTTGAACTTTCTCCAGAGCCACCTGCAATCCATAAGAATGCAGAGCAGCAAACAGCCGAGGCTGAATCCTCAGCATCTCGTCCTGGGTGGATGCTGCCACCAGGATACCATTCATGTACTGGTAGCAGTATGCCCCAGGAAACTGCTCACGGACTCCGGACAAAGCTTGAGCGACATACCATTGGCAAAGAGTTGGGCTGTTCTTCATGCCCTGAGGTAGAACCTTCCCTTGATACCTCTGCGCAGGTAACCGCAGGCATTGTTAACTGCAGGCACAGTAAAAGCAAATTTTGGCTTATCATTAGGATGTAAAGGAATAGTGAAAAAACAATCCTTCAAATCAATGATCAGGATTTTCCACCCTGTTGGGATCATGGTGGGTAAGGGCATACCAGCCTGCAATGCCCCCATACTTTCCATCACTTCATTGACTTCTCGGAGATCCTGTAACAATCTCCATTTCCCTGATTTTTTCTTGATTACAAAACAGGAGTGTTCCAGGGACTAGTAGAAGGCTCAAGATGCCCCTGTTGTAATTGTTCCTGGACTAACTGGCGAAGGGCAACTAATTTCTCTTTTGGTAGGGGCCACTGATGAATCCAGATAGACTTGTGTACTAGCCACCACAAAGGCAGCGTAGGATATACTGCGCCCTTCAGTACAGTAGCCCCCATCAAAAATTTGTCCCAATCCGTACCCCCCAAGCTGCCAACACATCCTGCCCCCAGAGGTTAAGCGGAGCTGTAGTGACATAGGGCTGAACTGTAGCTGTTTGCCCCTCTGCATTTTTCACCAGCACAGGTTGCTCGCTTAAATAGCTCTGTGTGGTTCCTCCCAACCCTTCGATGGCTGACCCCACAGGGGCCAGAGGCCACGTGAGAGGCCATGGAGAGAAGGAGATAATTGTCACATCAGCGCCCATGTCGATCAAACCTCGGAGATGGATCTGGGGTGGATGGGCATTTGGCAGGATTAGGGTACACGTCATCTGAGGCTTTTGGCTGGAGATGTCTGCAGTCCAGAAGACCTGCGGAAGTCCTGTAGAGCCAAAGCTACCGTCTCCACGACTTCGTTGTTCTGCCCTAGGAACACAAGACTTAAAAGGGACAAGTTGAGCAATTCTAGTCTTTTCAGGAATAGTAACAGGGGGGGTGGATGTGGAAACCATAGCACAAATCTGGCCTGTAAAATCAGCATCAATAACTCCTGGGTGTACAAAGATCCCCTGAATGGTAACACTAGATCTACCCACAAGCAGTGCGCTGAAGCCTTGACCTAGGGGTCCATAAGCATCAAAGGGAACCTTATAAACACGACTGGAGTCTAAGACAACTGTTACTGCGGTGTACACATCCACCCTGGCTGATCCCCGGGTGCTGGATGAAAGCCGGCTGAGTAGGCCTGTGTCAGAGGAGCCTGGGGAAACATTTGTATCTGGGCGCAATTCCCCTGTGTGCCCCTCAGCCCATTTTTTCCCGGGCATATCAGGGATTGACCATTGACATGGTAGATAGATTGACAGTAGTCTGAGCTGTTGTTTTATCTCGTGCAAATCTGCCAAGATTTGTTCCCCGAGAGAGTCAGATATTGGGGAGCATGGCCACTGCTGCTTCCTCCCCTGAGCCGAAAAATCCCCAACTGTTGGGACATGTGTATGATAACCAAGGGCTACAGGGCTCAGAGTGGGACAAGAGGACACCGAACACGTGAGTGCGGGTGACCAAGGGTGCTGCACTGAGCCCAGGTACAGGGCTGATGGCGCGGGAGCCGCTTGTGGTGCCAGCGTGGCCGGTTGCGCCATCGTAGGCAGCAGTGCCGAGGCGGCAGTCGCCATGACCCCCACCGCCACTTCCACGGATGGCAAAGGCAGGGCCGCAGGGAGGGCAGATCCCACCGTGGCAACTGAAGCAGGGGCTAAAGAGAGGGGGCACCCCGATCCTCCTACGGGTGAGGGATGGATATATTTCCGGGGACAGGGGTACGCACCCTTTGTCTTCCTGCGGGAGGGTATCGGGAGCTGGATGACCGAACTTCCCACACTACTCGGGGTCTGCAAAATATCCATGTCCGATGGACCAGGTAGATAACGCAGTGAGCTCCTCCTCGCTTATATTAACTCCTGCGATCTGTATCACAGACTTGAAGGCAGAAAATACCTTGCTTTCTTTGAAGGATTTATGCTCCATGTCTCAGTCTATAGTTTCGTGCAGCCCCAGAGGGGGGCCGGTCGCGGTCTGGCACGTACCTTCTTAGGGGCCGCGGTTGCAGTACACGTCGCGGGGTCACCAGATGTTGCTGTTGTCCGCAGGGACAGCACGAAGAACGACACAGAATTCAGGTCCAGGATAGAATGGAATTATTTAATTAATTACCACTGCATTTATATAACTTGATTCACAAGAGTGGCATAACAACATTGGGTGCTTGACCATCCACCTCCCAGAGTGATTGGCTGAACAGTATAACACCTATTTCAAAATATTTTCTTCAGTGTACCATAACAAGGCCATGCAAAACAAGTTTGCACCTGTGAGATAAAGTCTTGGTTTACAAAATAGCAAACCATTTCTCAGCTAGTTTGCGTGAGAACAAAGACTTTCACAGGAGGCAAGCAAGAAAATTTCTCTGCTAGCTTTTTTAGCATCCATAGTCTGTATTTCAAAATGGCATTATAATCCTTTCCCCCACATCACTAGGGCAAGGTGAGGCTAATTCAAGTGTGTTGGTGGCAGTGGTTCAGAGGGTTTGCATATGCATACTTTCAGACAATGATGTATGTTATCTTTAACTCTTTCTTACAGGGTAGCATTTTCCCTATGTTAATAGATGCTCTTGTTACAGAAGGTGGTTACTACAGATCCTGACAGCCTCAAAAGTTATGTTGGCAAGCCACAGACAAATGCAGTGTCATGGAATAGCTGACACCTGCAAGGAAGAAACTGTCGTAGCAGCTTGTGCGGTCTTGGTGTAACTTACAAACCCAAACGCTGTCCTGACTTGCACTTGGTGATTTCAACAACTGTCAAGAGGCATCAACACCAGCCAGTCCTACTTTATGAACTTAGCACATTCCTTAAAAAAAACCAACAAAAACAACAGAAAGAAAAAATCATCACTGTACAGCAGAAGAAAGGCCACTTTAGAGCTGCAAGGTGGTTAAATTTTGTGTTATGTCAACAGTGACACAATCACAGTAACCAAATAGTTCACATCAAAACTGATGCTCCTATTCATATGTTTCTCTTACAACAAGAAAAGAATATGCCTTTTTTAATTCAGAAAAGGGGCTATTTTCTTGAACTACAAATTTGAGATCATTCTTTTTCTAATGCTCCATTTGGGTTGTCAAACTGAAGCAGCAGATGTTTTGGAAAACTCCAAATTCAATCAACCATTTTTCTTTTCAGATCTGATCTGGGAACCATTCCCAGTATTTGCTCATGTGTTTGAAAGTACCATATTCTACTGCCTCCTTGCATTTTCTTTATCTTCTTAATATTTGGTACATGCAGTTATTTCCAAGGAAAGCTGGAAAAATACAAGAGCCCCAAACAACATAACTGATTACAAAGGTGCAAAGGTTTGAGGTTCAAAGATAAACCACTTCTGCCTCTGGTGTTTGTATATTCCACTAACTTCAGCGGAATTGTATGGATATGCTTGAAAACTCAGACATTGTCATATCAAGCTGGTATATTTTGCCTTAAGAAACCTTAAGAGATCTCCTGTGTTCTGAAATGAGTTATGCTGTTCTTCAGCACAATCTCTTGTTTACCCTTTGCCTGGGTAGAGCCTGATACTCAGCCACTGGGCTCATCATTCTAAACTGCTCTCCAGTTACCTTAGTTAACTACTTAGTAGCAGGTTTTCTTAGTTTTAAGAAAACTTTTTGACTAGTATTTCTTGTGATCAAGACTGATATACTTCTATCACTAGTTGGGAATTGTTATTCTCTGCAAGAATATAGAGTCATTGTGTTTCACACAGTATTTATTGGACAACCCTCACATCCGGCTTTAGACAAATGGTTTCTGACTGTTAGCATTGCTATAGACAATTAAAAACAGACACTTGCTCAACCCAAATTAACGGAAATGGTGCCATGACTTAAATTCTTCTTTCTAGTAAACTGCTTTTTAATCCATCTGGAATTAGTATCCCTTATCTCATTCCAACACAGATTTGCCTAGACTTGTATGTTAATAGTCCCTAGTGGGTTTCAACATAACCAGCATCTCCACTCTTAAATCTCCACCCCAAAGAGAAGGTCCACTAAAAAAAATAGGGGATGTTTCTCATGCAAACATACTGAAATTAAATCTCCATTGCCTAGAAGCTGCCTCTGATCCTGTCAGGCTGCAGTGACACACCTCTCAGCAGGCACCGTGTTACTGATGTTAGCGCTACTGATTGTGGAGCAGCTGTCAGGTCCTCTGGGCAAACACCTTGTGCATCAAAGCAGAGAGCTCATGACCTGAAAGGAATTCGTGCCTGGCAATAGAGCAACCACAAATGTAATGGGAAGATCTTTCATTTTCTTAGCTGCAGTAATCTGAAAGGTAAAAGTTTAGAGCACCCCATCAAAAAGGAAGATGTTGGAGTTGAGACCACAAACAAAAAGACTGAGGAGAGACATTAAGTTTTCAATAACATAAATGGTAACTGCAAATAAAGTAAAATAAGGATCCCCCATGCCTGCACCAATCTGAACTGGTACTAGTGATTTTAATCTTGAAGAAAGATTCAATCAGAAAAGAAATTTCTAAAAGTGAAGTGCAATCTGAAAAGGCAGTGAAGCAGTGGCAACACCATCTCTGGACACATTGAAAAGGTAGACAAACATCTGTCTAGAGTGATAAAGGCTCCTGATTGGAGCAGAAAATGGATTAGATGTCTTCTCTGTGTCCTTTTCTGTTCCTACGCCCTAAAGTTATATAAAAGTAAATTTTGTTCATTGTTTCCAAATTGTATGAAATCAGATGTCTGTTTCTTTGAAAATCTCGTACTATGAGATTTCATGTGCATCCAGAAATCACTGTAATATTGGCAGTGGACTTTATAGCCACAAGGTTCTCTTTCTTTTTTGTTTAAATCTTGTATCTGCTAGTACACATACAAAGTCTTACAAATTATGAACTTACTTTGATGTGAAGGGTAATTGCATTTCAGTTTCTATTAGGAAAATACTGAGGAACCACAATGAGGTTAATTATGTATACACTACCCCTTGTTTCTATTTAGTAGGAAACTATGGAACAATACAGGCCCCCTCATTAAGGAGGCTTCACCAGTGTAGAGGGCAATCTCTGTGCTTGTCTTCCCTGTGAGAGCTGCAGAGTCCCTCACTGACATGGGTCCATTGTTCTGCAGACCCACATGAATACACGTCTTGCACACATGGCAGATTCTTGATCAAAAGACATTTAATGGAAAACAACACAGGTAATTTATACAAAATAGCTCTTCTAAATATCCACTGAAAGTATTCAGCACGCATCTCCAATAATGATACAGTGGTTTCATCTTAATAGAATAGCCTGTCTCTCTCATTTTAGCTGAAGGAAGAAAAGATGACACAGCTCTTTGCAACTACTATGGGAGCTCAGAAACTAACATCTTGGATAAAATTGATTCATGCTTGTGCATAGATTGAGCATCTGGCACCTGATCTTTGCTGAACTTAAAACTAACTCATGACTCACTGGTTTGCACTTGCCAGTGATAAAATGTGTTTTTTGAAACAGAATAGTCATTGCTTGGCCTTATGAAGTAACCCTTGGTCTAGGAAAGGCAGAATAAGTGTTTCAGTGCAGATATTTCACTTCAGAGAGGATGCTGACCTGCAACGAGTATCTTGACTAGAAATTTAGATCCTGTACTAAAGTGGAAAAAACTTTAAAAAAAACCCAAACACACCCTGACATCAAGTCAGAATATCTTTATGGAAGTTCAATAATATCAGAGTGGTCAAGAAAGAACTGCTCCCAAAATAAAACTTCGCTTAATCCATGCTTACAAGGATTTTACTTGGATCCCTATGCCAGCAAAGCCTCCAAATACAGACACACAACTACTTTCACTACTACAAACTCCACTGGCATGAACTATATATGCTCCAGTAGTGAAAACTCTTACAAATGTAGGTTTTATCAGTATGAGAAAGTGAGTGGGCAGTCTTTTTCTGGCTAGGAGAGTAATTTTATTTGGGTGTGGGGTTTTTTGTTGTTATTGGTTTTTGTTGGGTTTTTTTTACACATTTTCAAGAAGGAACATTGCACAAAAACATCAGATAAGGATGAGCTGAATGCTTATGGCAAATAAATTATTCACCGACTCCTCTCTCAAAAACTGTCATAAGTGAAACAGTTATGAATTTTTAATAATGGAATTTCTTAATTACAGTCTGTTAGTAAATGATCATGTCATGTCATGACTTCCGTTACCAAGTAGCTCTATTCATCACTTGGATAACGAGGTCTTCTGCAGAACAGGAAAGGCATGTGAGTGTGGGGCCTAAGGAAGGTGTCCTCCGTAGTAAAGACAGCCTGCCATTCTCAGCGGTATGGCTAGCAAGGCTGGGCACAGCCAATAAATCAATGCTGCAGATGCATGGCTGCTGATGAAGACAGCAAAACCTCACTGAAGACTCTTGGATACATGACTAGGCTGACAGGAGTGTAAGTGTAGTTTCACACTTTCACAAGCTTTTCATTAAAAAGGTAAAAAAAATGCCAATGTCTTTCATGTTTGTTGAGGGTATGAAAGAATCAAACTTGTCCGTGACTTTGGCTCCATCAGTGGTTTCACTTCTGATTATTCACAGGAATATCGTGTCTATGAGAGTTACCTGTCAGAAATTAAGTTTAAGGAAGAAGCAGCAATCAAAACTGTAGTACTCAGAATTTCATAGAAACAAATCATAGAATCACTGAGGTTGGAAAAGGCCTCTAAGATAAAGCCCAACTTTTAACCCAGCATTGCCATGTTCACTGCTAAACCATGTCTGTAAATGACATATCTACATATTTTTTTTAACTCTTCCAGGGATGGTGACACCACCACTTTCCTGGACAGCCTGTTTCAATGTTTGATAACCCTTTCAGTGAAGAAATTTTTCCTAATATCCAATTTAAACCTTCCCTAGTGCAATTTTCCCTCTCTTCTTGTCACTTTTTACTTGGGAGGAGAGACCAACCCTTAGCTCACTACAAACATCCTTTCAAACCAGTTGTGACATTAATATCAGGTTATCTTCTCCAGCCCCTTCTATATTCATTTGTCCCTATAATGTCAGCATTATTTTATTCTCGAATGCTTATTCTTGTTATTTTTTTTCTTGAATGCTTACCTTAGAACTTTTCAAACATTTCCAGCTGTGACAAAAATAAATATTTCAAAGCAAGAGAGCATGCACAGGCAATCCTCTCTAGTCATGTCAAGCACCTTCATAGGTTTATCTTTTATTTTGTAGTGTTTTCGTGTTGGGGTTTTAGTTCTTCTTCTGCTTTTCTTTTTCTCTTAAAGGAATTTTCCCCATACATGTTGCCAAGGGGACAAATTACTGGGTGCTTAAGGAAAACAAAGGACCTGGCCATAGGGGGACGGGTGCATCTCTTTCACCTGGGTTTGTGGGCAGTCAGTTCCTGGCGTTTGGACAGAGAGAGAGGCTGCTTCTTCGGCTGCCTTCCTTCTACCAGAGAAACCCCAGGATCCCAAACCCGCCTTCCCTGCCCCGCTGGGAGCCGGGCCATGGCCAGCCTGCCCCCACTGTTGCTTTGAGCCTTCGCTGCTCTGCAGCCCCGCCGTGCCCTGCCCGCCAAGATCTCTGGGGGGTTCCCACCACAGCTCCGCAGTTTGGATACATCTCATCTGCCACCCGGGATTTGTGCTCGTCCCTGCTGTTCCAGCCTGCTGTTCCCGAGGGTCCGGCCGGACACTGGGATCGGCTGCCCAGGGGTTTGTGAAGCCTTTGTTCCATCCCTTCCCGGGATCCCAGGCTGCCAGTGCCGCGCGCTCCCCGAGCTCGCTCCGGAGCGCCCCCTGCAGCCGCGGGGGAACCATCGCACCTGCCCTGCTCACCGGGAGCCGCCAGCGCCCCTGCCGGCTGCGAGCGGAACTGCACCCGAGGGGAAAGGGCCTGACAGCCGAGAAGGCTGGCACTGGGTTTGTGGTTGTTTGCTGTTACTGCCAGAGTTATTGCTGTCTGTTTGATTGGTTATATATATAATAGTAAAGAACTGTTATTCCTATTTCCCACATCCTTGCCTAAAGCCCCTTGATTTCAAAATTATAGTAACTCGGAGGGAAGGGGAGCTGCATCTGCTGTTCCAAGGGAGCCTCCTGCCTTCCTTAGCAGACACCTGTCTTTCAAACCAAGACATTTGGTTTCTTGTTTTGGTTTGTTTTTTCCAGGTTCAAACTAGGAGAACTGAATGCATGTTGTTTTGGTTCTTTGAGTGCTAATGAACTGAATTGCTTTAGTGGCCTTCCAAGCACAGAGGGCAGGAAGAAAAGCCATACTTTTCCTGCCCTACCTCATCAAGTATCCTAAAGGGAAAGGAATGTGAAAAAGATCATAAATCAGGATGAAAAAAGGTAAGAGAGATGCCCATCCAGAAATAAGCCTCTCACAAATTTGCTTTCTCCTCCCCGACTTCCTATTTTTCACTTTCCTCTCCTTTAGCTTAATTTCAATTTTCTGCCAGCTATAAAAAAGACAACACAGAAAGGAAAACTACCTCCACAGACTGACCCACAGCTGTAAAAAGCAAAACTAAGTGTCATTTATTATGGTCTATTAGTAATCTGGAATATCTTTTTGTCATTATAAAGTGCTTTTTTTTTTTTAAGTGGAAGTCAGTTTCCACTACAGGTAAACCAGACAAATTCAGACATTTCTACAAACACATTTCCCTGGTTATTATTATTTAAATTATTTAAACAGCACAATTAAAAACTCAGTATGTGTTTCAGTTCTGTGGCATTTTTTCTCTCTCTTTTTCTTCCATTTTGGAAAACTCGCAGTTGACAACAGTCTCAGAGGTTAGTATGGCCTAAGGTTCTTCAGAAAGACTGTACACTTATGTTTTAGAAAAATAAATAAACTTGAAGGGAATTAGCTTGTTTATAAACCCTATCTTCAACTAACACTCACCCTTTCTCAATTCTGTTAATGATGCAGAACCTAAACATTTCTATAAATAGCTGATTTCTAGTAGTTTCTAGCAGCAAAACATTGTGGTCATCAGAAACTAAAAAATGCTGCTGTCATATGCAACGAAAGGAAAAAAAAAAGCAGATCCATTAGCACAACCCTTCAGTGTTTGGCTGCATCAGGAAGATCAAAGCAAACAGAGGACATTAGTTTGGAGACAGAAGAAGCCACGTAAATACAGTCCTGTCTAGCACAATTCTGAAACTATCACAGTGGTTCCTCTCCACAGCATTACCAGAAATCATCACCTGGAGAAGAAGCACAGTGCTGCATGACAGAGGAGCATGGTGCCCTGATGCATGACTGGTGACACCTGAGGCATTGTCATCAATGGGCCCACGTGGTGCCACGCTCCACCATGAGGTCCTGCATCTCTCCAGCAGCCCCAGTCCTGACACTCCCACCCATGAAAAAGAAAGGCTGACTGGTCTCAACCTGCCCAGTAAGACCTCTACTGGAACCAAAATAAAATAATCAAGTTTTAGACCCTTAGAGCATATTTTTATTACAAAAGTAGCAAGTTAATACCCTGCTAACATCTAGACCTTGTGCCAGTTGTTATGGCAGACTCTATAAAATACAGACACAAATTCTACTTTCTTTACCTAAAAGCATGACCTAACATAAACTAGAGCACACGGAAAGAACTAATGTTTGATATTGCATCTTATGCTTTGCAGATCATCCTGCAAGTCAGAGGGCTTATTTTCTAATCTATTATTCTTCATCTAGTTTATGCATACCTTATTTTAAATAAGGTTAATAGATATTGTAGGGATGGCAGGCAAGCTAAACTATAAGCATGAAGTATGCCTGGATACTGTATCTGAGAGCTCCACATGAACAGCTCTCTCTCTTTAGCTAACATCACTCCAAAAAATTATCACCTCCTATGTATTTTCAGTTATCTGGACTCCTTCCACATGCCCACTTCATCTACCAACTGACCACACAGTTGTTGGAAACATTTATGACTTTGGTTTGTCCAGTCTTATTAAATAACAGGTTTTCTGTTTTAGCTGGGACTGAGTTTCAGGAAATATTTAGACTACATGCATTAACTTCCAGTAAATATAATTTTCTAGTTTTGTTAGAAGACAGCGAATATTTCCAGAATGGCTTGCATTTAGAGCAATTATACTGATTTTTAAAGAGCTGAAAAGAAATTTTTATGAGAATGACAACCTGCTTCCCTGACCCAAGGTGTGCTGGGCACCACTCCCAGCTACCAGAAGAGGGGAGATCGGCAAGGCCTTCTCTCCATTAGGTAGCTTGCCATCATGTTTAACAGACACTAAGATTAAATTCCCAATTTTTCCAGGCTTCTTTGGTGGAACTGGATACCACCACATCCAACAGCTACTCCAAGGGAGGTTGGATTTCACCGCTGGTGGGCCTTAGAGAGTTTCCAGTGACTCCTGTTCACTGGGGGCCTCTTGCCCCCAGTGCTGTATCAGCCCTTTTAGAAGTTGTATGCCTTTATTTAGTACTTCTCATAAATTACCACAATGGTACCCAACAACACAGACTACTCCAAATGGTATTTTTCCTGCTAACACTGTTTTGAACAATAAATTTTGACAAAATATGTATTATTCTTAACCCCGGGCTTTAGTTCTCAACTGCCTCGCTCCCGGTTTGTGACAGCTGCACAGTAAAGGTTCCTTTCTGCTCATGTCTGCCCAAAGCAGCAAAACAGTTGTCAGTGCCTAAATAATGCCTAGTTCCTTGGGCTGGTACAGGATCAACTGCCCTGAATGGCACCAGGGCTTCTGATGGAGCCTGTCAGGAGATGTTTCCCTGCATCCTCCAAGTTTCTGGAAATAAGAGGGAACTGCCAAAGCTGGACCAAGTGGCAGCTTCATCCAGAGACCCCAGTGACAGTTCAATAGCTCTGCATCGAACCATTGAGTGTCTGGCAAATCAGCACAGTTGTAAATATTTAATACCAGATAGTCTGCTCAGAGTAGACCAGCACTTACTCATATCTGTCTCAGTTTCCTTCCCTAGGCACTCTGCACAGAGAGGACAGACAGATGGCCTCCAAGCCCCATCAGTGTTTGCTCCTGTGTCCCCCTGCCTGCACACTTTCCTTGGGGGGGTGTCTGTGACTGTCAGATACCCTGATGAGGTAACAGCCCGAGCAGGTACAAGGCCTTAACAGATGGAAAAGGGTGAGTAAAGTGCATATAGGAGGATTAGGAGTGCTTTTTCCGACACTAAGGGAAGAGCCTGGACACCCTGCCAGATTCCTAGTAAGGGTCACCAAGTACCTGCTGAATTATGAAGGTTGCTTCACATCCACAAGGATCCATCAGCACAAATTACTTTAATTCGCTAAACACAAAACTGCAGCAACCCAGAAGGAGACTCACAGTTCTGGCTTTAGAGCCTTACAGAGAGTGGTAATTGGCAAACATGACACATACTGCTGCCCAATTTTAACCCACATCCTCCATACCTCTGCCAGTCAGGGCACCCTTAATCTAGCTGCTGGTTCAATCAAGGGCACAGAAGCTAATGGGTAGTAGCAGTCCTTACAGCAGTCAGCTTAAGAACTAGAATGAAAAGCAAAGGCTTTAAAGTCACACCCTGTTCACCAGAAGTGTTTTACATAGCTCCTTCTACTGTCCAACTTCTTCCTCTTAAAGAGGAAGTTTTGCATCCTCTGGTTCCACTACTCACCACTCAGAAAGTTATAATTTCAGATTAAATGCAATTTGTATCAAAGAATAAAAAATGATATGACAATTTCTATACTGTTTAAGGCAATTGAAAATTTGACCTACATTGAAATACTTGATTACAACCATTTTGAGAGGATTTAAATAGCTGTTTTCCATTCTGTACACAGGCTTTCTTCAGTTTTGATATAGCTCCCTGAACAACAAATTTTTCCTGATATGGTATTATGAAGGCAAGGATACTTTCAACAGAGGGAATTCTGTTCTGGGTAACAGTCAATAAAATAGCAATAAATCTTTTAACTCAGTGCGTTTAAAAGTATTTAAAAGTACCTATAGCAAACACTGTTGATAAGCCATGGGAAAGCAAGACACAGCCTTACAGACGACTTCAGGTGCAACTACCTCTTTCATTGTGCTTTTCAAAGCTCCTCCCCAAATTAACTTTAACTTGCAATCAGATTTCACCTGTGGCTTGTTTCCTGCAGAGCAATCAAGGGGTTCTCAGGACTTAAAGGAACCCTTAAGAAATCATTATGTAGCCAAAATTTAACTTTCTTGGTTAGTCTGGCTAGTTTCAAATAGGTGCTAGTGCTGCTCCAGACTTTGACTTGGGTGCTACAACCTGGCCTAGTCTTCCCAATCCCACAGGCAGCTGTGGTCTTTTCTTGTGCCCACCCCTGACTAACTTAACATTTTCCAGTTCTCAGTGAGGAGAAAACGACTGAGCTGAATAAAGACCACTTAGGGGTAGGGAACATTTGTTTTGTCAGGTCTGCAAAGTGCATGGCCCACAGAGAGCTGCCTCCATTCCCAGCAGGCTTGCTGCAAAACAGTGTTCAGGATTAGTAGTGATGCTTCAGATGTACTTCCTTGGGAGCTGAGGAAAAAGGGTGTGCTGGGTAGCAAGGTTTCCTCAGAACACTAGTCTAATGTAATGTGATTATGCTGCATGGGTTCTGAGTCTATTCTCTTACTGGCTTTTCTGCCCTGTTAAGGCCTCTCTGTGAAATCTGTATGAAGTCAGGTAATTTCAAAACTATGAAGTTTCTTCAAGTTTCATGGAAACTCAAATTTCAAGGAAAGTGACTACAACAATGACCTCACTATGGGAAGGACTGTAGTATTCATCTCTTGTAAGACACTGAGGAAAACCCACGTAGAAGAAAGCCTCTGTATATATGGTAAAAATGTTATTGCAGTGAGCCCTCTGCAATGCAGCAGAGAATCCAACAAGTTGTAAAGGTACAGAAAAACTGGCATTTGTACTTTGTTGCCCTCAGAACTACAGCAGAACAACAAAGTTATATTAGATTTATTTGCAGAATTAAAGGAGCAAATGAAGCCACTGAGACAGATGCTTTCTTGAACTCCATGTTCTTTAGCTGATCTGCCTGAGTTTCTGTGCCATTGAGCTGTTTTCACTTACCTGATCTTCTGAAGGGATGAAAATATTGATGGTGCCCCAAGTGAGCCTGGTGCACATCCACTCTGCATCCGCCTTTGCAGTCTTCTCTTAATGCCATTCAAACACAGGATAATGGAATTAATCTCTTGGAATTGGGTATCTTTGCTGAAGAAAGAGGAGAAACATGTGGGTCTGCCAGGTGTGAATTAATTTGTGTGGAGCTGTAAAATGGTTTGTGTCCCTATAATCCAAAGGGAATCTCCAGAATAATAAATTTGGATAAAGTACCTACTTTCCTGCATTAGGGAACTAAGTTTTCATTTTCATCAACCAAATCATGTGCTGCCTGGAGACAAAGCCTGGTCTGAATTAGCCTGTAGTACAGGAAGTCATTACCCTCTTACCATAGGCATTCACTGCCTATGAATTCAATTCTCACACAAAAACCTCACATTTTCCTTTTATTCATCTTACGAAGGCCACAAGTTATGCAGATTCTGTCTCACCAGATTATGTATTACTTTCTATAATCACATGCTTTCCCTGCTTGATTGCGTGGGTCAGCACAGGCGAGACACAGGAGCAACCACAAAACCAGAAAGATGATGTTCATTTCCCTTACCTCATTGACCAGGAGATCCCCAAAGCAGCACCCAGGCAGAGGCACACAAGTGGGACACAGGCACCACAGAGCTTAGTCCATGCTAGAGGATCACCAAACCTGCTGTCCTTGCCTGTTTGTCAGGGATTCACACAGGTATTTCGCCACTGTGCTTTGATCTTTCCTGAAGCAGAGCAGGAATCTCAAGCATGTCTGATAGGGTGCCTCTAAGTCTCTCACAGGCTTATGTTATCTAAACACAGATGTTCTACTTGTCAAACACACAAGGCTAAACAACAATTAGTATGATGTATGTGTTTTTCTACACCCCAGCTGCACGTCACTTCAGTGTGTTTATAATCCTACTCACCAGTCTTCTGCTATTATCCCAAGCCGGTTGTTCATATCACAATAAAAACATTGTGCCACCAGGAGCTAGGGAGGGAGGAAAAAACTTGAACACTCTGCAAATGTGAAGGAAACAAATTGAATCCACATTCCAGTATCTCCTCAGAGTTACAGACTGCTAAAAAATAGAATTGAAGACTACCAGGTAAAATTTAAGATTAATTTCCAGTGTTCCCAATTAGGCCCTATTTGATGGAATTCTACTTTTGAGGTAGAGTGTCTCAGGACATCAGGTTCTTAAGAAATGTGAATCAAGATGTGCAGCCAGTTATCTCACCAGTTTACATCACCAGTTTGTTCATTGAAAAGTTGTTTAATATTTGCCATCTTCTGTCCTAAGGGGCACCTCTCTTCAAAGGCGTTTTGGAAACCCAAACATTTGCAGGTGAGGAGAGGCCAGTAAAATAGACTGTAGGCACGAGTCTTGGAAGGTTTAGGCTAACAGACTGCAGGAGAGACCCCCACACTGTGGGCACAAACCACAGCCTGATGTCGGGCGCTGAGGGCAGAGACACCTCCCTCACCACGAGCGCACAGCCAGGAGAGCCTGCCTGTACTGTTACTGCTGGAGTGGTGCCACTGCTGTCTGCAGGCCTTTCATGGCTGCAGGGATGAGGTGGAGTGGCTGAGGACACAGACCTGAGCTTCTCGTTAGAGGGACATGGGTGTGAAATGGGACAGTGAGCGAGAGCTTGGAGGTCAGTGCCAGTCTCTGGAGCTCTGCTGGAGCAAAATGAAAAGGTGGCACCTGGGGCTGGCATTAAGGAAAGCAGGCATTCCAAGAGGCATGTCAAAGATTTGGCAGGTCATGCTAGAAAATGTGAGAGTACCTGCAAGAAACTCTTCTCTGAATCCACAGTTTAGCAAAAAGGTTTTGGCTGTCTGTACCAGCTGAAGAGCCAACAAGGCTGGAGGCCCCTGTGCTGTCAGGTATGCATGTGGACTGGCACAAAAGCAGGAGTTGCTTTGCCTGATGGCATTTTCCCAGAAAGATGAACTTTGGGAAGTCCATGGTCTACAGACTAGGGCATAAAGGACAATCAAGCTCAGATTCCCTTAATATTTATTATTCTTGGCAGGCCTTCCAAAAGATGTATCAATATCACATAGAAAGACTCTTGATGCTAGCAAGATGTTTCAAGCAGGATGAGGAAATACCTGTTGAAAGAGTACTGCTAAGGCACTCTACAGGAATTAATAGATGACATGAGATTTGGCTTATCCAAAGAAGGAAAAGTCCAACAAACAAGAGTAACAACCAGAATGACTTTTGAGAAAGACATTTCAGTTTATTGTCAAGACACTTTCTTCCCTCTTTTCTCAGCAAGTATTTTAGATAATTTCTAACATGGACTTTTAGTTCAAAGAGGTCACTACAATTTCCCAGACACTGGTGATCATTTGAGAGAGCAAGTTTGTGGCACAGAAAATAATTTTTTAGATTCTTTGTTCCCAAAATACAACAGGGCTCCACATGAGGTTGTCACATCATGCAAGAAACTCATCCCATGAATTTGATGACTAAGTTGTTGCAGTCAGTCCTGGACTTCAAAGCTGCACTTCAGAAAAAGTTTGCTTGCCTTGGGTTGTGCTTAAGCCTAAAACCAGAGTACTGCTTGTGGTTTTTTAAACTCAGAAATAACCTATCAACTACTTTTCATGTTTCCACAAGTCACAATCTTAAATTCTGACAAATTTTGCAAGGCAATGCAGTGAATATAGAAATCAGTCTTAGTGTTTGTTGGAATAAATAAAGGGCTGTCTCTTGAATATGACATTGAGGTACACTTTTTTCCTGTATATCACATCACAAGAGACCTTTCTGTGTAATTTTTGTTTGATGTTTGCCCTAAAGATCCAAGTGTGCTGTGTATGGGGATATGCCAACCTCCTTTGGGATCACCAGTGGTTTGATACTCTGTATCCATGACTTGCAAATAGACTTAAGCTACCCTAGACCCAAACCTTGACTTCTGTGCAACTGCACGACCTCTGCTCACAGCCACATGCTCCCTGTGCACACGTTTCCCTTAAGATCTCCTTTCTGAAATGTACTTGTGTTTTGTATTAGGACTCTATAAAAAAAGTAAATACATTAAAATCATTATCACTCCATAGTCTGTGATGGCTGTACTTCCAGGCAGCACACTACAACATCCCGATGAAGGCAAAAAGGATGGGACCATCTTCTACTAAGGCAGCTTCTCAGCTGGTGACCCTGCACTGGGCACCGAATTCTTGTGTCATGGTAATGCTCTTTCACCTGTTTTAAATTGAGCTAGAAATCAGGATTTTTTTCCAAATTTAACTCCTAAAGGCAGGAATTTCTGTGTCCATTTTCTGCAACCCAGTGTGAAACGACTGTCAGAAACAGACAGTAATTTCATTTGGAAAAAGTAAACTGAGTTGATATTTGACTGACTTTTGAAGAAGACATTAGTGCACTACCGAGATGCACATGAGTAACATTCCTCTCCAGATGACAGACAGGTCACTTAGTTTCTTTTATTTCTTCTTTGTTTGTAGGATTTAATCTTGTGGTGTTTTGGGGTTTTGGATTTTTTTGCAGGGTTTTGTTTTGGGTTTGGTTTTGGTTGTGTAATTTACACATTTTGTTCCTCCCAAATTAGTTTTTACTATCCAAACATGGAACTTAAATTTTTACCGTTTTTTTCCAAAGATAGTGAAAATGCAAGAACTTCTGCTACCTTATGTGTCCTGACAGATTTTCTTTTTTTTTTTTCCTTCAGTAGCTAACAATTCTGGTTTTATACTGAAGGTTGGTGCACAAACAGAGCAGTATACTACAGACAGAAGCAACTCATGTACATTTGGATTGGACTTTCTTCTCTATATACCTCCCCCCATGCTTATACACATACATTTTGGATTCACTACTAACAGACAATTTCCTACTAAAAATCGATGACATTTTCCATTAGCATTGTTGGGAGAAGCATTGATTGGCCCTTAAAAGGTTGGCTGCACATTATGTGAAAGAACCCAACTGCAAAGAGCTAAATTTACAACATAAAATGTACCCAACATTCTGCAGGGGAAGCATTATCAAGGCTTTTACCAAGTTTTTCAGGGTAAGATATGACACAGCACATCTTTATCAAACATTGCTGTATTTTTACTCTGTTGAGTGTTAATTAATTCACACCAGTGTAGCCACAGTTACAACCCAGCACTGAATGGTTGCAAGATTTTAATCCTGCACTCTGATTTAAGTTGATAACACCTCTTTAGAAGCAAGAAAATTATCAATTTTGTCAGAAGACTTTTCTAGTCTTAACTATGCAAGAAATCCCTTCTGAAAGTTACTCAGAAAATAAGGTGTAAGGGGAGGAACTCATAAAGCTACCAAGGGCATTATGTGTTCCCTTTGGTGAGTACTGAAGTTATTTTAAATAAAACAGATAAAATGATTCCTCATTGCCACTGTAAGTTATGGAACACACGGTTTTACCGTTGAAGTCCATCCTTTTAATTCTCCCCTATAAAAGCAAACAATGCATCATTTTGAATCACTCAAATGTACTGTGGCAACAGCTTTGTTTGAACAGTAACTGCTGCTATGAATGGCTTTTCCAGAATTTTGGGGTATCCAAAGAATACCTGACAAGACCTATTAACACATTCATCCCTGTGCTGCATGCATCAGTGGCCTCTCTTTGCTTCAGGAAATGACTGAAGGTTTAGCAGGTTATCCCAGTGCAGGTGTCTGGAGATCTGTAGCCAGTCCATTGGGACCAATGGATGCAGAGTTCTTGGTAGAAATTAGACAAGATCAGTCTGAGCTTTGATCTTCCCAATCCCCTTTACTTTTTCTAGACTTCAGGCCTGGTGTTTCTACAGAACTCTCCCAAGAGCCACCTATCCAGTGCTGCCTGAGGTCTCCTAGAGCATTCCTCACTCCAGCCTGTTACTGCTCCTCTAAGCTCACCCAATTTTGCATTTTCCTCCTCTAAATTGTTAGGAGTTTTGGTTTTGGCTTTTTTTTCCCTCCATGTTTGACTGTCTTCAGACTTCTGCACCCTTTGAATTAGAATGAAACACACAGACTAAACTTTCTTTTTCCCCTTGCTGTGTTATTCCATTGTTCCTTCGCCTTTTTCTCTCTTCTGTACTTGCTGAAACTTCTTTATCATCTAGAATCTGCAGTAGCCTGCCCACCCCATACCTTTTTCTGTGCATTCACTGTACTTCTCAGTAATCTCCTTGCTTCACCTTTTCTGCCAGTGCCTTCTTTCAGGCAGAGCCTTATGCATGAACCAGCATCCCAGTCCTGGTTTCTCAAAATCCTGTCTCCATCATAACCCACTTCTTTCCCAATTCTTTTAACTGATATCCAGTAGCCTTCCAAACCTCCGCTCACCAAGCTATTGCTCCTTGCATAACCTCCACCATTTCAATTAAGGTATTAAGTTCTCCTTTCCAGTATACAAACAGTAGTGAAGGCTTGTAAATGCCCCAGAGCCTTGTGAACATATTAACAGAATAACTGGAGAGCTCCAATTCACAGGGGGACTGGGGCTGCCTACATCTAACAGCAAAACTTTGAACATAAAGGAATGAAACAAGTTAATATAGGGCAAAATTTAGAAAAAGACTGAAGTTGAAAACCATTCCAAATAAAAGGAAAACCAGAAACTGATCTCACATCGAGCTTCAATAAAGATTCTTGTTTCAGAGGCAAACTGCAGACCAGCTGTAAACTCTGAACAAGCCCAGTAACAGTATGATGCATTAAGCATCAGGATGACAAGTCTGCTTTTTCTCTTCAGCACAGCCAAGTTTGCAAGTGTCCTCTCTCCTGCTCTGGATGTCTTTAGCAGAGATTTGCTAAACTTAATCTACAATTGTAGACCAATAAAACCACAACTGCAAAACCTCCCTACAGAGAAACCTCACTGTCTAAGAAAGTAACTTTGAAGTTGTAAGAGTGACAAAATAATTAACCAGTTCTGCCTGCGGGGAGATGACACGGTGACACCTCCGTGAGAAAGTTTCATCACCTACCTAAGTAAATATTATAAGCACCATTAAACACATTTCAGCACATTTACAGTATTTCACTACATCTTGTACTGTGCAAAATGTAGTCATGCAGCAACATCAGTAGGGCTGCATAAACACTGCCTTCTGCATTATCAGCCAAAGCTTGAGCTTCAGCCCAAGTTCACCTTATATCAGATGGGGGTGTTAGAGGAGCAGACCAGAGGAGCAGGCCAGAGAGGGAGAGAGGAAATTCAGCCCATGCAACACTCAAGTTTAATCTCATGTATCTGCACTGACAAAATGGTGTGCATTTAGCCTGGCTTTTCCAGAGAGTTCCCCACATAGCCCATAAAAACAACGGGCAGCATCAGCTGGCCAGCACCAGGGAATAAACTGGCTATGCTCCCTCCTACAGGCACTTGATGCATAATGCTGAAAAGGGCTGCAGAAGTTGCAGTCACCAGAGCTATAATTTTCCCCAGTGCATCAATTTTTCACTTAGATGATTTTCCCATTTGTAAACAATAACATAAAGCCTGAGTATTTTTTATTACACATTATCCTGTCAGGATGGTGGCATGAGGACTGGCTAGCATTTAGCATGGCTTTTAAAGGAACAGTACCTGCTGTGAAAAGGACGTAGTCCTTTCATGTTTCATATGATCAGCTGTGGGAGACAGACCAAAGCAACATTCACAAGATGTTTAGCGCAAAACATTCTGCCACTGCTACTCTTTGTAACAGAACATAGTTCAGATCAGTATTAATAATATCTGAAACAATCTACTTTATCCAATTACGTTGTATTTTCATTTTAAAAATCCAATGGTTCTTTAAATATCATTGGCATATAAAAATGGTAGAAAGTTCACTGCGCACCAGTTAATCCCACCCTTGTTCCACTGAGTGCAGCTGCATTCAACTTGTCCATTTCACTTCTCACTCACTCTGCTTATAATCTGGTTCTCCAAGAATTTTAGTTTTCTGGGACAGGTTGCAAGCAGGAAAGAAGTAGTAGAAACACTCACCCGACACTGGAAAAAGCTTAGGATTATTTCAACTTTTTTAGTCTCAGAACTGAGATACCAAAATGGGATGGATGTGTAAGTACACTTTAGTTGTCTCTAAAGTGCATTAGCAAATTTTGCAATGAAGGCTGGAGATTAGTAGCGAGATGTATGGATTATGGCATTCAGTGGGTTGCCATATGCTGTGGGACACATCTTTTGAAGGAGATTTTAATCGACTCAAAAGACAATATGGCAACTGGCAGGCTTTTTCTTTATTGAAGCAAAGTCACAGCATTTTCAGCACTATTCCCCTCTTGTGAAGGGAAGAGTTAAACGAAGGCCCCTGAAATTTACATAACTAACAAGTAAAGGACTGAAGAAAGAGATTACAAGCATATTTCTCTAAAATAAATAATCTACAAAGAGTGCTTTTTCTTCTTAAAAGCAATCTAAAAATGTAAAAATTCTACGGTAAGGAGACCAAAAGATATTTTAACAACTTTCAATATTTACAAACAATACAAAAACTGCGCATGCCATCAAATGATGCAAAATTCATATTAAAAATTAAAAGGTTCATTCCTATCAAGAACCAAAAACTCCAGCCAATATTTCAGTTCTAATTAAATGGTCTTCTTTACAATTGGAAAACCCTTAAATGTTTTTATTATCTGTAAAATATACAATAAAAATGAACCTCACTAAATTATTAAGGTTAAAAAAGAAGACCAATACTGCAGGCAAATCAGAAAGGAAAGTAACTGTAACTTATTCTTTGGTAACCAAAAGTTAGCAAGTATCTGTATTTCAAGTGATGAAAAGTAATAGTCTCCCCATTTTGACAAATGAAAGACAGATTTCTGGCAAAACACAACTCCCAAGTTTCAGTTTTGAAAGATGGGCTCCACCTACAGCTTTGTAGTGCAAGTCAACTTTCTAATTCAGAAACACAACTGTCCTGGTTCCGGCCAGGACAGGATTCATTTTTTGCAGTAGCCAGGAGGGGCTGTGGCCAGGACACAGAGGTTATTCTACACCACCTCACAACACTGCTGGGAACAAGGAAGTGGGGCAGCAGGTCACACATTACCGGGCTCTGCTCTGTGTGGTGAGCAGTCACATGTGAACCATTTCTCTTATGTGTGCACTGTAACTATTGTTGCTGTTACTGTCCATTTTCTTATTTCACTGTTGTTTCCAGTAGATTTTTCTTCTATCAGCTCCCAAACTTCACCTTTTGTGCCTCCAACTCTCCTCTCCAGTCACCCGCAGAGGTAAGAGCAGAGGGGAGTGAGTGAGCGGAACATGGCTTGGAGTGTTTTGGTGGGAACACTAAATTGGGGAATACCATTCCTAAACCATGACAGGAACCCTTCCAAATTCTGGCAGTACACTGCTTCATTCATCTCCCACTTTCCTGTTGTCTGCTTGCATCCTCCGCACACATCCAGCTGTTCTAGTTCTCTAAGGGAATACTCCAGCCAAGGAAGCAAATCACTTGGAAATGAGTGTTTCACCAAGCGTATGTGTGTGGCTGCATAGCAGCTAGTAGTGTGTTATAAAATCAGCTCCCTTTTCCACATCAACTACATAGTTCATTTTCCCTCAGGAAAAAGAATTAAAAGTACAGTACCCTGGACCAATCCATAACCTGGTGAGCTCATTGCTCGAGCAGGACACACTTCATCAAACACGGGGTCATACCCACTAAGGAGCCATGTAATCCCAGCACCAACCCTACCAGCTTCTCTCAGAGGTGAATGTGCCTCATTGTGCCTCTCTCTGCTTAACAAATGCACTACACTGCATAACTACAATGCTTCTGAACCAAATGTCCAGCTTGTACCACAGGAGCCTTCCCACTTCAGGCTTATTCCTAAATTTTGCTTGCACAATTGCAGTCTCAAGAAAAAGAAAAACTTCACACCCTGACAGACTCTGAGAAAACTTCCCCACCCCACCCCACAAGAGGACTTCTAAGGCTTTACACAAAAAATTCAACCGTTAACTTTCCTTAAGCCACAGACCACTCATTCAAAGCAAGTGCTCCCCACCCCAACCCAACCATGCAAAACCATCATTGCTTTAGCATTTAAACATACACGTGCAGTTCGTGAAATAAATGCTCAGCAAAGTAACCTTGTCCTGGTCTGGGCTTTCTTCTGGAATCTAGTCCCTGTGATTTTCTAGACTAATATCCAAAGCCTTTAGTCACACTGCCTTTTAACTTTCTTCAGCTGAAGAGTTTAGACACTTCCTTGAAGCACCTGGTTGAGTCATTAAGTCTACATGGGCTGGATCCAAGGTCTCCTTGCAGCTTGCCTCCTCAGCATACGGAAAGTCATTCATGTCCATTTCATCACTGTTAAACATATCAAGCTGCCTCTCTTGCTGCTCTTCCAAAGTCCTCCGGACCCTGCCCTCTGACTGTTCCACCACTTCCCCATCTCCTTCACTAATGACAGTCATGGGGCTGCTCTGGATGCGGTTGCGGACATTGTACTTGCTGCTGGCAGCAGATGGGGGTGTCCGTGACCGGCCGTACCTCGTGCCAGAGAAGGACATGCTCCTTGGCATCAGGCCCTCACTCTTGGCCCACTCTTCCTGGGCCCGTTTGCTCTTGCTGGGTGAGCAGCTGGCAGGGATGTCGGAAAGGTCAGGGGAGGCATCTGTCTTTGTCCGGTGGAACCTCGGGTCCGTGTTCTTCAACATCTCTGCTGCGGACATACGGGAACTGGTGTCACAGCGGCTCCCTTTCTTCAGCAGCAGGGCTTTGAAGTTGTCATTGCTGGTGCTGCTCTTGCGAACGCTTCTCTGAATAGATCCGGCTTGTTTGAGGGTAGCTAAATTTGGGGAAGCACCAGTGGGAGTTACGGGGGGCGATGGAGAATGGTTGCGGGTACGGTCGTCTTCGGAATCTTTACGGCCAAGGACTTTCCTTTTGGATCTGAGTTTGAAACACACACAAAAAAGAGGACAACACAAAAATGAAACATTTTACCTCCCCTAAGTAAACTCAGTTTAGAGGGATGACAATGAATTAAGCTAAAGCAGAGACAGGGAAAAGGGAGAAGTGATCTAAATCTAAAGCATGAGTAAGAACACCACCAGAACTGCACAGGCACTAACGCAGGTATTGGAGATATAAGTTTATTACTCTTTTTCTGCAAATCTGGAACAATGAAACTACCAAAACTGGCAATACTGATGTTCAAAACACTTCTGCAAATTTAGTGAATCGGGTTTTCTGGAGTCAGTATTCAACTGCTCAGACTAATGCGCTATAAAGATTTATACACCATGCTGTTCCTCTGTTACTTTGGGGACTTGATTCAAAGTACGTCATCTAGAGTATATGGGTTGTTTTGTTTCATTTTATGATTTCATTTGACACTCTCTGGAGAATTAGAGGTGTCGTTTAGTGCACTTTCCTTTAGAGAAAAGGACGCAGCAATGCACTGCTGCTGAAGATGAAGAAATGGGTGCCACATATAACAATTCCAGATTAAATGATTTTTAAAAAGAACCTCCCTAATCCAAATATTAAATAAATAGCCAAAAAAACTTCTCCAGCTCCTCTCAAGATGCACAGACAAAATTCACAGTTATGTTGGTGCTCTGTCATTGCAATTTTTGACTAAATGAAGGAGAGACCAACTTCCTGACAAGAAAGTTATCTTTCCAAATGAAAAAGCAGAGTGTTTATCTATTTAAATGCAAAGTGCAGGGATAACACATAAAAAAAAAAAAATTAAAAAATAACCATGGAACTGGGAATAAGTGGAAACTGGACTTTCATTGCCTCATTTTCACATTACTAGAAATCTTAAAGAAATGTCCATGCCTGGGATCTGCAGCACAGCTGCTTTGTTTCTTTGCTGAGCAAGAATTAATTAAAAAAGATTGTATAAAGCCTAAATATGATATTTTTGCACAAACTTGAAACAAGTCGACGGACTTCTTAGAAATATAAAATTATAATGCTATAAAACTCCATATTAATTTTTATCAAGCATGTGTTCAATCCAGACCATTCCCCTTGTAAAACAGATTTCTACTTAATGTGATCTTTAGCTTTACTTTCTTAAAAGCCTTGAGATTCTGCCAAGGCAAGCTCAAATGTGTTCATGCATCACAGCCTACTGATAATTTAAAAACCCCCAAAAACAAAGAAGCAAGATCCATCAGCTGAGTAGGTGGCAGCAATGGACACTGCCATAGGCTGTGCCAAGACCTCGGAGTGATCCCATCTCTCCTAAGTGGTGCAGTTTATACATAGCTCACTTGTGATACCCCCAAAGGCAGTTGTACCAGCTGTTATTTACAGCAGCTGCTGCTGCCTCCACCTGTCTTTCTGGAATAAGAATGTAATACCAATGCCCATTCAGCCTGAGGATGAATGGACACCAGAAGACAGCAAAGGGATAAAATGATGACTTCAGAAGAGGCCAATGTAGGAACCTCATCTAGATTTAACTGTGTTAGTGTGTAGGCAGCAGATAATTTTGGTGCTTGGATCCTCTGCGAGTCTGCATGTGAACATTTGTGCATTTGTTACAGGGAAAAGATTTTCCTTCCTTAGGGTTTTGGCTACCTATGGCTATCTTTAAACACTGCAATGCTGGGGTTGTATTGCTAGCAAACCCGTAATTAAACTGGAAAAAAAAATTCAATTGCAAAGATCTGCAGGGAAAGGCTTTGTGATCCTAACTTGGAGGGATCCAATAAGACTGCGAATGCAGGGCAGAGCAGCCAGTTTGCTGTCAGCACCTAGCCAGCTTTCCTCAGTATATATTAATTATGGAAGAAACTTGAAATTAAGAACCAAATTTGGTTTCGGTGGCTTTTAAGACACAGACAGGGTATATGTTCAAACAAAACTGTGACTTAAAATTGAGAACTGTTCTTCCTGTCCTTAATGTACATACCACTAAATTTCTTATCTTGCTCCAAAGCACATATTCAAGAGTGCCAATTACTGAAATAATACCTCTTAGGAACAGTGGGGGCAAACCAAAGCCTTTTTTATTAATTAACAACCAAGGAAGATATTGGTTTAAGTCAAAAGCCAGCAAAAGCAAGGTCTTAATAAAAAATGTGTCAAGTCTGTCACATCCAGTTCCACTGTCCATTTCCCCACAGACTCACGAATTAGAGGTATGTGCATATACACAGAGATCCACTCTGTATCTGCATACATAAAGGAGAAAGGCTACTGGCCAGAATATCTCATTCTAAAACCAGATTTGCCACAGTTCTAGCAAGTGCCATGCAACATGAATGCAACAGACCATTTTCAGAATGGCTCCTACAGGTCAAGTCCTAAGGGGTAACAGTAAATTATAAAAAGTCAGTATCACATATATTAAATTTTTGTATTGTCTGGAACGGACTTGTTTTCAAAGACGGGAAAAAAATAGCATTTACATCCAAAATGCTGCAGCCTCCCAGCTTCCAGCTGCTCTCTTCCCGTCCGTCCCTCCCGATGCAGACCTCGGGCAGAGCCGTGCGAACTGACGGCACACCGGGATAAGCCCCGGCTCGCCGGCAGGGAGGCGGCCCCTCTGCGGGTTGCAGTGCGCGGCGCAGCCACGCGATGGCGCCGGCGCCACGCCCAGCCCGGCCCGGGGCGGCTCCGGCCGCGCTGCGGGAGCGCTGCTCGAGGGCAGCGCGCGTTCCCTGCTCTGCCTCTGGGCGCTCCTTTCCTTGGGGCTTTCTTGGGTTTTTTTGCTTTTTGACACCTAACGTGAACAACACGTTATCTAGCTGCCATTCGGGACGATTTTGTTTTCAAGGGAAATGAATGATGTCATTAATAATAGGGCCAGTATTGCAGATTTCATTCACGAATCAGTTTGACACAAAACACCCGACCTCAGGCTGGATTATGGCAAACTATAATCCAGCGTTTGCCATATGTTTTGCCATATGACTGACATGTTGTGTTACTTGCCAGTTTCAGCCACGCTTGCCATGAAGCATTAGCGTTGAGCCTCTGTCCCAAACTGCACCATATAAGCAGCGAAGAGAGTAAAAAGAGATGGAGAAGAACGAGAATGAAAACAAAAAGATACACAGAAAAAGCAACAGTAGAGTTAATAGGGCAGATTGAGAACAGTACAATAAATACTAGACGTAACTTGATATTTTAAAGGGCAAGGTATTTATAATATAGTTTACATCCATTTAATCAGGTTGGTTTTAGTTCAGAATGGACTAAATACATTTGTAAAACAATAAAATGTAAGTTCTTTTCCTCATCTTTTTCACATATAGGCTTAGTAGAAAGTTGATAAATATATGCTTTCTCTTAAAGCAATGACTGTTGTAATTGGGTGTTTTAGTAAAACAATGTTAAATTTATTTTTCCGAGACCTACCGGATGTCACAGTACAGGAAAGGCAGTTTCTGCAGTACCTGTGAATGGCTGCAAAAAGATCCTCAGTAGTCCTTGGTCTCGCTGGTGTTGCCACTCCATCTGTCTCTTCCCCATAGCCACTGCTTGGCAGGAATGAACTGTTGGCTGTGTCTGATTCAAACACCTCCACTGTGCAAAGAGAATGAACAATGCAGTCAGTCTGTCATGCTAACGCCACGGGCATGTATGTAATCCTGAAACCAGCCCTCACTGCCACTAAGGAGAAGCATCCAATGGACTGAGTGCAGCGCTGTCATTATGGTGATTTCAGATCAACGCTCGCTTAGGGAACTGCAGTGCATGAAATGCCTGCGCTTGCTCACACACAACAGGCGGAGAACAGTAACAAAAGAAAACTTGTATGGTTTCCACTAAAATACAAAACCAAAATTAACAAATTGTTTTCATAGCATGCTTTAATACTAGCACGGGTAAATAAAGCATCATTTTCTTTCTGTGTCTGCAACAATGCAAAGTCAGAAAAGAACTGCAAGAAAACTCATTAAATATAATCAGATCCCTGCGACGTTTTAGTTGTAAAAATCACAAGAGGTTCTGCCCTCTACAGAATCCCACCTCAATGCTAGGATGGCTATTCTCACTCCCCACCTTCTCTGAAATAGCTACTGCTACATCTGAGTTAGTCAGAAAAGATACTCACCACTTTCGTTCTCTTGAGATAGGTGCCCGTCAGTGTTACTGCCACTGTCTTGGCTGCTCCCTGAACTGCTTCCTTCATCAAAAGCAGACTGCTCCTCCTGCCTGGGTTCTTCTTGAACTGGTGATGCAGCAGGCTGTACCACAAAGGCATTCGCTCCCACTGTCTCAGAGAAGGTGAATCCAGCAGCTCCTCCCTCAGGAACCAGGCTGCCAGAGTCCATCTCGCTAGAACCGAGTCCATCTGTAAGACAATTTCTCGCCTCCTCACAGTGTGCAAGCACAGCGTCTCTCTTAGTTGGGCTTCTGGCAGTATCACTCACTTCAGCTGCTTTCTCCACTGTAAGGTCTAACTGTGGAGGTGGTACCAGAAGGAACAGCTTGGGTTTCTTTGATATAGGAGGTGGTTTCTTGCTTGGCAATACAACCAGAGTCTTGTCTGGAGATGTTGGTGACCCCTGAAGTGACACGCCAGAAAGGAGGTCTTCACTCTGCACTGAGGACTCAGGTGTGTCATCAGTGGCTGACCCCAGAGCATCAGCTTCAGGAGACTTCTTCAGACCTACTGCACTCACAGGCTTTTGATCACAGTCAAGTACACGTGTGTTATCAGAGAGAATGAGAGGAGAACCCCGAGACAGCGTTTGAACTACATTTTTAAATGAAGTGCCTGGAGTTTTCATTTCCTCGTCGCCTAAGCTGCTACTGAGTTTTAGTGAGAGAGATGGCTTTAGCGAAGACTGTGATGATGAATTTGCAGTACCCTTTTCCTGAGAAGTGGTTTCAGAAGCAGATTCAGCTGATGGCTCACCTTCTGTTGATTTTTTCACAGACCTCAACTGCACCATTTGCAGTGCTTTGGTGGTTACTAATGGCATCACAGGTCTCGATGCATCTTGCTTAGTGAGTGGCTGTTTCACTGGACTGTAGCAAGAATCGTCCTGGTTGCGTTTCTTAAAAGAAAACTGCGGGTATATTGTTGCACCTTTTGTTATTTTGGGATCAAGCGGTGGTGCTGGTGGCGGGACAGCTATGGAGCAAGAAGGAGGAGGAGGAACAGGCGAAGAGAATGAACTGATGGAGGCTTCTTGAGGAAACCATGGAACAGTCTGAGCAAAGGAAGAATTTACACTGGCTTCTGGCGGAGGAGGGGGAAACGTGGGAGAGGCAGACAATGGTGACAGATCCATGACTTCTGCTGGAGGAGGAGGAGGGGGAGGAGAAAGTTCAGGGCAATGTGGAGGTGTTGGAAGAGGAGGTGGTGGAGGAGGCGCACCAGAATCCGGAGGAGGGCTCAGAGCAGGGTCCAGTTTCTTCACACTCACACTCCCTTCAGTAGATGTATTTGAAGAAAGAGAAGTGGATGATGAAGACATGGAGACTGAAGACAGAAGAGAGGACTTCCTTTCAGGCACTTTAGGCTTCAGCTTGGATTTCCCACTTCCTGATGATGCAGATTTTACAAGTACAGGCACTGGAGTAAGCGCAGTGGGTGTATTGGACTGGCTGGAGTACCCACTTGATGGTGATGTGACTCGGTGGGATTTCTCTGGAGAAGCACTCTTTGGTTTGGCCAGTCCACTGGGCACTTGTGGCACAGAAGCCCTTGAGCCATCACTGAAGTGGCTGATGCTGTAATCGCTCAGAGCAGATGATGTACTGGCAGAATGGGTCACCGGAGATTTCACCTGGTCGTCTGCCACTGCGGCATAGTCGCTGTAGTAACCCCACTGGTCAGCGTACTCCGACTTTATGCTACTTGTCTCACTCTGGGAGGGAGTGACTGTGCAGATGGAGTACAGGTTTGGAGCAGTGGTGGACATCATGCTGCTGCTCGCACTGACCGAGCTTTGGCTGCGGGAGCGCAACACCCAGGGATCCTCATAATCACTGCAGGGGCTCTGGGAAGGGGAGCTGCCATTTTTGCACTTAAGATTCAGCTGCAGAGAATGCTGGAGCGTGGCAATGAGTGTTTCATCAAGTACCTGTCCATTGGATTGGGCTTTTTTCTTAGGTATCCTTCTGAGTGAGTCTGTTCTGGATGGTGGCAAAGGTGGCTTCTTTGCCTTCTTCAGTGAGATGTTTCTTGCAAGGGATTTGTCACCTTGGCCTGACTGGTCATCCTGATGTTTCTTCTCCTTTCCTTCAAAGACATTTACCACGTTGTCTCCGGGGTTCTCAAAACCATTAATACTGTTGCATGGAATGTCTGACTTCAGTCTGGAGTCCATATGCATGGGGCCGTAATAGCCATCGTGGTCCAAAGAATACAGGGAAGTCGAATCGTCCCTGACCGACGTCCTCTCCAGGCTGCTGCTGCTCAGGTTGCTGCCGGGCGTGGCACAGCCTGGTGTGGTACAAACCACCTTGCGTGAAGGGGTCTCACTGTTTTCTGAAGACTTGTACAACCAATGCTCTGTGCTGCTCACTGCTGCGTGTGCTCTCTCTCCAGAATAGCTGGATTCACTCCGACCATCGCTGTCCTGGGAAGGGCTTGCTAAAGCAGCAGTGTTCCTACAGCTGTAGCTCATGCTCTGAGACCCAGCCTCTGCATTCCCAGGAGTGCTAAGAGAGACAGCAGAGTCACCAAGAGAAAGCATCATGACAGTGTTAGATGGGATGGTATCTGAAGTCTGTGAGTGACGTGTGGAGCTACTCTCACTCCAGTTACCACTTGAAGAATGGTGATCTTCTTTCCCACTTATTGCACTGCTGGCAGCAGGATTGTCTCTTGGATTTGGGTAGGCAGTGGAGCTGGTAATTTTACTATCCAATGATCCAACACTCTGGGCAGCGTGAATAAGGATAACTTCTGAGGAGGATGACAGTGTTGCATTGGGTATGATGCTCGTTGAGTAGGTGGCATGAGGAGAGACCACACATGCTGGGCTTGAGGACTTCTCGCTATCACAGCTTCTCACCTCTTGGGACTTTGGCCTCGACAGGGTCCCCATCGTGGGATTATTCCTCAGATGCACAACACTATCATCCACTTGCAATTTACTTATCTGGTGGGGTAAAGTGCCAGCAATGTCTTCTGTCTGCCTCGACATCATGCTCTGTGTCTGATCTAGGGACTGCAGAGACACTCTCGCACCAACCCGAGGCAAGCTGTGAAAACCTATGTCGTTGTTTTGGCGGGAAGCAAAAACTGCAGCAGAGTCACTCATCACTGACATGTTTCCAGATGAGCTGGAGAACTGAGACATCTGGGCTGCAATGCCTTGTCCTTTCTGTGCTCGTATTCTTCTCATTGAAGGGGGCACAACTTTAACTTCCTCCGTCTGGCAGCTGGTGTCCTTGGTTTCGGAGCGCTGCATAGCAGAGCGATAGCTGTCTAGTCTCCCTAGCGTGGAACAGTGATCTGGGACATACATCGAATGCCCTCGGAAATCACTTTGGCCAGTACCAACTGCTGGAGTCAAAATAAAATAATTATTTCTTGAAGTGCAAATTCACATTTATCTTCTCACTCATTCAAAAAAAACCCAACCCAGCAAACTGCTCGATCCCCTGCTCCTTCTGAAGAAGAAGAATCTGCAACAATGGATTTTTCAGAGGCATCGTCTGTTTTCTGCATTTCTCTTCCCTTTTTCCATATTACCAGGAACCTCCTGCTTACAGAATCGTCTGCGTTCCTGCCGCACATTCAACACATGAAATCCTCTGTTTATGACATGGCAATAATTTCCATAGTAATCAGTTGTGTCAGAAACCAAGTAGTACTATTTGACTTCCAGTAGGCAACGCAGCAGGAACAGACAAAAGCCTGAGAAACGTGAAGTGTGTTCCCATGCTAATGCCTCATGCAATAAAGAAAAGGGGAAGGAAATCTGGAGACTAATACGAATAAAAAATTCTGCTTTTTACAAGCATTACATTTCAGAAAAAAATATTTCAGGAGACACAGATAGCTCTCCAAGCCCTGCAGCTTGTCTGAAAGAATGCTACCACATGGAAACGTGAATTGTTTTACCACAAATAATACATACTTATAACAGCATTTATATAAACATTATCCGACACTGCAAAGAAAACTATTAGATAACGTTTCTCCATACAACTCTATTTTCTATTTACCATAAAGGAAAAATTCTAAGAACTGGGGAAAAGAAACAGCTGGTATTGATGGTTGTGTCATCCTCAGCACCATCAGGAAATAAAAAAATAACCACTTTTTCTAAAAGAAGGAATAATCACATTGGCATAACTCTCCCCACCCCCAACTTTGAAGATAATGGAAAACCAGTTTTAGTTCAAAATATAGTTATCATTGGGTCAACAGAAAGGATTCTAGGGCTCTTTTATATTTACAGTTTTATTGGTAGTTGCCTTTTAAAATCACAAACCAGAGGACTGCTTTAAAATTAGCCTGTGTAAGGCTGTTGCTTTTGAATTCAGTTGCGTTGCTGTATAAATAGCAAGAGAGAGGCAGGCGTGCTGCTGGAGATGCTGGTAAGGATGCCACACATATGTCACTGTGGGGGAAAACTGGTTATTTCAAGTCTCCGCCTTAGCGAGTCTCAGGAGCAATGAAGTAGCACGCCTGAAAGGAATGTTCTCCTTTCATATTTACTATATGAAACTGCATTGGGAGGATAGGTATTCTTATCATGCAGCTTTAAACACCACTTAAAGGACATTTAATCATCCTGCTGCTTGGCAGGCAAAAGAGGCATTTAGGGTAAGGAAAACAGGGCTCTGAAAAGGTTACAGTTAAAGCAGCACACACAAAAAAGATTGTTTACTTCTTTTCCTCAGGCATGTAAGCAGTCTTTCAGCAGCTTGAAGCCTAGTTAGTTTGCTTTGTGTAAATTCTCTTGCTCTCACAAAAATGCAGCCTCTTTCTGCTTCTGGTAGAGCTTTGCTGCAAAGCTAGATACTCAGATGCTGGCAAATGTCTTGGATAATCGAATACGAGATACTGTCAGAACAGATGGACTACTGCAGCCAACCAAGAGAGGGATTTGCATATTCCGTATACAGTTATTAAGAACTGTACAGTAAGAAAAATAATCTTCCTTTCCAGGTATATTTTTTCTATGTAATCAGTGCACCCCTTTGGTTAAGACAGAGAAAAACAGCAAAGTAGACATTACGAATGTTTCTGGAACCATGACATCACTGATATTAACTGCTGGTCAGTTAAAAATATCTGGTAATAAAGGTCTGCATGCTAAGATATGTAAATAACCAAAGAGAGGGGGTATTTTTCTTCTTCTGCCTCTGTGAAATACACACGTGCACACAAATTCACACACGCAGATGAGACAAAAGGATGGTGCTGGTGGAGAATGAAGCTGGCAGCACTACAGCAAGTATCTAATACTGTCACATACTGACCTGTGGCTGAGAGCACTTCATTTCAGTATGTGGCATGTCTGTATTGTATTCACAGAGGAAGCTAAATGCACCCTTTTTCACAAGTACTGAAATGCAGATGGGTGTTTTATGTCTGTTCAAAATGTTACTGCTAGAGAAGGTAAATGGCAAAGCAGACCAATGCTGGACTTGCTAACCCCACCTTTTCCTTCTTCCAAAACAAGGACTGTTAGAATGCATTTATTGGGACATACAGCTCATGGTAAATGCACAGTGATGTCTGAAACAGAAAATTAATGGCACGGAATAAAGGAGGCCACTGAATAAAAGCGGCCACTGATGGCTATACCAAAATGCCTGGCACGGCAGCTCCTGTCCCATCCCTTGGCACACACACCCCAGCAGAGCCTGGGCACTGCCGGCTGTCCCAGCCAGAACAGTGCCAGAGCAGCACACTAACAAGAGGGCAGCATCAACAACCAACTGCAGGATGCTGCTGAGAACCAGGGCTTACCCTGGGTTTGTTACCAGAATAGATGTAATTTAGGGTCCAGCCTAATATGCTCTGGGAAACCACATAAATTGACTCAACAGCAGTAAATGTTCACAACCTCAATACTGCAGGGAAGCCCATCAGGGCAAGTCTTTGCACTAGGTGTGAGGCCTCTTCTAGTTAGAATGATTCAGAGCCCAAATAAACACAGGATTATGGAGGGCAAGACAGCACAGCTTCAGAAATACAAACTACAGGGCTACATCCTTCAATCATTCTATGGGATATGGTCAGAGAAGGATTTTTTCATGGGTGTTACTATTACAGGAATATAGCTTTGAGGTTTTAAATACTTTTTTTTTGTAGAAATGCAGCATATTCTGAAATTCTTTCCGCTTCGGTTTTGGCTTTACATGTATGGACAATATCATGCAAAGCTGTGAGGATTTACTCATTTTATAGTTCTGTTTTCTGAAGAGGGACGACAGAAATCTGCAGGGAAAATGGTTCAAAAAACCAACCAGAGGAACATTTAAGACTCAGGTATACTGGTAAAATGCTGAGGTGTTTATGATTCTGGTGAAATTCAGAGGAGGGTAGCGAGGAGTATTTTATTTGCAATCTACAAATGCCCTGTAAAACCTGCACCCACTTCTAGAGTAATACTGAAAAGTAAGGATTTTCAAACCCCCTTAAAATCTTTGTTGGTAATGCAGCTAGAAGACAAACAATCCCATTCTAAGGGACAGCTCACACCTTTGACTACTACACTGATAATGCTAGGTTTCTCAGAAAACATCTACTTAAATAAGTAGCAGTCAGAAGATATCTTCTGCCTGCAACACAAAAATTCTTAAACTGAATCAGATCTTTTAAAGAATACCATCCACAAGCCCATCTAGTTGCAGGGACAATGTGTGAGCAGAGGCAAAAAATGTTGCAGAACCAGACATCAGGTTACAGATGCTGAACATCACGAAGTCAGAAGCAGCTGCAAACTGGGCGTGTGATAAATGTGGCTGAAAGTAATGATTGTCCTGTCTGCCTTTTATATTATCCTGTGTCCAGCAGTACTGCCATCAGTGCTATGTCCACCACAGGAGATCTGTATCTACCCTCTTTTCTTCTTCATTACCCTACTATGCTGAAAGTCTCTCTTAGGGCAAATGCTCTTCTCTAACTCACATGTTTAGAGCAGGCTCCAGCAGCAAGTAAAGAACACCCATTCTGTGGACTCTGATAGTCACTGGTGTTGCTCATTAGAGAGGACAGGGATTGAGAATGACAAATTTGGCAAATTTTATGGGGAAGAAAGTGTGTCTGTACACCATCCCTGAGCCCAGGTACTGGCTACAAGCAGTCCCCCTGTGACTCTAGCTGATGTGGTGGCACCAGCAGAGAATCAGATGAAAGGTCCTCTGCATTGAAATGAGCATGGAGAACCGAGGGTCTGAAAAGATAAACAGAGTTTGTGCTGGTGTCACAAAGTACATGCTTGTTTCAACTAGAACAAAGAAGTAGTGTCTCTTACCTTCTGACTAACCAATTCTAATGCAAGCACTTGTCTCTTACGCCATAGGCACATTCCTAAGGTGTGGTACTCTCATTGCCTCCTCATGCCTCACCTAGCTATCCTCCTGCCAACCTACTAAACTGGCTAAGTCGCTGTGCAGGCACCACAATTTAGTGTTTCAAAAAATCCCCAGAGACTCTTAATCTGTTTTACCCCAGCACTTACATACTGAGTGATTTTTAACAGACACTCAACAAGAAACAGACAAGTACATTGGGCTTATGACAATTTAAAGGAATTTTCACCGTGCTTCATAAAGAATCTGTAATCTCTCAGAAGGGAGTAAAAATATTGCAGTGAATCCTGTGAAATTTTTCAGTACTGCCAGCTGAAAAATACCCTGAAATATCCTTGCATATATCACTGCCACCCTGAGAGGGAGATTTCTGATGTAAATATTGGGAATTCAAGTTTTGTTGATTCTGTTCATTTCCGTAAACAACCAACCTCTGGTGAAGTTTATATTCCTGCCATCTGTCTTTCCTCCTCCCAGTATCAAAAAGCAGATTACACCCGCTTTCTAGCACCTGATTTATGGATGGATAGCACTGGAAATGTACAATGTTAAAAAACTACAGGTATAAACCCAGTACTAGTCAAAAGGCACAGTAACTCTGAAACAGAGATATTCTGTCCAAAGAGTGCTAAAGTTGCAAACAGAAGCAGGTGCAGAATTACTTGGCTGGAACAGCTAGGTATTTGTGTGGCATTTCTGTAGGACCAATGGGTATCTGGGACTCTTCTTACCCATGGGACCTGTAACTTGAGTGATTGCTAGCTCTGGAGGGACTAACTGGAGAAGAGTATCAGTTAAGAGGAGTCTTTAATAGAACAGTTGAGTTTCCAGAGATCAGAAGGACTTATCTGCGCCCACGTTGCTGAGATGGAATTGTTTCCTCTCCGGCATGTCAAAGGAGAGCTTCAACAGTCCCAAATAATACCTGAGACACCAAATGGTACCACCAGGGGTCTGAGCTGTCTGGCAAGAAAGCAAATGAAGGACTGACAGTTCAGGTGTCAGTCATACCCATCCCTATGACTGACACGACATCCTACAGGTGACAACTCCTTGTGAGCTACTGAAAAAATACACTTTTCAAAGTATTTTCCCTTTTCAAAGGTAAATAAGCTGAAAAAATGGTACGAGGTCATTCTAACCCTTTCAACCCTTAGGTCAGGAAGGGGGAAAAAATGTACATGGGGCAAAAAAAATCACAGAACCAAAAAGATGATGACTTTCATCTATAAGATGGGAAAAAAAGCATTTAAATAATCCAAAGGAAGTACACACAAAGCATAAAATCAAAAGACATTTTTGGAGACCAAGAGGACAGAAACTTTCTGTTGGAATTAAAAAAACCATCAAAATGCTTGTCAGAAGAAGGAGGAATCAAAAGGTGGAAAAGTTGAAGATGTTTTCCTCTCCCCTGTTTTGGTGAGGTATGTTTATTAGCAACTGTGGTGGAACTGATACTCAGGTCTGGGACCTGCTCCTCCTGAAAGACAGGGAGGGAGTCTGGGACACCAGAAGCTGCCCACTGGTGTCTGGTGCTGAGCTCTGGAGAAACACTCACAACCAGGTAACTTGGAACCTCCACAAAAACAAATTTAGTCTGAGTCAGACCCTAGAGCACTGACACAAAGAAAGGACCATGGAAAGGTGGAAAGCATTTTGCTGCCTTTATTTCATCTGGAGAGTTGGAACATGTGAAGGAAGCTGATGATAACCAAGAGCCAAGAAATGAGCAAGGCCAGTGACAGGTTCTTCTACAGAGGTGCTCATCTCAACCAAACTTCTCTTTGGGAATCACCTTCTTGTCTGACGGGGGGAATATAGGTTTGCATCTAAGGTACCATCTGAAGAAAACATCTAGACACAATGGATAATGGCAACACAGAGCAGAGAAACTGAGAGCACTTGAAGTAAAACATTTCCAAGTTTCTTGCTCTTTCTGCAGTTTTGATCCAACACTGACTCCCATTAAATATGTATGTAATATTTATGTTCTGTAAGACAAGGAAGGTAATTCAGAAGTATGCAGAACTAATTTTTTTCATTGCTGTGTTTGGCAGAGAGAAGAATGCTTTGCCTTCTCCTATTACTTTGGTGTCACGCTGCTAAATAGTACTGAAAGGGTCCTGCTGTTAAAAAACAACTTCAAAAAGTAACTCCTATCTCTAAACTGGTAGACACCTCACATTCTTACTCTTTCTCAGAATCCCATCTATGATGTTGCATTTTATTTATGCAGAATTTTCTATGCAGAATTTTCCAGTCTACACAGAGAGACTGGTTCATTACTGGAAGACACCTGTGAAAACACAATAGCATTTCAATGCTAAAACGCAGCAATGTTTAAAGATAGCTTAAGCACATGGGTGCAGTTAATGTTTCCTTTCAGTATGTCTGGCTGAATTCTATGAGGGTACCACATCCGCTGAGCCTCAGGCCAGCAGCCAGCGCAGGCTTTCTCTTCTGCTTGGTCCCTTATGTTCCAAAGGACCCGAAGCAGCCAGGGGAGAACCCCAGCAGCCTGGCCTGGCAGAAGTTCTTCCAGGCTCTCTCACAAGAAATGAAAATAGTCCAAAGCCTGGTTGAAGCTTTGAGGTTCTCTCAAGTTTCTGCTTCCTTCTGAAGGATAAACAAGACGTTACAAGAATCTGCTGTATATGTTAGTTATTTAGCCTGCACGCAGCAACTCTGGTGTACCAAGGGATTTTAATCTTTGTGTAAATATTATAGCCATTCACAGCAATGCTTTAGGGGAGAAACAAAGAGATTTATTCAGCTGAAACCACAGGGAGAATGTCAATAGGCATAATGCAATTGCTTGATTTGGAGTTTAGTCCAGATACTTGTTCTGATCAAATGAACTGTGGAATGTTTTAAAACAACTCCTTGCTTGTTTTGGGACAGCGTAAGAGAAATAGGGAATGGACTGCTACAGAAATATTTGGGGAGTGACGGGGGGGAGGGAGGGGAGAAAAGGCAGAAAGAGCACTGAACAGGGATGGGGGAGACTTGCAGTTATTCCCAGCCTTGTCAGCAGCCTGGTGGCTGACTCTGGCTAAGTCACTTCACTGCAGCATGTCTGGTTTCCTCAGGTGCAAGACAAAGACACTATCACTCTTTTCAAGTGTACTTCATGTCTTGTGATGGAAAGCAATAGCTGACAGGATGGACACTGCCCTCACAGACTTCTCCTGGCACACAATTTGCTCTCTGGAAGACACGCAACCACCACAGAAACAACATGGAGCTCCTCAGACAACTTCTGCCATAGGGCAGATGGCTGAAGCCTTAAGTGCCTGCAGGCTGTGGGCCAGGGAACCATCCCAAGAGAGCTCCTACGGTGGGATACTGCCAGTCCACAACTTAAAACAGAAGCCAAGGAAAGCCTCCAAGCAGTACAACATGAAATGTGCTCAGCACAGAGATGAAAGATGAAAATCAGGGTATAAAACTTGTCACCCTTAGTGAACAGATTGGCAAAAGTCACAAACCTCTTTTAAGGCATTAACTGAAGAATTCTTTTTAGGATAGATGCCAACTGCATTCTCAGTTTACTCCACCAAATAAAACTACAGTTGATGTTTTCAAGCATGAAACATCTTTTTGAAGTGGCCAAGATGTAACCTCTACGTTTTGTAAATGCTTTCTCGAGGCAGAGGATTCCCATGACAGGGCACTGTTTCATTACAGATGCTGAAGGAGCACAGTTCCACTCACAAACTTCTCTGCATGTAATTGTTTGTTTCTTGGCTTTCTCTATGCCTGACCCTCTACCTCATTTCAAACCTATCCAGACAAGCTACAAATTTTTGCTTCTGTTTCTGAAAAATCCAGAAAAATAACCAAGAATTGAAGACATAACTAAAAAATAAATAGATGCAAAACACAACGTAGTAAAACTTACTGAAATCATCAATATATGGAGATGATTTCACATGTAAAGCACCAAAATTATGTTCTGCCAGACTATTTTAAAATATATTCCTCCTCTACTGAGAAAAAAAAAAGGGGGTGGGGAGGAGGGCATACTTTTATCTCTGAAGTTGTAATTTGGAAAAAACTGAATTAATTTTTCAAAAAATAAACTAAACACAATTTAAATTGAAGAGTTCTGCAAAAAGTGTCTGAAAGGTCTGCCAAAATTCAGCTTTGAATTCACATCTGCGGCAAAGTATGAAGGAGGACTGCCTGAGGTAGTGTAAGTGGGACCAAATAGGTAACTTTCCTTTAGAATATATGGAATAGCTAAAAAACCCAGGTAAATTACTGCCAATCAAAACCACAGATATTTAAGGGGTTGCCACAACTGAACTGGAAAATAGGTTTTTAACTCTTGATGCAATCCTTGCCAGATTCAGGAGGGCATCCATGAACTGATTTACTCCACTAAGTAATTACTCATAAGCCAATACGCCTGCTCACTTCAGTTTTGCTTTGGTGAACATCCTGGAGAAGATGACCAAATCTGAAGGAAAGCATTGAAGTCCACAAACTTACATCCCTGCAGATTTTCATTGTACCAGTACACCATTTTCCAAACACCCTGTTCCCTTTAACAGATGGAAGTCAACAGATTAAAGGTCCCAACTTCCCAATGCAAGAGGCGGCAAGGAGGCACACACATATTTGGAACTGAAATAGGCTATCAGACTGTATTGGTTTCATGAGCACTGGTAATGTTATTAGTTGAGTCATGATAAGCAGTGACAATGAACAGTGGATGGAATACAGTTCTGATGAGCCATACCTAGCTCCTTTTGTATGTTGTCAGGGATTCCTGTAATAGTCTTTCTCCTTTTGACTTTCTTCGGCCGTCTTACCACCGTGTCTGTGTAAATTAGAGACCGCCGAATGCTGGCTTGGCGGTCGAAATTCTCCCCTAATACATGGTAGAACAAGCAAAGCAACATTACTTCCAAGCACACTGACATCATGCACTTTCTTCCACTAGTTTTGTTGTAGAAATGGAAAAAAAGGCATTAATAAATGATGTTAGCTATGTCCTACAATGAAGGTTTACACTGAAGGAAGATACAGCACACTGTCACAGTAAGGCTTTACACACAAATATCCATTACACAGTACTGCATGTTTTAAAAGGAATTTTGGCTCTCTGAGCCCAGTTCATATTTAGTGAGAGGAGCTCTAATTCCACAAGCAAAGAGAATCCTTGCTTTAATTTGGCCCTTTATAGGTTTTTCTGTGGTTTTGTTAATTTATTTTTAAGTAATGAGCTGCAGAAAAAGCAAATCTGCTCATGAAAATGAAAGATCTCAATGGTTTACGCAGGAACAGACACTCCTACTGGCAACAGCTATTATGATGTCTTTGCACAGCTCCATCATTAAGTCACATGAGGCCCTTCTTTTTCATTCCAAGTTGCTCTGAACCTGTCAAGTGTACCACATTTCTGGTGTTGATCTTTTAACACAATACAAATAAGAGCTATGGAGCACGCAGAGATCAAACTGATCTTGTGGACTCATAAATATTTCAGAGTGAAAGCTGCTTAAAATGGAAACTTTACAGATGATTATAAAAATATACCATGGCAAGAGCTGAAAAAATGTGTAAGTGCACTTTGCCAGACAAAGCCTTATGATGACCATGTGCTGTATCATAATGGGACCCAGAAGCACCACTATCATAAAGCAGCTTTTCTTTAGGAATTCACTTTAGTTTAGAGGTTTATAACTTGGCCATTTTACTAGTAGTAAGATAAAAATTGCCCTATAGATCGTGAACTAATTCTCTGTCACTTTAAAATTTTAAGAGCTAACCCCCGTAGCTCACATTAAGTTCCATTTTTAGAAGTTTAAGCATTTTAAAGCACTGCTCAGTGTCCTTCAGATGGCCCATTTAAAACTTAAAGGCAGAAAAACTTTGATACACATTGTACATGTTTTTTTCCACCGTACACTTTTTTGAAAATCGATGACCAAATTATTTACCTCTAAAAAGTGATTAATGCACAGTAACTAATACATCATAAAAATTACCCCTGGCTGACTGCACATCAGTATGATGTGCGTCATGCGAGTAGCGTAGAAAACCTCATTGCCTCCCTAACAGTTAAAGATACAGTCATATATTAAAGTATAGCATGTGGACTTGAGAAAATGCAAGGAAAAAATGTAGCATTTTCATTCACCATGTTGTAAATAGAAAGACTCTGACTCTGTTTGACTGGAGCCTTGACCATGGGCCACACTTGTGCTGAATGGAATTCTTGCAGTTATGAAATGCCGGTTTCATCCAACTTTTGGACTGACTGAAATCAGATTAAGGGGAGGAGAGGAAGCCCATGGGAACTACAAAATTTAGAGCTGTGGATCCCACTGGCTTAGTAGAAGTCCTGAAATATTGAGACAGACTATCCACTGTCTCGAGCAGTACCAGTATTAGGATGTTAGGACCCATACGGGGCAAGAGTCAGGTCATTAGGTTATCCTGTCATGCAGGATGATAAAAATAATTCCAGCCACATTATAATGAATCCAACAGATTTGAAGGATAAAGTTTTGCATCTCTCATCATATCTTTATCCACTCAAAGGCCAACAATTACGCCTGAGATGGTGATTGCAATGAACTATAATGTAGCCAGATCTGAATGCCCTGGAATAAAATGTTAAGTGATAAGCACAGGGTGCAAACAAGGAGAGAGTCTTTCACATGAAGCCTCAGACAGCACAAACAGGATGGCCATGGGGAAATGTTACTGTGCCAACTGATGCACAGTAACTTGTTCCAAAGGAGCTACCTAAGAGCTAACTCAACCAATCCATCTTTAATGGCTTTTGATACACAAAGGCCACAATGCAAATCCGTAGAATTTCAAAATAACAACTTCAATGAAATCCAACAAGCAAAATCAGAATGTCTCAGTCTTTTCTTTCTTCATTGTCATCTTTTTCATTTTAGAAAATATCAATGTCAATGTGAAGTATATTTTACAGATATAAGGATACTTTTCTCCTTCTCTTACAGGTTTGTAATAAGTCATCTGGGTATTCCTTATATACTTTACTCAGTTGTCCCTCATGCAGTATATTCAGTTTCCATGGATTCACAGAAAACATGTAAGTATGTGCTTAAATCTCACTGAAGTCAGTCAAGCTGGACACAAGCAAATGCTTAAATATTTTGCAGGATCCAGCCTGGCACTGATCACCTCCACCATTACCAGACTCCTCCATCTGGAAAGAAAGTTAGTTCCGGAAAACCCACAAGAACAGACACCATTATATATCTTTTAACCCACAGGATATGTAAATGCCAAGACTGGCCACCACTGAAAAATTCAGTCCAACCCCTTCCAGGCCAGAATAAAGCTCAGCCCAGGCACTCTTCAGACTTAAACTGCTTCCAAATCTGGATGTCTAGTCAGCAGTTTGTCAGCCTAATGCAATGCCCCTGCACCTTCAGGCTATCCAACAGATTTTTATGACTACTGTATTAGTTGCAATCTGTTCACCAAAGAGCCCTGAAAGCTGAACTCATGGAGCATTTATTGCACAGCCACGTGAGAGGCCTTTGTAGCAGAATCACTACTAATGCACTGCTGAAAACGTTACCAATTGCCAGCAGTCTCTTCAAAGGTTAACCTTTTATTTCATGCCAGGAGTAATAAAATGGAAGTGTTGTGACCTCTCTTCTGGGAGAGTGAGAAAGAGAGTGTGTGAAGGGAAAAGCCAAATCAAAACAAAACCCCTCAATGGTTTGTTCCATTTTATGTTGAACAAACTGCACAGAATTTCTTGTCAGTTTTTTTCCTGTCTCGTGCAGTAACATAAGGAACTTCACAAAATAAAATTACTCGGTGTGTGGGAGAGCAGAGGAGGGGAGCAGATTGTGACTTTTTAAAGAGGAACAAGGACAGCAGCTTTTTCTGTATGTTGTGAGTGGCTCACCTCGCTTGCCTTGTTTCACAGTAACAATGTAATTATTTCAAGGGAAAGGGAATGGTGGATCCTGGAGACCAGACCACATGGTGAAACAGCAGTCTTCCTCTAATGCCCTCCCTTTTTATCTCTTCCAATTACCATGTTTATAAGGGAGTAAGTGCTTAACCACACACTCCAGAAAGGCGAGGTAAAATATGCACGTGCAGCATTTCAAACAAAAAAGTTGAGAAAGAATCGCAGAGTTTTCCGAGTGCTGTTACTAACAATTTAGTGCTGAACTAAACAACTCAGGGGACACAAGGTTCACTACACCAGTCAAATTATGCAGGTTGAAGACACAAACATAATTTATCCAAACAAGGTGATGTTCTACATGACGATGAATTAAATCTATGAGTTATTTGATCCCTTTCCCTCATTCTTCTTTCCATCTGTTTACTTCCCCCGTACCTTTTGCAGTATGCAGGGTCATTAAATCAAACAACAGATTACTGTTTCTCCAAGTATACTGTGTTCCAGCTGTCACATCTAAGCCCTACTCAAGCTTATTGATTATGTCAGATTATCCATTGTTGCTGTAACTTGGCCTTCTGCATCTGTATCCTAAATTCCCTAGATGATGCCAACTGCCCTAGTAACATTTCAGCATTGCATATATTTTCCTTCTATTAGTTTTCCAGAGGTGGGGTGTTCATGATTTCATGTTGTCTTCATCTGTTTACTTCAAATATTTTCTGCTGTTTATTTAAGAAATAATTTCTCGTTGATTTCTCAGAGCTTACTAATGTTTGTAACAGATGTCCTGCTCCTATACTAATAGAATATTTAAATAGTATTAAATAATACTGATTAAAATACTAGCTTATAAAAATACAGGTGAAAAAAGCACTGCTAGTCATGCAGGGAAAGAGAACCTAATTTACTTTCAAAACAAAACCAAACATTGCAAGCTATTGATTGTCAGAGTAAGCGTGGAGTCAGAGCATGCCATATGGCATTTTAAATAAATTGGATATTGAGTATCATCCTAGCTTTGGCAGGCAAATGGTCAGTTATTTGAATTAACTAATAACAGACAATCTTGATACTGTGCAGTAAAAAAGGGGTTATTAAATTGAAGCATTAATTCCATCTTCTGCTTTACACACAACAAAGTATCTATTCGGCATTAAGCTTTAATGTAATGTAACTTCCACAGAGTGAGAGTTCTGCAACGGTAAAATCAAAGAGCATTTTCAAAATGAAGAGTTAATACACAGTTCATAACAAGAAAATTTGGACTGTGGTTATGTAAGTGGAGTGTCTTACCTAGAGTACTGCTCAGAAGTGTAGCCTCACTAACTTTTGCTGTTCTAACCCTACTCTCTCTGACACCTAAACCTTTTGTTACTGATAAAAATTAGACCCTAGAGCTTTTTTTCTTGATTTTTGTAACATTTAGTCTTTGGAACACAGAAGTTCCTGACAACCTTCCTTAAATAAAACTCCTAGAAGAAAATCTTGAAATATCATCAACATTGGATAAAACATGATTTTCAATTACATATCCTCAGTGTAGTCCACAGCAAAACATTGCTATTTATCAGTCCTCTTCTTACATTTCATGAATATCTAATACTGTTTCAAGCCCACATATTTTAACTATCTCCATTAATGATAATTTTAAGGGATTCTGATGTTTTCTAATTAAGTTCAGATTTAGACTATTAAAAGCAAAATGGTTTTCACAGAAAGGTATCGTAAGTAATTTAAAATTCATGCACTGAATATATGAATGTCCAAATACTAGCCAACTGTATGGATCACCTTTCATCTCTGTCCTCCCTCATCATGTAGTGCAATTACTGAAATTAAAAGCCTACCAGTCACATTAATAGGAACCACATCTGTTTGGACGGCTTGTGCTTGTTGTCGCATTTTCTCTTCTGGCGTTGGCAGTGGAAGAGACTTAGTCCAGTTGGTTTGGGTGTTGATATCTGATAACTCATTTGTAGCTGGACTTTTAGGCCTTTTGATGGTAATAAGCTTTTCTTCTTCAGGGGGAGAGACAGGACACTACAAACAGAAATACATACAACAATGTGAATTTACTACTAAAATATCCGTAGGACTATGGTATTACTAAGGTGCTGCTGCTGTAGTCAGCATGATTGTGTGTGGAGCAAAACATCCTCATAAATATCACACTTCAACCTACATAAAGAGCAGTTTTAAAAACACACAAATAAACACACAACGAAACACCTAGTTTCTATTTTTCAAGACATTTGATTAGTCTAAGGAATATATACCAATGAAGGGGGGGAAAAAGTGGTCTTGCACATAGCAAAGCACAGTAACTAATTACACCTTACACACTGACATAACTCCTGCAGTGATTAACCCCTGTCTCCCTGCACCGAGCTTTGCCTTCCCTTCCCCTCGCATCTCCCCAGGCTCTACTAGAAGAGGAGATCTGAACACTGCTTTGCTCCAGGTGCACTACGCTGTACGAATGCGTAAAGTCCCAGCAAGAAGCCTGTTATGAAACGACAGATTTTAGTAGAGCTCAGTAAAAGAACCAATCAGAACACTCCACAAAATCATCAGACATGCATCAGTAAGGTAGCAATTAACTTGGCTTTGGTCTTGGAGAAACTGACCACAATCCAAGGGGTTACTCATTTTTCAGTGATAAAACACTTAATATTATTAGTGCCACAGAGTGGTAATTTTAAAAGTCAGTTCTTCTCAAAGTGGCAGATTTCAACTCCATGAAGTGTTTTACTTAAAAAAAAAAACAACAAAAAAACTCCCCAACCAATGAAATGAAAAACTTTCCACACAAGAAAAAGAGATTGCAACAGCATGTGCAAATCCCTCCACCAAAGTTATAAGCCAAAAAAACCATTTCCTTTCAGGAAGCAAATCTGTTTTCATTACAAGGTCCTTGCTTGCATGCCAGTAATGGCAAGGAAAGCCATAGCACAGCTTTTTACTGACAGGACAGTACCTGTCCATGGCAAACACTGGGGGCAGGCAGATTCAGGCCATGCAGAAGACATCACTGAGGCTTCTAGTAGGTGGTCACAAATGCAAGTGAACTTGAGAGAAGCAGCCTTCCCTCCTCCTTACTCCTGCCTGCAAGGCACTCCAACAAATCCCAGAAGCAGGAGAGGAAGGAAGACCCGGAGGAAAACCAACCACAGTCTCCTTCTGCCCCCCACAAAACAAAAAAGAGAAGAGAACATGGAAGAGGAGTTGCATAGTGTTTGTAGCACTAGCAGAGACCTCTCTGCAACCTGTTGACTCTTCTGTTTCAGAGGAGTTTGCTTTGGGACCTTCCTCCCTACCACCAGACCAGAATTACCCCCGTCTTTTCTTTACTCCTCTCTCCCTTTGGAAAGCCAAATACTACTCAGAACAGGGTTGTCAGTACTGCCTCTTCCCCCCCCTCCCTGCTGCACACAGGCATGGAATGAAACATCACAGCTCTTTATAACAGATGGATTTTTTTATTATTGTGGGTGTTCAGTCTAAGTGATCTGTTTTCTCTTAAAGCTGAGTGCTATAAAAAAGACTTGCCCAAACACTGTGCTGCAACCACTGTTTATCATTTCTGATTTTAATTTTCTTCCTGTTACTATGAGGAGTTCCCACTGTTTATAAATAAATAACCATTTATTTATTCTGTTGTGCTTTGACTCTACATCCTTTAGGACAGAGTCCAACATTTTATTAAATAGAAAACAAAAAATAAAAGCAACTTCGAGGCAAAAAGTAAAAGAAAAGTAAAACCTCTTCAGGCAACAGTAAAAAAAACATTTCAGGCAATGAAACTATTACTAATGTCGTTCTGTGGTTTGGAACCACACTTCAGAACGTGGGAGCTTTTCTTCAAGGATATAATCCATTTCTAACAGCCTTGAATTTCTTTCCTAGAGAGGCTGTGGAAGGGACAGATGCTGCTCTGTAGTTAAGGGCTCAGCCCAGTGAAAGCTCAGCAGTTCTATCAATACAATCTTCTTAGAGGACACCAACATTTTTTCAGGCCTCTGCTGTTTCTAAAAAGCTCTAAAACCAAGTAATAATATGATGTGAGTGCTTATCTTTTTTTGAGAGTGTGTCCATACACTATTTATATACATATACAGTGTGGGCACATATATATGTACTTGCAAACACAAGGACTTTCCCACTTCAAATCACCCAAATTCATAAAGACCTTCATTACCTTAAGCAATTTGGGACAGGAATGCCATTGAAGAAGGGAAAGCTGCCTCCAGGCCATGCTTTCCCCCCAGTTAGGTTTAAAAACTGAGCAAGGGAGAAAGGGTTTGTAAGGAACATGACAAGGGGGTGATAGTCCACTTGTCACAGCAGGCATTGTACATGCACTTAAAGGAGTAAGCAAAGGTTGAGGCAAAGAAATACTGCTTTCCCTGTACTACAGTGAGCTTTTCTCCACCTGAATCAGGGAGACCAAGGGAGACACCTCAAGCATAGTTTTGCAGTTTGTCTGGGGTGAGGATGAGTACCAGTGACCTTCAAATACACTGTTTGGTTGATACTGTCAGCATCAGTATGTGTCACCTTCAGACTGTACTGCAGTGTCAGGTCTCAGCTGTCATACAGAAGTCTCTAAGGGCTACTCCACTATGTCAAGTGGCAGAGATACTGGTTACAAAGCCATCCTTCCTTATCAAAGAAATTACCCAAGCCAAGCAGAACAGCTTTTTTGTTAAGAGTATATGAACAGAAAAACTGAAGAAGTGAAGCATCTGCTACAAGGGAACCCTAATTATCCAAAGAATGTGGAACATCCATCAGAAATTTTGCAGAATTAGAAGTTGAGAAAATTGGGGACAGATGGAGTAAGACAGACAGAAATGAATCAGGTTATATGAGCATATAACCAACCAGAAGCAACTGAAAACCCAATGGTGCAGTTGAGTTCAAGGCAGTATCAGTGAGAATGGCTTCCTGCCGCAGGACACACATACGTACTTCTACAAAATAATTCAGTAAGAGTTGGAGGTGGTTTTGGGTGTAAGAGTAAGTGTTCACATTTCAGTTGTAGGTACATTTTCCTGAAGAAACATGACTGTCTCTACTTATAGCCTTTCTTCCAAAGTACTCTCAGTGATAATGGTGTAGGCATGACAAAGCTGTACACAGCTATATTACACACAGAGGAATGCAAGAGCTCATCTTTTAGCCTTCTTCAGACAGAAATTATTTACCCCTATAATTAGGATGAAAATGAGATTTACATATTTTTGGCAAACATTCCCAGATTTACAGCACAGAAGCTTGCTGGAAGATGCAGTGAATTGCTGCTGTGTGGCAGGAATGTCTTCTCCAGTCAGGTCTGTTACACCAGAAGTAGAACGAGGCAGTACTTAGCGAATATTTATCTGCTTAGAAAAGCTGATAATAAACTCTATGTCCATAACAGAACAGAAGTACTTGTCCCCTTTTTAAAGCATCTCCGAGTCATAATAACTTTACTGCTAGACTTAGATGGCCAAATCTCTGGAATGGGTTGTCACACTCATCTCCACAGGAAAATTTGCTGGAATTCATTCCTTTTCATGGACATGGTAGGAGGTAAAGGTGGGATGTGAAAGGAGCAGCCTTGGACCTTGCAGTGTTTCCACAAACATGCTCTAGGGATAAAAAACCTGAACCTTCAAAGGGGAGTTAAAATGGAGAATCCAGGAGAAAAATGGCCTATAAATATCCTACACACGTGGCTACATGGCTCAGTGAGCTGGAGCCTCTCCGACAACTTGTTGATATACTGTCCCCCAACCAACTCAGCTGCTGAGATACAACAAAAGGGTTTCACTATCTCAGCACATTCATGCTATTTGAGAGGTCCCAGATGACAAATGAGTTTATGCTATGTATCTCACAGCACTCTCTGCCTAAATAATCTGTTTATTCTAAATCCTTTTTATATAACAGGGGTTTATACGACAGTGTTTAAAAAAAGATCGAGCCTCCAGGAAGAAAACTCAATCCACAAAAATTTTACTTTTCATCAAAGAGACTTCAAACTTCTAGTCATGCCATTTACCCTACTGTCTACTAAAATTACTTCTAAAATCATAATTTATCAGAAAAACAAAATAGAGAAAAAAAAATCAGTATTGGAGACAGCAGCCATACCAGTTCAACTGTCTATTGTATTTGCCAACATTCTATTTTTGCTCCAGTGCTTTACTAGATTTGATGGCTTCAAGTGCCACTTTCCCAACAGCAAGGGATCAACACAATCAGTAACAGAGAAAAGAAACCCAAGACCCAACCCTGGCCAACTGAGATTGGCACTTCACATGCCTAATTCAATCCGTGGGATTTCACACTGTCTCATGGAACACTGCCAAATTATACATTTACATGAATTTACACTTTAGATGAATTAATCATTAGACTCTATTTGGTGTCCTCTAGACCAAGGTCACCAGTCTAGTTCCCCCAGTCTTCACAGAATATTCCATTTTATTACTTCTACACACAGATCTCCAGTTCCACTAGCCAGCATTGCTATCCTACTAAATTCTTCACTTCATAACCTTCATTAGGTCTCAGTTAGGAAGAACTTTTTTTGTCAGCTGAAATTACTGACTATCAAGCAAATTATCACCTTAGCAAGCACCACAGAAATGTTCTTTTCTTCTTCCTCTACTCTGTGGTAACGGGATAAAAAACACAAGAAGATCTGTACTGCTTGAAACTCTGAAAGCCTGTCTAGTATCTGCCTTAAGATAATGGCTAATCAGTGGTATCAAGGTGAAATTCGAATTTGAAGATGCATAGAGCAGATACTTTTTCCTGAATATTCTCTCAGCATTGGATGGAGTCCTCACCCCTCAAGAATGTACCCAGTTGCTTTCTAAACCCGTGTAAACTTTCGGCATCCACAATTCCCACAGCAGCTGCACAGTCTGAGTATGCAATGAGTGAAGAATTACCCTCTTTTCTTTGTTCAAAGATTTTCTGCACACAGCTTCCTTAATGCTTTGGCATTTCATGCATTATGAGCTGCTGGTTTAGTTCAGTAAATGGTGCAGTATTTAAAAAAAACAAACACCTACAAATGGTGTAAAATATGTGTGGTGCTTACAAGAGCAGTGCCATGCAACTGCAGCAGAGGACAGCATCACCCAGAGGTATCTTCGGCTCTGCCAGACCTCATGCCTCAGGATTTTTTAGGCATTCCCACCTCCAAAACTGAAGTGCCCAACTGCTTTACCTCCTCTTAACACCAAGTAAAGTTTTGGATTAGACTTCCTCAAATCAGTACAGTTAGTGCACTTGTTTTCACTTAAGATACTGAACAGTTTCTTGCAGATATTGGAGAGGCAACTAACAGTTCAGATGAGCACAGTGACAAAAATACACTCTCCCACCATCTCCCCCTCCAAATAAGAAAAGTGTTTTTTCACCCAAAGCATCTAGCTTTGTTTCTCAGCAACTATCAAGGCAAAGTTCATAAGCCAAATGACACAACGTAAGGAAAAACACCATGAGTTTTGGGTGCACAAACATTTTCATAAATGGAATAAACAAATAATATATGCAATACTGCATGCTTAGGAGCAGGTATTCTCTGTAGTTCACATTTATCATTCAAGAAAAGTACATTCCTCCAAATTAGTAGAGTTTATCCATGGCTCATTAAAAACCAATGAAGCAGCCAATTAAATAAAACACAGTGTCCACTGGGGGAGGGGTTTCAAAGGAGGCAAATATTAATAGACAAAAAACAGAGTAAAAAATTCTGTAAGTAAATACAGGATACTGTACTGCAGACAAAAAGGAGTACAGAGGAAAAAAAAAAGGAAACAAACCTGGCATGGGACTCTTCCGTTGAGCGGTTGTTTTTTTTAACTGCTTTTTATTTTAAGCAGAAAAAAGCAGCAGGTAACGACTGAAGGCTAAGAGCAGAATAAGATTGCATATATGCTAAATGCTACAGGTAACATCAAGCTGCAGATACGGCAGCTGGATGGTCCCACTTGTGGGCAAAGTACCTTGTTGTTCCAGGGAACCAAGTTACAGCAGGCGCTAATGCAAGACTGAGAGATGCAGTCTAACAGACTAGACTGTTGAGTGAGACAAAAAGAAACAAAGAGAATGAGTGGTAAAAAGGGAAAGAAAAAGGAGTAAGAAAAAAACCACACAAAAGACAAATACAGTTAATATACACATGCATACATTTCAGAACATAAGGAGAACTGGAGTTTGAAAGTGACATTTCAAAACATCTTTTACACTGGTAAAACAGAGTAATACTATAGCACAGGAATAGCTCCCAAGATGTGGCACCAACAGCAGCATGTAAGATATGATAAAGGAGGAGACTGGTCACAGTACTGAGATGTAAAATCCAGGTAAACCAATTTAATCACCAACAAACTCAATTAGGATCAGTACTACACTGGAGTTTGGCCTGTGCTCCATTAATCTAACTTGTAAGAATCAACATTAAAAGTAAAAAGGCAGATCCAAACACTTAATTTTATATCAACTTCCACTCAGAGACTCCAGCTTTCTATGTTTTCTAATTTTGTTCATTCGTTTTTGAGTTGTGACTGCTTCTCCCTAGTGGTTTTCCCTTGGAACAGCACATGTTCTGCTTACCTTAGACATTTCCAAAGACACTGAACCAACGTGCCTGGTGGCGTGACTACTACCCTCTGCTGACAGACACCCATCTCCACAAAACCTGAGAATGCTGGTGGATCTCCTCTTGCATCACCTAACCATGGTTTCATATTGTCTCCAGCATAAACAGACAAGCAGAATATGTGGCTATGGTTTTTATTTTTAGAAGCAGATTAAAAACAACAGGAAAAGCTGGTTTCCTTTGTGAAATCACCCACTCTTTTTTTCTGCAAGTTGGCAATTATATCAACTACAGAGTTTCTCAACAGCAAATAGGTATTCATCCACCCATCATTATTTCACTGTTCTCAAATTTCAATTAAGTACTGCATGCACAGAATTTAAATGTCGGCTTTTGCCTTGAATAGACAACAAAGCTATGAGGCTTTCATCTAGTGGTAAGGAGTTCACATTTTGAATCACAGCATTTTTGGTGACCCCAGTTCCACACTCTTACTGAAGAACTCTCCTGACAGTTGAAATATGACTCCCTCAAGGCATAAGACTTCTTAGAATTACTTGGCTCTTTACCAGTAGGGTAATAATTCAAGTTCAGAAATCTGTTACGGTAAACATTAATTTAAAGAAAGATTAAAAATTTACACCCTTGCAAAAAAAAAAAAAAAAAAAAAGAAAAAAAAAAAAAAGAAAAACAAGGGGAAAAAAAAAGAAAGGAAAAAAAGCCAATTAAACAAAGATACTGGTCAAAAGACTCCACAAAAGAGAGCTATACAAATATGAATGGAGACTCATGCTACAGTTTACAAGAAATTAATGTCTTTGTGAGCTGGAAATAGGAGTGGCAGGGTTAAGGTTAAGCTTCTGAGATAATCAGTAACAGCCAAGACTGTCAGTTTGGCAGCTATCTTTCTCCACAGCTCTGAATCATCCTTTCAGCTACAATATTTAAAGGAACCTATTCCAATTTGAAATGGAAGTGCTATCCTATATTTAAAGCACACTTAGTTGCATTAATTTTCTCCAGAATGCACAGGAATTGTTAGTAACACATTATGTTAACACTGAAAAAACCCTTAACCAAGAAAGGGTGACAGCTCTTAAGTCTCCAAGAATTCTCACCCATGCTTATATACCTTCATTCAAATTGTTTAAGGAAAAATGTATTTATATTTATTAAATGTTACATTAGTTTTACATGTGCAGATGGTTATGCTGCACAGCACTGGCCAGGACAAGCGGATGACATGTATGTATGCATTTATGTGCAATACATTAATAGCAACAAACAAGGTGTTAATACTTTCCCCAGTGGAAATCGTAATTCCACTGATTTCAACATGGTTTTGCAAATTACCATTATAATGCATTCCACAGTATGAATGTGCTTTACATTCTCGGCTTGATGCCAGTACATACCACACACAGCTAAACAAGATGCTCTGACATTCCCTGCCAATACACAGATAAAATGCAATCACCACCTGGATGAGAGACTCTACATATTCCACAACACCTTTTATTATGTGACTAAAACCCATGGAGGATTAAACTGAGAACACAGTACCCTCTGAAGTGCATTCTCAGGGTCTGCACATTTTGCTTATATAGTTATTTGGTCTATACTACAGAGGGATATACGGTTTAGCAACAATTCAAAGAAATTAAACTGTGTTACAATCAAGGACATCCTCCCACTCTCTAAGCAACAGCAGTTTTTGGCAAAGTATTCTAGAATATCTATCTTGAAAATGCCAGGAGCTCTGGCATTTCAGCTTTAGACAGGCACGGTCCAGTGGATCTTGCCATCCACCCCAGCAGTAACATCCCAGACCACAACACCAAAGTCAGCTTTTCCTTCAGAGCCCACAGGCACAACAGGATAAAGTAAAGACAGGGGAGCAGAATTTCTTTTCTTCTTCAGAACAATAATGCAACTTAACAGTACTGTAACTGAAATCTATATAAATTGATGTATAAATAAATATGGCTTCATAACTTTCTAAAAACTTGTTATTAACTGTTCCTTCTCTTTATTTAAATTATTTCTAGATTCTAAGCTAAGCACACTGGGAGTTGAGATGTGGGGATATAAGCAAGAAAATCATGAAGTAAACTGAAAGAAAGGCAATAAACCCAACTCAGTGGGCAATCTTCATTTTCTGGATGCCTTTACCAAACAGTTGTGATGCATTAGGACAAAGCCTCTACCTAACTGAATAACTGCCTGAATTAGCAATTCAAAGTGTGCACCTATCCAAGTTACAATGCAAGTATGCTGATGGCTGCTGAATAGTTCTTCCTGCTACTTGAATGTAAACACTTAGCAGCTACCCTTGCTGGGGTCTTCCCTCCAGAACATTACCAAACCCCTTCCTGCTTTCACTCTCTGAACATGCCAGTGGGAACTTTTTATCAGAGCATGGGTAGAACTGGGATTTTTAAGAGACCATGAAAGTCAGATGATCTACTATCACTGTAATTCAAAGGAATAAACATCTTTGTGGTCCTCTAAAAATCCTGCCTTATTTGAACAGTGTTATGGCAGGCAGTTAAACTGCACCAGGCAAGTATTTTTTCCAGTGCTTTGCCCCCCACCATTACCTTTTGTTCAATTTCTTCATAATCATCCTGGTAACTTCCACAGATTGCACTGGAGGACGAGGAGAAGGTGGGGCCCTGAGAGTAATACTGTGAGCTCCGGTAGCCATCCCGCCGCAGCTTGTCACACTCTGCCGAAAGAAAGAGAAACAGGAGGTTAAATCATGGCAAGAGCCATTAGTGTTTATGCTTGGTGTTCAGTGGCACTTAAGTACTGAATGTCTTTCTGAAAATGTTTACCGTGCATTAACATTGTCTGCCCCAAGTGACAGAACCCAAGGGCGCGTTCCTCATATTTGTTTCTATATTTCCTCCTCCCTCACATGTATGACACACGTAAGCCCGCACATAGTGTATTAACCCAGGCGATGGCAAGTGCTTTGGAAAGAAGGGGGAAATAGATTTATTTATTTAAGTGAGGCCTGGCTCCGTGTCTTGACAGATGGCATCATCTTGCAGGATGGGAGACGGATGCATGCGAGTAACTCCAGGGGTCTCATTTGCCAGGCCGGTAGACATCTATTATATGCCTTACACTTGAAATGATGATGATGTTGCTCACTACTCAAGCACCATCTGCTAAATAACTTTGGCACTGACCACTTGTCTTGTCTTCCTGTCCATGGAAGAGACCATTTACTGTGGTTTTACAGAGAGGAATACAAATCATGGGAATAGCAGAATCTTGCGCTGCTGCACAGCACATGTAGTTTAGCACTAAAGAGTTTCTAAAGTTCAGAAAGAATTCAGAGCAAACATGCATCCCCACTCACAATAGTCAAAATTCCAGTCAGCATCGCATCCCCCTCACCAAGTTTTCCACAATCATCTTCCTGCCTCCTAATTGATATTCAGTGTGATTGTGCTAAAGAATAACAGACGCCAGAGCATAAGGAAAAATTAAATGTTCAAGATGTGGCAACCAAACTCATCAGACCAGTTTAAATTTATTTAATTTAAATTAAATTTCCGAAGAGAGATATCTGAATCTGTTGAAAGATGATGAAAGCAAGAAGAAAATTAAGTATTTGGTGTATTTCCATTTAAGGAACTGAAATTTCTGCACAATACATAGGCATTATCACGACACAAAGTGCTTTTATCATCACTTGCTGGAGAAAGGCTTTCTGTGATTATATCATCTGTCTGCCTATCTTGATCTTTTGAACAGTCCTTAAAATAGAAAAGATGCAATGTTTATACCAAGGGCAAGGTTTTAGAGAGGCTTTTGCCTGGCAAATGATTAGGTGGAGTTACAATCTGCACCTCCAGCATACATGTCCTCTGTTATGCTCAGATGCTTCTGAGACTGAGGTCTGGAGGACTTGTGCTGACAGGTTAACTGACCTACAGCAAACACACTGTGAGGATTTCATTAGTAAGGACTCCCCTGTATCTGTACACAGACACTGAGGAGGCAAGCTTACAGTCTGACAACTAGCCACTTCCATCAGTGCCGGACATATGTCCTTGCCTATGTATTCCTATGGCATCAAAAAGGGCAGTATGGCATGAACCTTCCCTTCTCTCTCAATTCAAGGACCAACAGTGGCAGTGTGGGTTTTGAGATCCAAATCAATGGCTACGTCTCAGGAACAGAGGGTTGGTAATCCTGTTTACCCGTTCCACATGTGTGAGCACGCTGACATTGTGCACATCTGGCAAAGTGCTGCCTTACTTCAGGAGCAGGGTGAAAAACGACTGTCAGCAACCACAGCAAAGCAAATTCCTCCACCACCCTTCCAAATTTGGTACTGGATCCAGCCAGATCCAGCATATAACACTCACAGATGTGAGCACCCTGATGGGCTGTTTGTTGGTTTGAGCTACAAATGAACAGGGATAAGCGGACTATGGCAGAACAAGACAGCCCAAAGACTTGCATCAGCTTGTAGTGTGGGTTAACACGCTAAGCTGTCAATTTAGACACTGCAACTTTTACCTTCAGAGCAATCATTAATCACTGCAAACAAACATGAATACAACCTAAAGGGTGCGTAAGAATGCAGTTATTTTTCCTCCCATTTTTGGAGTAAGGCTTAAAGTCCTGGCTGGCCACTCCTGCAACTCTCCAACATCTGACATCATGGCACACCCCAAAAAAATACCTGCGGTGGTTTGACCTGGGATGGATGCCAGATGCCCACCAAAGCTGCTCTATCGCTCTCTTCCTCTGAAGAGAGCTGGGAAGGAGAGAGAAAATGTATCGAAAGGCTCATGAGTTGAGAAAAGGACAGAGAGAGATCACTCACCAGTTAAAACCACAGGCAAAACAGTTTTGATTTAGGGAGCTTAGTTAAATTTATTACTGATCAAAATCAGAGCAGGATAATGAGAAGTAAAGCAAATCCTAAAAAACACACTTCGCCCCCTCCTCCCCTCATTCGCAGGCTTAACTTTATTCCCAGTTCTCTACCTCCTCCCCATTCAGCAGTGCAGGGAGATGGAGAATGGGGGTTATGGTCAGCTTATCATGTTTCTGCTGCTACTTCCTCTTCAGGGAGGTCATTCCCCTGCTCCAGTGTGGAGTTCCTCCCATGGGAGACAGTCCTGTAAAAACTCTCCAACGTGAGTCCTTCCCACGGGCTACAACTCTCCACAAACTGCTCCAGCAGTGGTTCTCCCATGGGCGCAGTCCTTTAGGAACAGTCTGCTGCAGTGTGGGTTCCCCACACGTACAGAAGTCCTGCCAGCAAATCTGCTCTTCCTTGGGCTTCTCCATCCATGGATTCCCAGAGCCTGCCAGGAGCCTGCTCCAGTTTGGGCTTTCCCATGGAGCCACAGTTGTCACAGGACTCTTCTGGAGGCGACAGGCTCTTCTGAAGCATGATAAATGAATGCTCTGATGTTGATTGACCTTATTTATCTTCCTAACCAAGAAGGTGAAGATGATGAACAGTGTACCTCATGAAGCCCAGAAAAGCTCCAAAAACTTAAGGAAATCCACACTGAAGGTGTCAAGTCCATCACAACTTCAGGTAGACTGACAATAACAACCTGTCAGCTTATCAAGCTCACAACCTCCGGCTGTCCACAACACAAAATCCATGTAGCTTCAGAAGCTATTGCAGCAACGTTGCTGATGATGCCAAAATTGCTACAAACTGCTAGGTGAAACCAAGAAAAAGGTGATTTGTACCTAAGAACAGCTTTTCTATTAATGTACTGTCACTGTACATTTTGCAGCACAGCCAGAAACACAGTGTGGATGGCACCCTAGGCCAACAAACCTCATCAGGGGCTTTAGGCAGGTATCTTTTACTTCGTGTTGCAACAGCCCACAAGCACAACACAAGGTCACACATTGCACCTGACTGAAGGTACTGTCACTGCCAAACCAAAGGTGGCAACTGCTGTTTAAAAACTGTTCAAGCTGGAGGCTCCTTCCCTCCACCTCCTTACTATTATTAGAGATGCACATGGTCTTCTGTAAGCAATCAGGTTCATCTTTTTCAGCTACAGGGGTTTTATTTTCGTAAAAAAAATACCGATGAAGAAGCTAGAGATACTTACTCTAGGAAAATATTCCAGACGCTTACTCTAGGAAAGACTCCCTTCTTCCCAGAGGAGCAATGCATTGTCCTATTCTGACAACCCCAAACAGAGAAGAGCACTATACACTAAGTGAAAAAGTTCTTACAGTTATTTCAGAGACGTCTGTACTGAAGCTGACTAGGTAACAGAAGGATCCATCCAGCTCCAGTTATTAAAAATCTTCATTTTAAAGAATGACAATACATTAGTACCAGCTGAATCAGGGACATACACACTCTTGGCTGGACCCTGCAGCAGGGATGCCATTTCCCACATTATACAACATTAAAACTGTGCACAGTGTTTCCATACTTCTGCCAAAGAACTGCCAGGTCGAACCCCAGGACGCTGCATCAGGCAGGACACAAACGCCTGCTCCTGAGGACGTGCTCGCCAGTCCAAATCTGCAGCACACGCTGCAGACAAGCTTGAAGTCACAGTTTTTGCGTGAATCTGATCTGAAATGTGCAACAATATGACTATGCCCTAGATGAAACAATTTTGCTCACACAAACACTAATTCCAGGAAAATCAGGAAAGTGTCTCTGCCTTGGCAATTGCAGTCGGTGGCTGCACTGGGTAGTGCCACAACTCAGAAGTCTGAAGCTACCTCCCCTTCATCTCCTGACTGCTTCTGCGGCCAAGTGCACAGGGACACTGCCTGTCACCTTCTGCTGCTCTGCAAGTGCTTTTCAGGCTAGGTGAAACCATAGATTAGTTCTTATCTTCTTCTATACTAGTGATACATTAAATTTCAGAACCTCCTCTGTATTACGAGCATTGCTTAAAAATGACTGTCATTAGATTATATTATATTTCCACTTATGTGGCACAAGTTAGAAAATGAAAATTTTCCTGAAATTTCTCCTTGTGTTTTGCTGTTCACAGGGTGGTTTTAGTTAAGCGTGAAGAAAGTGCATGGGAAATGTAGTCAAAACCCTTTTAAGGGCCCCCTCATCATTTCCACAGTTATTAGAACAGGCTTCAGGAGATACAACCAAAGAAAATGTGTCAAAGCTGTCAGTGCCCAATACAATCATGCCCAAGTCTCTGCAGTATACCCAACCACTCATATACTTGCCCAGGATTGCAGTATTGCAGCCTTTGCTAAATCTTGGCATCAGAGAGAAGTGTGCTGGGGACATGTCCTGTGCATCACCCATCTCTGCTCAACAGCTGGTGGACAGGCAGGTACCTGCAGCACCAAACTGAGACCAAAGGTTCAACCAGCCATGTGCAATCCTGCACCAGAGTTTTGATCCACAGGCACTGAATTCAGCACTGTTGCGAATAACTCAACCTCTCCATATAAAAGCTTATGGCCTTTGTGACAGACTGTCAGGCCAAGTGTATGAAAATACCTCCAAGGCCTCTCAGACTAGATCTTTCTCTGTTTCATACAAGGACTTGTATGTGCCCCTGAGCCAGTAACACACAGTACCAAGTCCCACACACAGAGGGAATTTACTGCTTTTCCAACAACTGAAACCATATTCTTGCATGATAATTTGAGCCACAAATCATGGGAGTGAACAGAAGGCACAGCACTGATACCTCAGTAATTCGTCTGACATGGTATTACCATGGTAAAGTAGGATTAACATTTACCTTGTCAGACCTACATGCCACACCGTGCCGCGACAGATGGAAGGCTGAGTTGCTGTGAGGGGACCGGATGCATTGGCTCTTTTCCTCTTCTTTAACCAACTTGGTTGGACCCAGCAGCAGGGATGCCATTTCCCACATTATTACCCAAATATGGTAATGTTTTGTACCTACTGAGCTTCCTACCAGTAAAACTTGTTGCAGCATCTTGAAGTTTATATGATGGAAAATTCATCACCCTGTAAGAAGCAGAACTGGTCAGAGGGAGATGGATTCAGTTATTTTCAGAAGTTGTGCTTAATTTTTTCTTATTGTAAATGAACTGTGCAAGAGTAAGTGTTATTTTTAACAAGCTTCTTCATAAAGCAATTATTTTGCCTGTCAGTATTAGGGTACCCCATATATACCTGTCTGTAGGGAGAAAGCCTCCAGGTGCTGGTTTTCAGGGCTAGAGCCCATCTGAGCCTGAGATCTGTCCTTAAGGCACAGCTCCAGTAAGAGCACAGAGCCATAGCCTTATGCCACCACCCTGGACCAGTCCTTCACATCTCAGGCCTGAAAGTACACCCATCACTCACTAAATTAGCCCTAATGAGATTATTCAGATTACTCCTGTAAGCAAACACTGCTCACGTGACTGTTGCAGGATCAGGCCTTAAGCTCTGTAGCTGCCTACATCCACATGTACACACCTGGGCACACTCTCACAAGTATATATTGAAGAGTCTAATACTAAAAAACTAAAATCCACATTTCTAAATATTTATTAGTAACCAGCAAAGGCACTGGTTAGAGAATTAAATTACCGTGATACATGGAGATACAGCTAGAAAGCAGAAGTGAGAGCATTGCTAAACTCATGTCAGCAGCGGACATGGTAATGTTGCTAGGCCATAAGCTATGGCAGGCAGTACAGCCTACCACAAAATAGCCAGCGTAAGGGAAAGGCGTGCTTGGTACGTACCTGTGTCGGTTAGTGCTAGCTTCTAGTTTTGCAATGTTATTAAGAAACACAGATATGGTTGTTATAGTGATTGCTGCTTATATAAGAATTTATTTTTAGTAACTGCTGAAAAGGTATAAATACTCAGCTCTGTATCAATAAAAACGGCTTATTGCATCCAAGCAATCTGCCCCGTCTCTTTCATTGCCGACCATCTTGTGACAATGATATTCACTAGTATAAACTTAGAAACTTGGCATCAAAGTTATTCAGACATCTAAATAGCTCCAATTTGCTTGGAATAACTACCCATCCCATTGCACGGGTCAAGCAATGAAAGACAGAAAAATCATATCCTGGAAACATCTGAATTTGCCCTGTATGCAAGAACACGACCTGGAACTCACAACTAATTGCTAAAATCCAAAGAGAAAATGTAAGTCAAACCAGGAGCAGATGCACTGCTCGCCTGGGAGAGCTGCCCAGAGTTGCTGAAACAGAAACTCCCAGGTACAGAGGTAGAAAGGGGAAAGATCAGACAAACATCACTTACTAAATTTTACACCACCTTACTGTCTCCTTGTCAGCAAGAAGGGACATCTGACAAGGTGACAGCTGCATCTGTAAGCTGGAAAAACTATCTCAGCTGAAGTCTGGGTGACTTCTTGGCAGAGCCTTTCATGTTGTAACTTGTATTTTTCTATTTTTCTTTTTTTTCTTTTTTTTAACTACAGAAAGCCATTAACTGCTCGAGTCAGCTAAACTGTCAACTACAGAAATAAATCTGCTGACTAGTATATTAAAACACATTTATCCATTCACCGCACATATCACTGGAAAACCACTCTACTCCCCAGGGTCAGAAATCTTTCTTTTTCCAGTCTTCAAACATTGTAGTCAACTTCTTCTGTAAATATCCACAAACCATGTTCCTCCCTAAGTCACAATTACAAACACTGTCTTACAAGTAGCTTTTCAAAATTTCACCTAAACCCAGACAGACTTCAGTATAATATACATTTGTCTTGTAAATGCAAATTGTTTAAAATTACCTCTTATTTTATAGGTTACACCGCACTTTAATAATCAAAGTATCACTGCTTTTGGTTTTAAAAGAATTTACTTTCACCACTAGCAAGTAAATGCATATAATTTTAATTTACTTGATAGATATTTTCAATTTGTTTTTCCAGTTGAGTTAAGACAACTAAGACCTTGTGGGCTTGTGACAGACAGGCGTGGGTGTCGAAGACCTGGATTTCTGAGCTGGCATTGCTGCATCCAAGCAAATCACTTTGGGTTAGATCCAGTCAAGGACTTACACCCTACAGACAGACATGACATGATCTAAATGTCATGTACGTGCCTCCTAAATTCAGAGTCCAAACAGGTATGTACACACAGTCTGCAGCATATGAACACACAGAGAGGCACCTCAGGAAAATTCCAACTACGGAAGAACTCAAGATACCTTAACTCACATCGCCACCACACCAGTAACGACCAGTGCTGGGTCCAGTGCTGCAGGCCCTTCTCATGAGGGGCAAGAGAACCTAACAGGGATATCAACATCTTTACTTCTAAGGATGATGCGCTTTTGCAAGTTAAAGTATTCTGCATTTAGACACAAATTTTAGTTCTTTACAGATGAGGCGAGCACAGGCTGAATCTCCAGCTTCATAATGGTGTACTTTGAACACTAAGCAAAAAGTTGTCACCTGTAATGGCCAGAGTTGTGCTTTGTTTGGGACTGTCATATGGTCTGGTGCTAAGTACTGAAACATACTCTGAGCACAGAACTAGGACCTCTTCAAAGGGTATGGCTGCCTCTCTGCTTGCTCACAGCACTGTGGTAAGACGTGGATAAAACCAAGGTAACACTCGATTACACAGTTAACTGGGGAATTTCAGGGAGGTAACTTTTCAAGATAAAGAGCTTGTTGAGAATTATTATGCCTGGGACCATAATTAAAACAGACACCCTAGTTCAAAGGTTTCTTTGGTTAGTAGATCTAACTAAAATTACTACCTTTCACTCTGCGCCCCTTTATGGTTCCCTCATTTGTAAACTGGGGTTAATGCACAGTTCTCTGTATGTGGATGAGACAGGCTATGTAAAAGCACAGCTGTACAAAGGCAATCTTGTTTCTCACAAATATCTCAAGTTAAATATTACTTCAAAAAAAAGCAGCTCAATTTAATTCCAACACAGCACCTATTTTTGTCCCTGGGATCTAAATATGCAGCAGACAGCTTGCCTCTACCACTTTACATTCCTCCCAAAAATTCACTCAGTTTGGATCATGTCCCATTTTCTTTAAATATATAAATCCCCATATCATTTGCAGAACTTGACTATCACAGAGACTGCTCCTATATCAAAGCTTTAAAATATGTTGTAAAGCCACAGCAATGATGCACTTGTGTAACAACTGAACTGTAACCAATGCTGACTGCAAAGCAAGTTCATGAACTTCAGCTGTGATATATCCAGTGCACCATTTTGTTCAGACTCCCAATTAAACAGGTCAAGGATTTCAACAGATGGAGTTCTGTTGCCACCCAGCTGAAAAAAACTTCTGATCAACAGCTCAATCTAGGTGCTTTGGCTAGTACCAGCCTTTGTCAGTCCAGCCAACTTATTATTCCCGTCCCTTGCCCCAAAATGCAGTTTTATTCTGATACCTCTACGTCTTTTATCACTACATACAGAAAAGCCCAAGACAAGCCCAGACACAGCAAACACTGCTACCAACACATTTCTTCACAAGCACCATTTAAAGTGGCAAGTTTCCAACCCACCAGTAAAACTTAGCTGTTTGCTTCAAAGCCATCTTACTTGATGAGTAAGTAAGTACTTGAAAGGTCCATTAGACTTTTTTAAAGACTATTTCGCATGTTCCCTCTCATTAAAAAGTAGCCAAGCCCAGACACACAGGTAGCTTTTAATGACAGATGCTGTCCAGAGTTACCCAGACACAAAGATGTCTCGGGCTCCAAGGGGATGAAGGTAATCCTAACAGAGGGCTGCTGGAGTGTGACAGAGATGCTGAATGGGTACTTCAAAGAAGTCTTACTGAAAGTGAGCAAATGTATTTATGTTAGGTCTATTTCCTCCAACACACAAATGTTGGGAAGCATGCCCTGCCATGGTAACTAGAGGCCAGTCAGGCTGGGAAGCCCACCCTTCCAAGCAGCTTCAGGGCTCAGCTGTGCAGACACTTAGAGTAGCACAAAGACAGGGCAAGAAAGTGCAACATTAAAGGAAAGCAAGCAGATATATTTATTTTCAAGTTTAAATCAGATGCAGCTGTTTAAGAAGGATCCAAATTAAAAGGAACTATTCAATGTCAAAATACTGTTAACAGGGTCAAGTAAATGCAAATGCATTGATCATTCCTTTCTTTTCTTGGGGCTTTTAAAAAACAAGTGCATTTAATACCAATCTTTAATTCCCCAGGTGATCTGCATGATTTAGCGATACAGAAAACCCATCTAATGGCACCAAAATGCAACAGCCATGACAAATTATATTTGTTAACAAGCTGTCACTAGGGAGTGCTCAAAATAATTATCACCGTTTGTCTCAAGTTAATTTAAATTTCTGCAAGTGCCTTATACGACTGCATTTAGTGGTGACAAGATGTCTTAACAGTGCATTTGCTTCCTTTTTATCTTTGATGCTTGCATTAAAATAATGCTCCCTGCTTTTTCTCTAGCATTTTTATGGATATTTTTTGTTTCTTAGACAACTGAACACAGCTAATGTAAAAATAGGAAGGGATTTTTCATTATTTTTCCTCCTAGAACATTTTCAATGTAAAAGCTATCTAAAATGCTACCAACAAGCACATAACATCCTAATCTAAGAGAGTAAGGAGGAAGAAAAGCAAAAAGGAAATTAACTGGAAGTTCAATATTCCTTGTGATGGGAATTGCTTTACCTAGCACTTAAATATGCTACAGACAGTTAACAATTCCAACTTATTCTTTCTACTAAAGGCATGGATCTGAAATGGGTTCAATAATCGTTCAGGTATAGCTTCCTAAAAAACCACATTCATCTAGCTCAAGAAAAAAACCCAGTACCATTGGTATTATTTTGAAACAAATTTTATCTTCTTTAAACCTTTTCACTGGAATTTCTTTCACTGCTCATGTGTATCATGCAATCAATCTACATATAACCACTCTTTTATGTTTTTGCACTCAGCACTGCACTACATAAACTAAACCTAAAAATAGGCAACCTAGATGCTTCCAAGTAGTTCAGTTTTGCAGCACAAGACCAGCTTTCAAACACATGCACCGTAGCCTCTTGATCAAATTCTGTTTCATTTGAGTATTTGCTTTTTGAAATTCCTTATTAGAAAGAGTAGTTGGGAGTATGGAACTTGGCCAAAACCATCAACAGATGTACAGTGAATTAATTCAGTAACAGTAAAAAAAGCAGAATACAAGAGCAGAAGCTCTGATAGTAACTTGACAATTGAAACTAAAATAATTAAAAACAAATTGATTTCCATTTTTTGATTTTATAACTCCAAGGCCTTTCAGGAACACATGGTCTACTCCTAGCCTTTAATGGCCTTTACTTAAGTTTTCCAGTTGGTAGGGAGTTCACATCTTGACATCTCTCTGAACCTGAACCACAGCTATTGTCAGTAAGAAGTGGTTTCCCCCTATTTTGCAGCTCTTTAATGAAACATAAGATTATTTTAAGTCCATAATCTTCTCAGCAGGATTATCGACTAGTAGGTCTGACCCTAATATTGCTCATCTGAACAGTGATCTGGCAGACGCACTGAGAAAACAAAGGCTGAACACATACCTGTCTGGAGGGTCTTGTAGCAAGACATAATAGAGGCTTTATGACTAACTACTTAAATCCGGTTTTATTTGACAATGCTAACCAGATATCTTCTGGAAAACAAATCAAGTGTTTCAATCACTGCTGCTTAAATACATTCCTTGAATTTGGCCAACAAAGCTAAACAGAAGCTAGAGTCAGCCAAATCCAGCTCTTCTGAAGATGAGATAATAAATGAATCATCGCAGACATTGGAACAACGAGCCCTATATTATGTATGTAGCTTGAATCAACACAATTATCCTGGGGAGGAGGGGGGAGGGTACAAAGTACAGGCAGTTGCGCAGGAAGTTTCAGCAGTTATAGTCTGAAAAGGAGTATGAAAGTCAGCGTGTGGACCGTTCCCACTATTTACAGCAACACCTTCCTCAGTCACATCGAACACTTTGTTACCTGCTGTAAAGGACAACCAGTCTGGACAGTGACCAGCAGTGCGTGACATGACACTGCAGCTCATCTGCAACTTCAAGAGTGCAGAGAGGGTCCACAACACTCTTCAGAAGCTGGATATCTCCTAACAGCCTGGTATCATTTCAGTCTGGCTGTGTTTGACCTTTAACATTAATACACTTATTCCATCCCTGCCCTTTATGCCTGTTGAATCCCAGCTCATGAAGAAATGACAACACACAATGGTGGAGTTTGTACTCCCCCACTTTTTTTTTTTTTTTTTAATCAAAAGTGCTCTGCGTTGCTAATTGCAGGAACTGGAAGACAAGTGCCCCTCGGAAATTCAACTATATATGCCCTGCTCTGGCTCCCATCACTGCAACTGACATATATCCACATTTGAGGGAAAATTTAGAATAGTTCAAAAAAAAAGTAGAAACGAAGAGTTCAGGTACATGGTAAGAATTCCTTTTTCTGTTCCTTCACTTCATCATAATTTGCAAGATTATCCAAGGCCAATGCATTTCAGATTAAACTTTAGGCTTTCCTTTTAGGACATTGGACCTCCACCGGTAACACACTGTTCATGTTGCAAACCTGCTCAGAAGGTAAACAAGGCACACTTATGATACACCCCAAGCAGTTAAGCAAAGCAACACTACAACAGTGCTGTGCCTCCTCCCCATCTTCACACTTCACACCTTATTGCTTGTCAATTTTAGAGTATAACAGTTCACAAAATGAGGATTAGTCTCAATTTACTTTTACTACCAAGAATTTGTGTCATTGCCATATACTACAGCTGTTCTATCTGAGCTCCCAGCTGAAGACCACTGCACTTCAGAGACTTCCTCAGACACCTTTCTTCAGATAGGGCCATGCAACGAGCCAGATCTGTCAAAGCACTGTGTCAAGGATGGGAGCTGTTTTACAGTGCTACCCTCTTGACTCTGGTTGAACACTCACTGAACCGCTCACCCTCAGACCAAGAACACTGTAGGAAACACTGCAGTAGGTGGCACTGGGCCCTTCAGCACAGATTCAGCAATGCCACTCTGAGCAACACCAAACTCACAGCTGTCCTAGTGCCCAGACCAGACTCAGTGCAAGTCCAGCCACTCAGCAGACATTAGCAACATGAGACTAGACAAGTCTAGTAGTCCTTCAGCCCCAGAGCAGAGCACACAGCAAGGGACAGGACTTGTTTTTGAGGATTTGAGGATCCTGGCCCCATGCAGAGTCTCAGCTCTTCTTTCCCATCTGTCGTCTTCATCTCCTGTTTTCATGACAGGACAAAACAGTGACACAAAGCAAAGAGTCATGTTAAGACTCCTCAGTGGCTAGTATTGTTTCTATCTGAACATCTGTATATTGGGAAACACCTTTCACAAAGTGACCATGAAAACATTATGAAGAGGCCGCATAGGACAGGCTTTCAGGAAAGGCCAGCCAGAGTAGCTTGGCCCTGAGGGCAAGAAAACATGCATCTTGCAAGGCACGTGGCACCCCATCTACTTCAGCAAGCACTCTGAGGTGCTGGCTCCTTCCCCAAAGAATAGGAGAGTCTGCTTTATCCAGTGCAAACAAAACACTAAGAAAAAATATAGTATCTACCACCACAACCCAAGAACTGCATCATTTTCCAAACGTTTAAATCAAACTGCAAGGGCACCATGACTGTGAAGTGCAGCTGAAGTTACTCTTCTTCCCAAGCCATCATATTAAGCCACTGAGACCTTTCATTTACAATGAAGTAACACAGCCTGGGCTTAAGATATCAAGTCACTGATTTTAGTCAATAACAACTTTCAATTTTAATATAGGTTACATAAAGCAACTTCAGTTCTCAGGAACAGATAGACTATGCATCCCAAACTTTCCAGGTTCCAGGTGCTTCATTTTCTAATTCAGATTACTGGACAATACTGCTTTTTAAAACTTCAAAGGGCAGCAGAGCACCTGCATGCCTAAAGAAGGATAAGAAGCTCTACCTCACTTACGAACAAATTTCAATGCAAGATCTCACCATTTACACTTGAAAGTAGCTTCATAAAGGAAAAGCACAGTATTTCCCCTTCATTTCAAAAGGATAAAAGGCTAGTTCATAGGTAAAAACCTAAAATACCTTTCTATGCAACATCTACTGTCACATACCACATCCATTTCCACAATGTTGATAAGCAGGGGACATATCAATATATAATATACAAAGTAAAATAATCAACTGCACAAAAACTAAGGGCAAAAATCTTTTCCTTCTCCAAACACAACACTGCTTCCTGAAAAAGTATGCAGAGATTAGCAGACGGTGTACTTATTTCTCTCAAGACAGGTTATATACTATTTATTTTAATATCTCTAACTTTTTATTCTTAAACCAATTTAAGTAGCTATTCTTTACTAGCTTCTGCTTCTTACGTGGCACTTAAAAGTTTATTCTAGATAACAGACTTGACTTCACGCGATTTTTTTTTTTATTAGACCCATGCTGTAAAGAATTTGCTGTTAAAATCGTACCAGAATAAAGAGTCTACCTTTGCACTGACTATCTTAAAAGCTAGCCAGGATTCCATCTGGTTACTATTAGATGGGTAAAAATACCCTGATAGAAATACTTTGCTTGAATTATTTTGAAAGATTTTATACATTTGATACTTTTACAGGTGGTTTAAATGTGCTCTACACATCAATTACTATTTGTTACCTAAGTTTTATACTTCCTTTTCCATTCACAGGGGAGCCACGTGTACCAACAAATTAATAGTTTTCAGTCAAGCTGCTATGTACCAGTAACATCAGCTCTCATAATGTGAACAAGAACAGGACTGGAAAACTTTCAAACATGCCTTTTGATGGTCTGAACAATAGCTGCTTACTTAGTCCTCAAGACCCCATTATCAGGTTCAAGGGGATCACCAGAGGTTCTTTCTTCCTTCCCAACCTCCTTGAAAGATAGGATTAAATATACACAAATGATTTTTGAGTAGTGCTTGTCTCACCTATTCTTAAAAACCTTAAAATACTCCCAAAAATTTATGAAAGGCACTTCAATATCTTTGCCCTCGTATTTCTCCACTTCTGTAACATGTCCACCGCTTCATTTCTGACTTAGCATAAAGGAAAAATTGTATTTGCTTTAGTTCTACTTCCTTCCAGGTTCCCTTTGTGCCACCATTTTTTGGAGACAAAAGAGATTCATCCCACTTCCTGCACAGAGTACAGTGCATTTTGTCATCCAGTGTTATTCTTTCCCCACTGCCCATACAGCATGTTGGGTCACATACAGCTGTCCTACTGCTCCACAGTTTACTTCAAGCAAAGAATCTGAAACACCAAAAGGATGGCAAAATGCAAGCTTTATCATGAGGCCAAGACATGCAGAGCTGAAGTCCCCATGCTAGCCCAATGGTGCTTCTCATGAGGCTACTTCAAGCTCTTCTATGCCATGGTCACACAGCACTGAATTTCCTTTCTCCCTATTAAGAAGCTTCAGAAAATGTTGTCTTTTCTAAAGAAACAG